>NW_027362807.1:4570000-5170000 GCF_046119375.1 Phyllobates terribilis | reverse complement strand
TTATGTATGCAAAACCAAGAGGGGAGTCTAGGAGGAGGGTGGGGCGGCATTTGGGTGATATATGCCATGGTCGGGACACCCCATTAGTGAGACACATGAACAGTGTACATTGAGGTAAAACCGGAGACATCTCCTTTTGTATCATTGAGATGGTTAAACCCAATGTGAGAGGAGGTGATCACAATACATGTATCCTCAAAAAGGAAAGTAAGTGAATTTCCAGACTTGATTCATAAACCCCTAAGGGACTCAATGAGCAAATTTCCTATCCCTGTTTTGTGTGAATACAGACCCATTCCGGATTACATTTTTGGATTGTATACTCTACCCATTGCTACTCAGTTCCCTGTGAATCGGGTTCACATATTGTTGTACTTCATCAAGATATGAGCTTCTATATCAGAATTATTTCTTATTAGTTATATCCCATATATACTATTTCATAATTAACAAGTGTGATGATCCTTGTG
The DNA here is from genome assembly GCF_046119375.1 of Phyllobates terribilis. Lineage (NCBI taxonomy): Eukaryota > Metazoa > Chordata > Amphibia > Anura > Dendrobatidae > Phyllobates > Phyllobates terribilis. The sequence continues at coordinate 5,169,530 of NW_027362807.1, read as the reverse complement.
TATCTCTATGCAATAAGGGTCAAATTTGACCATTTAGGAATATACTGTATGCTATCATCTCATATTTTATGTAGTGATAAAGTAGATCTACATGCCTATTGCATGATGGGAGGATGTGCAATACTTGTTTTTAGTCTCCCATGACGCTGATCTCAGAGAGATGACTTTTCTATATTGGTGGGATGCAATCCAATACCATATGTGTGGAACGCATGCTTCCGGACATGCGCATTCGCAGATAGGAGACTGTGATGCACTCCGGCATGGAACGCACATGTCCGGGCACGCTTGAGCTTTCTGCCCGTCTCCTTTGTTTTGTGCTGAATTGTGGGGAGTGTTTGAGAATTTATTTTTGTTCCATCTGTCTTTAGTTGATCCCACTGATACATCAGATAAGTCCTCAGAGAATTATAATTAGAGGAACCCATGGACACATTAGGATTTGTGAAGCTGACCTCCGCTCTCCTCTATTTCCTTTGAATTTATTGTGTGATCTGTATTTCAGAACAGTAGCTCTTGGTTTGTTTCATTTCCATGTGTAAATTGAATTTGACTCGTAGTCTTTGATATCTCTTTCAAACTTAGTTTTTTGATGTCTGAGATAGCATCCTCCAGACTTTGTAAATTCTTTTGCATATTTTGTTTGAGTTTTGTATCCAAAAAGGCGGAAAACTTTCACCTAGTTTTTTTTCAAGAAACAAATATTAAACGCAATGTGACTTGATTATCCTTTATAAATTTATCTTTATTAAGTTTTGAAAAGGAAATACAAATACAAACACCGGGTACTAGTTGTGCAACAAGTAGTAGGTCAAACATGACCACATAACCATAACAATAACCAGTATTTCCAAAACACGTGAAAATGAAATAAGTAAACACAATCCAAAGTAGAGTCGCTGGTAGAACATTGGTTCAATGTGTTTTAGGATATACCAGCGTGGTGACTCAGACTTAAACATTAAGTCATTACATATTCATGTGGATTAACAAATAAGGGTTCTAAAAGAAAACAGTAAAAACACAAATACACACAAAGACAAAGGGAAGTGGGGGAAGGGATGTATGGGTAAGAGGGTTAGGGTAACGTCAGAGAGGCTCCTGAAGGATAGACTTAGCTTTCCCCTATGAGGTCAAGGTAATCAGCGGAAGATTTAAACTCCAGTAGAACCATGTTTTATAACATTTATCATGGGAGTTATTGATCCTGGAGGTGAGTTCGTCCATTAGCATAATCTCATTTATTTTGGAGAACCATAGTGAGATTGTCGGGATAGTGTTACTTTTCTATAGCAAGGGAATACATGCTCTAGCAGACGTGATTAAGTGTCTCAGTATCGAGTTTTTATATGTGTTTAAAAGGATATTGCTGTGATGGAGAAGGATGAATGCTGGGTCAAGGTCTGAAATAAGATCACTGAATTTACTAATCACTAGTAGAACTTTTCCCCAGAAAGGAGAAAGGAGTTTACAGGTCCAGAAAATATGTAGTAGGTCACCCTCCTCCTCCCCACATGTCCAACACATGGGACTAGCATCTGGGAATATAGAGTGTAGGCGAGTTGGGACCCTATACCACTGAGAAAGCAGTTTATAGCTGGCCTCCTGAAATCGCGAGCTGATTGATGATGTGTGTCAAGGTGAAGATTCGCTTCCACTGATCCCCCGTTAAGGTGCAACCCAAATCTCTCTCCCATTGAGATTGGAAGCGTGTTTTAGACTGGTCTAGGGGTTCAATCAGTAGGGAATACGAGAGTGACAAAGTGTGTCTTAATGGGCCGGTATTTGGTGACTTGGTTATCCTATAAGGGTTTTTTAAATGTGGACATACATCCTGTAAAGCGTGCAACTATGTTAATAAAACCGACACATTTGAAGAAAACCTAACGGGACAGCAATTTGCGATATACAATTTCATCAGTTGTACCACTATAGGGGTCATCTATTTAATAGAGTGTATAGAGAGTAAACTACAATACGTGGGATGGACGTCAGGTCCACTAAAAACATGTATTAGAAGACATTTATCTGACGCAATCAATCCCACAGAATTAAACCAATCTGTGGTTTCAAGATGCTTTTCACAAAAACATAAAGGGGATACAGTCATATGAAAAAGTTTGGGCACCCCTATTAATCTTAAGCTTAATGTTTTATAAAAATTGGTGTTTTTGCAACAGCTATTTCAGTTTGATATATGTAATAACTGTTGGATACAGTAATGTTTCTGCCTTGAAATGAGGTTTATTGTACTAACAGAAAATGTGCAATCTGCATTCAAACAAAATTTGACAGGTGCATAAGTATGGGCACCTCACCAGAAAAGTGACATTAATAGTTAGTAGATCCTCCTTTTGCAAAAATAACAGCCTCTAGTCGCTTCCTGTAGCTTTTAATGAGTTCCTGGATCCTGGATGAAGGTATTTTTGACCATTCCTCTTTACAAAACAATTCCAGTTCAGTTAAGTTTGATGGTCGCCGAGCATGGACAGCCTCTTCAAATGATCCCACAGATGTTCAATGATATTCAGGTCTGGGGACTGGGATGGCCATTCCAGAACATTGTAATTGTTCCTCTGCATGAATGCCTGAGTAGATTTGGAGCGGTGTTTTGGATCATTGTCTTGCTGAAAGATCCATCCACTGCGTAACTTCAACTTTATCACTGATTCTTGAACACTATTGCCAAGAATCTGCTGATACTGAGTGGAATCCATGCGTCCCTCAACTTTAACAAGATTCCCAGTGCCGGCATTGACCACACAGCCCCAAAGCATGATGGAACCTCCACCAAATTTTACTGTGGGTAGCAAGTGTTTTTCTTGGAATGCTGTGTTTTTTTGCCACCATGCATAACGCCTTTTTGTATGACCAAACAACTCAATCTTGGTTTCATCAGTCCACAGGACCTTCTTCCAAAAAGAAATAGGCTTCTTCAAATGTGCTTTTGCATACCTCAGCCGACTCTGTTTGTGCGTACTTGCAGAAACGGCTTCTTTCGCATCACTCTCCCATACAGCTTCTCCTTGTGCAAAGTGCGTTGTATAGTTGACCGATGCACAGTGACACCATCTGCAGCAAGTTGATGCTGCAGCTCTCTGGAGGTGGTCTGAGGATTGTCCTTGACTGATCTCACCATTCTTCTTCTCTGCCTTTCTGATGTTTTTCTTGTCCTGACACTTCTGGCCTTAACAAGAACTGTCCCTATGTTCTTCCATTTCCTTACTATGTTCCTCACAGTGGAAACTGACAGGTTAAATCTCTGAGACAGCTTTTTGTATCCTTCCCCTGAACAACTATGTTGAATAATCTTTGTTTTCAGATCATTTGACAGTTGTTTTGAGGAGCCCATGATGCCACTCTTCAGAGGAGATTCAAACAGGAGAACAACTTGCAAGTGGCCACTTTAAGTAGCTTTTCTCATGATTGCATACACCTGGCTATAAAGTTCAAAGCTCAATGAGGTTACAAAACCCAAAAAAGTGCTTTAGTAAGTCAGTAAAAAGTAGGCAGGAGTATTTAAAACAAGAAAATGATAAGGGTGCCCATACTTATGCACCAGTCAAATTTTGTTTGAATGCAGATTGCACATTTTCTGTTAGCACAATAAACCTCATTTCAAGGCAGAAACATTACTGTGTCCAACAGTTATTACATATATCAAACTGAAATAGCTGTTGCAAAAACACCAATTTTTATAAAACATTAAGCTTAAGATTAATAGGGGTGCCCAAACTTTTTCATATGACTGTATTAGATCCTTCAGATATTAGGAATAGAAAAGGTTTATAAACCATTAAGAGGTGGAGATATGAAAAGAAAAATCTTAAATAGAAAGTCATATTGGATATTTAAATTACACACTAGAGCCCCACAGGGAATGAACATCAGACAGGATTAATATTACAGTGCAATTAATTGTATTTGTCTTTGACTTCCAGTGATTTTACTGAATGTCTCATGCATGAGTTGTATTTGTGCATTATCTTTTTCGTCCATACAATACAGGGTTAAATTGTCTGAGAAGTACTCAGTAATCAATGGACACCCAGGAAAGGGAAGGATATAAAAGTATCACCGAGACTCACATGTTGTAAATCAGGAATAAGCATTGGTTTGGTCGGCACTTGGTGGTATGCCATCACAACAGTTTTATGAATTCACAATAAATGTGAAGTTTTAACAATATAGACCATGCTGGAGAATTCATCTCTCCTCCTTTCTCTACTTGAACCTTGAAATGTCCCTGACCAGGGCGGCTCCATGCGGTGATCTTCAGACAAAGTGCATTGAATAAACAGTGAGCTGACCTCCCTCTTCATTTTCCCATTATATGCATGTTTTCCCTATAGTGATGAATATTTATTTTTGCTAAAACTGTGATATTTTCACTTTAAAACTATTTTAATACCTTTTTTATAAACTTTTTAAACAACTCTCATTAGTGCGATCATACAACATACAAGCCTCTGATCGCTCCGGTGATGCACTGTACTACTGTAGTGCCGTGTATTATCACTGCCTGTCAGTGCAATAGTAACGGCCCCATACACATGAGATAAGTGTTGGCTGATCGGTCACTTGGCAGACAGTTATCTCTCCTGGCTCTCACATACACACACATATTCCATCTTTCCTGTGGTCTGTATGAGAGAGTCACCTCCAGACTCCTCTAGTGGAGGATTATCTACAGGAAAAACAAAAATTTTAGCCTCTGAAATTCAGGATGCCAGATCCTTCTCTGCCCTGACATTATCTGTCGGGAGGCCCCCAAATACATTATATAGTTGACCAACCCCCCCCCGAAATCAGTGCTTTCATGCAACTTTAGTCTAATGTGTCTGGGGGCGTTAAAAGGTAACTTATTATATTCCGCCTCTGGCCTGGCCTAATAGACTTTCGTACATTGCAGGCCCAAACACCATTATTAGGCATTTAAGTATTGTAGGAACTAGGCAGCCCCATACTATTGAGCACTTGGAGGAGGAAGGGCATTCAGCCGAACTCTGTCAAACCTTCTTAGATGCCATGTTTGCTTTTTGCAGGAGCAAGTGGTTAAACTGCCAGGGATTTTATTGCAGCCTCAACTGTGCCAGCCTTGCGGTGTACATCTATGTTCTGGTGCCCAAAATAATTCATATAAGAACAAAAACAAATGTTTAACGTGTTAAAAAATGACAATGTGTCTTCTGCTTTTTGCATGTTTTTTTTTTCAAGAATTGTTGGTGCCAATTTTCTTTTGAAACATTTTAATATCTGCTTTTTTTCTGTTTTTTTCTTGTAATTTAGGAAAGCCTAAGGCCAGAAGTAAACCCCATAATACACTGTACATGTAGACTTTAGTATCAAATCATTTCTGTCCATTGTGTATGTTCAAACAAAACAGCTTTTATAAAAGCCTCAAACTTTTGTGTGTGAATCAGACATGAGATCTAACTTGATAGAAAATTACAGTCTGGGGAAGACGGGAAACATTCGTATAGACGGCCAGTGGTGCAGTAGTCAGTGACAGACTCTGGCCAAATATGTTTTTTGAGCCGTAGTAGAAGATGTTGCCTTATCATGAAGTAGTTATTTCTCATGTCACTTGTAATGAATATCTCCTGCAGTATTGCTAATGCCATTTCCAGTGTCGGAAAATGAGACGAGAATTGGCGTTATGGAAGGTGAGTGTCAGGAACTCGCAAAGAGACGACACCGGGAAGATCACACAATCTCTCACCATTGCCGTCACTCTGTTGGGATATGTATATACACCCCCGTACGGTCACTGTCAGCTTCACGATAACCCAATTATTATTATTCGCTGCCACCACCGTCCAGATTTGAAATATAATACAGGCCTGGTTTGACACCTGCGCTCTGGTAGCGTTTATGGCTTCGGGGGAGGGAACGATTACAGAGCAAGAGAAACAGGACTATTACATTTTATATTTAATCCAAAATGAAGGCAGTGTTATGAAAAATATACAAGGATTTTACAAAGGAGACAATACAGTACAGAATATACAGGTACACAATATAAACAGGATTAAAGAAGACTTGCTTAATAAACATATCGCAGAGAAAATTCCGTTTAACTGGAGGGGGGCGCCCCACTTATTGATTTGACTGTTATTGAACAAGATCTGTTTATTATAGTCTCCATACCCCCCTGGCAATGAATACTCATCCATCCTCCATGGATTCTTTTATGCCTAAGGGGAGACATGCCCACACAGATCCTAGGATGACATTACATGGGCTGGTCTCCAGCCTCCATATTTTTATTAGGATATCTGGCTTTTGCGATAACTTATTGTTGGTTGATCGCAGAAGCCCGGAAGTAATACCATTTTTTCAGTTATGAATTTACCTTCCTTTAGAGACCACATATGACATAGTTGCAGTCTGTTATTTTGCTACTTTTGCACCCCGGAGGGGCTCACAACTACGAAAAAATAAGCCTATTGTTCCTTGGCTGACCCTGCCACTAAAAATATGTGTCCCATTATTAGCGGAGTTATGGAACTTCCAATATTTCTTATTTCGTATCAGCTCCGGATATCCTGGAGTTTGTGTTAAACCCCTTTTAAGCCTAAATGAGTTTTCCTTCAATCTCTGCCCCTGCTGGAAAGTGTCAATCTATCCCAGGTCTGTGCTAAGAGGAGATGCATTCGTATGTTAAGTGGGTCAGTAGCACCTTTTGTGCTTCATTTGTCTACAAGTGACTTCTGCTGTGTGTGTGTTAAATTGCATGGAAACAGTTGGTCCAAATGGTGGATAAGGGAGGGGTGAGAGGGAAGAGGGGTTTGGGAGAAATTGTTAATATTTTCTCAATATTTCCCTGACAGTGAGTCTATGAGAAACTTATTCAGCTGCTGACTCCGAGGAAGAAATTGCTTGTTATCTATGGCCTAAGATATAGGTTTTATTAGTAGATGTAAAGACAAAAACTAAATACTGTAAAATAATAAATCTCCTCATATGTTTCCCCTTATTATCTCCAGTAATTGTATTATTACACAGGATTTTTATGATGTTACATCGGCTCATCTTCTTCTCATTCAGGTCCCTAAAATATCAGATCCTTGCAGTGAAGATCTATATAAGAGAATTTTCCTGATTTACCCATCAAAGATAGTTATGGACACAGACAAGATGGTGGAGAGGATATTACACCTCACCCTAGAGATCCTCTTCCGGCTTACTGGAGACGTGAGAGATTCTGATGACGTCACATTACATCATTCTTATCTATGGGAATAACAGATGGACAGAACTGGAGAGGTGAGGACTCTGGAAATGTCTGTAGTGAGATTTATTAATGTGTTTCTCCATAACCAGGATTACACAGTAGTGAAGAAGATCTCTAGTGAGCGCTTCCACCTCACCCCCTGATACACGAGAACATCAATGACCAGAAGATCCTAGAACTCACCTACAAGATGATTGAGCTGCTGACTGGAGAGGTGACACTGCTGGGAATGCTGGGACATTATACAGTAACGCTATGACGGGATTGAGGGATGACGGTATCATTGTATGTGTCAGGTTCCTATAAGGTGTCAGGATGTCGCTGTCTATTTCTCCATGAAGGAGTGGGAGTATTTAGAAGGACACAAAGATCTGTACAAGGACGTCATGATGGAGGTTCCCCAGCCCCTCACATCACCAGGTAATAGACAGGACTAAATACACACGGCCCATAATTATCTGTATGTAAAGAATGAATTCAGTCCCTGTATGTGTTTCCTCCAGATCTATCCGGTAAGAGGACAACACCAGAGAGATGTCCCCGTCCTCTTCTTCCACAGGACTGTAAACAAGAAGATCCCAATGTTCCTCAGGATCATCAGGTAGATGGAGAAAAGGTGTCATGAGATCTCCCCTATGATGTGTAGATGGCTGTGAAGGTCTTGTGCTCAGTCTTGTTTTATCCACCAGTATTATATGTTTTATACTTGTGTAGTGAGAACGGTGGAGATGACCGGATTAGAGCTGATCATAGATGTGACTTCTCCATCTGTCTGTGACTTTTACAATATTTGTTTCAGGGTGAAGATCTGTCCCATATTAATACTACAGAGACATATGTGAGGTCTGAAGAGTGGTGTAAAGAGGAGATTCCTACATATGACTACCCAGGTGAGTAGTGACCACTAAATGCTGAGAAGTCACAGATTCTTCTCAGTCACCGGCTGTGGCTGCTTTATCAGTGGTATAGTCCGGCCGTATCACAATCGTGTGATCACCATTTTGCTGCTGGAGCATAACATTCTCCTCCATCCGAAAATGTTCAATTTACTTTGAGAAATTGTGAAAAGCCCTTTTTTTTTATACAACTTACAACCTGGAGGATCCACCTACCCCCTGGGATTAGGAGACGCTGACCGTTACCTGCACAGATCTGTAAACTACAAAGCCAGATGACAGTGTACGTAGAATGTGCAGACAAGTTAGAAAATCACTTGAAGAAAAATACTATGATGGTCCTGTAAGAGAAAGCGGAGGGTAATGATGCTGTTGGCTTCCTAGAACCCTGATATCTTATTGGATGAATCTACCTTCTCTCCCTTCTGTGCTGCTGAATGTGCTCATATGGTCCCTACAAGACCAGGTCCAGTCTTTCTGGCCAAACATCACTTTTATGATCGACATTAACCCCTTAAGCCCCGGAGCATTTTTCGTTTTTGCATTTTCGTTTTTGCTCCCCTTGTTCCCAGAGCCATAGCGTGTTTATTTTTTGGTCAATATGGCCATGTGAGGGCTTATTTTTTGCGGGACGAGTTGTACTTTTCAACGCCATTACTAGTTTTATCATATCCTGTACGGGAAAACGGGAAAAAAATTCCAAGTGCGGTAAAATTGCAAAAAAAAGTGCAATACCACAGTTGTTTTTTATTTATTTATTTTACCATGTTCACTGAATGCTAAAACTGACCTGCCCTTCTTATTCTACAGGTCATTACGAGTTCATAGACACCAAACATGTATAGGTTCTTTTATATTTAAGTGGTGAAAAAAAATTCCAAAATTTGGTAAAAAAAAAAATAAAAAAATAGCGCCATTTTCTAAGACCCGTAGCGTCTCCATTTTTCGTGATCTGGGGCTGGTTGATGGCTTATTTTTTGCGTGCCAGGCTGACGTTTTTATTGATAACATTTGGGGTAGATCCGATGTTTTGATCGCCCGTTATTGCATTTTATTGCAATTTTGCGGCGACCAAAAAACGTAATTCTGGCGTTTAGAATTTTTTTCTCGCTACGCCGTTTACCGATCGGAATAATTCTTTTTTTATATTGATAAATCGGGCGATTCTGAATGCGACGATACCAAATATGTGTATGTGGGGTTTTTTTTATATATATTTTATTTTGAATGGGGCGAAAGGGGGGTGATTTAAACTTTTATATTTTTTTATTTTTTTTTATATTTTTAAAAACTTATTTTTTTTACTTTTTGCATGCTTCTATAGTCTCCATAGGAGACTAGAAGCAGCAACTATCCGATCACCTCTGCTACATACAGGGGACGAGCAGGTCCCCTGCATGCAGCAGAAATGGTCCTGTGCTATGAGCGCCGACCACTAGGTGGCGCTCATAGCGACAAGATCATGACAACCACAGGCGTCTGCTGCAGACCCTGGGTTGTCATGCACGCCCATCGGCGACCCGCGATCACGTGACGGGGTCGCCGGTGGGCGGGGCTTATGACGCGCTACCCGGAAGCACGCGTTAAATGCTGCTGTCGGAGATTGACAGCAGCATTTAACTGGTTAACAGCCGCGGGTGGATCGCGATTCCACCCGCGGCTGTTGCGGGCACATGTCAGCTGTAAGAATCAGCTGACATGTGCTCCGTTCAGTGAGGGCTCAGCGCAGCAGCCCTCACTGAACGGAGGGTACGCAAATATGCGTACTAATACGTCCCCGGTAAGTAAGGGGTTAAATGTGCAGTGAGGCCAAGTGTGAATTTCTGTACAATAACAGTAGAGTTTCCCTTTATCCTGACTTTTCAATTTCTTTTAAAACCAACTAACTTCAAACAGGATAGTGATAAACTATACAGAAAACATTACACCTGTGCCATGATATATCTCTAAGCTGTGCGTGGCTGATGGCTGTAATATACATTTATTCACGCCTGCAGGAGATGTGTTGGCTCCAGCCCTGGTTTAGATTGCCAAGAGCCTCCGAGCCCCATACTCTAATTACCCCAGAGAGGTTTCACCACTAGTTACCCATTTTTCTCTGATGGAGACTGTTGAGTTTGATCATTTCAGTAGATGTGTTATTGTCTATACTCACAGTTTTTGACTTCAGTAATCCTCTGATTTAACCCCTTCCTGCAACCAGTTTTCTGTTCCTAATTAGGCCCCATTTTTCAAATCTGACGTGTGTCACTTTATCTGGTGATAACTTTGGAATTCTTCACAAAGGATAATAGGAAACAAATGGACCTTACAAATTATTTTCCAACTTCTCTTGAATCTGACAATCCCCTATATACAGTTGTACACTACTGTCTGGGCACATGGCAGGTTAAGAAGGGAAGGAGCGCCATTTAGCTATTAGGAATGCAGATTTTGCTGGAATAGTGTGCAGACACAATGTATTGGGGCACTGTTCATGGTCACCTGGAAGATCAAAAAATGGCTACCACGAATAGGCTTGGCCCTATCTACCCCGTTTACAGATTTCTCAAATTACTTTGCTCATCACCGTTTAACCCACTGTTTCCCAAACCCCATCCTCACGGCCCTCCACAGGTCATGTTTTCAGGATCTCCTTAGTATTACACAGGTAATTGAAGTATCATTAAGGCATCAGGAATTCTCTCACCTGTGCAATACTAAGGAGATCCTGAAAACATGACCTGTGGGGGGACGTGAGGATGGGGTTTGGGAAACACTTGTTTAACCCCTCTACATGGATCTGGAATTACACAGAGACCCCTAGGCTTGGGCCATGGTGTTATCTGCTGTTCTGTGGAGTGAGATGGGAAGAAGAATAGTCAGGTAGCCGGGTCAGAACCAAGAGGATAGAGAAAATCCAAAATTAGAAGACACGAGTAGTCCGTAAACGGGCCGAGGTCAAAACAGAAACAAATACACAAGCCGGGAGCTGAGCACAGAGGACTGAACCAGAGGAGAACAAGGCTGGATCTGGCAGCTTCCAGCAATATGCTTCCAGCTTTAGTAGGGTGCGGTGCTTTCCAAATGGCTGAAGCAGGGAGCAGATTACTCCAGCTTGACAGCACACACCATACTGCCAGACTGGATGGTACTACAGGTCCCAGCAACCCTAATCTTACTGGCTGGACAGAGCCTGCACCGCCCAGAGCTTCTGGTTCTGACGTCTCCTCCATCACCAGCGCCGCCTGCAGGATGAATAAGGCGGTGCCTGGTGACAAAAGCAGACGTCACACAAGTCGAAGCAGGAGGAGAAGTAGATGTCCCAGAAGTGATGAGACACACCTTTTGCAGAAGCCCTAATATGACAAAATGTCAGAAAACCAGAGCAGTAGAAATCCCCATAAAGTGACTCCATTTTGGAAATTATAACCCTCAGTGAATTAATCTATAGGAGTAGTGACTATTTTGACTCCACTGGCTCTTTCCAGAAATTAGCATGAAGTGGATGTTGGAGAGTGAAAATTGCTAATATGCCATTTTATTATCGAACACATATTGCCCAGATTGTGCTCCAGGAGACACACACCATCAATTAAGTGGGTTCTTCTCACTATAGTAATGCCAAATACATGGAGGCTAAATGTGATTTAGGCACATAAACTACTGCAAAGCTCAGAAGTGAGGGGGAGATATGACTTTGGGAGAGCGGATATTGCTGGATTGGTTTATGGAAGCCATGTTGCTTTTCAAGAGCCTTTGAGCCACTAATAATGTGGAAACCTCTGGTTTTCCACTGACAGATGATGGACCTGAGTGGGGACTTGTTTTTTGTGAGATGATTAGAAGTTTTTATTGGTATTATTTTCACCTACATAACATTGGCGGCTTTTTATTCCATATTTGGGAGGCAGAATGAACAAACAGTTGAACACCACGCTCTACTGGTTCATCCTATGAGATTTTCTATTAGACTGTGAACTGTCATTGTCCTGGTGAATAATTCAATTTTTTTTATATAACTTGCCTTTTTTACAGACAGTATAAGTACAAATGTTCAAAAATATAAAATTCAAGAATTTTTTCTTAAAAAATTATAATTGGTTTTCTTCTTGGCAGATGACTGTACCAGGAGATCAGAGGGACAGCTGACATCTTCAATTTTTAAATCAGATAATTTTGAGATCTCACAGGATACAATTGAAGTGAATGCCATTATTCCAGATAAACCATCATTCCTTCACAGCAAAGATCTGTCATCTGATCCTATGAAACAGATCCTGTCTTCTGATTCATTAACGACTACTAAGGAAAATCAAAGTCACAAAATAAGCATTAAAAAACAAATTGCTCCTAAAGCAATGAAGCCATTTTCACATCCAGAATATACAAATAGCTTTCCCCTCAAAAAGTCTTTTCTTAAACATCAAAAAATTCACAAGGCAGAGAATAGATTTTCTTGTTCCAAGTGTGGGAGATGTTTTAATCAGAAATCAGATCTTGTTAGGCACCAGAGAACTCACACAGGGGAGAAGCTATTTTCATGTTCAGATTGTGGGAAATGTTTTGTTCAGAAATCACAACTTAATATACATCAGAGAACTCACACAGGGGAGAAGCCATTTTCCTGTTCAGAATGTAGGAAATCTTTTACAAAGAAATCAGCTCTTATCGCACATCAGAGAACTCACACAGGCGAGAAGCCTTTTTCATGTTCAGAATGTGGGAAATGTTTTACAGTGAAATCAACTCTTATCAAACATCAGAGAACTCACACAGGGGAGAAGCCTTTTTCATGTTCAAAATGTGGGAAATGTTTTAACCAGAAAGCGTATCTTGATAGCCACTGGAGAACCCACATAGGGGAGAGTGCCACAACTACACCCAACTAGTCTATGTACCGACTTAAAAGGCACTAGCTGTACAACTAAAAATGCCACCACGGACCTAACTCCCTAATAGGCCGTTGAGTTTCTCGTACCTCCTGAGGAACAAGAGGGGAGGCCGCAACACACTGTCACCAAGGGGAAAGGAAAGTATGAAGTAAAATATGAAAACCCTGAATGAGAAACAAAAACACATTCATATAGGGCAAAGAAGGCAAGCTAAGGAGAACCAAAAATAAAAGGAACAAGTATAATCTCCCAGAAACCTAACATTGTTAGAATGAAAAGGTACTGGGAGGGAAAGCAAACTAACGGGGAGGATAGTTTCACCTTTGTGGTGAAACTTACAGCATTCATCCTCACCAACTGTAACTGTAAAACCCGTCCATTTATAATGAGCATGGACAAGATAAAGATTCCCAACTCACATCAGGACCACAAGATCCCAGGTACTTTCAGCTGCATCAAATCTAATGTAGTGTACTTAATTATATGTACCAAATGTCCAACTCGGGGTCTGTATGTAGGGGAGACAGGGCAAAAACTTAGAACAAGGATGAATTCTCATCGCCACACAATAAAAGAAAAAAGAATAGACCTACTTGTGGCCAAACATTCATGGACATGAAATTACTTGTATTAAAAGGTAACTTCAAATCTCAGAGAGACAAAGTTATGACAACCTTTGACACACTCAGAGCAGGAATGAATGTGTCTCATGGATTTATGTCTTTACATCAACTAAGGAATGTGCTCCTCAGACCGTTTGAGGGCATCACAATCATGGGCCAGACCTCAATCACAGGACAATAAAACTTTCATACTCCTGATATTTTAACTTTTCCAATATTTACGGCCACAACTGCTTCTCCCTTTCCCATACTGATAGTTCTGCTTCATGTCACTTGTCTTATCTATTGCATTATTCCTATGCCCTCTTGTGTATAAATATGTGACTCTTCAGATTTTGTGTTATACTATGTCTGATGAACCGACTTGAGTAGTCTCGAAAGCTTGAAATTTCTTACCTTTTAATGGCTAACTGAAAAGATGGTATCCACCACTGATGACTCTCAAATTGTAATATTTTTCTCCAAACAGCAATTTTAAGATCTCTCCACAGGTGTTCAATGGGATTTAGATCCTGGCTCATTGAGGGTCAGAACTCTCCAGCACTTTGTTTCCATCCATTTCTGGGTGCTTCTTGAAGTATGTTTGGGGTCATTGTCATGCTGTAAGACTGATGACCTAGCACACAAACACTGCTTTCTGACACTAGGCACTACATTGTGACCCAAAATCCTTTGCTAATCTTCAGATTTCATGATGCCCTGCACATAGTCAAGGCACCTAGTGCCAGAGGCAGCAAACCAATTCCAAAACATCTTTGAACCTCCACCATATTTGACTGTATAGGATGTAAATGTATTAATTATGTTGCACACCATGGACAAAGGAACATCTGGATCTCTGAAGATGGACCTTGAAATTGTTGATATTTTTCAACAATTTGGTTCTTAACTCCTCAGACAGTTCTCTTCTTCTTTTTCTGTTTTCTCCATGCTTAGTGTGGCACACATATGCACACAATGCAAAGATTGAATCAACTTCTCCCTTTTTTATCTGGTTTTAGGTGTCATCTTCATATTGCCCACACCTGTTACTTGCCACAATTGCATTTGAAGAAGCTTCACATGCTTGAAACTAAGTTATTTACCCACAAGTTTGGCAAGGTGCCAACAATTGTGTCCGGCCTATTTTATGTGGTTTTGTGGGAAATTATGTTCAATTTGCCTTTTTTCTCTATTTTATTGTGTTGTTCCAATACGCACAAAGGAAATAAACAAGTATAACAAAATGTGTAATTGCAATAATTTTCTGGGAGAATTACTTCATTTCTGGAACAATTTCAAGGGATCCAACACTATGACCATGACTTGTTTTTGTTGCCTTTTTAATTTGTTGCAGCATATCATCCTCTTCATGTTCAGCTATATTAGGAAGCTTGTAGCAAAGTCCAATTGGCAGCTTTCCATTATTGCCATTTCCATGCACATTTACCCAGACTGACTCTCTACATCAGGGATATAAGACTCAAAACATGCAGAGGGCCAAAATGAAAAATGTAGACAAAGTCGTTGGACCACCAGTTTACAGTATAATGGGCCCTACATAGTCCTCCATACAGAATAATGGGCCCCACATAGTCCTCCATACAGTATAATGGGCCCCACATAGCTTTCCATACAGTTTAATGGGCACCACAAAGTCCTCCATGCAGAATAATTGCCCCTCATAGGTGTGGTGGTTCTGGGGTCGCGGGCTTTCCCTCTCTGCTTTCGTTGGTAAAGCACGCAGTGGATGCTGAGCTGTGACGTGCGGTGAAATCCCGTCCACAGCCCATCAATCAAGGGGGAGTGTGTCACTTGCTCACGCCTGACTGCAGCCGGAACTTGACGTGACATCAGCGGATGTCGGAGCCGGCTGCAGCCGGGGTCACGTGATGCCTGGTGATAGCGCCGCCCACAGACAATAAAGAACAAGCAATGTATTTACAAAAAGACTTGTTGCCACTATATAAATCCATAGTGGCAATGTTAACAGTAATGGACAACCTTTAATTAATAGGGAACAAAATCTCTCCTCCTCTGGCATGGAGGACTGTAATCTTGAAATATTCTCAAATACTGGATGAAAACTACCGCAGCTAAAAAAAAGGCAAAGTCCCGATAACCTTAGAGGAATGTTTATTTAGAGCACGCTCGGTAAGGGGCAGAAACTCCACCCGGTCTTCCTGATTAGAGGAGACAAAACATCCCTAATACTGCTCTATTTCCTGGTTCATTCTTTCCGTTTGACCATTAAGGCCCCGTCACACTAAGCGATGCAGCAGCGATCCCGACAACGATACGACCTGTCAGGGATCGTTGCTGCATCGCTAATACATCGCTGGTGAGCTGTCAAACAGGCAGGCTCACCAGCGATGAGGGGAGCAGCGATATCGTGGAAAGAATCGTTCCACGATGTCCTGCTCCCGTTCCCAGCCTGCTGCTTAAGCAGGAGCAGGCTGGTAACTATGGTAAATATCGGGTTACTAAGTGCGCGTGTGCCCCTAGTAACCCGCTGTTTACCATGGATACCACTCTGCTACGGTGCGCTGGAGCCTCCGCTCACCGTAGCAGAGTGGTATCTATGGTAAACAGCGGGTTACTAAGTGCGCGCGTGCCCCTAGTAACCCGATATTTACCATGGTTACCAGCCAGATCGTTGGTCTCGCTGGTCACACACAGCGATGTGTGCTGGCCAGCGGGAGGCCAACAACCAAAAAATGGTCCAGGACACTTTGCAACGATCAGCGACCTCACAGCAGGGGCCTGATCGTTGCAAAGTGTCACACATAGCGACATCGCTGGTGAGGTCGCTGGTGAGTCACCAAAACCGTGACACAGCAGCGATCTCGCTAGCGATATCGCTTAGTGTGACGGGGCCTTTAGACTTGGCATGATAGACTGAGAGAAAAGACAATGGATAGGGAAGGAGGGGAGGTGGAGGCTTACCATGTTGAGAGAAAGAATGACTTCAGCTGGAGAAATCCTGCGGGTGCCGCACCCATCGGTGATTACAGACCAAGAATGGAGAAAAAAAAATTAGAACCGGCACATCCAACCAGGACATATGAAAGGGAAAATATTTTATTTGAAGAAAAAAGTTAAATCATGGAAATAAATTCAGAAACCTCAGGAAATCTGATGCGTTTCAGGTGCAGAACGCACCCTTAGTCATAGGATGTCAGAGGTAACACATAAATGCTGCTATATATCTTAAAGAACAATGTCCATTGACTGGATAATGAATTAATTAATCAATACTGAGGTATCAGGTGTTCGCATACACATAATGTGAGTACATGGCGTTATAAGCTGACATGAATGACATAGATATATTAAATAAAAACAAAAAGACTACCGCAGGGAAACACAGCACCATCTAACACCAGCCCAAAAACCACACAACTGGATACCAAAGAAAAGCAAACACCCTGCCACACTCACCAATGGACTAAAGAAACCAGCGATCTTGGGAAAGAAAAAGGGCAGATTGTATTAACATCAGAAGTATGGATCCTAGCTGACTAACTCACAACTACCAAGAGAAGCAGTGCGGCTCAAAGAGGCACATAGCACCACACACGAGACCACCGATATCCCGCCGGAGACACCAAGGACCAACATGTCCCAGCAATCCCGGAAACCTGTCTACAAATACGAGCACAGCAGACACGGTCAACACTGCAACACAAGTGGCAAACGCCATGTATCACTCAAAGAATGAACTAGAAGAACCAGCAGTCTTAGAAGAAAAGACTGCATTGTATTGACATCAGCGGTATAGATCAGGGTAACTAACTGGAAGCCAACGAGGATTAAAGTGCGGTTTATAGGGGCGCATGATGCTACATCCAAATACACCGACTCTGCCATGGAAACACTAAAGGACAACATGTCCCAGCAGTCCCAGAACAACGTCCACCAATGCGGACACGGCGAGCATGGCCAGCGATGCAACTCAGATACCACAACGTCACCACAAGTAAGTGAAATGATTCTAGCAATCTATACCGGCGGCCTGGATGAACAGATCTGCTGGCACCATACTGGAACCTCTGAGGAACAACTGGTCCCAGGAGTCCTGACTGACGAACCATTGCTACCAATGCAGCAGACATGGCTGACAATGAAACTGAATGCTGCAACTTGTCTGCGGGTGAGTGGAATGAATGTGAATAATTGTAAAACAACAAAAGCCAACGATCCAATGGACCGGCCGTCTACACTACTGCGATAGACACAGATGGAAATATATACAAAGTCCATAAGGGAGTTTTATCATCTCTTACTAAACGCATTGCCAGATAATTATTAGGAGAAAATACAAGTGTGAATGGTGAATCAGATAGTGATTCACAGGAAGCCGATACATCATTTACAGAAGAAAACTGAACGTGTGCACAGGGTGCGACTGGGAGATACATATAGTGAATCACAGCTGATCATTAGACATTATATAGATTAAATGTCCACATTCCTCAATAAGGAAACACATTATTTTGATGTAAAATTGAAATTAAATATACATCGCCAAGCCGAAAAACGGGGAGAATGTTCATAGATGAAAACAAATCATTTTTGAAGTTCACGCCATGGTGGTACTTTGTGTTTAAAGTCAAGATCCAATACGCCTCCCTCAGGGCCGGCTGCTTTTTCCAGCTGCCACCACAGGCCACAAAATTAACCTTTTCGAGTCTGAAAAACGATGAACACGAGGAGTCCCCTTTATGTATTATGGTAAAGTGTTTGGCCGCACCAGAATACCCTGCGTTGTTGGTGATATTGTTGATGTGTTCGGCGATCCTCTTCTTCAGTTTACGTGTGGTATAGCCAATATACTGAAGCTGACGGCTACTGCAGAATATACCGTATACCATGTGGCTGGACTCACTATTTATAAAGGATTTGATTGGATAGGATAAATGAGATGAAGTGCGCATAGAGGGGAATTCCTGTTCTCTATTGTCAGTAAAGCCACATACGCTGCATCTATTTAATGCACAACCGGAAGCCGAGAGCCATGTAGAAGGTGTTCTGGTATTACGCAGCATACTGGGGGACAACATATTCCAAAATGTTCTTCCTCTCTTAGCAACTACTTGACACCCCCCTTCCAAAGTAGTTGGGTGACATTTTTCCTGGTTAATAACCGGCAAGTATTTCAGAATAATATTCTTTATAGTGTTAAACTGTCTACTGTTCGGAGTGGAAAATACAATATTCTGAGGAGAGGACCGTTTCCAAATTATTATTGGTGCCATACAATAAATCCCTGCGTGGAGTGTTCCTCACCTGTTCAAATGCATGACGGATGTTAGATTTATGATCGTCTCTATCTAATAACCTGTCAGTTATGATTTTTCCTTTATTGATAAAAGTGTCATCATTGGAGCAGATTCTCCTGGCCCTGGTATATTCGCCTCTGGGGATTGCATTGGTCGTGTGCCTGAGTTGAGAACTGGATGCCAACAGAATGGTGTTACCACCAGTGTCTTTACGGTGTAAAGAAGTATCAACCCTACCGGTGACTGTGTTACCATGCAATTCAATATCCAAAAACGAGACATGGATGGACAGCTGGCTAGAAGGAAAAAGGATGTTACAATTGTTTGAATTGATGTAAGAAACAAACTCAGAATATGTGGATGTGTCTCCCTGCCAGACAAGGAGTACATCATCCACATATCTGGAAAACCAAACCAAATGAGTAGAGAATGGATTATTAATAGAAAAAAAAATTAAATTTCTTCCCACCAGGCCATAAAAAGTATTGCTAAAGATGGGGAGAACTTGAGACCCATCGGTGCCCCCAATGTCTGTAAATAAAATTTAGTACCAAACATGAAAAAATTATGTTTTAACAGATAATCCAATGATAATAAAATAAAATGTTTGAGGGCTGGCGAATAGGCACTATACTTCTCCAAATGGTATGCAATAGCCACCATAGCTGTATTGTGAGGTATGGATGAGTATCAGTTGACCATATCACATGTAGCAAAAGAATAGTTAGGATGGCATTTGAAATGATCGAAAACCTTAAGGATAGCAGAAGTGTCCTTCGAAAAAACTGGAGATCTAATGAGTAGTTGGAGATGACCATCCACCCACTCACTAAGGTTCTCGTTCAGGGATCCAATACCAGAAATTATTGGTCTGAGCGGAGGGAGGAAAACCCCTTTGTAAGCCTTAGGGAGCCCGTGGAAAATAGGAATAATGGGGTATTCAGGAATCAACCGTTTTCGTAATTTAGGGTTCAAAATACCAAGTCTGCTATATCCAGACTGTCAGGAAATATTAAAAATCTCTCAAATCTCTCCCTCCAAAGTCTTCAGCCGTCCCCCCTCCCCTATCCTATTTGGAGTAACAGGAGCTAGCAATCTAAAAAGCTGCTTCTATGCAAAATAGTAGTGTACAAAAGAAGTGACAAACTTAATTATCCAGGCTAATTACCATACGAAATGGAGCTCCTGGTAAAGGAGACATATGTGACAAATAGACACCTTTGAACATATGGGCCAGAGACTGAATGAGTTGTGCACTTGATCAGAAATAACAAGTATGACACCTGAAAGAGATAGTAAACATCTTGTTAAGGCTTCAAAGGGAATCTATCTGTTATGTTCTGCTACCAAAGCTAAGGAAAGAGAGGAGATCTGTCCCTACTATGAGACTCAGCTGAATCCCTACGATGTAACAGGGAACCTGATCCTGCGATCAGACCTGCTAAAGTCCTAATCTAGTCTGTACGAAGACCTATAGATGTGGGGAGGGAATCCCTACAAGTACTAAGGACTGGGAGGAATATGGGACACCTCCTAACAGAAATAGTAGCAGACAGACGAACAAACAAAATAGATAGAACATAGAGGTCCGTAGACCAAGCAAACTAACAGAGTTAGATACAGAGCACAGGCTAGCTAGAAAGTAGATATACAATGAAGTCCAGCAAAGCCAGAAGGGCGGAGCAGGACTAAATAGGCCAACAAGGTCATGTGACCAGCAAAGGAAAAAAAACCTAACAGCAAGGTTCTAACAGTACCCCCCCTTCTAAGAGGATCCTCCGGATCCCCTAGGACCAGGCTTATCAGGAAATCTCCTGTGAAACGCTCTGATAAGTCTGGACGCGGAAACATCATCTGACCTCACCCAAGAGTTATCCTCGGGTCCGAAACCTTTCCAGGCCACAAGATACTGCAAACTACCTCTATACCGTCTAGAGTCAAGGATGCGAGAAATTTCATATTCCCCGTCCTCCACCACCGGAGGAACAGAGGCAGAGGCGTCACCATCCGACACAACAGCTTTTTTTAACAGAGAGACATGAAAGACCGGATTAATTCTCCAGGAGGTAGGAACCTCCAACCTAACAGCAGATTGGTTGACAACCTGAAGCACCTTAAAGGGCCCTACAAACTTGGGACCCAATTTCTTAGAAGGAATCCTCAACCGCAGATTCCTAGAGGACAACCAAACCATGTCACCAACAGCGAACAAAACCTCCTGTCGTTTCCTATCAAAGTAGTCTTTAGATTTTCTGTTGGCCTCCTGAAGATTACCACGCACATCCGTCCAAACTCTTTCCAAATCACCGGAAAAATTCTCCTCCTCAGGCACGGCAGATCCCAACTTGGAGAACGACCCAAACGACGGATGTCTCCCAGAACAACAAAAAAAAGGCGAACAACCAGCAGAAGAAGATGTATGATTGTTCAGAGCAAATTCGGCAAGTGGCAGAAACTCAGACCACCCCTCTTGATTGTCTGCCACAAAACAACGCAAGAACTGCTCAACATCCTGGTTTTTCCTTTCTGTCTGGCCATTAGATTCAGGATGATATCCGGACGAAAACGACAAATGAATTCCCAACCTGTCACAAAAGGCACGCCAAAAACGAGCCACGAACTGAGGACCCCTATCAGAAACAATGTCAGTAGGAACGCCATGAAGTCTGACAATTTCCTTGACAAAGGCCTTAGCGAGAGTTTTAGCGCAGGGCAGTTTGACGAAGGGAACCAAGTGACACATCTTGCTAAAACGGTCCACGACCACCCAGATGACAGTAAAACCCTCAGAGGGAGGAAGGTCAGTTATAAAGTCCATAGCCAAATGTGTCCAAGGAGCACTGGGGACCTCCAAAGGACAAAGCAACCCCGCAGCAGGAGTATGTGAGGACTTAGATCTAGCACATATAGTACATTGGCGCACCCACTTAATGACTTCCTTCTGCCATCCAGGCCACCAAAAACTGCGACCCACCAGTCTCTTGGTCTCAGAGATTCCGGGATGACCTGCCAACCGAGATTCGTGACACTCAACAAACAAATCTCTCCTAAAGGTCTCAGGCACAAACAACCTCCCATGAGGAGTGTTAGATGGGGCATTCTCCTGAGCTTTAAGAATCTCATCTTCCAAAACGGAGTCTAAAGCAGCTATCACAACACCTTCTTGTAAAATGTTTTCCTCTTTCTCAGCACCGACTATGGGAGAAAAACTGCGAGACAAGGAATCCGCCTTAACATTCTTAGTACCAGGGATGTAAGTAACGGAGAAATTAAACCGCGAGAAAAACAGTGCCCACCTAGCCTGACGGGCATTCAGGCGCTTGGCAGCATCAAGATATATCAGATTTTTATGATCCGTAAGAACCTGAACGGGAAATTCCGCACCTTCCAAGAAGTGGCGCCAGTGTTCAAATGCGAGTTTAATAGCCAATAATTCCCGATTACCAATATCGTAATTCAATTCAGTCTCCGAAAATTTTTTTGAAAAAAAGGCACAGGGATGTAATCCATCCCCGTTATCCTGAGACAATACTGCGCCAACCCCCACAGAGGAAGCATCAACCTCAACCAAAAACGGCCTAGTAACATCAGGCTGCATAAGGATGGGAGCAGAGGTGAACCTCTCCTTGAGATACACAAAAGCTTCAATGGCCTCAGAAGACCTCTGAACCACATCAGCACCTTTCCTGGTGAGATCAGTCAGAGGTTTGACAATACTAGAAAATTTTTTTATGAACTTTCTATAGTAATTGGCGAAACCCAAAAACCTCTGTATCGATTTCAAACCAATAGGCCTAGGCCATTCCTGCACAGCCTGAACCTTAACCGGATCCATCTCAAAACCTTTGCTGGAGATAATGTAGCCCAAAAAACTAATTCTCTGTACAGAGAACTCACATTTCTCCAGCTTAGCAAAAAGCGAATTGTCCATTAATAACTGTAATACCTCACGCACGCTCCGCCAATGAGACTCCAGATCTGGCGAATAAATCAAAATGTCATCCAAATACACAACCACATTTTTACCGATCAAAGGTCTAAGGATGTCATTAATCAGATTCTGAAAAAATGCAGGAGCATTAGTAAGACCAAAAGGCATAACCAGATTCTCAAAATGACCCACAGGAGTGTTAAAAGCAGTCTTCCATTCATCACCCTCCTTCATGCGCAACAGATTGTATGCCCCCTTAAGGTCAATTTTAGAGAACCACTTGGCCCCCAATAACTGGTTAAACAGATCAGGAATCAATGGCAGTGGGTAAGGATTGCGTACCGTAATTTTGTTAATCTCACGAAAATCCAGACAAGGACGTAAACCGCCGTCCTTTTTTTTTACAAAAAAAAATCCAACCGCCACAGGAGACTTAGAGGGCCTAATGTGACCGGCGGCCAAGCTTGTCTGTATGTATTCCTCCAAAGCCTTCCTCTCAGGAATAGTAAGGTTAAATAAACGACTCTTAGGAAGAGTCGCTCCAGGGACAAATTCAATAGAACAATCATAGTCTCTATGGGGAGGCAAAACCTGCGATTCCTTCTCAGAAAAAACTCTCCAAAAATCCTGAATAGGAACAGGCAATTCTCCCCTATCCAAAGCTGCAATACGCCCGTTACAACACTTGTCATAACATTTATGGCTCCAGGATTTAATTTCACTGGTAGACCAATCCAGTACAGGATTGTGAAATTTTAACCAGGGCAAACCCAATATTACTGGAGAAGGCAAGTTATTCAACACTACCAAATCCAATTTCTCATGGTGAACACCATTAATAGTGAGAGGAAATTCACTGACCTTGAGAGTAATATTCTTCAAAGGGGAGCCATCCACAGAAACCACAGCAATGGGGGATGACAAAGGTTCAGGTTTTAAATTGAGTTTTTCCACGAATCCCCCATCAATTACATTCAGTGTAGACCCGCAATCAACAAACACCCGAAATTCCATTAATTTTTCCTGAGCAATCGTGGAAGCAGCTAAAAATATACCCTTGGAATTTAAACAGGCAATACGGGCGTGACTGACCATTTTTTTTTCTTTCTTCATACGAAGCTCACAGCCTTTAATCAAATGACCAGATTTTCCGCAATAGAAACACAAGCCTTGCGAAAAACGACGGTCTTTTTCTTGAGAGCGAGGTGCCACCGATCCAATCTCCATCGGTTCACCACTGTTAGTACACACATTATCATAACCAGAAACTGACATAGCAGAGGATTTGCTCTCATTAACCCTAGCACGCAGTCTTCTATCCACCCGTATAGCTAATTGCATAGCCTGTTGCAAATCTTCAGGTGTAGGATAAGCAATTAGCAGGTCTTTAACCCTTTCACTGAGCCCAGCAAGAAATAGACTTTTCAGAGCAGAATCGTTCCACCCTGTTTGAGTGGACCAACGACGAAAATGTGTACAATATTTTTCCACATTACCCGATCCTTGTTTTAGACGTCTCAACTCAGTCTCAGCTGATGCAACACGGTCAGGATCATCATATAATAGCCCCAAAGCAGAAAAAAAACTATCCACTGATCTGAAGCATGAATCACTAGGTTGCAAAGAAAAGGCCCACTCCTGAGGCTCTTTGCGCAAAAGTGACATTATGAACCCTACGCGCTGGGATTCATCCCCAGAGGACTTAGGTCTCAAACGAAAATACAATAAGCAAGCATTTTTAAATGAAAAAAATTCTCGGTGTCCACCAAAAAACAAATCCGGCAAACATACCTTAGGCTCCAAGAAATGTGCTCCAGGACAGTTACTCACGTGCTGACGGAGCTCGGCCACCTCCAGAGAGAGTCCCTGCAGGCGATGAGCCAAATCCTGAACCGACACCATGATGGAACAGAAAAATCTTTCCTTAGAGAATTTGCTGGCTGGACTTACTGTTATGTTCTGCTACCAAAGCTAAGGAAAGAGAGGAGATCTGTCCCTACTATGAGACTCAGCTGAATCCCTACGATGTAACAGGGAACCTGATCCTGCGATCAGACCTGCTAAAGTCCTAATCTAGTCTGTACGAAGACCTATAGATGTGGGGAGGGAATCCCTACAAGTACTAAGGACTGGGAGGAATATGGGACACCTCCTAACAGAAATAGTAGCAGACAGACGAACAAACAAAATAGATAGAACATAGAGGTCCGTAGACCAAGCAAACTAACAGAGTTAGATACAGAGCACAGGCTAGCTAGAAAGTAGATATACAATGAAGTCCAGCAAAGCCAGAAGGGCGGAGCAGGACTAAATAGGCCAACAAGGTCATGTGACCAGCAAAGGAAAAAAAACCTAACAGCAAGGTTCTAACACTATCACACTCCTTACAATAGCCGGGACAGTCCCAGCTGCACATGAGTTCGATCTCCAGACTCTGAGGCACCAAAATGAAATATGGAATAGCGTCATTTCTATATTTCCGATTGTGATAAGACATATATTTTTAGTGGCGGGGCTAAATAAGGAAGAGTATGCATATTTTTCCGTATCTGTGAGCCCTGTCTGTGAGCTGTAATGCAACAATGCAGAGATAACCAACAGCATCATGTTTGATCTCTAAGGAAAGGTAAAATCGCAAAAAAAATATGGCATCATTTGCTAACTTCTGCAATCATCGAGCGAGGAGATATCACAGAAATTAGAGATTTAACAAAACCATGAAGGGCGGCGACCAGGTCATCACAGGGGAGTGTGTGGGCAGGGCCCACTTTAGCATAAAAGATCAAGCCGAATATTGATCTGAGAGATACAAATTTTCATGTAAGCAGGGGTCACGTTCACTGAAACGGCCAAATCAATCGAAGTGCTCTCCTTCGGCTAAACTGAATCGTCTCTGTGATTGGTATAGTAAGTTCTTCTATTAATCCCTTTTATTTTGTGTAACTGTATATGCTGTATGGTTTTGTCCCTCTTTGTAAAATCTTTTATAGACTGTTTTCATAAACATTGCTTCCCTTTGGATTAAAGGGGTTGTCCACTACTTTCACATTGATGCCCTATCCTTAGAATGTATGATAAACCGGGGTCCCGCGCTCGGCACCCCCGCCAATTTGCTGTGGGCGGCGGCGGCCGACGGCAGGAAGTGCTTACCTGCGGTGCTTGACCGTCAAGGTGTAGTGGCCGGCACTTGTTACTGCACATCCGCCTCCTATTCAATTCAATGGGAGGCGGATGTGCAGTACCCTGCGGCGGGCACTACAGATGGACGGCCAAGCACCACAGGCAAGCACTTCTGGCCGACCGATAACAGCTGATCGGTGGAGGTGCGGGACCCCGGCCGATCCTACATTGATGCCCTATCCTATAGATAGGGCATCAATGCGAAAGTAGTGGACAACTTCTTTAAATATAAAATTGAATAGGAAGTAGATGAGAAAAACTCCAGCACCTTCTCCGTATCCATCACAAGAAATGTAAAGTTAAAACGTCCATTTTATTAGTTCCATTAAAAAAGCGCCATATGTAAGGCAGACCTTACGCGTTTCGAACCAAACAGGGGTTCTTAATCATAGGATACATTGCTATGGTTAAAAGACATATATATATGTTACTGTAAAAGTCAGAAGGCCGGTAAAACCTAGGATTTACCGGTCAATCTGGACATTTACCGAGGCCGTCGGTAAAAGCTCAAAATGAAAAGTAAAATTGGACTTTTACCGGTGAAGTCTTGGTAAATCTTAACATTTCTCAACAGCGTTGGTAAAAGTCAGATGTATTCCATATAAACGAACGATTTTGGACTTTTACCTGGGCGAATTGGTAAATCTTTACATTTACCAGCATGTGTTGGTAAAAGTAACTACCAGCATGTGTTGGTAAAAGTAACTTTGAGTCACAGAATTCTGACTCTTACCAGCAGATGATGGTGGTAAAAGTTAACTAAACGCAATTTCCGACTCTGATGAAGGCCTTAATCGTTAGAAATATTTTTATTCTTCAAAATGCAAATGCAAATGAACAAATACAAATAGGAAAATGCAAATAGAAAACATTTATGTGGGAAAATACTTCTCAAAAATGACAAATTACCGCAAATACAAGAATAACGCAACTTCAAAACTATGTAATTCTGAATGCAAATAGGAAAATGCAAATAGAAAACATTTATGTAGGAAAATACGTCTCAAAAATGACAAATTACCGCAAATACAAGAATAACGCAACTTCAAAACTATGTAATTCTGAATTCAAATAGGAAACATTTATGAAGGAAAATACTTCTCAAAAATGACAAATTACCGCCTGTGTTTCAAGTCCTTCTCTTGCAGCTTTTCGAACTCTTCTGACCGCACCAATTCTTCTATTGATTATATGCGAAATCAAAACGTCAGGTTGCTGATCATCATGAAGTTCTCCATCTTTCTTAGAAGGCTTTGACTCGGCACTTTTTTCTTTTAGGTCTTCATTATTCTTGGGTGGCAAAATTGGTGGAGTTTCATATGCTGTTAAGGTGTGCGGACAGTTGGATAAGTCCAAAGCTTCTCCTTCCGTTGTGAACAGCTGATGACAGTTGGATTCATCCGAAGCTTCTGCTGCTGTCGGTGCTGACGTGTGATGAAAGTTAGATTCATCTGACCCTTCGGCTTCTGTTGGTGATGTCGGATCACTAGGTTCCTCTTGCAAACCAACAAACATTTTTTCAAGATCTTTTTCTGAAGAGAGATTTCTGATCCCATCACTAGGAATTTTGGAGGTAGCTAGACCCATCTGCATTGGTACTCCGAACATAGCTTCATAGGGCGAGCATTTTATTCCCTCATGGTATGCTCTATTTTTCATTGCTTGTACAAAGCGAAGGCCCTCAGACCACTTGGGTGTCATATTTGTTTCCATCCACCTTGACAACATGTTTTCAATGTCTTGATTTGCTCTTTCCATGGAGCCTTGGGACTGGCTGTGTCTTGGTTTACCATGCACTATTTTCATATCAGGCCACATCGCGCACAAACTCTGTATGACCTTGTTACGAAATTCCCTCCCATTATCAGAATGCAGAATACACGGGGCACCAAAAGTGGAAAAAATGTCAAGGAGGTGGTACGCAACCTCTTCTGCTCTTTTAGTGCATAAAGCACGTAGAAGAACAAATTTAGTGACGTGGTCTTGATAGACGAATATGAACTTGAAATCATTATCACAATTGGATTGCATGTCAATGAGATCGACTTGAGCACGAGAATTCATTTCACTGTGTAGGATGGGTTTCACAACAAGGCCTTTTTTGGTAATCTTCTGTTTTTTTCTGGCATGGCTGGCAGAGTCGCAGATAAATAACTATTGACTCCGTTGTGACATTTTTGAACTTACGGTTCACCTCCTTTAGGATCCTGATCCGCCCTCCGTGGCTGGTACTGATGTGATCATTATGAATGACACTAAAGAGTTCTGCACACCGAACGTAATGCAACACGTTGTGTTTTTCACACGAGATTGGTGCAATTAACTTTTCATCACTTCTGACGGTCATGATGTCGTACCTCTTCAAACGCCTGTAGTGAATACTCTGTTTAGATACCGCCACCTTAGCCTCCTTCACTTCTTTCAATATATTCTCGTATTTATCGTCCGTGAGATAAAAATTATTATCTCGCTTTTTCTCCACCACTTCATTCAAGAGCTCCGAAAAATGATCTTTCATTTCCTCACTCATGATCTGACAATCAGCTAGTGCCTGTGCAGCTTTGACAGGCAGTCGGCTATGCAGCTTTGAGCAGTATGTGCAACTTGCAAAACACTCAGGCAGTCGTCCAGCATGAGGACAAAAACAGGAAGTACGCCCATTTACCCACACTGCTTGGCAAGAATCCCATGTTCTTTTGTAATAGGGTTACTTAGCATTGTGTGAAAGACTGTACAACAGCACCATCTACTGGTCTAACACTGCCATTGATGAGTTAGTGATTTTCTTCAGGCAGTGATTGGGCAGCAATCTAAGAAGAGAACCCCAGGAAACTAGGACTTGAGGCAGGAGCTATTTTAGGGAGAGTGAGAGGACTGGTGCTGTGCTGACTAGACTGAGCCCAGACAGGGCTGTTGCGCTGTTTCCTTCCAGCCTTTTCTCGGAATGCGATGTCTTCCGATTCCACTGCTCAGAGACTACGGTGCTCGCGTGGAACAGACCGTTCATGGCACCCAGCAACTCCGGCTCAGAGCTTATCTGCATATCTTCTGGTTCTACCACATTGGCGCGGGAACTGTAAATCGTGTGAGCGGTGTTAGCGTCCACCTTGCAAGGGGCCCTTGGAAAGACTTTGGACTCTGCGCTCTACAGGAAGCTAAGTACAGGACAATTTATACACTACTACACCGGCAGCGTGTGTACTTCTTGTAACTTTTTGTGAGAGGGTGCTGCGGAACACTGATACCCTAAGATTCATAGGACGTTCTCTTTTGCATATTTTAGTGTGGGGTTAGTGGTTGTATGTTAGCGGGAAGTGGGCACTTTTTGTATGATCGGAACAATAATCATAGGATAGTCAGGATTGACATCTGTATATATAGAACGTACATACATTACAGGGTAGCAGATACCTTACAGGGTAGCAGATTTTGTTCATTGTTATTACCATATTTTCCCCATTTACTCTTATTACATTTATAAAAACTTTGAACACTGTGTCCTCCATTTCCTCGCCGTATCTGCCAATCAGACACCTTTCCCACTGTGTCCTCCATTTCCTTGCCGTATCTGCCTAATCAGACACCTTTCCCGCGGTGGCTTACACTTTTTATTACACCCTTCTCAGCTACATTTACCAAGAAGCCGTGGTAAATGTGCACATTTACCAACTGCGCTTGGTTAAAGTCAGATGTTCCATCTTCACACCTTATATTTCTGACTTTTACCACGCTTGACGGTGAATGTTAACATTTACCAAGACTTCACAGGTAAAAGTCAAATTTTACTTTTCATTTTGAGCTTTTACCGACGGCCTCGGTAAATGTCCAGATTGACCGGTAAATCCTAGGTTTTACCGGCCTTCTGACTTTTACAGTAACATATACATATGGACTGAAAACAAAAGAGAAAATAGGGTGGAGACAACAAAGAACAGGAAGTTCATTAGTGAGTGAAAAACCTCCTGAGGATAATTGCTCAGTAATATGCATAAATTAAACTTATGTGCATGGTATGCTAGCAAATTAAGTACACCATTAGAAAAAAATATCAAAAAATGTACATTAGATCATTGCGAAAATTGAGACCATTGGGAATGCGAGAGTTAAGTTTAAGAATCCAGGAGGCTTCTCTGGCTAAGAGCAGCTTGCCTCTATCTCCTCCACCTATTTGTCTTTGCACCTTGTCTATACCAATAACCTTAAGTGTGGAAAGATCACCACAGTGAAAATCAGCAAAATGATTTGTTTTTCATCTACTAATATTTCCTTGTTTTTCGGCTTGGCGATGTATATTTAATTTCAATTTTACATCAAAACAATGTGTTTCCTTATTCAGGAATGTGGACATACAATTTACATAATGTTTAATGATCATTTGTGATTCACTATATGTATCTCCCAGTCGCACCCTGTGCACACGTTCAGTTTTCTTTTGTAAATGATGTGTCTGCTTCCTGTGAATCACTATCTGATTCACCATTCACACTTGTTTTTTCTCCTAATAATTATCTGGCAATGCGTTTAGTAAGAGACGATAAAACTCCTTTATGAAAGCTTTATATATTTCTATCTGTGTTCTTTGCAATTGTATATATTTCCATCTGTATCTATCGCAGTAGTGTAGACGGCCGGTCCATTGGATCGTTGGCTTTTGTTTTACAATTATTCCCATTCATTCCACTCACCTGCCATGTCTGCTGCAGTGGTAGCAATGGTTCCTCAGCCAGGACTCCTGGGACCAGTTGTTCCACAGCAGTTCCAGTATGGTGCCGGCAGGTCCGTTCATCCAGGCCGCCCGTATAGTTTGCTTTTTAGACAGATATAATCATTTTACTTACTTTTGGTGACGTTGTGATACTTGAGTTACATTGCTGGCCATGTTTTCCGTGTCCTCATTGGTGGACGTTTTTTGGGACTGCTGGGACATGTTGTCCTTTAGCAGAGTCGGTGTATTTACAGCTGACATCAGAAGTTTACATACACTATATAAAAAGACATGTTTTTCTCAATATCTGACATGAAATCAGAATAAACCTTTCCCGTTTTAGGTCAATTAGGATTATCATAATTACTAGTGTTGAGCAAGCACTAAAATGCTCGGGTGCTCGAAGCTCGGGCCGAGCTCGCCGTGATACTCGGGTGCTCGACCCGAGCAACGAGCCCAATGTTAGTCTATGGGAGACTCGAGCATTTTTGCGGTGGCTCCCCCGGCAGTCTTTTAAAAGCCTAACAAGTGCCCAAAACGATAGTGACAGTGCTCAAATGACATGGGGACAGCATGGGGATCGCCCCAGGAAGCATTTCTGACCCCCAGGTCACTGCTGTCAACAACGTGGTCAGAGGTATTAAGCCACTTTTACGGGCTCACAATAAAACGTTCAAAAACTAAAGTGAAACTTTTTTACTGTGAAATATGTTAAGGAACATCCTTTCCAGGGAAAAGACTTGTGTATAAGTTAAAATAAATGACCAAAAACAAAAATACTCCTCCACACCTTCGGCTATGTTCACAAGTAGCATTTTTTATGCGTTTTTGCACTTTTGTATTGCTTTCAACTATGACAAATGCATTCACCGTGAAATGTCATTTTAACATTTTACAACCTTATCTGGCCATGTGCTGTGTGACACATGCATAAAGTGCTGAAAAGACAAGGGAACAGCATGGGGAAGACCCCTGGAAGCATCTCTGACTCCCAGGTCACTGTCTAAAAGTGTGCCCATCAGAAGTGATCCTTGCCGCATCAGAAGATGCAGACTTGCAACTATCCCCATGCAAGTTCTAGTCCCAGTGCAGTGTTCAATTGTACCTCCCCCATTCCTTGCAATACAAGCTCAAGTATGCAGCCTGCCACCCACCCACCCCCAGGCTGCAATACCATACTGCTTGCTTGCTTGAACTTGAAATTGGGCCTTTTAGGCATGTGGCGGCGGAATCTGGCCACCACGTCATGGCTGTGTTGGCGGCCTGGAATCCATACTCAGTCCCCAGCCGCCCAGCGGCCGGGTGTCCATACTCTGTCCCCAGCTGCCCCGCGGCCGGGTGTCCACACACAGTCCCCAGCCACCTGGGGGCAGCCGGGTGTCCATAAACGGTCCCCAGCCGCCCCTATTTCTCCTTGGAACATCCCCCCACACACTTTTCTTAGCCCGGCCTGCTTTAGGCAGCATTGGACGAGCCCACCAGAGAACCAGACTCCTCCGGTGGGCCCTGACTTCTCCATCGGTGGAGTTGAGAGTGCCAAGGTGAGGAGCATGATGATGATGACAGAAGTTAGCATCTGCTATGTTTTCTTTTAATGCAAGTCTAATTGTGCAGCCTGCCACCCACCCACCCCCAGACTGCAATTCCATACTGCTAGCTTGCACTTGAAATGGGGCCTTTTAGTTTGGAGGAGGCCGAAGCTGGCCACTACCTCATGGCTGCTTCGGCAGCGAGGTATCCATACTCAGTCCCCAGCCGCCCATATTTGTCCTGGTGTGCCTTATACATAAGATTAAGCGCTTATACCAAAACATTACCTGTGCCCTCCCCAGTGCATTTAGTGGGAAGGAGAGCCTATTCCGCTGTAGTGTGTGCATGCCAAACCCCTGTTCATGGTACATGCGAAGATGCCTCCCACCTTGCACCTGTCGTTGCAGACTTGCAACTATCCCCATTCAAGTCCTTGTTCCAGGGCAGTGTTCAATTGTACCTCTTCCATTCCTTACAATGCAAGCGCAAGTATGCAGCCTGCCACCCACCCATCCCCAGGCTGCAATACCATACTGCTTGCTTGCTTGCACTTTAAATTGGGCCTTTTAGGCATGTGGAGGCGGAATCTGGCCACCACGCCATGGCTGTGTCGGCGGCCTGGTATCCATACTCAGTCCCCAGCCGCCTGGTGTCCCCGCTTGCTCCCCAGCCACCAGGGGGTGGCCGGGTGTCCATACTCGGTCCCCAGCCACCCCTATTTGTCCCGGTAACCTTTCCCACACTTTTCTTAGCCTGGCCTGCTTTAGGGCAGCATTGGCCGAGCCCACCGGACTATCAGACTCCTCCGGTGGACCCTGGCTTCTCCATCAGGGGAGTTGAGAGTGCCAAGGTGAGGAGCATGATGAGGATGATAGAAGTTAGCATCTGCTTTGTTTTGTTGTAATGCAAGCGCATGTATGTAGTAGCGGCTAGGCCTGAGGTGGTCAGCGTTTTGGCGCATATCCTACCTCCTCCGAGGATTGCTGGATGTTTTCCTGCTACTATCCAAGTTCTATGACTCCCGTTAAAACAAAGCTTCAGGTGATAAATGATGGATGAGGTAGTGGCAAAGGAGAAAGAGCAGGAGGAACAGGGACCATTCACATCAATATCAGACCAGTCAACCAGATATGTCTTGTAGGATATGTTTCTGTAACAAAAGGAGCGGTTCGGCTACACAGTTATAGGGCATACAGTGAGTGCAATGCCTACCAAAAATTTTGAGCCACTCCAATGCCCCTTGGAAATGACATGGAGGTCAGAGGGCGTTAACTAAACCTTTTTTTCCATTTATAGCAACTGGGTCTCCCGTGCACTGTTGGCCTAAGCAGTGAATGGAAGGCTTTCCAAAAATTATGAGGAACTGCAATGCCCCTTACAAGAGCCATGTGTGGCACCCCAGGGGTCTAGTCACCACAGTAATAGAGATATTACGTCGGAGAGCAAGTGGGAGGTTTCCTGGTCAGGATCCCTTAAACATGCAACATCCTCCTGCTCCAGTCCTGGGAGGGGAGAATTCCGCCCTTATAAACTGGATCTGGGGCGGGGTTGAGTGAGTCAGAGAACAGTCAGAGTGAGAGCAAGGGAAAGTAACAGCAAGGAGCTCTGTAGGAGCTAGGAGCTAAAGACCAGGGGCTGGAAGCTGAGCAGAGCTCGCCCTGACAGAAGACAATAGGAACCAGACACAGGAGTCCGAAGCTGTGAGGACTTATATATCCAGCAGCAGAAACCAGCCGACAGGGGATTTCAGGTCCTCTGGCCATAGAAGCCCGGAGGCTCAGGCACAAGCAAGGGACCAGCACCGCCGTCGTGGAGCGGAGGCTAACAGAAGGCCCCAAGTCACCAGCCATACGGGTGAGCACTACACGGTACACTCAGGGACGTGGGCTACTTCTACCCGCTTACAGCAAGGTAGCCAGGAAGAGTGCAGACAGACGGGGAGGCCTACAACTCCACCTGGCCAGGGGAACTCCTGCTTGCTCACAGACTGACCAGGCCTCTTATGCTAGCCAGTACTCCCGGGAGGGTCTACCTTATAATCATCAGTAAAGACCCTGAACTGCACTGCAAAGACTCTGAGTCGTTCCTGCTGTGCTCGTGCACCATCACCCCCATCATCCACACTCAGTTATCCCATTCTATGCTGCGCACACAACACCAGCCTCAGCGGTGGTACTCCCTGACCGCAATCCATGGGTGGCGCAGTCGGACAATTAACCTCAAAACCTAAGAAAGACTGCCACTGGTTTGACCAGCCTGAGCCACGGGACCGGGTCACTGCCATGGAGACTACAGACCCCAGAGACCCGGCACCGGGTATCCCACACACGTGTACACACGGCCCAGGGGGAGCGTCACATGCAGTACAGCATATTACAAACATAAGTCCCATTATTGGGGAGTGGGTCTCCCATAGTATTTGCTTATGCCTTGCAAGCAAAAGCTGCCAAAAATTAGGAAGGAGCAACTTGCAATGCCCCTTAAAAGAGCCATGCAGTACAGCATATTACAAACATAAGTCCCATTATTGGGGAGTGGGTGTCCCATAGTATTTGCTTATGCTTTCCCAGCAAAAGCTGCCAAAAATTAGGACGGAGCAACTTGCAATGCCCCTTCCAAGAGCCATGCAGTACAGCATATTACAAACATAAGTCCCATTATTGGGGAGTGGGTGTCCCATAGTATTTGCTTATGCCTTGCAAGCAAAAGCTGCCAAAAATTAGGACGAAGCAACTTGCAATGCCCCTTACAAGAGCCATGCAGTACAGCATATTACAAACATAAGTCCCATTATTGGGGAGTGGGTGTCCCATAGTATTTGCTTATGCCTTGCAAGCAAAAGCTGCCAAAAATTAGGACGGAGCAACTTGCAATGCCCCTTACAAGAGCCATGCAGTACAGCATATTACAAACATAAGTCCCATTATTGGGGAGTGGGTGTCCCATGGTATTTGCTTATGCTTTCCAAGCAAAAGCTGCCAAAAATTAGGACGGAGCAACTTGCAATGCCCCTTACAAGAGCCATGCAGTACAGCATATTACAAACATAAGTCCCATTATTGAGGAGTGGGTGTCCCATAGTATTTGCTTATGCTTTCCCAGCAAAAGCTGCCAAAAATTAGGACGGAGCAACTTGCAATGCCCCTTACAAGAGCCATGCAGTACAGCATATTACAAACATAAGTCACATTATTGGGGAGTGGGTGTCCCATGGTATTTGCTTATGCTTTCCAAGCAAAAGCTGCCAAAAATTAGAACGGAGCAACTTGCAATGCCCCTTACAAGAGCCATGCAGTACAGCATATTACAAACATAAGTCCCATTATTGGGGAGTGGGTGTCCCATAGTATTTGCTTATGCTTTCCCAGCAAAAGCTGCCAAAAATTAGGACGGAGCAACTTGCAATGCCCCTTACAAAAGCCATGCAGTACAGCATATTACAAACATAAGTCCCATTATTGGGGAGTGGGTGTCCCATGGTATTTGCTTATGCTTTCCAAGCAAAAGCTGCCAAAAATTAGGACGGAGCAACTTGCAATGCCCCTTACAAGAGCCATGCAGTACAGCATATTACAAACATAAATCCCATTATTGGGGAGTGGGTGTCCCATAGTATTTGCTTATGCTTTCCCAGCAAAAGCTGCCAAAAATTAGGACGGAGCAACTTGCAATGCCCCTTACAAGAGCCATGCAGTACAGCATATTACAAACATAAGTCCCATTATTGGGGAGTGGGTGTCCCATAGTATTTGCTTATGCCTTGCAAGCAAAAGCTGCCAAAAATAAGGACGGAGGAACTTGCAATGCTGGCACCCTGGTGGTATAGTGGTGGCGGAGGCTGAGGATAAGGAGAAGAAGATAAAACAGCCGAAACGAGGAAGCATATACCCATGTGTGGGTGTGAAGCGGTGCATGTGAATACACCTCCCGAAATAACACAGTGGATTTGACTTTATGTTACTCTGCTGTCATTTGGTGGTGATGAGAAGTCTGGCCCAATCCAGCCCTTGTTCATTTTGATAAGGGTCAGCTTGTCAGCATTGTCAGTTGACAGGCGAGTGCGCTTATCAGTTATAATTCCCCCAGCGGCACTAAAAACACGCTCCGATAACACGCTAGCGGCAGGGCAGGCCAGGACCTCCAAGGCGTACAGAGCGAGTTCATTCCAAGTGTCCAGCTTGGATACCCAATAATTAAAAGGCACAGAGGAATCACGGAGGACGCTGGTACGATCGGCAAGGTACTCCCTCACCATCTTTTGAAACTTTCCACTCCTTGTGAGAGTACCCGCGCCTCAGGGCCTGTAAGCTGGGCGGGTGTCAGAAAACTGTCCCAGAACGTTGACAGTGTTCCCCTGCCTCTGCTGGATTGGAGTTGCATCTCTCTCGCCTGTACGCCTTGGTTGGACAACGAACTGTGACCTCTGCCGCTAGCGTGTTCAGATGGGAATTTTTTTAAGAGTTCTGCAGCAAGGGCCTTCTGGTACTGCCCCATTTTTGTAGACCTCTCCACCTCAGGAATAAGAGAGTGAAAGTTCTCCTTGTAGCGGGGGTCTACAAGTGTCACCAACCAGTAATTACTGTCACCCAACATTTTGACAATGCGAGGGTCACGGTTAAGGCAGCGTAACATAAAGTCAGCCATGCGTGCCAGACTGGTAACGGGCAAGATTTCCGTGTCCTCACCAAGATGACGACTGACCATGCTCTCCTCCTCCTCTTCCTCCTCCCCCCTGTCCTCAGGCCACCGACGCTGAACCGACGGTATGACACTTGTACAGGTACTACCGTCTACAACGCATGATAGCAGCTCCTGTTCTTCCTCCTCCTCCTCCTCTTCCTCATTGTCCCCCAATGCACGTTGGGATGAGATGAGGCTGGGCTGTGTGTAATCACCCGCTATGGCTTCTTGATCCATCTCATCATACTCTGGCTGCAATGCCTCCTCTTTAATTCTCTGCAGAGAGCGTTGCAAAAGACAGACAAGTGGGATGCTGACACTAATGATGGCGTCATCGCCACTCACCATCTTGGTGGCCTCCTCAAAGTTTGTCATGATGGTACATATGTCAGACATCCAGGTCCACTCCTGAGGTCTTATGTGTGGAGTCTGACCTGAATATCGACGGCCTTGTTGCAGCTGGTACTCCACAACTGCTCTCTTCTGCTCACAAATCCTTTGCAACATGTGGAGGGTAGAGTTCCAACGTGTGGGGACATCACACACCAGTCGGTGTACCGGAAGCTGCAAACGCTGCTGTAACACAGCAAGGGCGGCGGAAGCTGTAGCCGACTTGTGAAAATGAGCTGACAGGTGGCGTACTTTCACGAGCAGATCTGGCAACTCGGGGTACGATTTAAGAAACCGCTGAACCACGAGGTTAAGCACATGAGCCAGGCATGGTACGTGTGTGATCTCACCTCGCCTCAGAGCCGCCACCAGGTTACGGCCATTGTCACACACGACCATGCCGGGATGTAGGTTCAGCGGTCTCAGCCACAGATCTGCCTGCTCTTTCACAGCTGTCCAAAACTCACAAGCAGTGTGAGGTTTATCACCTAAGCTTATGAGTTTCAGCACAGCCTGTTGCCGCTTGGCGGAGGCAGTACTGCAATGCTTCCAGCTTGTAACTGATGTGGTGATATCTGAGATGGAGGCTGAACATGAGGAGGAGGAGGAGGATGTGCAGGAGCTGTACACTGTGGGGGCAACTCTGACTGACATAGGGCCCGCAATCCTCGGTGTGGGGAGGATGTGTTCCGTCCCAAGGTCCGACTGGGTCCCGGCTTCCACTATGTTTACCCAGTGTGCCGTCAGAGAGATGTACCGTCCCTGGCCACAAGCACTTGTCCACGTGTCCGTTGTCAGGTGGACTCTCCCAGTAACTGCGTTGTTGAGGGCATGGCAGATGCTTTGGGACACGTGCTTGTGTAGTGCGGGGATGGCACACCGGGCAAAATAGTGTCGGCTGGGGACCGAGTACCGAGGGACGGCCACCGCCATAAGATTGCGGAAGGATTCCGTCTCCACCAGCCTAAAAGGCAGCATTTCCAATGCAAGCAGTCATGAAATGTGCGAATTCAGGACTGTGGCCTGTGGGGCGTTAGCTGCGAATTTCTGCTTTCGTTCAAAGGTCTGGGATATGGACAATTGAACGCTGCGGTGGGACGTGGACGTTGATGCTGTTTCTTGAGAAACTGCCATAACAAGTGAAGACTGAGAGGAGGGGGCATCTTTACATGCAGTATGGACAGGGGATTGCCTTGCACACACAACAGGGGGTTCTATTGCACGCACAACAGTGGAAGAAGCAGTGGTGACACCCGCTGACACTGGTCGTGGACCCTGGGTTTTGCCCCACAAAGTCGGGTGCTTTGCTGCCATGTGCCTGATCATGCTGGTGGTGGTCAGGCTGGTAGTTTTGTCACCCCTGCTGATGCTGCCATTGCAGGTGGAACATATGGCCTTTTTGGGGTTATCAGCAGAGTCTTTAAAAAAATTCCAGACTCTGGAAGACCTACCGCTTGTACTGGCAACGTCCCTCGTGTTGGTGTTACGGGGAACGGTTGCCTGCCTTCTGTCTGCGGCCACCACACTGCTTCTTCCTGCCTGTTGGGGTACTCTGCCTCCCTCCCCCTGTGTGCTGCTGGCCTCACTCTGCATGTTCTCCTTCCACGTTGGGTCAGTTACTAGATCATCCACCACCTCCTCCTCTTCCACTTGCGCACCACGATCCTCCTCCTCACTTCCTGGCAATTGTGTCTCGTCATCGTCCACCTCTTGTGACAGATTGCCAACGTCGACTTCCTGTGGCCGTGGCTGTTCAAATATTTGGGCATCGCAACATGGGATCTCCTCTTCCACCACTTCAAGCGTATCAGGCGAGGGGCCCAAATATGGAAATGGACCAGTGAACAGCTCTTCAGAGTGTCCAAGTGTGGGATCACTTGCTGTCTGACGACACTCGGCATGGTGGAAGGAAGGAGCATCAGGGTGAGGAGGAGTATGCGGTCGAGACTCACGGCTACTAAGAGTTGACCGTGTGGAAGACAGACCGGAGGTGGTGGTGCCCAGGTAACTGGAAGTATTATCTGCTATCCAATTAATAACCTGTTCACACTGATCAGTTCTCAATACTGGTGTTGTTCTGTGCTTCCCTAGTAATTCGGTCAAGAAGTGGGAGCGAGAAGATGTGGCTGTTGGTTGTGGCACATTTTCACCTTGGCCACGGCCCCGTCCTCTGCACGAACCATCACCAGAACGTCCACTTCCACGTCCCTTGCCACGCGCCTTGCCCATTGTAAATGAAGTAAAATAGCTTACACTTGCACTATCAATGGAAAAAGGGTAATAAAGAGATTAGAACCGTGGAAGAGGAAAACCACAGTTATTGTTTACTGGGGTATACCACACTTTTTTAAATAGAGATATTTGCGGCTGAACAGTGAGCGACACACTCAAACTGCTTTTTTTTTTTAGATACCAAAGGCCCAAAACTGGATAGTACAGCGATTTGACCCGTGGAACTGCGAAACCACACTGGGATGTCGGGCCTACACAAGACTATTTTCAACAGATATATTTTTGTGTCACAACAGTCAGGAGACACTACTGTTTTTCTTTACGGAAAAAACTACCAAAAGCTGAATAATAGAGATTTTTTACCGTGGGATGGCAAAACCACAGTTATTGTTTACTGGGGTATACCACACTTTTTTAAATAGAGATATTTGCGGCTGAACAGTGAGCGACACACTCAAACTGCTTTTGTTTTAGATACCAAAGGCCCAAAACTGGATAGTACAGCGATTTGACCCGTGGAACTGCGAAACCACACTGGGATGTCGGGCCTACACAAGACTATTTTGAACAGATATATTTTTGTGTCACAACAGTCAGGAGACACTACTGTTTTTCTTTACGGAAAAAACTACCAAAAGCTGAATAATAGAGATTTTTTACCGTGGGATGGCAAAACCACAGTTATTGTTTACTGGGGTATACCACACTTTTTTAAATAGAGATATTTGCGGCTGAACAGTGAGCGACACACTCAAACTGTTTTTTTTTAGATACAAATGGCCCAAAATGGATAATACAGAGGTTTGAACCGTGGAAGTGCAAAACAACACTTCTGTTTCTCTAGCCTACACCAGACTATTTTCAACAGTTATATTTGTGTCTGAAAAATCAGAGACACGCTTTTTTTTGGGGGGGGGACACACCAAAAGGTTAATAAGACGGGTATTTGTACAGTGTGAAGGAGGAAAAAAAAGGAGGATTTAGATGAAAAAAAAAGGATTTTTCCTGGCCCCCGACACCTGGTGCTAAGTCCAGCAATTTCAGCAACAGGAGCACACAGGACTGTAATGCAGCGTTTGCTGGTATAACCACTGTGTCTCCTATACAGCCTGCCTGCCTGGTATCTGGGATGGATATTAGTCCTGAAAAGGACTGTTTGTTTGTTCTGCCAGCCTTTACAGACCCTACACTAACTATTTTGCAGTTTATATCTCTCCCTAAATCAGCAGCGCTGTCCCTGCACTGTCTAATGTGTCCAAGATGGCGGCGCCCCGTTTTAAATACTCGAGGTGACGCTGTGCGGCCAGCCAATCACTGTAATGCCCACAACCAACATGGCTGCAGCATTACAGTGACTGGCTGGCAATCCCTGCATGTTCATTGGCTCTGTAAAGAGCGCCAAACATGCAGGGCGGAGACCCGAGCTCCCGCCCGAGTAACCCGGAAATGCTCGGTGCTCGCCGAACATCCCGAGTAGCGTGATGCTCGGGCGAGTACCGAGCAGTGTCGAGCATGTTCGCTCAACACTAATAATTACCATAGTTTTTAATATTTGCCAAATGCCAGAATAATGAGAGCGAGAGAATGTTTTAAGGCATTTTTATTACTTACTGCAAAGTCAAAAGTTTACATACACTAAGATTACTATGCCTTTAAACAATTCTGGACTGCCTATATGATGATGTCATGTGTTTAGAAGCTTCTGAGACACACCTGTGGATGTATTTTATTGCACATCTGAAACACACTGCTTCTTTGTACAGCATCATGAGAAAGTCTAAAGAAATCAGCCAAGATATCAGAAAGAGAATTGTGGACTTGCACAAGTCTGGCTCATCCTTGGGTACAATTTCAAGATACCTGAAGGTGCCTCGTTCATCTGTACAAATAATTATACACAAGTACAAACAAGATGGGAATGTCCTGCCATCATACCACTCAGGAAGGAGACGGGTTCTGTGTCCCAGAGATGAACGTGCTTTGGTCCGACATGTGCATATCAACCCAAGAACAAAAGCAAAAGACCTTGTGAAGATGATGGCAGAAGCTGGTAAGATTGTGTCAATTATCACTGTGAAATGAGTACTATATCAACATGAGCTGAAAGGCCACTCTGCCAGGAAGAAGCCATTACTCCAAAAGAAACATAAAAAAGCCAGTTTACTGTTTGCAAATGCACACAGGAACAAAGACCTTAATTTTTGGAGACGTTCTGTGGTCTGATGAAACTAAAATTAAACTTTTTGGGCATAATGACTATTGTTACGTTGGGAGGAAAAAGGGAGAAGCTTGGAAGCCTAAGAACTAGTGTTGAGCGAGTATGTTCTGTCCGAGTATGCTCGGGCCGAGCTCCGAGTATTTATAGCTGCTCGGTGATATGGTTGAATCGCTCCCGTGTGCATGATTTGCAACTGTTTGACAGTTTTATTACATGTGAGGAATGTGTAAGAAATAGACATTCCTCACATGTAATAAAACTGTCAAACAGTTGCAAATCATGCACACGGGAGCGATTAAACCATATCACCGAGCAGCTATAAATACTCGGAGCTCGGCCCGAGCATACTCGGCGAAAGGGTTAATAGAACATACTCGCTCAACACTACTAAGAACACCATCCCAACTGTGAAACATAGGGGCGGCAGCATCAT
Source organism: Phyllobates terribilis (assembly GCF_046119375.1). Taxonomy (NCBI): domain Eukaryota; kingdom Metazoa; phylum Chordata; class Amphibia; order Anura; family Dendrobatidae; genus Phyllobates; species Phyllobates terribilis. The sequence continues at coordinate 5,127,340 of NW_027362807.1, read as the reverse complement.
GTTGTGGGGTTGTTTTGCTGCAGGGGGGACTGGTGCACTTCACAAAATAGATGGCTTCATTAGCAAACAAGATTATGTGGCAATACTGAAGCAACATCTCAAGACATCAGCCAAGAAGTTAAAGCTTGGGTGGAAATGGGTCTTCCAAAAGGACAATGACCCGAAGCATACTGCCAAAATGGTAACAAAGTGGCTTAAGGATAACAAGTCAATGTTTTGGAGTGGCCATCACAAAGCCCTGATCTCAATCCTATTGAAAATTTATGGGCAATGCTGAAAAGGCAGGTGCGAGCAAGGCGACCTACAAACCTGGATCAGTTACATCAGTTTTGTCAGCAGGAATGGGCCCAAATTCCGACCAGCTATTGTGAGAATCTTGTGGAAGGATGTACCAAATGTTTGACCCAAGTCATTCAGTTTAAGGGCAGTGGTACCAAATACTAATGAAATGTATGTAAACTTTTGACTTTGCAGTAAGTAATAAAAATGCCTTAAAACATTATCTCATTATTCTGGCATTTGGCAAATATAAAAAATGATGGTAATTCTAATGTACCTAAAACGGGAAAGTTTTATTTTGATTTCATGTCAGATATTGAGAAAAACATGCAGATGTGTCTTTTTATATATAGTGTATGTAAACTTCTGGTTTCAACTGTATGTATTGTATCATCTGCCCCCAAAAATCTGCACTTTATTCCTCGTTGGTTTTGAGTTAGTTACTCAAATCTATACCCCTGATGTCAATACAATGCAGTTTTTTATTCTAAGGCCCCGGTCCCACTATCAGTATTCGGTCAGTATTTTTTTCTCAGGAATGGGGGATAAATGCAGAATTGGTGACTTGTTTCCATTATACCTTTTCTCTGATTGTTCCTCACCTGGTTTTGGCTCCAACTCCTGAGAAAAAATACTGACCGAATACTGATAGTTGGGCCGTGGCCTAAGATCGCTAGTGTTTCTAGTTAGGTAAGGATGAGGTTGCTTTATTATTTAACTTTCATTGCAGGGGACATTGGCTTCAGCTGGAATGGGCGTTATGGTAAGTAGGGTTTAATTTAGAACAATAAAAGGTCTCTGTGTTTATTTCAAATAAAATATTTTATTCATGGTGTTGTTGTAGTTATTTCACATTTCACTTTCACTATGGTGTTAGTAATGGGGGCGTCTTATAGACGCCTCTCCATTACTAACCTGGGCTTGTTGTCAGCTGGCCTTATAAGCTGACATCAACCCCAACCCTATAACCCCACTGCCACCGCTACAGGGCAGTGGGCAGAGCGGAGGCTAAGTGCCAGAATTGGTGCATCCTATGGATGCGCCACTTCTGGGGCGGCTGATTGCTGCTGTTTCTAGCCTCGGAGGGGGCCATTATTTATGGCCCCTTTCTAGGCTATTAATATCAGTCCCCAACTGTCTGTATAGCCTTTGCTAGCTGTTAAAATAGGGGACCCCAAGTCATTTTTTGGGGGTCCCCCATTTTAATAGCCTGTAAAGGCTAAGTATTCAGCTGGGGGGCTGATATTAGTAGCCTGGGAAGCTCTGTGGGTATTACCCCCTTCCCAGGCTTCAAAAATCTGCCCCAGCCGTCTGCTTAACCTCTGCTAGACAATAAAATTACGGGGGACCCCACACCAAATTTTTTAAATAAATCCTTTAATTTAACAATAAATGACAAGTACAGTAACCAGCACTGTCATTGTACTAATTATATACATGACTGACACCTTTCTATCTATTCTATGTGTATAGCTATTCTTTCTATTTTCATATTGTCGGGTACCGATGTATTGTAACTGTATGCGGCTGATGAATTGCCGGCTTTTAAAGAGACGGGGGCGTGAAAATCGGACGGCACTCGCATGGTCCGAGTGATGTGCGATTTTTTTCACACACCCATTGACTTGCATTGGCTAGTCTCGCCGCCCGAGATACGTGGCAAATCGCAGCATGCTGTGAATTTTTTCTCAGCCTGATTTCAGCTGAGAAAAAAAAAAATCGCAGATGAGATGTCACTCATTCATTAACATTGGTCCGAGTGCAATTTGATTTTTCATTGCTCTTTCCCAACCAAAGCAGAGAGGGAAAGCGCGCGGTGGATGCTGGGCTGTGATGTGCGATGCAACCCCAACCACAGCCCATCAATCAAGGGGGAGTGCGTCACGTGCTCACGCCCGACTGCAGCCGGAACTTGACGTGACATCAGCAGATGTCGGAGTCGGCTGCAGCCGGGGTCACGTGATGCCTGGTGAGAGGCCAGCAATAACGCCGCTCACAGGCAATAAAGAACAAGCAAGGCATTTACAAAAAGACTTGTTGGCACAATTTAATTCCATGGGGACTGTAATATCCCAGGCAGCATGCTGGCATGGCTTACCATCTTCCACCATGCAAGACCGCCAACTTACCTATCAGTCCAGGCTGCACACTTTGCTTCAGTACTTGCTGTGTGCATGTCTCTTTTCTAATTGCTTAGGGAGGCGGCGCCGTTACTGCCTGATTCTTAAAGTTACAGTGTGCGCACTCCTAATGCGTCCCCAGCCTATTGCTGTGAGTCACTGGATACTTAAACCCCCTCCACCCAGTAGGAGGTGCCTGAGCAACACTTTCTTTCAGTGTGTTCTGTGCAACGGAGTTGCCAAGTCTTGTCCTGTATCTTGTCTGTTTCCGCCACCCTGGGGGCTGAGTTCTCAGGCTCGTTCCTGTATCTTGTTCCAGGTTCAGTTCATGTATGAACTGTGTCCTAGCCCATTATCTGTTTGTCTCTATGTCCGTACCTGCCCTTTTCCTGCAGTGTCTGAACCTGCACCTAACTCCAACTCATGGTCTCTGTACTTCTGTTTGTGAGTTTTGTGTCCACTCGCTACTTCATTGTAAGTACCTTAGGTGTATCTGGTTCTGTTTGTCCCATCTCCCTGCCTCCGTCTCTACCTCCTGTGTTCTAACTATCTTCCTGTGTTTCCCAGTCTGTTGCATGTGAACAGAGCCCTATCCTGTCTGCCTGCACCCTCTGCCATGCGGTTTCGCTCTGCTCTGCGTCTTGTCCACCGCACCTGCTGTTTTGCTCTGCTTGTCCACTGCACCTGCGGTTTTGCTCTGCTCTGCTTGTCCACCGCACCTGCGATTTCACTCTGCTCCACTTGTCCACCGCACCTGCGGTTCTGCTCCGCTTGTCCACCACACCTGCGGCTCTGTTCCTGTATCCCAGTCTGTACTGGTCCATATCCAGCCTGCGTTCCTACCTGCCAGTACCCGCCTGTCTGCATACCAGCCATGCCTGCCAGTACCCGCCAGTCTGCATACCAGCCGCGCCTGCCAGTACCCGCCTGTCTGCATACCAGCCGCGCCTGCCAGTACCCGCCTGTCTGCATACCAGCTGTGCCTGCCAGTACCCGCCTGTCTGCATACCAGCTGTGCCTGCCCGTTTCTGCATTCCCCGGTGTGGGTCAACAGCTGTGTCCGGGGTGTGACCTGGAGTAGCACCTGGGCCACCTCCCACGTCCCTCCTCAGACCACAGAGTCGATTAAGCCGCAGTGTGTTCGTGGTCGGATATGGCGAGGCCCCTAGTCACGCCCCTCCAGGCACTCCTCGGTTCATGGCCCAGTGGGACCACTAACCACCCTCACACCAGTCAGTCCGGGCGTGAGCATAACAGGGCCATTGTTAATAGTAGTGGACAACCTCTTTAAGGTCTGGAAGGATGTCGATAGGTATCTTTTGGCAGATAGTGACTGGACCAAAAGAGTTGCTAACCGCAGACGTAGGAAGAAGGCTCCTGTCTTTAGGGTGGGGGATTTTGTGTGGTTGTCCTAAAAAAATCTGCGCTTAAAGATAATATCTAGAGAGTTTGCATCTAAATTTGTAGGTCCTTATAAAATTATTAAAATTTTAAATCCTGTGACAGTTAAGTTGCAGCTTCCTATTGCCTGGAAAATCAATAATTCTTTCCATTCTTCTCTTTTAAAAAAATTTGAGGGGACCTCAAGACATAATTGAGGTGGATTTGGAAGGGTATCGGGAGTATGAAGTAAGGTGAATTCTTGGTTCCAGGTGGGTCAGGTACTTTTTTGCATTATCTCGTCAAGTGGAAAGATTATGGTCCTTAAGATAATTCCTAAGTTAATTTGGGGTGTTATAGATAAATATACTGTATGTATGATTATGGAAGTTATATGAAAATGGAACTCCATACTTTTATGTATTAAGAATTACAGACAATCCAAAATGCCCTCCTCCTGCCCATACCACATTGTACCAATAACCTTATAATGATCAAAGATCCACATACTACGTAGAACATGGAATTATGGAAAATCCCTAATGATTATTGACTAACATATTAATCTGATAATAAGAGCTTGCTAATGATCTTTATTACTTTTAGGGAAATTACAGAATAATAAAAGATAAGTGATTGACCTTTGAACCTTACATGCAAGACGGACTTAATTGATTTAATTGAGTCAGCTTGACTTAATTGTTTACATATTAAAATAATGACCCATTAGCGACAGATGTCAGCCATAATTATGAGATAAGGCAATGAGGTAATGTGTGGAAAGGTTCCTGATTTTTCCTATAAAAAGCCTATTTGAGACACTACTCAGTGTTCATTTGTGATTTCTCCGACCGTATAGATCCTATATACAATTTGGCGACAGACAACTAAGACGAGAACACACACATTTTGTGTGCCCCTCATGCGATCAGATAGACAGATTATTGGGTGGGGCTGGGGAAAACCCAGCAGTCATGGTACACGTTGGTACCAATGACAAAGTTAGAGGGAGGTGAAAGGTCTTTAAAAATGATTACAAGGAATTAGGAGAGAAGCTGAAGTACAGGTGGTGTTTTCAGAAATACTGCTGATTCCACTACGTCACTAGAAAGTCAGCGGGAACTTAAGGAGATAATTGTCAGGAAGAAAGGGTTTGGGTTCATGGAGAACTGGGCTGACTTCTCTGTCGGCTACAGGCTGCACCTCAATGGGGAGAATGCAGATGTGCTGAGGAAAAAAATGGTCAGATGGATGGAGGAGCTTTCAAACTAGAATCTGGGGGAGGGAGGGTAGCCGTGCAAATAAGGGGGTAGAATAGACAGAGTGAGACATTCAAGAAAAGTAAGGAAGCGAGTAGCCGTAATAAATGTGCTAATAGTATTAAATGTCTGCAGACAAATGCAAGAAGTCTTCAAAACAAAATGAATGAATCAGAGACTCTTAGGTCAGCCACAGATTACGATGTGGTGGGCATTACAGAAACCTGACTGGATGAAAGCCATGACTGGGTGACAAACATAGAGGGTTAAACTACATTCAAACGGATAGGAAAGAAAAATAGGTAGAGGGGTGGGTATTTTCGTTAAAACCAACTTAAGACCTCAAGCTCAATGATGACATGGGGGGGAGCTTCGACAATGTACAGCACACATGCCCAACTCTTGGTGATTACATTTGACCCACGACACCAGAACCACCACATCTATGTGGGGCCATTATTCCGCATGGAGGACTTTGTGGGGTCCATTATACTGAATGGAAAGCTATGTGGGGCCCATCATACTGTATGGAGGACTATGTGGGGCCATTATACCGTATGGAAAGTTATGTGGGGCCAATCATACTGTATGGAGGACTATGTGGGGCCCATTATTCTGTATGGAGGACTATGTGGGGCCCATTATACTGTATACTGGTTGGTCCACGACTTTGTCCAAGTTTTTCATTTTGGCCCTCTGCATGTAAAATCAGTATGGGTAATGTACATGGAAATGGCAATAATGGAAAGCTGCTAACTGGACTTTGCTACAAGTCTCCTAACATAGCGGAACATGAAGCGGATGATATGCTGCAACAAATTAAAAAGGCGACAAAAACAAGTCATGGTCAAAAGTGTTGGCTCCCTTGAAATTGTTACAGAAAATGTAAAAAGTAATTCTCCCAGAAAATTATTGCAGGTACATGTTTTGTTCTACACGTTTATTTCCTTTGCATGTATTGGAAAAACACAAGAAAACAGAGAAAAAAAGGCAAATTTAACATAATTTCACACAAAACCACATAAAATAGGTCGGGCAAAATGATTGACACCTTGCCAAAATTGTGGGTAAACAACTTTGTTTCAAGCATGTGAAGCTTGTTCAAACACAATTGTGGCAAGTAACAGGTGTGGGCAATATGAAAATCACAACTAAAACCAGATAAAAAAGGGAGAAGTTGATTCAATCTTTGCATTGTGTGCATATGTGTGGCACACTAAGAATGGAGAAAACATAAAAAGGAGAAGAGAACTGTCTGAGGACTTGAGAACCAAAATTGTTGAAAAATATCAATAATTTCAAGGTTATAAATCCATCTTTAGAGATCCGGATGTTCCTCTGTCCAAGCTGCGCAACATAATCAATAAATTTACAACACATACAGTCAAATATGGTGGCGCTTCAAAGATGTTTTTGGGTTGTTTTGCTGCCTCTGGTCAGGTACCTTGACTGTGTGCAAGGCATCATGAAATCTGAAGATTAGCAAAGGATTTTGGGGCACAATGTAGTGCCTAGTGTCAGAAAGCTGGGTCTTGGGTCTTCCAGCATGACAATGACCCCAAACATACTTCAAGAAGCACCCAGAAAATGGATGGAAACAAAGTGCTGGACAGTTCTGACCAGCAATGAATCCGGATCTAAATCCCATTGAACACCTGTGGAGAGATCTTAAAATTGCTGTTTGGAGAAAAACATTAAAATTTGAAAGTCCTCAGTGGTTGATACCATCTTTTCAGTTAGCCATTAGTCAGTAAGCTTTCGAGACTACTCTGGTCTCTTCATCAAACATGGTATAACACAAAATGTGAAGAGTCACATATTTATACACAACAGGGCACAGGAATAATGCAATAGATAAGATAAGAGACTTGAAGCAGAACTATCAACATGGGAGAGGGAGAAGCAGTTGTGGCCGTAGAAATGTTTGGCCACAAGTGAATCTATTCTTTTTTTCTTTTATTGTGTGGCGATGAGAATTCATCCTTGTTTTAAGTTTTTGCCCTGTCTCCCCTACATACAGACCCCCAGTTGGACAATTGGTACATATAATTAAGTTCATTGTGATGCAGCTGAAAGTACCTGGGATCTTGTGGTCCTGATGTGAGTTGGGAATCTTTATCTTGTCCGTGGTCATTATAAATGTACAGGTTTACATTTCCAGTTGGTGAGGATGAATTTTATAAGTTTCACCACAAAGGTGAAACTATCCTCCCGGTCAGTTTGCTTTCCCTCCCAGTACCTTTTTATTCTAACAATGTTAGGTTTCTGGGAGATTATACTCGTTCCCTTTATTTGTGGTTCTCCTTAGCTTGCCTTCTTTGCCCTATATGAATGTGTTTTTGTTTCTCACTCAGAGTTTTTGTATTTTACTTCATACTTTCCTTTCTCCTTGTTGAGAGTGTGTTGCAGCCTCCCCTCTGGTTCCACAGGAGGTATGAGAAACTCCTCAATGGCTTATTAGTTAGTTAGGTGTGTGGTGGTCTTTTTAGTTGTGCAGCTAGGGCCTTTCTAGTCTCTACAGAGACTAGTTGGGTGTAGTTGCGACATTCTCCCCTGTGTGGGTTCTCTGGTGCTTATCAAGATCCGATTTCTGGTTAAAACATTTCCCACATTCTGAACATGAAAAAGGCTTCTCCCCTGTGTGAGTTCTGTGGTGAATAATAAGATTCCATTTATTTTTAAAATATTTCCCACATTCTGAACAGGAAAAAGGCTTCTTCCCTATGTGAGTTTTGTGATGTTTGGTAAGAGTTGATTTCTCTGTAAAACATTTCCCACATTCTGAACAGGAAAATGGCTTTTCTCCTGTGTGAGTTCTCTGATGGTTGATAAGAGTTGATTTCTCTGTAAAATATTTCCCACATTCTGAACATGAAAAAAGATTCTCCCCTGTGTGAGTTCTCTGATGTTTATTAAGATATGATTTGTGTCCAAAACATTTTCCACAATCTGAACATGAAAAAGGCTTCTCCCCTGTGTGAGTTCTCTGATGTTTGATAAGATTTGATTTTGTTGCAAAAGATTTCCCACATTCTGAACAGGAAAATGGCTTCTCTCCCGTGTGAGTTCTCTGATGTACAATAAGATTTGATTTCTCTGTAAAACATTTCCCACATTCTGAACAGGAAAATGGCTTCTCTCCTGTGTGAGTTCTCTGATGTGTGATAAGAGTTGATTTCTCTGTAAAACGTTTCCCACATTCTGAACAGGAAAATGGCTTCTCTCCTGTGTGAGTTCTCTGGTGCCTAAAAAGATCTGATTTCTGATTAAAACATCTTCCACACTTTGAACAAGAAAATCTATTCTCTGCTGTGTGAATTTTTTGAGGTTTAAGAAAAGACTTTTTGAGAGGAAAACTATTTCTATATTCTGAACGTGAAAATGGCTTCTTTGCTTTAGGAGCAATTCGTTTTTTAATGCTTATTTTGTGACTTTGATTTTCCTTAGTAGTCGGTAATGAATCAGAAGACAGGACCTGTTTCAAAGGATCAGATGACAGATCTTTGCTGTGAAGGAATGATGGTATATCTGGAGTAATGTCATTCATTTCAATTGTATCCTGTTGGATCTGAAAATTATCTGATTTAAAAATTGAAGATATCAGCTGTCCCTCTAATCTCCTGGTACAGACATCTGCCAAGAATAAAACCAATTATTAATTTTTAATAAAAAATCTTTGAATTTTATATTTTTTAACATTTCTACTTAAATTGTCCGTAAAAAGGCAAGTTATATAAAAAAAATTCACTTATTCACCAGAACAATGACTGTCTAATAGAAAACCTCATAGGCTGGATCAGTAAAGCGTGGTGTTCAACTGTTTTTTCATTCTGCCTCCCAAATATGGAATAAAAAGCCACCAAATGATGTTATGTAGGCAAAAAGAATACCAATAAAAACTTCTACTTATCTGACAAAAAACAAGTCTCCACTCAGATCCATCATCTGTCAGTGGAAAAACAGAGGTTTCCACATTATTAGTGGCTTAAAGGCTCTTGAAAAGCAACATGGCTTCCATAACCCAATCCAGCAATATCTGCTCTTCCAAAGTCAGATATCCTTCTCGCTTCTGAGCTTTGCAGTAGTTTATGTGCCTAAATCTCATTTATTATCCATGTATTTGACATTACTATAATGAGAAGAACCCACTTAATTGATGGTGTGTGTCTCCTGGAGCACAATCTGGGCACTATGTGTTGGGTAATGAAATTATATATTTGCAGTTTTCACTCTCCAACATCCACTGCGTGCTAATTTCCGGAAAGTGCCTGTGGAGTCAAAATAGTCACTTCTCCTATAGATTAATTCACTGAGGGTTATAATTTCCAAAATGGAGTCACTTTATGAGGATTTCTACTGCTCTGGTTTTCTGCCATTTTGTTATATTAGGGCTTCTGCAAAAGGTGTATCCCATCTCCTCTGGGACATCTACTTCTCCTCCTGCTTCGACTTGTGTGACGTCTGCTTTTGTCACCAGGCACCGTCTTATTCATTCTGCAGGCGGCGCTGGTGATGGAAGAGACGTCAGAACCAGAAGCTCTGGGCGGCGAAGGCTCTGTCCAGCCACTAAGATTAGGATTACTGGGACCAATAGTACCATCCAGTCTGGCAGTATGGGTGTATGTGCTGTCCAGCTGGAGTAATCTGCTCCCTGCTTCAGACATTTGGAGAGAACCACACCCTACTAAAGCTGAAGGCATATTGCCGGAAGCTGCCAGATACAGCCTTGTTCTCCTCTGGTTCAGTCCTCTGTGCTCAGCTCCCGGCTTGTGTATTTGTTTCCTGTTGTGACCCCGGCCCATTTACTGACTACTCGTGTCTTCTGAGTTTGTATTTTCTCTATCCTTTTGGTTCTGACCCGGCTACCTGACTATTCTTCTTCCGATCTCACTCCACAGAACAGCAGGTAACACCGTGGCCCAAGCCTAGGGATCTCTGTGTTAGTCCAGATCCATGTAGAGGGGTTAAAGGATGATGAGCAAAGTAATTTGTGTTTATGACGTAAATTTATGAAGTAATTTATGTCCTCCCTCTGTCTAAAACTGAATCTGTCAAAAACTGAACTACTCGTCTTTCCTCCCTCCACTAACCTACCTATGCCCGATATTGCCATTTCCGCTTATGGCTCAACCATTACTCCCCAGCAACAAGCCCGCTATCTTGGGGTCATTTTTGACTCCGACCTTTCCTTCACTCCTGACATCAAATTACTCGCTCGTTCATGTCATCTACACCTCAAAAACATCTCAAGAATCAGGACTTTTCTAACCTTTGACTCGGCAAAAACTCTTACTGTAGCTCTTATACATTCTCGTCTGGACTACAGCAACTCCCTCTTATTAAACTCTCCCCTCTCCAATCCGTCCTTAACGCAGCAGCCAGGATCATATTCCTCGCCAACCGCTACACCGATGCCTCTTCCCTGTGCCAGTCATTGCATTGGTTACCCATCCAATATAGAGTTCAATTTAAAATTACCACGCTTACCCACAAAGCGCTCCATGCTTCAGTACCCCCCTACATCTCCTCCCTTGTCTCAGTCTACCACCCTACACGTGGCCTCCGTTCTGCCAGTGACTTAAAACTAAAATCCTCCATAATCCGAACTTCCCACTCGTGTCTCCAAGATTTCTCGCGTGCTGCGCCAATTCTTTGAAATGCACTACCCAGGACAGTTCGATTAATTCACAATACCCACAGTTTCAAGTGGACCCTAAAAACTCATTTCTTTAGACTGGCGTATCGCCTCCACACACTATCTGTCCATCCCAGTTGTCCGTCCCAGTTTTCCCCCAAATTAAAATCTTCCTCAAGTTCAGGTTCATACCAACCATGCACATAATAGCCTCGGTCAGGGCTGCACACATACTGGCAGGCGACCAGTCCATGTATTATTTATCCTATTTAGTATATCAAGGCTGCATTATACAATATATGTACATTCTACCTTTTGTGTCTCCCCCATTTCCTCATAGACTATAAGCTTGCGAGCAGGGCCCTAACTCCTTTCAATATGAGATATGCTTATTCTGTATTGTTTGTATAATTTCCCCCTAAAATTTGTAAAGTGCTGCGGAATATGTTGGCGCTATAAAAATAAAAAAAATTATTATTATTATTAATTTGTGCAATCTGTAAACGGGTTAGATAAGGCAAGCCTATTCGTGGTGGCCATCTTTTGAGCTTCCAGGTGACCATGAACAGCGTCCCCAATACATTGTGTCTGCGAACTATTCCAGCAAGATCTGCATTCAAATAGCTAAATGGCGCTCCTGCCCTTCTTAACCTGCCATGTGCCCAGACAGTAGTGTACAACCGTATATAGGGGATTGTCAGATTCAAAAGAAGTTGGAAAATAATTTGTAAGGTCCATTTGTTTCTTATTATCCTTTATGAAGAATTCCAAAGTTATCACCACATAAAGTGATTTGAAAAATGGGGCCTGATTAGAAACACAAAACTGGCTGCAGGAAGGGGTTAAATCAGAGGATTACAAAGTCAAAAACTGACTATAGACAATAAAACATCTACTGAAATGATCAAACTCAACAGTCTTCATCAGAGAAAAATGAGTAACTAGTGGTGAAACCTCTCCGTGGTAATTGGAGTATGGGGCTCGGTGGCTCTTGGCAATCTAAACTATCGTAAGGGACAATATTTTCTGTCAGATGAGTTTCAAGAAGAAATATTAGACATTTAAAGTGAACTTTTTATAATAGTGCAGAGCTGAGGCGTCTTAAATTTAGATCTCGGGCATTTGGAAGAGGCAATGGAGACCTTTTTGAAAGACTACCAGGGAGTTACAGACTCACATAAGTGAGGCCGGCCGATCCCACCACAATGAACCTGTAAAAAAAGAAAGAATATAAAAACACTAAACCGGAGTCACACTCATTTATGGCGGACCATTGGAGCTACTATGAGTTCTGACCAGGAGAGTAGAGAATGTATTAGTGCCCCCATTTCAGGAGAGATTGTGCAGTAATCTGAATTTATTAGGATTGAAAACATAATGGAATTTATGACGTGGAGTGAATCCATGAAACCAGGGCTGGAGCCAACACATCTCCTGCAGGCGTGAATAAATGTATATTACAGCCATCAGCCACGCACAGCTTAGAGATATATCATGGCACAGGTGTAATGTTTTCTGTATAGTTTATCACAATCCTGTTTGAAGTTAGTTGGTTTAAAAAGAAATTGAACAGTCAGGATAAAGGGAAACTTTGCTGTTATTGTACAGAAATTCACACTTGTCCCTCACTGCACATTTAATGTTGTTGATCAAAAAAGTGAAGTTTGGCCAGAAAGACTGGACCAGGTCTTGTAGGGACCATATGAGCACATTCAGCAGCACAGAAGAGGGAGAAGGTAGATTCATCCAATAAGATATCAGGGATCTAGGAAGCCAACAGCATCATTACCCTCCGCTTTCTCTTAGAGGCCCATCATAATATTTTTCTTCAAGTGATTTTCTAATTTGTCAGCACATTCTACGTACGCTGTCATTTAGCTTTGTAGTTTACAGACCTGGGCAGGTAACGGTCAGCATCATCTAATCTCAGGGGGTAGGTGGATCTTCCAGGTTGTAAGTGCTATACAAAAGGGCTTTCACAATTTTCGCAAGTAATTTGAACATTTTCGGATGGAGGAGAATGCTGTCGTCTAGCGGCAAAATGGTGATCACACGATTGTGATACGGCCGGACTACACCACCGATAAAGCAGCCACAGACAGGGACTGAGAAGAATTTGTGACGACTTCTCTGTATTTAGTGGTTACTACTCACCTGGGTAGTCATATGTAGGAATCTCCTCTTTACACTGCTCATCACCCCTCACATATATCTCTGTAATATTAATATGGGTCAGATCTTCACACTGAAACAAATATTGTAAAAGTCACAAACAGACAGAGAAGTCACATCTATGATCAGCTCTAATCCTGCCATCTCCACCGTTCTCATTACACAAATATAAAACAAGACTGAACACAAGACCTTCACAGCCGTCTACACATCATAGGGGAAATCTCATGACACCTTCTCTTCAACTACCTGATGATCCTGAGGAACATTGGGATCTTCTTGTTTACAGTCCTGTGGAAGAAGAGGACGGGGACATCTCTCTGGCGTTGTCAACTTACTGGATAGATCTGGAGAAAACACATGCAAGGACTGAATTCATTCTTTACATACAGATAATTATAGGCCGTGTGGTTTTAGTCCTGTCTATTACCTGGTGATGTGAGGGGCTGGGGAACCTCCATCATGACGTCCTTGTACAGATCTTTGCGCCCTTCTAAATATTCCCACTCCTCCATGGAAAAATAGACGGCGACATCCTGACACCTTATAGGAACCTGACACATACAATGATACAGTCATCTCCCCGATCCCTTCATAGTGTTACTGTTTAATGTCCCAGCATTCCCAGCAGTGTCACCTCTCCAGTCAGCAGCTCAATCATCTTGTAGGTGAGTTCTAGGATCTTCTGGTCATTGATGTCCTCATGTATCAGGGGGTGAGGTGGAGGCCCCGTGATTAATCTCTGGTTATGGAGAGACACATTAATAAAACTCACTCCAGACATTTCCAGAGCCCTCGCCTCTCCAGTTCTGTCCATCTGTTATTCCCATATATAAGAATGATGTAATGTGACGTCATCAGAATCTCTCACCTCTCCAGTAAGCCGAAAGAGGATCTCTAGGGTGAGGTGTAATAACCTCTCCGCCATCTTGTCTCTGCCCATATCCATCTGTGATAGGTAAATCAGGAAAATTCTCTTATATAGAATATCTCCACTGAGAGGATCCGAAACTGCAGAGAGAAGATGATGAGCAGATGTAACATCATAAAAATCCTGTGTAATAATACAACTATTGGAGATAATGAGGGGAAACATATAAGGAGATTTATTATTTTACAGAATTTCGTTTTTTTTCCTTTACATCTAGTAATAAAACCTTTATATTTTAGGCCACAGACAACAAGCAGTTTCTTCCTCGGAGACTGCAGCTGAATACGTTACTCATAGACTCATCTTCCATAACGCTAATTCTCGTCTAATTTTCTGACACTGGAATTGACATTGAGAATAACCTCGGCACTCAATGGTTCTTATAGAAAACATTTTTTTTAATGCAGTCCAAAAACAAAAGTAAACGTTTCGGTTGACCTGAGGACATTGCTGCATTGACGACAATGGAGACATGGGAATGTGCCCATTTTGGGATTCTGCAAGAACCATTGTTTAGGACCTTGGTGCGCTGTGCCCAAATCGGCACATACCAGAGAGTCTGTAATATTGATTGCTCTCTTAAAACACGGTAGGAAGGGTTGTTGGAACGCAGGGATCGTGGGATAGCCAGTTTGTAAGATGTTCCTGTGTTTCCTAATGGTTTTATGTAAGATGTAGGTGAAGGGGTGGAACGTGTGAACGAAGGGGATTCTGTCCTTAGTGTTTGGACGATCAGTTCTGGAATACAACGCCTGGGGATGCAAGAAGCTAGGTGGATAGCCTCGTTCAGTGAATTTGGTTATCATTTCTTGTAACCTCTGATTGCGGATAGTTTCACTGGACACTATCTGTTTGACCCTCTGAAATTGTGATGTAGGTATAGATTTATTCATCGACATTGGATGATTGCTAGAAAAGTGTAATAGGCCATAGCGATCGGTGGGCTTGGAATAGAGGTCAGTTGTTAGGTGGCCCTGTGTATCCTTGATCCTTGGAAACTAACACTGCTTGAATCATATGTCATGGTGAAGCTCAAATCTGGCCATGCGGAGTTCAGTGTGGAGAAAAACCTCTAAAGATTCTAAGGGACCCCCCCATATGCAAAAGATGTCGTCTATGAAACGTTTCCAGAGAATGGAATGTTCTTGAAAAAGTGGATTAGAGTAGACCACCTGACTCTCGAAAGCTGACAAGAAGCAATTTGCATATTGGGGGGGCCACATTGGTGCCCATCACTGTGCCCTTCACCGAAAAGCCTTAATAGGGAGTATGACCTACTGGCCTTTATATAAGGTTTTTTTATGCTTGGAGTTTGGTTCTCATTGAACAATTGGTATAAAGAAACTTGTCACCCAGGGATCTTATGTGACCCTATGTTAAAATGTATTTTACATTTGGAAATGTGGTCTTCAATTTGAATAGGTCAATAATATACATGTTTTGATCTCCATATCCTACTCAAATATTGTCTCCTTTATTGCAGATTATTCCTCTCTGACACATTCTTGTCCACTCTCCTGGATTCTTCTCCACTCCATCAAAGGCTCTGGCTCATGCCCATGGGGTCTTATGCTCTATACTGGTGGAATGCACGTTCTCTCACTGGCACTCAAACTTCCGGCTCACTGGAAAGCATTTACACCGGCTTGTGGAACGCACAGCTTCCTGGGAGAAGCGCGTCATTTCCCGTGACATCACACGTGCACTTCCGGAGTTCACACTATACAGCCCTGTAGGATTGGCAGCGATAGGTCAGCCGCCCTCACTAATCCCGCCCCCCACCTTTAGATATCATCCTGCCCCTAACAACGCACACAGCACCAGGAACTAGCGGTGGACACCGCATTCCTCTAAACCACTACGTGCAGCACCACTTTACAGTGGGTACGGAAAGTATTCAGACCCCTTTAAATTGTTCACTCTGTTTCATTGCAGCCATTTGGTAAATTCTAAAAAGTTCATTTTTTTCTCATTAACCCCTTAATAACATCTGACGTACTAATACGCGTCTGTGCCCTGGGACTTAAGAGCCAGACCCGTATTAGTACGTCATGGCGATCGCGCGCGCACACAGGCTGTGCGGGCGCGATCGCCGCCGGGTGTCAGCTGATTGTCACAGCTGACACCCGGTACTATGTGCAGGGAGCGGTCACGCACCGCTCCCAGCACATTAACCCCCGCGATGCTGCGATCGAAGTCGATCGAAGTCGATCGCGGCATTGCGGGGGCAAGGGGAGGTGATCGCCGATACTCACCTCCTCTTCCGGCTTCCAGCGCAGTCTGCAAAGGCTTCCCGGGTGTTGCCATGACGACCCGATGTCGTCATGACAACATCCGGGTCACCAGAGAGCAGGAAGATTGCTTGGACATGCGCAGTGCATCTCCAAGCAATCTTCACACTGTGCACTTCTGACAGCCTTCATGGCATAGGGATGGTGCTCCATTCCTGTGCCATGCAGGCGATCAGAAAAAAAAAAGTGAAAGTCCCAGAGTGGGACAAAGTAATAAAGTGTATAAACTGTGTGAAAGTGGAAAAAAAAAAAAAAAAAAATGTGCAAAAATATTATAAAAAAATAAAAAAAATAATACACCAAAAATAAAAATATAATGTACCCATCAATAAATATTATTATAAAAAAAATAAAAAAAAAACAATAAAAGTACACATATTTGGTATCGCCGCGTCCGGAACAACCTGACCTATAAAACTGTCCCACTAGTTAACCCCTTCAGTGAACACGGTAAAAAAAAAAAAAAAAACACCAAGCAAAAAACAATGCTTTATCACCATACCGCCAAACAAAAAGTGGAATAACACGCGATCAAAAAGACGCATATAAATAAAAATGATACCGCTGAAAACGTCATCTCGTCCCGCAAAAAACAAGCCGCCATATAGCTCCATCAGCCGAAAAATAAAAAAGTTATAGCTCTCAGAATAAAGCGATACTAAAAAATATTTTTTTCTATAAAATAGCTTTTATTGTGTATAAGCGCCAAAACATAGAAAAATTATACAAATGTGGTACCGCTGTAAACGTACTGACCCGAAGAGTAAAGCTGCCTCATCAATTTTACCACACGCGGAACAGAATAAAAAAAAACAAAAAAAAACAATTCCTGAATTGTTGGTTTTTGTTTATTCTGCCTCCCAAAAATCGGAATAGAAAGCGATCAAAAAATGTCACGTGCCTGAAAATGGCACCAATAACAACGTCAAGTCATCCCGCAAAAAACGAGCCGTCACATGACTGTCTGCCAAAATTTGGAAAAATTATAGCTCTCAAAATATGGCGATGCAAAAACTAGATTTTACAAAAAATGCGTCTTTTAGTGTGTGACAGCTGTCAGTCATAAAAACCCCATATGATTCTGGCATTGCTGTAATCACACCGACCCGAAGAATAAAGTCGTCTAATCACTTATACCGCACAAGGAACGGCGTCAAAAATAAACTCTTGAGTTAGGATTGGGCTAGGGTTAGGGCTGGGTTTGGGGCTAGGGTTGTGCTGGGGCTAGGGTTGTGCTGGGGCTAGGGTTGTGCTAGGGTTAGGGCTGGGGTTGGGATTTTTTTCAAAAGTAAGAAAAAAAGATGACGATATGGCGACTAGTGTTGAGAGCAAGTGCTCGCTACTTGAGTTTGCATCGGGTGCTCTGGTATGCATTTAGTATCGTGGGTATTTGAGTGACATGCTCGAGTCTCTGCCCCATATGCTTCGCGGCCAAAAAACTTTACGGGGATTGCCTGCCATGCACGAGCGATCCCCGCATGTTTTTTTTTGGATGTCTAATAACCGTGAAACATGCGGAGCAGGGACTCGAGCATGTCACTCGAGCACACGCTGTACATGGTGCATACCTGAGTACCCGATGCAAACTCAAGTAGCGAGCACTTGCGCTCAAGAATAATGAAAACTTATTCAATATGATGACCTAATGTAAACAAATAATGTGCCGTACCTCTGGGTTCAAAATGTTCACTATACACCTTAATAAAATCTTTGAGGGGTATAGTTTCCAAAATGGGGACACTTGTGGGGGAGCTCCACTGTTTAGGCACATCACGGGCTCTCCAAACGCGACATGGTGTCCGCTAACAAATTGAATGGAAAATCGGCTCAAATTGTTAGCGGACGCCATGTTGCGTTTGGAGAGCCCCTGTGTGTCCAAACATTGGAGCTCCCCCACAAGTGACCCCATTTTGGAAACTAGACCCCCCAAGGCACCTATCTAGATGCATAGTGAGCACTTAGAACCCCCAGGTGCTTCACAAATTGATTCGTAAAAATGAAAAAGTGAAAATAAAACACTTTTTCATTTTTATGAATCAATTTGTGAAGCACCTGGGGTTCCAAGTGCTCACTATGAATCTAGATAGGTGCCTTGGGGGGTCTAGTTTCCAAAATGGGGTCACTTGTGGGGGAGCTCCAATGTTTGGGCACACAGGGACTCTCTAAATGCAACATGGTATCCGCTAACAAATTGAATGGAAAAATCGGCTCAAATTGTTAGCGGACACCACATTGCGTTTGGAGAGCCCCTCTGTGCCCAAACTTTGGAGCTCCCCCACAAGTGACCCCATTTTGGAAACTAGACCCCCCAAGGCACCTTTCTAGATGCATAGTGAGCACTTGGAACCCCCAGGTGCTTCACAAATTGATTCGTAAAAATGAAAAAGTGAAAATAAAACACTTTTTCATTTTTATGAATCAATTTGTGAAGCACCTGGGGTTCCAAGTGCTCACTATGAATCTAGATAGGTGCCTTGGGGGGTCTAGTTTCCAAAATGGGGTCACTTGTGGGGGAGCTCCAATGTTTGAGCACACAGGGACTCTCCAAATGCAACATGATATCCGCTAACAAATTGTCGGCTCAAATTGTTAGCGGATATCATGTTGCATTTGGAGAGTCCCTGTGTGCCCAAACATTGGAGCTCCTCCACAAGTGACCCCATTTTGGAAACTAGACCCCCCAAGGCACCTATCTAGATGCATAGTGAGCACTTGGAACCCCTAGGTGCTTCACAAATTAATTCGTAAAAATGAAAAAGTGTTTTTTTTTTCACTTTTTCATTATTACGAATCAATTTGTGAAGCACCTGGGGGTTCCAAGTGCTCACTATGCATCTAGAAAGGTGCCTTGGGGGGTCTAGTTTCCAAAATGGGGTCACTTGTGGGGGAGCTCCAAAGTTTGGGCACAGAGAAGCTCTCCAAACGCAATGTGGTGTCCGCTAACAATTTGAGCCGATTTTCCATTCAATTTGTTAGCGGATACCATGTTGCATTTAGAGAGTCCCTGTGTGCCCAAACATTGGAGCTCTCCCACAAGTGACCCCATTTTGGAAACTAGACCCCCCAAGGCACCTATCTAGATGCATAGTGAGCAGTTGGAACCCCCAGGTGCTTCACAAATTGATTCATAAAAATGAAAAAGTGTTTTTTTTTTCACTTTTTCATTGTTACGAATCAATTTGTGAAGCACCTGGGGGTTCCAAGTGCTCACTATGCATCTAGATAGGTGCCTTGGGGGGTCTAGTTTCCAAAATGGGGTCACTTGTGGGGGAGCTCCAATGTTTGGGCACACAGCAGCTCTCCAAACGCAACATGGTGTCGCTAACAATTTGAGCCAATTTTGCGTTAAATTTGTTAGCGGACACCATGTTGCATTTAGAGAGCCGCTGTGTGCCCAAATATTGGAGCTCCCCCACAAGTGACCCCATTTTGGAAACTAGACCACCCAAGGCACCTATCTAGATGCATAGTGAGCACTTGGAACCCTCAGGTGCTTCACAAATTGATTCATACAAATGAAAAAGTGTTTTTTTTTTCACTTTTTCATTGTTACGAATCAATTTGTGAAGCACCTGGGGGTTCCAAGTGCTCACTATGCATCTAGATAGGTGCCTTGGGGGGTCTAGTTTCCAAAATGGGGTCACTTGTGGGGGAGCTCCAATGTTTGGGCACACAGGGACTCTCTAAATGCAACATGGTGTCCTCTAACAAATTTAACGGAAAATCGGCTCAAATTGTTAGCGACACCATGTTGCGTTTGGAGAGCCGCTGTGTGCCCAAACATTGGAGCTCCCCCACAAGTGACCCCATTTTGGAAACTAGACCCCCCAAGGCACCTATCTAGATGCATTGTGAGCACTTGGAACACTCAGGTGCTTCACAAATTGATTCATAAAAATGAAAAAGTGTTTTTTTTTTTCACTTTTTCATTGTTACGAATCAATTTGTGAAGCACCTGGGGGTTCCAAGTGCTCACTATGCATCTAGATAGGTGCCTTGGGGGGTCTAGTTTCCAAAATGGGGTCACTTGTGGGGGAGCTCCAATGTTTGGGCACACAGCAGCTCTCCAAACGCAACATGGTGTCGCTAACAATTTGAGCCAATTTTGCGTTAAATTTGTTAGCGGACACCATGTTGCATTTAGAGAGCCGCTGTGTGCCCAAATATTGGAGCTCCCCCACAAGTGACCCCATTTTGGAAACTAGACCACCCAAGGCACCTATCTAGATGCATAGTGAGCACTTGGAACCCTCAGGTGCTTCACAAATTGATTCATACAAATGAAAAAGTGTTTTTTTTTTCACTTTTTCATTGTTACGAATCAATTTGTGAAGCACCTGGGGGTTCCAAGTGCTCACTATGCATCTAGATAGGTGCCTTGGGGGGTCTAGTTTCCAAAATGGGGTCACTTGTGGGGGAGCTCCAATGTTTGGGCACACAGGGACTCTCTAAATGCAACATGGTGTCCTCTAACAAATTTAACGGAAAATCGGCTCAAATTGTTAGCGACACCATGTTGCGTTTGGAGAGCCGCTGTGTGCCCAAACATTGGAGCTCCCCCACAAGTGACCCCATTTTGGAAACTAGACCCCCCAAGGCACCTATCTAGATGCATTGTGAGCACTTGGAACACTCAGGTGCTTCACAAATTGATTCATAAAAATGAAAAAGTGTTTTTTTTTTTCACTTTTTCATTGTTACGAATCAATTTGTGAAGCACCTGGGGGTTCCAAGTGCTCACTATGCATCTAGAAAGGTGCCTTGGGGGGTCTAGTTTCCAAAATGGGGTCACTTGTGGGGGAGCTCCAAAGTTTGGGCACACATGGGCTCTCCAAACACAACATGGCGTCCGCTAATTATTCAAGCAAATTTTACAATCAAAAAGTCAAATAGCGCTCCTTCCCTTCCGAGCCCTGCCGTGCGCCCAAACAGTATTTTTTCCCCAAATATTGGGTATCTGCGTGCCCAGGGGAAATTGCACAACAAATTTTGGGGTCCATTTTTTCTTGTTACCCCTGTGAAAATAAAAAAAATTGGGTCTAAATTAACATTTTTGTGAAAAAAGTTAAATGTTAATTTTTTTCTTCCACATTCAAAAAATTCCTGTGAAGCACCTGAAGGGTTAATAAAGTTCTTGAATGTGGTTTTGAGCACCTTGAGGGGTGCAGTTTTTAGAATGGTGTCACTTTTGGGTATTTTCTGTCATAAAGACCTCTCAAAGTGACTTCAAATGTGATGTGGTCCCTAAAAAAATGGTTTTGTAAATTTTGTTGGAAAAATGAGAAATCGCTGGTCAACTTTTAACCCTTATAGCTCCCTAACAAAAAAAAATTTTGGTTCCAAAATTGTGCTGATGTAAAGTAGACATGTGGGAAATGTTATTTATTAACTCTTTTGTGTGACATATCGCTCTGATTTCAGGGCTTAAAAATTCTAATTTTGAAAATTGCAAAATTTTCAAAATTTTCGCCAAATTTCCGTTTTTTTCACAAATAAACGCAAGTGATATCGAAGAAATTTTTCCACAATCATGAAGTACAATATGTCACGAAAAAACAATCTCAGAATCAGGGGGATCCGTTGAAGCGTTCGAGAGTAATTACCTCATAAAGTGACAGTGGTCAGAATTGTAAAAATTGGCCCGGTCATTAACGTGCAAACCACCCGCGGGGCTTAAGGGGTTAATGTACACTTTGCACCCCATCTTGACTGAAAAAAAAACAAATGTAGATTTTTTTTTAAATTTATTAAAAAAGAAAAACTGAAATATCACAAGGTCATAAGTATTCAGACCCTTTGCTCAGACACTCATATTTAAATCACATGCTGTCCATTTCCTTGTGATCCTTCTTGAAATGGTTCTACTCCTTCATAGGAGTCCAACTGTGTTTAATTAACCTGATAGGACTTCATTTGGAAAGGCACACACCTGTCTATATAAGACCTCACAGATCACATCAGACCAAATGAGAATCATGAGCTCAAAGGAACTGCCCAAGGAGCTCAGAGACAGAATTGTGGCAAGGCACAGATCTAGCCAAGGTTACAAAAGAATTTCTGCATTACTCAAGGTTCACAGTGGCCTCCATAATCCTTAAATGGAAGAGGTTTGGGACCATCAGAAGCCTTCCTAGACCTGGCCGTTCAGCCAAACTGACCAAACGTGGGAGAAGAGCCTCGGTGAGAGAGGTAAAGAATAACCCCAAAATCACTGTGGCTCAGCTCCAGAGATGCAGTAGGGAGATGGGAGAAATTTCCACAAAGTCTGGGGTGCAGAGTGTACTTTAATGAGAAACAAAATGAACTGTTTAGAATTTACCAAATGGCTGCAATGAAACAAAGAGTGAGAAAAATTTAAAGGGGTCTGAATACTTTCCGTACCCACTGTATATAGAATGGAGCCGGTCTACAATAATGTACTGCGTCTGCGCTACTTCTCATGAGCTAGAAGTCCGATAATGTCCATCCCCTAGTGTGCATGTGTTTACACTGAAACGCCAGATAAACTGATTCCCATCGTGCCAGTAGTACCCGGGACTGCGTATGCCCGTAGTTGTGTTACACGCTGAAGCACATCTAGAATCATTCTGAGACTGCGCATGTCCATAAGCATGAGTTCCACGCTGAAGCGCAAAATGGATTTGGATTGCATTTCACCAATATAGAAAAGTCCTGTCTCTGAGGTCAGCGTCATGGGAGACTAAAAACAAGTACTGCACATCCTCCCATCATGCAATAGGCATGTAGATCTACTTTATCACTACATAAAATATGGGATGATGGCCAAAGTATATTCCTAAATGGTCAAATTTGACCCCTATTACACAATTAGAAATACACAAGGAACCCAAACTTGTTAGTTACTTAATAGTATAAGTGGGATATAACTGATAAGAAATAATTCTGATATAGAAACTCAGATATCTCGATGAAGTACAACAATATGTGAACCCCATTCACAGGGAACAATGAATGAACAATGACAGTAGCAATGAATAGAGTATAAAATCCAAAAATGTAACCCAGAATGGGGCTGTATTCACACAAAACAGGCATAGGAAATTTGCTCATTCAGTCCCTTAGGGTCTAGTGAATCCAATCTGGAAATCCACTCACTTTCCTTTTTGAGGATACATCTATTGAGATCACCCCCTCTCACATTGGGTTTAAACTCAATGATACAAAAGGAGATGTCTCCGGTTTCAACTCGATGTACACTGTTCATGTGTCTCGCTAATGGGGTGTCCCGACCTTGGCATATATCGCCCAGATGCTACCCCACCTTACTCCTAGATTCCCTCTTGACCTTGCCTACATAATCTAGGGGCAGGTGCATGTGGCCATATATACAAGTCCCGAGGTTTTACAGTTGGAATAATCCCTCTGAACAATGGTTTTACCAGTAGAGGAACAAGATTTACATGGTCTCATCCAATTACACGTACAACATTCTCCACATCTAAAGAAACCGTAGACTCTTCTATCTAGCCAAGTCCCTTTGGTTTTTTATAGACACTATGCACTAAATGGTCCCTAACTGACTGACCAATTCTGAAAGTTATTGTGGGAGTAGATCACACAGCACCCTCAGGTCCGCGTCAGCCACAAGTACATCCTAGTGTTTTCTGAGGATATTAAAGATACCGTTACTCAGTTTCTATTACCCTTGTTATCCCATCTTTTTCTTGCTCTCTTGGTTAGGTATGGAGGATTGTCTGTCTCTCCTGTTTTTCTGCAAACAATCGTGCGGAATCTAAACTGTACTGTGGGTACCTTTTTCCATGAATCTGGTGTTAATGTCTATTGTCTGTATAATAAAATCTGTGACATTAGAACAGTTCCTTCTCAACTGTAAAAATTGGCCCTTGGGTATTCTCTTTTTCAGTGGTGGCTATCCCATTTCAATAGTTTATTAGCGCTTGTAGGTTTATGGTAGATGAGTGTCCCTAGGGTCCCATCTCGTTATTTCTAGATTAGTACATCCAGGAAAGGCAACTGGTAATAATTAAACTCAGATGTAAATCTAAGGCCATCGCTATTGATATTGAGTTCCCTGACAAATGCAAGAAACTGTTCACTCTTCCTTGACCAGATGATAAAAATGTGGTCAATATATCTATACTGTACCCCAATATATGGATGTCATCACTTATGATCATCCCTGAATATTGTGGTTTCCTCCCACCAGCCCAGGAAGAGGTTATCATACGAGGGGGCACAGGGGCTCCCCATCGCAGTACCCCTGAGCTGGTGGAAGTACTTCCTGTCAAAAAGAAAGAAGTTAAGAGTAAGAGTGAATTTTAGAAGATCCTCCATGAAGTCATTATGTCTGCTACACTCTATTGATCTCGATTTCAAGAAATGTCTTACTCCTCTGATATCATCCTCGTGCGGTATATTACTGTACAAAGCCTCGATATCTAGTAAGGCCTGCTCCCCTACATGCAAGTATACATGTAGGAGAGCAGGCAGAAGGAAACCCATTTTCCAGAAGAATCATTCCAAGTGCAGGACCTCAGGCACTACTGCGGGAACATTATACTGTGTGGGGGCATCATACATACTGCATAAGGGGCATAATGGGGGCATCATACATCCTGCATAAGGGGCATAATGGGGGCATTACACTGTGTGGGGGCATCATACATCCTGTATAAGGGGCATAATGGGGGCATTACACTGTGTGGGGGCATCATACATCCTGCATAAGGGGCATAATGGGGGCATTACACTGTGTGGGGGCATCATACATCCTGTATAAGGGGCATACTGGGGGAATTACACTGTGTGGGGGCATCATACATCCTGTATAAGGGGCATTACACTGTGTGGGGGCATCATACATACTGCATAAGGGGCATAATGGGGGCATTACACTGTGTGGGGGCATCATACATACTGCATAAGGGGCATAATGGGGGCATTACACTGTGTGGCGGCATCATACATCCTGCATAAGGGGCATAATGGGGGCATTACACTGTGTGGGGGGCATCATACATACTGCATAAGGGGCATAATGGGGCATTACACTGTGGGGGGATCATACATCCTGCATAAGGGGCATAATGGGGGCATTACACTGTGTGGCGGCATCATACATCCTGCATAAGGGGCATAATGGGGGCATTACACTGTGTGGGGGGCATCATACATCCTGCATAAGGGGCATAATGGGGCATTACACTGTGGGGGGATCATACATCCTGCATAAGGGGCATAATGGGGGCATTACACTGTGTGGGGGCATCATACATACTGCATAAGGGGCATAATGGGGGCATTACACTGTGGGGCATCATACATACTGTATAAGGGGCATAATGGGGGCATTACACTGTGTGGGGCATCATACATCCTGTATAAGGGGCATAATGGGGGCATTACACTGTGTGGGGGGGCATCATACATCCTGCATAAGGGGCATTACACCGTGGGGCCAGTAAAGGGGTCCTGTTCTATGAGAACAATACGTTTCCTCCCTTCCTGTCTCCATAGTTGGGTCGTATGTATCTATTACAGGAAACAGAACAAAAACCTTATGATTCTTATAAAGGGGCAACACAAGACCCCAAAAGAGTCTCCGTGCTGAAGGGGTTAATGCCCCCTGCGCCCAGTAATGGGGTCTCCACATACCTCCACCTGCAGAGCCGCCACCACATATATGGCTGCTCTGTGCGCACAGGAGCTGTGATGAGGTCACAGGAGGGGAGGAGTCAGAGGTCACATGATCAGGGGCCTCAGTGGATGCAGGACTCTGCTGTGCTGGTTGTCATGGTGCTGGATGAGCTGAAGTTTATGTGTGGGGTCAGGAGGGGTTTACAGTGTGGATGTAGCAGAGCCGTGTGTGTACAAGGTGTACGGAGCAGAGCCGCGTGTGTACGAGGTGTACGGAGCAGAGCCGCGTGTGTACGAGGTGTACGGAGCGGAGCCGCGTGTGTACGAGGTGTACGGAGCAGAGCCGCGCGCGTACGAGGTGTACGGAGCAGAGCCGCGCGTGTACGAGGTGTACGGAGCGGAGCCGCGCGTGTACGAGGCGTACGGAGCGGAGCCGCGTGTGTACGAGGTGTACGGAGCAGAGCCGCGTGTGTACGAGGTGTACGGAGCGGAGCCGCGCGTGTACGAGGTGTACGGAGCGGAGCCGCCTGTGTACGAGGTGTACGGAGCGGAGCCGCCTGTGTACGAGGTGTACGGAGCGGAGCCGCCTGTGTACGAGGTGTACGGAGCAGAGCCGCGTGTGTACGGAGCGGAGCCGGGTGTGTACGAGGCGTACGGAGCAGAGCCACGTGTGTACGAGGCGTACGGAGCGGAGCCGGGCGTGTACGAGGCGTACGGAGCGGAGCCGGGCGTGTACGAGGCGTACGGAGCGGAGCCGGGCGTGTTCGAGGCGTACGGAGCGGAGCCGGGCGTGCACGAGGCGTACGGAGCAGAGCCGGGCGTGCACGAGGCGTACGGAGCGGAGCCGGGCGTGCACGAGGCGTACGGAGCGGAGCCGGGCGTGCACGAGGCGTACGGAGCGGAGCCGGGCGTGTACGAGGCGTGCGGAGCGGAGCCGGGCGTGTACGAGGCGTGCGGAGCCGGGCGTGCACGAGGCGTGCGGATCGGAGCCGGGCGTGCACGAGGCGTACGGAGCGGAGCCGCGTGTGTACGAGGCGTGCGGAGCGGAGCCGCGTGTGTACGAGGCGTGCGGAGCCGGGTGTACGAGGCGTACGGAGCGGAGCCGGGTGTGCACGAGGCGTACGGAGCGGAGCCGCGTGTGTACGAGGCGTGCGGAGCGGAGCCGGGCGTGTACGAGGCGTACGGAGCGGAGCCGGGCGTGTTCGAGGCGTACGGAGCGGAGCCGGGTGTGCACGAGGCATACGGAGCGGAGCCGCGCGTGCGCGAGGCGTGCGGAGCGGAGCCGGGTGTGCACGAGGCATACGGAGCGGAGCCGCGCGTGCGCGAGGCGTGCGGAGCGGAGCCGGGCGTGTACGAGGCGTGCGGAGCGGATGCTGCCCCTCTCCAGGAGCGATCACAGCAGCACGGCATGAGACTTTCTTGTACTGCACAGACTGTCCTGACAGAACACAGCTCGTCAGGACATAGCCCCGACCTCCAGCGACAGTCGGACAGTCCCATTGGATCGGGGACGGTTGGGGGGTTTCTGTATATAAGTTGTGGGTGATAATTGTAGAATTATTAATGTGTCAGCATAAAAGGATGGACCTGAGTGTTTGTGCCGTGGTCCACATGCATGGAGGGGTTGAGGCGGTGCTGGCTGTATTATGCAGACGGCATCTGCCTGTAACAGTAGTAACCAGAAACTACTAGAAACTCTGCACCAAAATGAAGCAAATCCTTATTCTGGGAACTTCGCCTTGTACGTAACACCCCCGGATCCGGTACAAGCCGGGCAGATGTTCTCATTCCTGTCACTTTCTGCTTAAGGTTCTGCAGTTTTCTGGCCAACTATAAAACAGAAAAAGCGTAAAACAATATTTGTTTCTGCTGCATTGACATAAGTACAATCTTTCATTATATATAAATCTATTACACGTCGGGTCAATACTGTAAAGGACAGTAAAGTGCCAGGGTTGTGGTTGTGGTTTTTGGGTCACTCTACTTCCCTCCCAAAAATGCGATCAGAAACTTGTAACTACTGATCTCTCCACAAGAAGAAGCCGACAACTCCATCAATGGGATCATTTTATAAAATTAGGTCTTCGCAAGATGAAAATTATCTCACAAACCACATTTTTTTTTAAATGTTCATAAAAAAAACCCAAAGAAACAAAAATAATAACCTTACTTTGATTTTTTCCCATTTTTCAATACTTTATGTGCTAAATTGAATGTTGTCATTCCAAACAACAACAAGTCCCACAAAACACAAGCCCTCAGTCTGTTAATGAAAAAACAAAGTTATATTTTTTGGGAAAAGGGGGAGGAAAAAAATAAAAAATTGGTCTTGTCAGAATAATGTAATTGCTATATATATATATTTTTTTTTAAAATTGAATAATTTTACCCCAAAATTGTGATCTGTTATAATATTATCATTCTTCATGCGAGATTAATCATTAGTCTGTAGATAAATCCAAACCTCTGGAAGATATAGAACAATATATCTCTGATTCTCTTCTGCCAGGATAAGCGCCTCCTTTCTGTGATTGAGAAAACGCTTGAAAGATTCAGAAAGTCCGATGAGTTTTTGGAGCTTATTGTAAAGGGCCTTAATGACGACCTGGGAAAGAAACCACCAGAAACAAAGGATCCAACCAGGTAAGTTCTAATGATCCCGTCTGATAAAATGATCAGCTTTATTTCCATGGGATTGTTCTGTAGAAGAGATGGGACCTGCAGCATTTTGATCCTGAACTTCACTATGTATAGATGTAGCAAAGCTTAATGTCACAATTCACACAGCGCAGTGATAAATTGTCACAGAAGGTTAGCTCTCATAACAGAATTAACATCACTTATAGTGGAACTAAACTTACAATTTATTTTCAGAATTGTGAAAATTATGGCACTTTGCAAAGCACTTCATTAGTTTCTTTGGCGTCATATCCATAAAGTGATCATATTAAAGTGGCCTCCAGACCCTGATTTTCCCCAGTGCAGGAGCGTTGCTGGGGTCCTAAGAGATCAGGGACCCCAGCACCAAAGTACATGTTTCCCCATATAACCTCCCTGCCACTTAAAAGAGGATTTATACTTATATAATTACAGTATACCACTGTTACTAATCTAAAATACACTATACAAAGACCAATATTCCCAAAATTACTACTATACAAGGCCAAAATGATCCTGCTACACAATGTCCTCTACCATCACCACCACACAGTGAGTACATACAGTACAGACCAAAAGTTTGGACACACCTTCTCATTTAAATATTTTTCTGTATTTTCATGACTATGAAAATTGTACATTCACACTGAAGATATCAAAACTATGAATTAACACATGTGGAATTATATACTTAACAAAAAAGTGTGAAACAACTGAAAATATGTCTTATATTCTAGGTTCTTCAAAGTAGCCACCTTTTGCTTTGATGACTGCTTTGCACACTCTTGGCATTCTCTTGATGAGCTTCACGAGGTAGTCACCGGAAATGGTCTTCCAACAATCTTGAAGGAGTTCCCAGAGATGCTTAGCACTTGTTGGCCCTTTTGCCTTCACTCTGCGGTCCAGCTCACCCCAAACCATCTCGATTGGGTTCAGGTCTGGTGACTGTGGAGGCCAGGTCATCTGGCGTAGCCCCCCATCACTCTCCTTCTTGGTCAAATAGCCCTTACACAGCCTGGAGGTGTGTTTGGGGTCATTGTCCTATTGAAAAATAAATGATGGTCCAACTAAACGCAAACCGGATGGAATAGCATGCCGCTGCAAGATGCCTTGGTAGCCATGCTGGTTCAGTATGCCTTCAATTTTGAATAAATCCCCAACAGTGTCACCAGCAAAGCACCCCCACACCATCACACCTCCTCCTCCATGCTTCACTGTGGGAACCAGGCATGTAGAGTCCATCCATTCACCTTTTCTGCGTCGCACAAAGACACGGTGGTGGGAACCAAAGATCTCAAATTTAGACTCATCAGAGCAAAGCACAGATTTCCTCTGGTCTAATGTCCATTCCTTGTGTTCTTTAGCCCAAACAAGTCTCTTCTGCTTGTTGCCTGTCCTTAGCAGTGGTTTCCTAGCAGCTATTTTACCATGAAGGCCTGCTGCACAAAGTCTTCTCTTAACAGTTGTTGAAGAGATGTGTCTGCTGCTAGAACTCTGTGTGGCATTGACCTGGTCTCTAATCTGAGCTGCTGTTAACCTGCGATTTCTGAGACTGGTGACTCGGATAAACTTATCCTCAGAAGCAGAGGTGACTCTTGGTCTTCCTTTCCTGGGGCGGTCCTCATGTGAGCCAGTTTCTTTGTAGTGCTTGATGGTTTTTGCAACTGCACTTGGGGACACTTTCAAAGTTTGCCCAATTTTTCGGACTGACTGACCTTCATTTCTTAAAGTAATGATGGCCACTCGTTTTTCTTTACTTAGCTGCTTTTTTCTTGCCATAATACAAATTCTAACAGTCTATTCAGGAGGACTATCAGCTGTGTATCCACCTGACTTCTGCACAACACAACTAATGGTCCCAACCCCATTTATAAGGCAAGAAATCCCACTTATTAAACCTGACAGGGCACACCTGTGAAGTGAAAACCATTTCCGGTGACTACCTCTTGAAGCTCATCAAGAGAATGCCAAGAGTGTGCAAAGCAGTCATCAAAGCTAAAGGTGGCTACTTTGAAGAACCTAGATTATAAGACATATTTTCAGTTGTTTCACACTTTTTTGTTAAGTATATAATTCCACATGTGTTAATTCATAGTTTTGATGCCTTCAGTGTGAATGTACAATTTTCATAGTCATGAAAATACAGAAAAATCTTTAAATGAGAAGGTGTGTCCAAACTTTTGGTCTGTACTGTATATGAAAGAAAACCCCGCAGGGTAAAAGACCATCAAAGGAGTCCAGGGAGTATAAAATCTATAATATTTATTCAGCAATAGAAAAATAGGATGATGGGGGAAGGGACACAACACATATGTGATTGTTATACATGTAAGCAAAAAAAAGCAAGGCACCCAAGGAAGGGGCCATTCCAGGTATAATGGCTGTCTATAGTATCATCATGGGTATACTAAAATATCCCAAAATAGACACCGCATATATTCCACTGGGGGCAACAGTCATCATATGCAGGCGCATCTCACTAAATTAGAATATCATCAAAAAGTTAATTTATTTCAGTTCTTCAATAGAAAAAGTGAAACTCCTATATTATATAGAGACGTTACAAACAGAGAGATCTATTTCAAGTGTTTATTTCTGTTAATGTTAATGATTATGGCTTACAGCCAATGAAAGCACAAAAGTCATTATCTCAGTAAATTAGAATAATTAACAAAAAACACCTGCAACGGCTTCCTAAGTGTTTAAAAATGTCCCATAGTCTGTTTCAGTAGGCTCCACAATCATGGGGAAGACTGCTGACTTGACAAATGCCAAGAAGGCAGTCATTGACACCATCCACAAGGTCCCAGAGTTCCAATTTTCCTTTGGAAATCAAGGTCCCAGAGACTGGAGGAAGAGTGAAGAGGCCACAATCTAAGCTGCTTGAGGTCTAGTGTGAAGTTTCCACAATCAGTGATGGTTTGGGGAGCCATGTCATCTGCTGGTGTAGGTCCACTGTGTTTTATCTAGACCAAAGTCAGCGCAGCCGTCTACCAGGACATTTTACAGCACTTCATGCTTCCCTCTGCCGGCAAGCTTTTTGGAGATGGAAATTTTATTCTCCAACAGGACTTGGCACCTGTCCACACTGCCAAAAGTACCAATACCTGGTTTAAAAACAACAGTATCACTGTGCTTGATTGGTCAGCAAACTCACATGACCTTAACCCCATAGAGAATCTATTATAGAGAATCTACGGGGTATTGTCAAGAGGAAGATAAGAGACACCAAACCCAACAAAGCAGACGAGCTGAAGGCTGCTATCAAAGCCACCTGGGCTTCCATAACACCTCAGCAGTGCCACAGGCTGATCGCCTCCATGTCATGCCCCATTGATGCAGTAATTGATGCAAAAGGAGCCCTGACCAAGTATTGAGGGCATTTACTGAACATACATTTCAGTAGGCCAACATTTCGGATTTTAAAAACATTTTTCAAGCTGATGTTATAAAGTATTTTAATTTACTGAGATAATGACTTTTGTGATCTCATTGGCTGTAAGCCATAATCAGTGGCGTACTGCAATGGTGGCAGGCCACACCACTGCTATGGGGCCACTGAGCCTCGGTGGAGTGAGGAGGATAGGTGGGGGATGGGAGGTTGCAGCAGCGGAGGAGCAGGCACACGCACTAGCGGCTGCTGTAGCTACCACGTGTGCCCGCTGCTAAAGGGATATGAATATTCCCTCTTCTCCACTTCCATGGGCGTGGAGAAGAGGGAATATTCATTCTCTTTAGTAGCGGGCACGGAGGAGTGCTGAGCCGTGGCTCCTGCTTACAGTGCCCGCTACTAAAGAGAATGCATATTCACGCTTGTCAACGCTCATAGTCCCGGCGTGGAGAGGAGTGAATATGCCGGCAGCAGCAGCAGCTCACCCCGACAACTGAGAGCGCGCGCTGCTCAGATACCAACATGAGCTGCTGGCAGACAGAACACAGCAGCTCTGGAGCAGAGGTGAGGAAGGAAGGTGAGTATAAGTGTTTATATTTTGTGTGTGCTGTGATGGGGTCACACATACCAGGATTGGGGGGTGAGAAGGCCATACATACCAGGATTGGGGGATGAGGGGGCCATGCATACCAGGATTGGGGGTTGTGGGGGCCAAACATACTAGGATTGGGGGATGAGAAGGCCACACGTACCAGGATTGGGGGATGAGGAGGCCACACTTACCAGGATTGGGGGATGAGGAGGCGACACATACCAAGATTGGGGGATGAGGAGGCCACAGATACCAAGATTGGGGGATGAGAGGGGGCACGCATACCAGGATTGGGGGATAAGGGGTGCCATGCATACCAGGATTGGGGATGAGGTGGGCCATATATACCAGGAATGGGGGATGAAGAGGCCATGCATACCAGGATTGCGGGATGAAGAGGTCATACATACCAGGAGTGGGGGATGAGGAGACCATTCATATTAGGATTGGGGGATGAGGAGACCATGCATACCAGGATTGGGGGATGAGGGGGGGCCATGCATGCCAGGATTGGGGGATGAGGGGTGCTATGCATACCAGGATTGGTGGATGAGGAGGCCATACATACCAGGATTGGAGGATGAGGAGGCCACACATACCAGGATTGGGGGATGAGGAGGCCACACATAGCAGGATTGGGGGATGAGGGGGCCACGCATACCAAGATTGGGGGATGAGGGGGGCACGCATACCAGGATTGGGGGATGAGGGGGGGCACGCATACCAGGATTGGGGGATAAGGGGTGCCATGCATACCAGGATTTGGGATGAGGGGGGCCATATATACCAGGAATGGGGGATGAAGAGGCCATGCATACCAGGATTGGGGGATGAAGAGGTCATACATACCAGGATTGGGGGATGAGGAGACCATTCATATTAGGATTGGGGGATGACGAGACCATGCATACCAGGATTGGGGGATGAGGGGGGCCATGCATGCCAGGATGGGGGGATGAGGGGTGCTATGCATACCAGGATTGGTGGATGAGGAGTGGCCATGCATACCAGGATTGGGGGATGAGGGGTGCCATACATACCAGGATTGGGGGATGAGGAGACCATTCATATTATGATTGGGGGATGAGGAGACCATGCATACCAGGATTGGGGGATGAGGGGTGCTATGCATACCAGGATTGGTGGATGAGGGGTGGCCATGCATACCAGGATTGGGGGATGAGGGGTGCCATACATACCAGGATTGGGGGATGAGGAGACCATTCATATTATGATTGGGGGATGAGGAGACCATGCATACCAGGATTGGGGGATGAGGGGGGCCATGCATGCCAGGATGGGGGGATGAGGGGTGCTATGCATACCAGGATTGGTGGATGAGGGGTGGCCATGCATACCAGGATTGGGGGATGAGGGGTGCCATACATACCAGGATTGGGGGATGAGGAGACCATTCATATTAGGATTGGGGGATGAGGAGACCATTCATATTAAGATTGGGGGATGAGGGGGGGCTATGCATGCCAGGATTGTGGGATGAGGGGTGCTATGCATACCAGGATTGGGGAATGAGGGGTGGCCATGCATACCAGGATTGGTGGATGAGGGGGAGCCATGCATACCAGGATTGGGGGATGAGGGGTGTCATATGTACCAGGATTGGGGGATGAGGAGTGCCATACATACCAGGATTGGTGATGAGGGAGCCATATATACCAGGATGGTGAAATTTTCCAGTAGCTGCTGCATTTCCCACCCTAGGCTTATACTCAACTCAATACGTTTTCCCAGTTTTTTTGTGGTAAAATTAGGGGCCTTGGCTTATACTCGGGTCGTCTTATTTAAAACATACGGTATTTTAAAATCAGTGAGTACGTGGTGCCCATAATACTGCAGGACTGTGTGGTGCATTATACTATATGGGGGCTGCATTTTACCCTTTGGGGTGTGAAATATACTGTATGGAGGACTATGGGGAGTGCATTATATTCTATCGAGGACCATGTCAAGTTCATTATACTATATGGAGGATTATGGGGGGTGCATTATACTATATGGAGGATTTTGGAGGGTGCATTATACTATATGGAGGATTAGGGGTGGCATATTATACTATATGGAAGTCTATGTGGGGCCATTATGATATTTTGAGGGCTATGTGGGGGACCGTTATACTGTATGAAAGCAATTATACAGTGTGAAGGTTTGTGTGGGGTCCATCATACTGTTTGGAGGGCTGTGTGGGGCCATTATACTGTTTGAAGGGCTAGTGTGGGCCATTATAGTGTATGTAGGCCCATCATACTGTTTGGAGGGCTGTGTGGGGCCATTATACTGTTTGAAGGGCTAGTGTGGGCCATTATACTGTATGTAGGCCCATCATACTGTTTGGAGGGCTGTGTGGGGCCATTATACTGTTTGGAGGGCTAGTGTGGGCCATTATACTGTATGTAGGCCCATTATACTGTATGGAGGGCTGTGTGGGAGTCACAGTTGGGGGAATCATACTGTGTTAGGGTCACCATACTTTGCCTTGGGAGTTGAAGTGGGGTACAATAAGGTCATTATACTGTTCATGTAGAGGCTAATGTGGAGGAATGCACCATGGGGTATCATACTGTGTTTGGGGGGCACTTTTATTGGCATCATACTTCATGGGGGCAATGAAAGAGGGATCTAGGACTTCAGTAGGAGGAACATTAGAAAAGCGAAGTAAAGGCTGGAAAGTTGTGAGAACGGCTCTTCTGTGACACAGACAAATATTTCTTTATTTTTTTGGTGGGGGGGGTCCAATTAGAGCTTCTGCTATGGGGTCTCATGATTTCTATGTGCGCCCCTGGCCATAATCATCAACATTAACAGAAATAACCACTTGAAATAGATCACTTTGATTGTAATGACTTTATATAATATATGAGTTTCATTTTCAGCATTGAAGAACTAAAATAAATAAACTTTTTGATGATATTCTAATTTAGTGAGATGCACCTGTATATATAAGGGGTGTGGGTGCCATCATACTATAAGGGGCTATGGGAGTCATCCTGCTATATATAAGGGGCAGTGGGGCCATCATATTATATAAAATGGGGAGTGGGTGCCAGAATACAGTTTATAAGGGGCTGTGGGGCCATCATACAGTATAAAGGGAGCTGTAGGGGCCATAATATAGTGTACAAGTGGGTGTGGGGGCCATCATACAGTATATATTGGGCTGCGGGGGCCATCATACAGTATAAAGGGAGCTGTAGGGGCCATAATATAGTGTACAAGTGGGTGTGGGGGCCATCATACAGTATATATTGGGCTGCGGGGGCCATCATACAGTATAAAGGGAGCTGTAGGGGCCATAATATAGTGTACAAGTGGGTGTGGGGGCCATCATACAGTATATATTGGGCTGCGGGGGCCATCATACAGTATAAAGGGAGCTGTGGGGGCCATAATATAGTGTACAAGTGGGTGTGGGGGCCATCATACAGTATATATTGGGCTGCGGGGGCCATCATACAGTATAAAGGGAGCTGTAGGGGCCATAATATAGTGTACAAGTGGGTGTGGGGGCCATCATACAGTATATATTGGGCTGCGGGGGCCATCATACAGTACTGTATATATGGGGCTGTGAGGGCCATTATGCAGGATATAGGGAGTTGTAGGGACCATCATGCCAGTTATAAGGAGTTGTAGAGACCATCATACAGTGCATAAGGAGCTGTGGGGACCATCAGACAATGCATAGGGAGCTGTGGAGACCATCATACAGTGCATAGGGAGCTGTGGAGACCATCATACAGTGCATAGGGAGCTGTGGGGACCATCAGACAATGCTTAGGGAGCTGTGGGGACCATCATACAGTGCACAAGGAGCTGTGGGGACCATCAGACAATGCATAGGGAGCTGTGGAGACCATCATACAGTGCATAGGGAGTTGTGGAGACCACCATACAGTGCATAGGGAGCTGTGGAGACCATCAGACAATGCATAGGGAGCTGTGGGGACCATCATACTATAAGGGGCTATGGAAGTCATCATGCTATATATAAGGGGCAGTGGGGCCATCATATTATATAAAATGGGGAGTGGGTGCCAGAATACAGTTTATAAGGGGCTGTGGGGCCATCATACAGTATAAAGGGAGCTGTAGGGGCCATAATATAGTGTATAAGTGGGTGTGGGGGCCATCATACAGTATATATTGGGCTGTGGGGGCCATCATACAGTATAAAGGGAGCTGTAGGGGCCATAATATAGTGTACAAGTGGGTGTGGGGGCCATCATACAGTATATATTGGGCTGCGGGGGCCATCATACAGGATATAGGGAGTTGTAGGGACCATCATGCCAGTTATAAGGAGTTGTAGAGACCATCATACAGTGCATAGGGAGCTGTGGGGATCATCAGACAATGCATAGGGAGCTGTGGAGACCATCATACAGTGCATAGGGAGCTGTGGGGACCATCATACAGGGCATAGGGAGCTGTAGAGACCATCATACAGTGCATAGGGAGCTGTGGGAACCATCATACAGGGCATAGGGAGCTGTGGAGACCATCATACAGTGCATAGGGAGCTGTGGGAACCATCATACAGGGCATAGGGAGCTGTGGAGACCATCATACAGTGCATAGGGAGCTGTGGGAACCATCATACAGTGCATAGGGAGCTGTGGGGACCATCATACAGCGTCTAGGGAGCTGTGGGGACCCTCATACAGTATCTAAGGAGCTGTGAGGACCATCATACAATGCATAGGGAGCTGTGGGGACCATCATACAGTGCATAGGGAGCTGTGGGGACCATCATACAGTGCATAGGGAGCTGTGGGGACCATCAGACAATGCATAGGGAGCTGTTGAGACCATCATACAGTGCATAGGGAGCTGTGAGGACCATTATGCAATGCATAGGGAGATGTGGGGACCATCATACAGTGCATAGGGAGCTGTGGGGACCATTATGCAGTGCATAGGGAGATGTGGAGACCATCATACGGGGCATAGGGAGCTGTGTGGACCATTATGCAGTCCGTAGGGAGCTGTGGGGACCATTATGCAGTGCATGTGGAGCTGTGGGGACCATTATGCAGTGCATAGGGAGTTGTGGGGACCATCATACTGTGCATAGGGAGCTGTGGGGACCATTATGCAGTGCATAGGGAGATGTGGGGACCATCATACAGGGCATAGGGAGCTGTGGGGACCATTATGCAGAGCGTAGGGAGCTGTGAGGACCATTATGCAGTGCACAGGGAGATGTGGGGACCATCATACAGGGCATAGGGAGCTGTGGGGACCATTATGCAGTGCATAGGGAGATGTGGGGACCATCATACAGGGCATAGGGAGCTGTGGGGACCATCATACAGTGCATAGGGAGCTGTGAGGACCATTATGCAATGCATAGGGAGATGTGGGGACCATCATACAGTGCATAGGGAGCTGTGGGGACCATTATGCAGTGTATAGGGAGCTGTGGAGACCATCATACAGGGCATAGGGAGCTGTGGGGACCATTATACAGTCCGTAGGGAGCTGTGGGGACCATTATGCAGTGCATGTGGAGCTGTGGGGACCATTATGCAGTGCATAGGGAGTTGTGGGGACCATCATACTGTGCATAGGGAGTTGTGGGGACCATTATGCAGTGCATAGGGAGATGTGGGGACCATCATACAGGGCATAGGGAGCTGTGGGGACCATTATGCAGAGCGTAGGGAGCTGTGAGGACCATTATGCAGTGCATAGGGAGCTGTGGGGACCATTATGCAGTGAATAGGGAGTTGTGGGGAACATTATACACAGCGTAGGGACCTGTGGGGACTGTCATACAGTACATAAGGAGTTGTGGGGACCATCATACAGTGTATAAGGAGCCGTGGTGACCATCATACAGTGTATAAGGAGCCGTGGGGGCCATCATACAGTGCATAAGGAGCTGCGGGGACCATCATACAGTGCATAGGGAGCTGTGGGGATCATCAGACAATGCATAGGGAGCTGTGGAGACCATCATACAGTGCATAGGGAGCTGTGGGGACCATCATACAGGGCATAGGGAGCTGTAGAGACCATCATACAGTGCATAGGGAGCTGTGGGAACCATCATACAGGGCATAGGGAGCTGTGGAGACCATCATACAGTGCATAGGGAGCTGTGGGAACCATCATACAGGGCATAGGGAGCTGTGGAGACCATCATACAGTGCATAGGGAGCTGTGGGAACCATCATACAGTGCATAGGGAGCTGTGGGGACCATCATACAGCGTCTAGGGAGCTGTGGGGACCCTCATACAGTATCTAAGGAGCTGTGAGGACCATCATACAATGCATAGGGAGCTGTGGGGACCATCATACAGTGCATAGGGAGCTGTGGGGACCATCATACAGTGCATAGGGAGCTGTGGGGACCATCAGACAATGCATAGGGAGCTGTTGAGACCATCATACAGTGCATAGGGAGCTGTGAGGACCATTATGCAATGCATAGGGAGATGTGGGGACCATCATACAGTGCATAGGGAGCTGTGGGGACCATTATGCAGTGCATAGGGAGATGTGGAGACCATCATACGGGGCATAGGGAGCTGTGTGGACCATTATGCAGTCCGTAGGGAGCTGTGGGGACCATTATGCAGTGCATGTGGAGCTGTGGGGACCATTATGCAGTGCATAGGGAGTTGTGGGGACCATCATACTGTGCATAGGGAGCTGTGGGGACCATTATGCAGTGCATAGGGAGATGTGGGGACCATCATACAGGGCATAGGGAGCTGTGGGGACCATTATGCAGAGCGTAGGGAGCTGTGAGGACCATTATGCAGTGCACAGGGAGATGTGGGGACCATCATACAGGGCATAGGGAGCTGTGGGGACCATTATGCAGTGCATAGGGAGATGTGGGGACCATCATACAGGGCATAGGGAGCTGTGGGGACCATCATACAGTGCATAGGGAGCTGTGAGGACCATTATGCAATGCATAGGGAGATGTGGGGACCATCATACAGTGCATAGGGAGCTGTGGGGACCATTATGCAGTGTATAGGGAGCTGTGGAGACCATCATACAGGGCATAGGGAGCTGTGGGGACCATTATACAGTCCGTAGGGAGCTGTGGGGACCATTATGCAGTGCATGTGGAGCTGTGGGGACCATTATGCAGTGCATAGGGAGTTGTGGGGACCATCATACTGTGCATAGGGAGTTGTGGGGACCATTATGCAGTGCATAGGGAGATGTGGGGACCATCATACAGGGCATAGGGAGCTGTGGGGACCATTATGCAGAGCGTAGGGAGCTGT
Source organism: Phyllobates terribilis (assembly GCF_046119375.1). Lineage (NCBI taxonomy): Eukaryota > Metazoa > Chordata > Amphibia > Anura > Dendrobatidae > Phyllobates > Phyllobates terribilis. Next base: position 5,087,744 of record NW_027362807.1, on the reverse strand, counting down.
GAGGACCATTATGCAGTGCATAGGGAGCTGTGGGGACCATTATGCAGTGAATAGGGAGTTGTGGGGAACATTATACACAGCGTAGGGACCTGTGGGGACTGTCATACAGTACATAAGGAGTTGTGGGGACCATCATACAGTGTATAAGGAGCCGTGGTGACCATCATACAGTGTATAAGGAGCCGTGGGGGCCATCATACAGTGCATAAGGAGCTGCGGGGACCATCATACAGTGCGTAGAGAGCTGTGGGGACCATCAGACAATGCATAGGGATCTGTGGAGACCCATCATACAGTGCCTAAGGAGCTGTGGGCACCATCATTCAGTGCATAGGGAGATGTGGGGACCATCATACAGGGCATAGGGAACTGTGGGGACTATTATGCAGTGCATAGGGAGCTGTGGGGACCATCATACCCAGCGTAGGGAGCTGCGGGGATCATCATACAGTACATAAGGAGCCGTGGTGACCATCATACAGTGTATAAGGAGCCGTGGGGACCATCATTCAGTGCATAAGGAGCTGCGGGGACCATCATACAGTGCGTAGAGAGCTATGAGGACCATCATACAATGCATAGGGAGCTGTGGAGACCATCATACAATGCATAGGGAGCTGTGAAGACCATCATACAGTGCATAGGGCACTGTGGAGACCATCATACAGAGCATAGGGAGCTGTGGGGACCATCATACAGAGTATAGGGAGCTGTGGGGACCATCATACAGTGTCTAGGAAGCTGTGGGGACCCTCATACAGTATCTAAGGAGCTGTGGGGACCATCATACAGTGCATAGGGAGCTGTGGGTTCCATCATACAGAGCGTAGATAGCTGTGGGGACCATCATACAGTGCATAGGAAGCTGTGGGTTCCATCATACAGGGCATAGAGAGCTGTGGGGCGTATTATGCAATGCATAGGGAGCTGTGGGGACCATCATACAGTGCATGGGGGAGCTGTGGGGATCATCATACAGTGTCTAGCGAGCTGTGGGCACCCTCATACAGTATCTAAGGAGCTGTGGGGACAATCATACAGTGTGTAGGAAGCTGTGGGGACCATCATACAGTATCTAAGGAGCTGTGGGGACAATCATACAGTGTCTAGGAAGCTGTGGGGACCATCGTACAGTATCTAAGGAGCTGTGGGGACCATCATACAGTGTGTAGGGAGCTGTGGGGACCATCATACAGTGTATAGGGACCTGTGGGGACCATCATACAGAGAGTAGGGAGGCAATGTAGAGGCAATGGTCATGTCATAATACTATGTACTCACTGTGTAGTGTTGGTGGTAGAGGGCATTGTGTAGCGGGATTATTATTGCCTTGTATAGAAGTAATTTTGGGAATATTGCTCTTTCATTTGTGTATTTTAGGTTAGCAATAATGGTGTACTGTAATTATATATGTATAGGTCCTCTTTTAAGTGGCGGGGAGGTTGTAAGGGGAAACTCCTACTTTGGGGCTTTGGCCCCTGATCTTTTAGGACCCTAGCAACGTCCCGGCATACAAGGGATATCGGGGGGCACAAAGTGTTCTGGAGGTTTCCTTTACGGTATGAAGCATTTTCCACACAGTATCCTTCCTCTGTAATATACTCCAGGACTGGTGAGGCGCACTGTCGCTCCCTATTTTGCCATAACTCGGCCTCAGCACTGCAGTGCTGATCAGCAGGTCGGCTTACTTGTTCTCCGGTTTCGCGCACTATGTCTTCCACTACTGGCGCCCTTGAACCCTTGCACTCATGACTCCCACTAGTACATCATATTCAGTGCTGCTTTGGGGTCCATAACTCGGCGTCCAATCCAAGGACCCTTCTCTGTAAGGCCACTCTGTCTCATCGGTCCAAAAAAGTCGGGCGCACTTCATGGCCGCCTCATATAGAATGAATGGAGCAGCATTTTAGCATGCGGACCACCGTTCCAATCTAAAGGGGATGAAGGTTCCTGTAGATTGGAGCTTGTTTTCATTGGACAACCCCTTTAATTTTTCACACACTGTTTCTGCATTTAAGTCTATTTTTTGGTAAATATTCGATGACCTGGTGTAATTTGTGATGTGTTGTTCTTCACCTGAGGTTGTATTGGCCTCATTTTATAACTTCTAAGGACCAGACTTTTTTTAATATATCCTGAATAGAACACAATAGAATTGTATGGAAACATTATTGTGTTCTTCACAATTCAAGGCAACGTGTCCTTATGAGATCTTTTTCTTGAAGGTATATGGCCCTCAGGTTCTTTATCACCATGCAATCTGAAGAGCCAACTTAGACTAAGAGTGGCCACCACTGGGCATACACCATGGTGCAGCAAGGGCTAGCAATCTGTCCCTCCAATTGTGTGGGTACTTATTGCTTAGGGAATGTCAGTCCAATTCTTCTTTTTAAGAGGGTTCACGGTCTGTGCATCTCTGTGCCCGAAGAATATTAACCTGGTGTTACTGTATTACTGCTGTTCCAAGTGGCAAGCACATGGTTCTCTTAGAGACAGGACCCTTGGTTAAACCCAAGTAGACTTGAATTGGAAAGGCCACTGGTCTGGACCAGGACTCTGGTTGTGGACGGTGATGGCGGCATGCACGGTTTCTATGTACGTGTCTGTGTGTAGTCAGAGAAGAATTTCAGTGGTGGCCTAATAACTGCACCTAACCGACGGAGGTGTTGGAGAAAGGTCAATGAGTGGCTGCAGAACGGTTGGTAAATGTGGCCACTTCATGTGAATATTGGCCACTGATGACTGAGGCCTCCCTCCTGGTCTGGTCCTGGAGCCCCCCGGCCACTTGTTGGACATCTTTCCTGTTTTTTACTGTTACACAAGCCCCTGTGTCTCCTGTATTCTGCGGCTGCGTCCCGTTCTTCAGTCTTCTTTCTGTAGCATGGTGTGTACGACGTCCTGGATACAATGTTACTGCTCCATCACAGACTGAACCCCAGAACAATTGTCATGGAATTTGGTACCAGAGTTCTCTCTGTGTATGGAGCCCCCATATTTTGTGATTACTCTTATCATTCTCACTGTGGAAGGTGAAATCCAGGAAAAAAACCACACAAAACAATATATATATATAGAATTAATTTTTTTTATTGAAATAGCAATAAGCAACATTGTAATGAAAATATTACTGGTCCTTTAAGAAATTAAACTATGGTCACAGTCACTCTCAGATTGGCCCCGGTGGAGACCACAAAACGAGCTGCGGTCATTGGGGACCACCTGAGAGTCATTGGGACCCAAAGATCCAGAAGAAGGCAAAGAAACCCCCACAAAAGAATTCTGATTCAGGGGGGAAAAAAATTCCTTCCTGACCCCATTTCTGGCGATCGGATATTTCCCTGGATCTCGTGTATCCTGCTGCATATTGCTGTATATAACATAGGCTTACGTCATGTGAACAATGGCCAAATAGCTGTTGGCTGAGAACTCGTCCTGTATGATAAAATCTGCGATGGAGGTTCCTAATACGGCTTCCAACGAAGATGAGACATCATCCAAATGTGTATAAGAACTAGCGAGTGATAAAGGAGACAATGGCTGGTAGGTAATAAGTCATTACCTGTCTGCCAATATCTTCTTCTGGAAGACTTCAAGATATCATGTATTACATATTACATATTATTCTGAAAGAGCACCATGTAATACCACATGTGTCCTGGAGAGGCCACTACGTCCAGCAAAACACAGCTGATTGCTGAGGGGGTTCACTGCCGGACCCCCGACTATCAACTGATCGCCTGCAAGTCCTCATTTGGGGGCAGGAGTTGTTCACACTTGGCATATTTTGTGATTCATGAGGGGAGGACAGTAGCCGGATATAGACTTTTTCTATAAAGTCAGATTAAAGGGGTTTTCAGGAATGTTGTTATGTAATATATAGGAGGTTCCCAGTGGTAGAGAAAACACACAGAGCTTTACTTTCTCCTGCTGCTCCAGCTCTGGATCTTCAGCGCTGCCTGTGCTCTATTGTGACAGGCTGCAGGGGTGATGGCTCAACTTCAGCACACATCATTGCTGCAGCCAATCACTGAGCTTAGAAGCTCTGTCAGCGTGGCCCACTGAGCCAAGTGATTGGCTGCAGAGCTGCAGTCATGATGTCACCCTTGAAGCCTGTGACTATAGATCAGCGGCAGCGGTGAAGTGCTGGAGCTGGAGCAGGAGGTAGTAAAGCTTCATCTCTTCTACTTAAGTGACGATTTATAGGATTTATATTTAAGTGATGAAAAATAATTTGCTTGTGTCGCCACTTTCCGAGATCTGAAAGCCGCGGCGTTTTCATGTTTCGGGAATGGGGCTGCGTGAGGGCTAGTTTTTTGCACCACAAACTGATGGTTATATTGATATCATTTTGGGGTATATACAATGTTTTGATTGTCTGTTATTATATATTTTTTTCTTGTTGCAACGACTGAAAATCTGTAATTCTGGCATTTTATGTAATGTTCTAGTTACGCCGTTTACTAAATGGATTAATTTATTTTAGATTTTGATGGATCTGACTTTTACAAACGCAGCGATACCAAATATGTGTATTGTTTAAATGTTTTATATTTCTTAATTTTTAATGGGGGGAAAACTTGGATGATTTGAACTTTTATACTTTTTTCATTTTTTTTTACTTTTCACTGTATTTGTTCGTCTCTTTAGGGGGCTTGAACCTGCGATCATCTGATTGCTTGTGCTATATACAGCATTGCTATATATAGCAGAAATCACGGTCTCCTATGAACACTAGCAACAGGCTGGCTGTCACAGGAATCCAGTGATGACAGACACAGGGATCTTCAGTGATCAAGTCACGGGTGCGCCAATGAAGAGATGGAATGGTGCACCCCCTGCTGGCGCACATTAAATGCCGCTGTCACACACTGATAGCAAGATTTAATAGGCTAACTGTCGTGGGCAGAGCTCCGCTCAACCTGCGACTGTTAGAGGCATATGATTGCTGAATAACACAGCCATCATCTGCCGAGAAAGATGCAGACTCGGCGTGTGAGCCTGCAAGAAATGCGGGGAGCAGAATTATGACGGATATAGTCCTTCATAAGTTAAGATGCATTTCTGAGTTAAAGAGTGACCGTCATTAACTGTATTTTCTAGACTATATGACGCACTTTTTAACAACAAAAATCTTGCTCAGTATTGTGTGCGTCCTATAGACCAGAAGCAGCGTCCTATCAAGTATGCTTATCATGTGTCTGGCACCTGCCGGAGCAGATTTCAGCTGATCGTGGGGGTGCCAGGTGTCAGACCCTCCGATCTCATACTGATCAGCTATCTTACAGATAGGTCATCAATTCTTAAGTCCCAAATAACCCTTTAAGGGGACTGGGAATGAAATCACCACCAAGGCACCAACAGAATAATAAATATGTCCTTGTATAAACTGTTGGTTCATTATAAGCTCATTGTCTACACAATGCAGAAATGAATGATTTATACAGGGACATCTTTATAAACTCATTACACAGTGGTATTTCACAATGGTGGTGGTTTAGGGGCCTGAAATGAAGTGATGGGTTACCTTTAATACATACATGAACATTCACACACATACACACTCACCTCAACACACACATACATACACACACACCTCTATACACATACAATAAACACGTGCACACACCCCTTCAGTGCTGCAGTGCTCGGTAGACAAACACACAGACCAGGGACACACAAACCATCACACAGCCACCCCGTTATTGATGGGGTCACAGACACACACATCTTAAGTGCTGGGGTCACAGACACACATCCCTTTGGTGCTGAGGTCACACAAACAGACACAGACACACACCTTCAGTGCTGGAGCCACACACACAGCCCTTCAGTGCTGCATTTCAGGGAACATGTACACGTGTGCCAAACACGCGAGCACAAACCCCTTCAGTGCTGCAGTGTTGAGGAAACAAGCACACACCCCATTAGTGCAGGGACACGCAAACCATCACACAGCCACCCCTTTATTGATGGGGCCATAGAGACACAACCCCTTCATTGCTGGCGTCACAGACACATCCCTTTGGTGCTGAGGTCACACAAACAGACACACACCTTCAATGCTGGGGCCACACACACAGCCCTTCAGTGCTGCATTTCAGGGGACATGTACACTTGTGCCAAACACACGTGCACACACCCCTTCAGTGCTGCAGTGTTGAGGACACAAACACCCACCCCATTAGTGCAGGGACACACAAACCATCACACAACCACCCCTTTATTGATGGGGCCATAGAGACACACCCCTTCATTGCTGGGGTCACAGACACACATCCCTTTGGTGCTGAGGTCACACAAACAGACACACACCTTCAGTGCTGGAGCCACACACACACCCCTTCAGTGCTGAATTTCAGGGGACATGTACACGTGTGCCAAACACACGTGCACACACCCCTTCAGTGCTGCAGTGTTGAGGACACAAACACACACCCCATTAGTGCAGGGACACGCAAACCATCACACATCCACCCCTTTATTGATGGGGTCACATACACACCCCTTCATTTCTGGGGTCACAGACACACATCCCTTTGGTGCTGAGGTCACACAAACAGACACAGACACACGCCTTCAGTGCTGGAGCCACACACACAGCCCTTCAGTGCTGCATTTCAGGGGACATGTGCACGTGTGCCAAACACATGTTCACACACCCCTTCTGTGCTGCAGTGTTGAGGAAACAAGCACACACCCCATTAGTGCAGGGACACGCAAACCATCACACATCCACCCCTTTATTGATGGGGTTACAGAGACACCCCTTCATTTCTGGGATCACAGACACACATCCCTTTGGTGCTGAGGTCACACAAACAGACACAGACATACACTTTCAGTGCTGGGGCCACACACACAGCCCTTCAGTGTTGCATTTCTGGAGACATGTACATGTGTGCCAAACACACGTGCACACACCCCTTCAGTGCTGCAGCGTTGAGGACACAAACACACACCCCATTAGTGCAGGGACACACAAACCATCACACAGCCACCCCTTTATTGATGGGGCCATAGAGACACAGCCCTTCATTGCTGGGGTCACAGACACACATCCCTTTGGTGCTGAGGTCACACAAACAGACACACACCTTCAGTGCTGGAGCCACACACACAGCCCTTCAGTGCTGCATTTCAGGGGACATGTACACGTGTCCCAAATACAAGTGCACACACCCCTTCAGTTCTGCAGTGATGAGGAAACAAGCACACACCCCATTAGTGCAGGGACACGCAAACCATCACACAGCCTCCCCGTTATTGATGGGGCCATAGAGACACACATCTTTATTGCCGGGGTCACAGACACACATCCCTTTGGTGCTGAGGTCACACAAACAGACACAGACACACACCTTCAGTGCTGTGGCCACACACACAGCCCTTCAGTGCTGCATTTCAGGGGACATGTACACTTGTGCCAAACACACGTGCACACACCCCTTCAGTGCTGCAGTGTTGAGGACACAAACACACACCCCATTAGTGCAGGGACACACAAACCACACAACCATCCCTTTTATTGATGGGGCCATAGAGACACACCCCTTCATTCAGGGCCGGCTTCAGGTTTTTCTGGGCCCCGGGCGAAAGAGTCTCAGTGGGCCCCTTTAACACATACCACGATTCATGATGCAGAGATACAGCGGAGAAATATATTATATATATAGTACAATGCAAAGATTTCACTTCTTACATTACATGAGTGATATCTACTGTAAATTCCACAATAGCTCAGAAACCGGTGAATCGCTCCACACAGAATACTGGCCCCCATATAAGGCTCCACACAGAATACTGGCCCCCATATAAGGCTCCATACGGAATACTGGCCCCCATATAACGCTTCATACGGAATACTGGCCCCCATATAAGGCCCCATACGGAATACTGGCCCTCATATAAGGCCCCATAAGGAATACTGGCCCCCATATAAGGCCCCATACGGAATACTGGCCCCCATATAAGGCTCCATGCGGAATACTGACCCCCATATAAGGCTCCATGCGGAATACTGGCCCCCATATAAGGCTCCATACAGAATACTGGCCCCCATATAACGCTCCATACAGGATACTAGTCCCCTTATAAAACTCTATACAGGATACTGGCCCCCATATAACGCTCCATACAGGATACCGGTCCCCTTATAACGCTCCATACAGGATACTGGTCCCCATATAACGCTCCATACAGGATACTGGTCCCCATATAAAACTCCATACAGGATACTGGTCCCCTTACAAAACTCCATACAGGATACTGGCCCCCATATAACGCTCCATACAGGATACCGGTCCCCTTATAATGCTCCATACAGGATACTGGTCCCCATATAACGCTCCATACAGGATACCGGTCCCCTTATAACGCTCCATACAGGATACCGGTTCCCTTATAACGCTCCATACAGGATACTGGCCCCCATATAATGCTGCATGCAGGCTGTTACCCCCCACATAATGCCCCATACAGGCTGTCCCCCCCCCCCTTATAATGCTCCATGCAGGCTGTTACCCCCCACATAATGCCCCATACAGGCCCCACCCCTTTTAATGCTCCATGCAGGTTGTTACCCCCCACATAATGCCCCATACAGGCTGCCCCCCCCCTTATAATGCCCCATGCAGGATGTCACCCCCCCTCTTTATAATGCCCCATGCAGGATGCCCCCCCCCTCTTTATAATGCCCCATGCAGGATGTCCCCCCCTCTCTTTATAATGCCCCATGCAGGATGTCCCCTCCTCCCTTTATAATGCCCCATGCATTATGTCCCCCCCCTCTCTTTATAATGCCCCATGCAGGATGCCCCCCCTCTTTATAATGCCCCATGCAGGATGTCCCCCCCTCTCTTTATAATGCCCCATGCAGGATGTCCCCCCCCTCTCTTTATAATGCCCCATGCAGGATGTCCCCCCCTCTCTTTATAATGCCCCATGCCGGCTCCATACATTAAAAAAAAAAAATCAAATACTCACCTCCCTCCTCCTCACCTGCTACCTGCTGCAGCTGCTCGGGTCGGGACTCCAGCGTTGGCGGCGTCTTTCCGCTCTGCGCTCCCTGTGATGGCTCAGGGGAGGGCGCGGTGTAAAGACGTCACCGCGCCCTCTGACCTGAGACGTCACAGGGAGCGCAGAGCAGGAAGACAGCTGATCTGCGGAGGCACGGGGAGAGGTAAGTATCCAGCTGCCGGGGCCCTGAGCAAGCGGCGGAGAAGGGCGGGCGCTGACACCGCTCTCCTCCGCCCATAGCCCAGCGGGGTGCGCGAACGCCAGTGGGCCCCTCTGCCTGCTCAGGGCCCCGGCATTTGCCCGGGTGCTGACGCCGGCCCTGCCTTCATTGCTGGGGTCACAGACACACATCCCTTTGGTGCTGAGGTCACACAGACACAGACACACACCTTCAGTGCTGGAGCCACACACACAGCCCTTCAGTGCTGCATTTCAGGGGACATGTACATGTGTGCCAAACACACGTGCACACACCCCTTCAGTGTTGCAGTGATGAGGAAACAAGCACACACCCCATTAGTGCAGGGACACGCAGACCATCACACAACCATCCCTTTTATTGATGGGGCCATAGAGACACACCCCTTCATTGCTGGGGTCACAGACACACATCCCTTTGGTGCTGAGGTCACACAAACAGACACAGACACACACCTTCAGTGCTGGGGCCACACACACAGCCCTTCAGTGCTGCATTTCATGGGACATGTACACGTGTGCCAAACACACGTTCACACACCCCTTCTGTGCTGCAGTGTTGAGGAAACAAGCACACACCCCATTAGTGCAGGGACACGCAAACCATCACACATCCACCCCTTTATTGATGGGGTCACAGAGACACCCCTTCATTTCTGGGATCACAGACACACATCCCTTTGGTGCTGAGGTCACACAAACAGACACAGACACACACCTTCAGTGCTGGGGCCACACACACAGCCCTTCAACGCTGCATTTCATGAGACATGTACACTTGTGCCAAACACACGTGCACACACCCCTTCTGTGCTGCAGTGTTGAGGACACAAACACACACCCCATTAGTGCAGGGACACACAAACCATCACACAGCCACCCCTTTATTGATGGGGCCATAGAGACACAGCCCTTCATTGCTGGGGTCACAGACACACATCCCTTTGGTGCTGAGGTCACACACACAGCCCTTCAGTGCTGCATTTCAGGGGACATGTACACTTGTACCAAACACACGTGTACACACCCCTTCAGTGTTGCAGTGTTGAGGACACAAACACACACCACATTAGTGCAGGGACACACAAACCATCACACAGCCTCCTCGATATTGATGGGGCCATAGAGACACACATCTTTACTGCTAGGGTCACAGACACACATCCCTTTGGTGCTGAGGTCACACAAACAGACACAGACACACACCTTCAGTGCTGGGGCCACACGCACAGCCCTTCAGCGCTGCATTTCATGAGACATGTACACTTGTGCCAAACACACGTACACACACCCCTTCAGTGCTGCAGTGTTGAGGACACAAACACCCACCCCATTAGTGCAGGGACACACAAACCATCACACAACCACCCCTTTATTGATGGGGCCATAGAAACACACCCCTTCATTGCTGGGGTCACAGACACATCCCTTTGGTGCTGAGGTCACACAAACAGACACACACCTTCAGTGCTGGGGCCACACACACACCCCTTCAGTGCTGCATTTCAGGGGACATGTACACGTGTGCCAAACACACGTACACACACCCCTTCAGTGCTGCAGTGTTGAGGACACAAACACCCACCCCATTAGTGCAGGGACACGCAAACCATCACACATCCACCCCTTTATTGATGGGGTCACACACACACCCCTTCATTTCTGGGGTCACAGACACACATCCCTTTGGTGCTGAGGTCACACAAACAGACACAGACACACACTTTCAGTGCTGGGGCCACACACACAGCCCTTCAGTGTTGCATTTCTGGAGACATGTACATGTGTGCCAAACACACGTGCACACACCCCTTCAGTGCTGCAGTGTTGAGGACACAAACACACACCCCATTAGTGCAGGAACACACAAACCATCACACAGCCACCCCTTTATTGATGGGGCCATAGAGACACAGCCCTTCATTGCTGGGGTCACAGACACACATCCCTTTGGTGCTGAGGTCACACAAACAGACAAAGACACACACCTTCAGTGCTGGGGCCACTCACACAGCCCTTCAGTGCTGCATTTCAGGGGACATGTACACGTGTGCCAAATACACGTGCACACACCCCTTCAGTGCTGCAGTGATGAGGAAACAAGCACACCCCATTAGTGCAGGGACACGCAAACCATCACACAGCTTCCCCGTTATTGATGGTGCCATAGAGACACACATCTTTATTGCCGGGGTCACAGACACACATCCCTTTGGTGCTGAGGTCACACAAACAGACAAAGACACACACCTTCAGTGCTGGGGCCACTCACACAGCCCTTCAGTGCTGCATTTCAGGGGATATATACACTTGTGCCAAACACACGTGCACACACCCGTTCAGTGTTGCAGTGATGAGGAAACAAGCACACACCCCATTAGTGCAGGGACACGCAAACCATCACACAGCCTCCCCGATATTGATGGGGCCATAGAGACACACATCTTTACTGCTGGGGTCACAGACACACATCCTTTTGGTGCTGAGGTCACACAAACAGACACAGACACACACCTTCAGTGCTGGGGCCACACACACAGCCCTTCAGCGCTGCATTTCATGAGACATGTACACTTGTGCCAAACACACGTACACACACCCCTTCAGTGCTGCAGTGTTGAGGACACAAACACCCACCCCATTAGTGCAGGGACACACAAACCATCACACAACCACCTCTTTATTGATGGGGCCATAGAGACACACCCCTTCATTGCTGGGGTCACAGACACACATCCCTTTGGTGCTGAGGTCACACAAACAGACAAACACCTTCAGTGCTGGGGCCACACACACACCCCTTCAGTGCTGCATTTCAGGGGACATGTACACGTGTGCCATACACACGTGCACACACCCCTTCAGTGCTGCAGTGTTGAGGACACAAACACACACCCCATTAGTGCAGGGACACGCAAACCATCACACATCCACCCCTTTATTGATGGGGTCACATACACACCCCTTCATTTCTGGGGTCACAGACACACATCCCTTTGGTGCTGAGGTCACACAAACAGACACAGACACACGCCTTCAGTGCTGGAGCCACACACACAGCCCTTCAGTGCTGCATTTCAGGGGACATGTACACGTGTGCCAAACACACGTTCACACACCCCTTCTGTGCTGCAGTGTTGAGGAAACAAGCACACACCCCATTAGTGCAGGGACACGCAAACCATCACACATCCACCCCTTTATTGATGGGGTTACAGAGACACCCCTTCATTTCTGGGATCACAGACACACATCCCTTTGGTGCTGAGGTCACACAAACAGACACAGACACACACTTTCAGTGCTGGGGCCACACACACAGCCCTTCAGTGTTGCATTTCTGGAGACATGTACATGTGTGCCAAACACACGTGCACACACCCCTTCAGTGCTGCAGTGTTGAGGACACAAACACACACCCCATTAGTGCAGGGGCACACAAACTATCACACAACCACCCCTTTTATTGATGGGGCCATAGAGACACACCCCTTCATTGCTGGGGTCACAGACACACATCCCTTTGGTGCTGAGGTCACACAAACAGACACAGACACACACCTTCAGTGCTGGAGCCACACACACAGCCCTTCAGTGCTGCATTTCAGGTGGACATGTACACGTGTGCCAAACACACGTGCACACACCCCTTCAGTGTTGCAGTGATGAGGAAACAAGCACCCACCCCATTAGTGCAGGGACACGCAGACCATCATACAGCCTCCCCTTTATTGATGGGGCCATAGAGACACACATCTTTATTGCTGGGGTCACAGACACAAATCCCTTTGGCGCTGAGGTCACACAAACAGACACAGACACACACCTGCAGTGCTGGGGCCACACACACAGCCCTTCAGTGCTGCATTTCAGGGGACATGTAGACGTGTGACAAACACACGTGCACACACCCGTTCAGTGTTGCAGTGATGAGGAAACAAGCACCCACCCCATAAGTGCAGGGACACGCAAACCATCACACAGCCTCCCCGTAATTGATGAGGCCATAGAGACACACATCTTTATTGCTGGGGTCACAGACACCCATCCCTTTGGTGCTGAGGTCACACAAACAGACACAGACACACACCTTCAGTGCTGGGGTCACACACACAGCCCTTCAGCGCTGCATTTCATGAGACATGTACACTTGTGCCAAACACACGTGCACACACCCCTTCAGTACTGCAGTGTTGAGGACACAAACACCCACCCCATTAGTGCAGGGACACACAAACCATCACACAACCATCCCTTTTATTGATGGGGCCATAGAGACACACCCCTTCATTGCTGGGGTCACAGACACACATCCCTTTGGTGCTGAGGTCACACAAACAGACACAGACACACACCTTCAGTGCTGGGGCCACACACACAGCCCTTCAGTGCTGCATTTCATGGGACATGTACACGTGTGCCAAACACACGTTCATACACCCCTTCTGTGCTGCAGTGTTGAGGAAACAAGCACACACCCCATTAGTGCAGGGACACGCAAACCATCACACATCCACCCCTTTATTGATGGGGTCACAGAGACACCCCTTCATTTCTGGGATCACAGACACACATCCCTTTGGTGCTGAGGTCACACAAACAGACACAGACACTCACCTTCAGTGCTGGAGCCACACACACAGCCCTTCAGTGCTGCATTTCAGGGGACATGTACACGTGTGCCAAACACGAAAGCACAAACCCCTTCAGTGCTGCAGTGTTGAGGACACAAACACACACCCCATTAGTGCAGGGACACACAAACCATCACACCGCCACCCCTTTATTAATGGGGCCATAGAGACACAGCCCTTCATTGCTGGGGTCACAGACACACATCCCTTTGGTGCTGAGGTCACACAAACAGACACAGACACACACCTTCAGTGCTGAGGCCACACACACAGCCCTTCAGTGCTGCATTTCAGGGGACATGTACACTTGTACCAAACACACGTGTACACACCCCTTCAGTGTTGCAGTGTTGAGGACACAAACACACACCCCATTAGTGCAGGGACACACAAACCATCACACAGCCTCCTCGATATTGATGGGGCCATAGAGACACACATCTTTACTGCTGGGGTCACAGACACACATCCCTTTGGTGCTGATGTCACACAAACAGACACAGACACACACCTTCAGTGCTGGGGCCACACACACAGCCCTTCAGCGCTGCATTTCATAAGACATGTACACTTGTGCCAAACACACGTGCACACACCCCTTCAGTGCTGCAGTGCTGAGGACACAAACACACACCCCATTAGTGTAGGGACACAAAAACCATCACACAACCACCCCTTTATTGATGGGGTCACAGAGACACCCCTTCATTTCTGGGGTCACAGACACACATCCCTTTGGTGCTGAGGTCACACAAACAGACACAGACACACACTTTCAGTGCTGGAGCCACACACACAGCCCTTCAGTGCTGCATTTCAGAGGATATGTACACGTGTGCCAAACACACGTGCACACACCCTTTCAGTGCTGCAGTGTTTAAGAAACAAGCACACACCCCATTAGTGCAGGGACACACAAACCATCACACAGCCACCCCTTTATTGATGGGGCCATAGAGACACAGCCCTTCATTGCTGGGGTCACAGACACACATCCCTTTGGTGCTGAGGTCACACAAACAGACACAGACACACACCTTCAGTGCTGGAGCCACACACACAGCCCTTCAGTGCTGCATTTCAGGGGACATGTACACGTGTGCCAAACACACGTGCACACACCCCTTCAGTGTTGTTGTTATGAGGAAACAAGCACACACCCCATTAGTGCAGGGACACGCAGACCATCAGACAGCCTCCCCGTTATTGATGGGGCCATAGCGACACACATCTTTATTGCTGGGGTCACAGACACACATCCCTTTGGTGCTGAGGTCACACAAACAGACACAGACACACACCTTCAGTGCTGGGGCCACACACACAGCCCTTCAGTGCTGCATTTCAGGGGACATGTAGACGTGTGCCAAACACACGTGCACACACCCGTTCAGTGTTGCAGTGATGAGGAAACAAGCACACACCCCATTAGTGCAGGGACACGCAAACCATCACACAGCCTCCCCGTAATTGATGGGGCCATAGAGACACACATCTTTATTGCTGGTGTCACAGACACCCATCCCTTTGGTGCTGAGGTCACACAAACAGACAAAGACACACACCTTCAGTGCTGGGGCCACACACACAGCCCTTCAGCGCTGCATTTCATGAGACATGTACACTTGTGCTAAACACACGTGCACACACCTCTTCAGTGCTGCAGTGTTGAGGACACAAACACCCACCCCATTAGTGCAGGGACACACAAACCATCACACAACCATCCCTTTTATTGATGGGGCCATAGAGACACACCCCTTCATTGCTGGGGTCACAGACACACATTCCTTTGGTGCTGAGGTCACACAAACAGACACAGACACACACCTTCAGTGCTGGGGCCACACACACAGCCCTTCAGTGCTGCATTTCATGGGACATGTACACGTGTGCCAAACACACGTTCACACACCCCTTCTGTGCTGCAGTGTTGAGGAAACAAGCACACACCCCATTAGTGCAGGACACGCAAACCATCACACATCCACCCCTTTATTGATGGGGTCACAGAGACACCCCTTCATTTCTGGGATCACAGACACACATCCCTTTGATGCTGAGGTCACACAAACAGACACAGACACACACCTTCAGTGCTGGGGCCACACACACAGCCCTTCAGTGCTGTATTTCTGGAGACATGTACACTTGTGCCAAACACATGTGCACACACCCCTTCAGTGCTGCAGTGTTGAGGAAACAAGCACACACCCCATTAGTGCAGGGACACACAAACCATCACACAGCCACCCCGTTATTGATGGGGTCACAGACACACACATCTTCAGTGCTGGGGTCACAGGCACACATCCCTTTGGTGCTGAGGTCACACAAACAGACACAGACACACACCTTCAGTGCTGGGGCCACACACACAGCCCTTCAGTGCTGCATTTCAGGGGACATGTACACGTGTGCCAAACACACGTGCACACACCCCTTCAGTGCTGCAGTGTTGAGGACACAAACACACACCCCATTAGTGCAGGGACACGCAAACCATCACACATCCACCCCTTTATTGATGGGGTCACAGAGACACCCCTTCATTTCTGGGGTCACAGGCACACATCCCTTTGGTGCTGAGGTCACACAAACAGACACAGACACACACTTTCAGTGCTGGGGCTACACACACAGCCCTTCAGTGCTGCATTTCTGGAGACATGTACATGTGTGCCAAGCACACGTGCACACACCCCTTCAGTGCTGCAGTGTTGAGGACACAAACACACACCCCATTAGTGCAGGGACACACAAACCATCACACAGCCACCCCTTTATTGATGGGGCCACACACACAGCCCTTCAGTGCTGCATTTCTGGAGACATGTACATGTGTGCCAAACACATGTGCACACACCCTTTCAGTGCTGCAGTGTTGAGTACACAAACACACACCCCATTAGTGCAGGGACACACAAACCATCACACTGCCACCCCTTTATTGGTGGGGTCACAGGCACACATCCCTTTATTGGTGGGGTCACAGACACACATCCCTTTATTGGTGGGGTCACAGACACACTTCCCTTTAGATCTGGGGTCACACAAACCTTCAATGCTGTGCCTACACACACACTCACATGCACGCACACCTACCTTCTTGCTGAATCCCAAAAAGTCTTCTCAGTTGATAATTGCCGGACGTATGATAGTTACTCCACAGATCTCAGAACAGCCTTGATGAAGGTCAGGAAGAAAGAAAACAATGCAGCTAATAATCATGTGGAAATATCATGGGGATAAGGACACAGTCCATACAGCACACACTGCAGATCTCTTCCTGATCCTACTCTGCTGTTTGTGCTGTGACACAATGCTGTGCAGCCAGTCCTCCTCCCTTTCCGATGTGACCCGATCCCCAGCTTTCAGTGATGAGCTACTTACCTGGACTGGTCCTCTTCAAGCTGTGACACAAGATGGCTCAGGAATAGAACTTTGTACATTCTGTAGCAGTTATGATGTCATGTGAGGTCTATGATGTCATGTTCTCGGTGCTGTCATGTGCTTTGTGATGTCATCATAACGGACACTGCTGTTTTATGTATCAAGTTTACACTTCAGGAAATAAATTACTAAACAAAAAAGTCACAGACTGCAAATATCCCACAGCCCCATGTTATAATTCATGACAGCTATTTAAATGAACCTTTATTTTAATCCATATAACCTACTGCTATATGAAAAAAACTATCAAGACATGAACTGGAATTTAAATTGTCGTGCATGCAGCATGTAAGAGCATGTTCACACATGGCCACTAACCAGAAAAAAAACTAAGACAGAAATACAATACACAAACACCCTGCAGTAAATAAATAAATCGCAATAGTGCATGAAAATAATAAAGCGTACTTAGTTAACATAATTTTGATCTAAATAATGCGAAAGCCATCCCGCCTCGTAACGGTGACCCTTATGGGACAGTCCTAACACTAATATTTAAAACTTTACCGTTATTTGTGTATTGTCTTTCTGTCTTTGTCTTCTACTGCTATGTGAGTTACAGGAAAACACTGGACTAAAATCACTGACTGCGGTGCATTCCCCAATAAAATGTACATTTTATTTCCTTAAATAACATTTTCCTATACACACCTTACCTAATAATCGTGACATTTTGTGGAGCGTGCCAA
This sequence comes from Phyllobates terribilis, assembly GCF_046119375.1. Classification (NCBI taxonomy): domain Eukaryota; kingdom Metazoa; phylum Chordata; class Amphibia; order Anura; family Dendrobatidae; genus Phyllobates; species Phyllobates terribilis. The sequence continues at coordinate 5,069,755 of NW_027362807.1, read as the reverse complement.
ATATTACCCTCCATTTAAAGTCTGCCAGCTGTGTTTTGTTGAACCTATTCACACTTGGTCGCAGACCAATACCACACTACAAGACCAGTGCCTAAAACCGTGATTTATACAGCTGACATGTGCCCCCAACAGCCGCGGGTGGAATCGCGATCCACTTGCGGCTGTTAACATGTTAAATGCTGCTGTCTGTAGCGTCGGCGTCCCTGCCTCCTGCTAGGCAGGGACGCCGTTCCCCTCACCTCTCCGCTCCGTGCCCGGCAGCTTCCTCCCGCTCTGCTGGCAGCGCGCTGCTTCCCGGCCTCTGTGCTTAGGGCACGTGCGCGCGCGCTCTCCCTCTTTTAAAGGGGCCTCGCGCACCGTCCTAAGGAGTCCCCGGCCAATGGCCGGAGGACCTCACCATATATAAGGCACCTCCTCCAAAATGGAGGTGCCCGAGCAATGTTGTTGCAAATCCTTTCAACTCTGCTTCAGCCCTCAGGTCCCGTTACCAGATACCTGCCAGTTACCTGCCAGATCTCTGCTTGATACCTACCTGATTCCTGTCTATCTGCTTGCATTCCTGCGGTCCGACAGTCTGCCTTCCAACACCTGTCAGTCTGTCTATGGATCTGCCCGCCCGCTCACCTGGGAGCGCTCACCTGCTACCTGCCTGCTAGCCTACCTGGAGGCTCTGCCGTCACTTGCCGTGACCGCCTGCCTGTCCAGAGACTCCTGCCCGCTCACCTGGGAGCGCTCACCTGCTACCTGCCTGCTAGCCTACCTGGAGGCTCTGCCGTCACTTGCCGTGACCACCTGCCTGTCCAGAGACTCCTGCCCGCTCACCTGGGAGCGCTCACCTGCTACCTGCCTGCTAGCGTACCTGGAGGCTCTGCCGTCACTTGCCGTGACCACCTGCCTGTCCAGAGACTCTTGCCCGCTCACCTGGGAGCGCTCACCTGCTACCTGCCTGCTAGCCTATCTAGAGACTCTTATCCTGCTGTCACTTGCCGTGACCTCCTGCCCTTCTACCCAGAGACTGTCCCTGTCACTTGCCGTGACTACCTGCCCGCCTTCCCTGGGAGCCACCCGCTTCCTTACAAGGACTGCCCCTTTGTATAGTTGCTCTGAGGTTCCACCTCCCAGACCCGTTACACTGTCAATCTCTGACAGCGGCATTTAACAGCGCCGCGCCGGAAGCGCGTCACTTACCCCGCCCATCTGTGACCCCGGGTCACTGATGGGTGGGCATGACAACCCTGGGTCTGCAGCAGACCCCAGTGATTGTCATGTACTGACTCTATGAGTGCCACCTAGTGGTCGGCGCTCATAGCACAGGAGCATTTCTGCTACATAGAGCTGATCTGCTCATCACCTCTATGTAGCAGAGGTGATTGGACAGTTGCTGCTTCTAGCCTCCTAATGAGACTATAGAAGCAAGCAAAAAGTGTAAAAAAAAAAAAATGTTTTTAAAAATATTAAAAAAAATTAAAAATATATAAAAGTTTAAATCACCCCCCTTTCGCCCCATTCCAAATAAAATTCTAAAAATACCACCCACATACACATATTTGGTATTGCCGTGCTCAGAATCGCCCGATCTATCAATATAAAAAAAGAATTAATCCAATCGGTAAACGGCATAACGAGAAAATAATTCTAAACGCCAGAATTACGTTTTTTGGTCGCCGCAACATTGCAATAAGATGCAATAACAGGCGATCAAAACATCGGATCTACCCCAAAATGGTATCAATAAAAACTTCAGCTCGGCGTGCAAAAAATAAACCCGGCCCCAGATCCCGAAAAATGGAGACGCTATGGGTCTTGTAAAATGGCGCCATTTTATTTTTTAATTATGGCACTTTGCAAAGCACTTCATTAGTTTCTTTGGCGTCATATCCGTAAAATGATCATATTAAAGTGGCCTCCAGACCCTGCTTTTCCCCAGTGCAGGAGCGTTGCTGGGGTCCTAAGAGATCAGGGACCCCAGCCCCAAAGTACATGTTTCCCCATATAACCTCCCTGTCACTTAAAAGAGGATTTATACATATATAATTACAGTATACCACTGTTACTAATCTAAAATACACTATACAAAGACCAATATTCCCAAAATTACTACTATACAAGGCCAAAATGATCCTGCTACACAATGTCCTCTACCATCACCACCACACAGTGAGTCCATATATGAAAGAAAACCCCGCAGGGTAAAAGACCATCAAAGGAGTCCAGGGAGTATAAAATCTATCATATTTATTCAGTAATAGAAGAATAGGATGATGGGGGAAGGGACACAACACATATGTGATTGTTAGTCTATGTGCCCACGATGCAGAAATGAAGCAGAAAATTTCTGCATCTCCATGGCAGAAAAAACGCATGCCGATTGTGCATGCGTTTTCCCTGCAGAATACATGCGGAATACATGCGGACTGACAAGCACTTTCCAGGCGATAGCATCACTTGGAAAGTGCTTGACAACTAGGTCACACTATATAGATCCATGCAAACAGCATGGATTTACATAGTGTGACTGTGAAAATCAAAAAATAAAGCTATACTTACCCCCGATCCCCCACGTGTGCTGTCGCGCTCCTTCCTGGTTCCTTCCTGGCTTGCCGGCATCTCGCGAGACAGTCTGCGGTCACATGACCGCAACGTCATCTCAGGTCCTGGAAGGAGAAGTGCTGCCGGCCTGCGAGAAGGTGAATATAAACTTTATTTATTATTTTATTCTTTTTTTTTACAGGTAGAATGGTACCCAGGTCTGGATGAGAGTCTTCTCTCCTCCAGACCTGGGTACCATCCCACATTGAACCGCATATAATCCGCGTGTACAAATGTACAGACACGGATTATATGCGTCTCAATGCAAGTCAATGGCGGCAATTCCGCTGCGCTTCCGCAAAATTAATGAACATGCTGCGGATTTTTGAGCGCCGCAGAAACGCTGCGGAATGATCCGCAGCATGTGCATTGACATTGCGGAATGCCATTTAGGACCATGTGGTGCAGATTACCATGCGTTTTTGATGCGTTTCCGCTTTGGAAATTTCGCAGCGGAAACGCATGAAAAACGCATCGTGGGCACGCAGCCTTAGACGTGTAAGCAAAAAAAAGCAAGGCACCCAAGGAAGGGGCCATTCCAGGTATAATGGCTGTCTATAGTATCATCATGGGTATACTAAAATATCCCAAAATAGACACCGCATATATTCCACTGGGGGCAACAGTCATCATATGCAGGTGCATCTCACTAAATTAGAATATCATCCAAAAGTTAATTTATTTGAGTTCTTCAATACAAAAAGTGAAACTCCTATATTATATAGAGTCATTACAAACAGAGAGATCTATTTCACGTGTTTATTTCTGTTATTGTTGACGATTATGGCTTACAGCCAATGAAAACACTAAAGTCATTATCTCAGTAAATTAGAATAATTACCAAAAACACCTGCAACGGCTTCCTAAGTGTTTAAAAATGTCCCATAGTCTGTTTCAGTAGGCTCCACAATCATGGGGAAGACTGCTGACTTGACAAATGCCAAGAAGGCAGTCATTAACACCATCCACAAGGTCCCAGAGTTCCAATTTTCCTTTGGAAATCAAGGTCCCAGAGTCTGGAGGAAGAGTGAAGAGGCCACAATCCAAGCTGCTTGAGGTCTAGTGTGAAGTTTCCACAATCAGTGATGGTTGGAGAGCCATGTCATCTGCTGGTGTAGGTCCACTGTGTTTTATCAACACCAAAGTCAGCGCAGCCGTCTACCAGGACATTTTACAGCACTTCATGCTTCCCTTTGCCGACAAGCTTTTTTGAGATGTAAATTTCATTCTCCAGCAGGACTTGGCACCTGTCCACACTGCCAAAAGTACCAATACCTGGTTTAAAAACAACAGTATCACTGTGCTTAATTGGTCAGCAAACTCACATGACCTTAACCCCATAGAGAATCTATTACAGAGAATCTATGGGGTATTGTCAAGAGGAAGATAAGAGACACCAAACCCAACAAAGCAGACGAGCTGAAGGCTGCTATCAAAGCCACCTGGGCTTCCATAACACCTCAGCAGGTCCACAGGCTGATCGCCTCCATGCCACATTGCCGCATTGATGCAGTAATTGATGCAAAAGGAGCCCTGACCAAGTATTGAGGGCATTTACTGAACATACATTTCAGTAGGCCAACATTTCGGATTTTAAAAACATTTTTCAAGCTGATGTTATAAAGTATTCTAATTTACTGAGATAATGACTTTTGTGATTTCATTGGCTGTAAGCCATAATGAGTTGGGGACCGCCAATGGTGGCAGGCCACACCACTGCTATGGGGCCCGTGAGCCTAGGGGGAGCGAGGAGGATAGGCGAGTATTGGGGGGTGGGAGGTTGCGGCGGCGGAGGAGCGGGCAAACGCAGTAGCGGCTGCTGTAGCTACCACGTGTGCCCACTGCTAAAGGGACCCATGAATATTCCCTCTTCTCCACTTCCATGGGCGTGGAGAAGAGGGAATATTCATTCTCTTTAGTAGCGGGCACGGAGGAGCGCTGAGCCGTGGCTCCTGCTTACATTGCCCGCTACCAAAGAGAATGCATATTCACGCTTGTCAACGCTCATAGTCCCGGCGTGGAGAGGATTGAATATGCCGGCAGCAGTAGCAGCAGCTCACCTTGGCAACTGAGAGCGCGCGCTGCTCAGATACCAACAAGAGCTGCTGGCAGACTGAACACAGCAGCTCTGGAGCAGAGGTGAGGAAGGAAGGTGAGTATAAGTGTTTATTTTTTGTGTGTGCAGGGATGGGGCCACACATACCAGGATTGGGGGGTGAGGAGGCCATACATACCAGGATTGGGGGATGAGGGGTTCATGCATACCAAGATTGGGGGATGAGGGGGCCACACATACCAGGATTGGGGGATGAGGGGTCCACACATACCAGGATTGGGGGATGAGAAGGCGACACATACCATTCCTGACCCTATTTCTGGCGATTGGATATTTCCCTGGATCTCATGTATCCTGCTGCATATTGCTGTATATAACATAGGCTTACGTCATGTGAACAATGGCCAAATAGCTGTTGGCTGAGAACTCGTCCTAAAAGATAAAATATGCGATGGAGGTTCCTAATACGGCTTCCAACGAAGATGTGAAATCATCCAAATGTGTATAAGAACTAGCGAGTGATAAAGGAGACAATGGCTGGTAGGTAATAAGTCATTACCTGTCTGCCAATATCTTCTTCTGGAAGACTTCAAGATATCATGTATTATATATTATTCTGAAAGAGCACCATGTAATACCACATGTGTCCTGGAGAGGCCACTACGTCCAGCAAAACACAACTGATTGCTGAGGGGGTTCACTGCCGGACCCCCGACTATCAACTGATCGCCTGCAAGTCCTCATTTGGGGACAGGAGTTGTTCACACTTGGCATATTTTGTGATTCATGAGGGGGGGACAGTAGCCGGATATAGACTTTTTCTATAAAGTCAGATTAAAGGGGTTTTCAGGAATGTTTTTATGTAATATATAGGAGGTTCCCAGTGGTAGAGAAAACACACAGAGCTTTACTTTCTCCTGCTGCTCCAGCTCTGGATCTTCAGCGCTTCCTGTGGTCTATTGTGACAGGCTGCAGGGGTGATGGCTCAACTTCAGCACACATCATTGCTGCAGCCAATCACTGAGCTTAGAAGCTCTGTCAGCATGGCCCACTGAGCCAAGTGATTGGCTGCAGAGCTGCAGTCATGATGTCACCCTTGAAGCCAGTGACTAAAGATCAGCGGCAGCGGTGAAGTGCTGGAGCTGGAGCAGGAGGTAGTAAAGCTTCATCTCTTCTACTTAAGTGACGATTTATAGGATTTATATTTAAGTGATGAAAAAAAATTCAGAAATTTGTAAAAAAAAATAAAAATAATTTGCTTGTGTCGCCACTTTCCGAGATCTGAAAGCCGCGGCGTTTTCATGTTTCGGGAATGGGGCTGCGTGAGGACTAGTTTTTTGCACCACAAACTGATGGTTATATTGATATCATTTTGGGGTATATACAATGTTTTGATTGTCTGTTATTATATATTTTTTCTTGTTGCAACGACTGAAAATCTGTAATTCTGGCATTTTATGTAATGTTCTAGTTACGCCGTTTACTAAATGGATTAATTTATTTTATATTTTGATGGATCTGACTTTTACAAACGCAGCGATACCAAATATGTGTATTTTTTAAATGTTTTATATTTCTTAATTTTTAATGGGGGGAAAACTGGGATGATTTGAACTTTTATACTTTTTTCATTTTTTTTTACTTTTCACTGTATTTGTTCGTCTCTTTAGGGGTCTTGAACCTGCAGTCATCTGATTGCTTGTGCTATATACAGCATTGCTATATATAGCAGAAATCACGGTCTCCTATGAACACTAGCAACAGGCTGGCTGTCACAGGAATCCAGTGATGACAGACACAGGGATCTTCAGTGATCAAGTCACGTGTGCGTCAATGAAGAGATGGAATGGTGCACCCCCTGCTGGCGCACATTAAATGCCGCTGTCACAGACTGATAGCAAGATTTAATAGGCTAACTGTCGTGGGCAGAGCTCCGCTCAACCTGCGACTGTTAGAGGCATATGATGGCTGAATAACACAGCCATCATCTGCCGAGAAAGATGCAGACTCGGCGTGTGAGCCTGCAAAAATGCTTGGAGCAGAATTATGACGGATATAGTCCTTCATAAGTTAAGATGCATTTCTTAGTTAAAGAGTGACCGTCATTAACTGTATTTTCTAGACTATATGACGCACTTTTTAACAACAAAAAATCTTGCTGAGTATTGTGTGCGTCCTATAGACCAGAAGCAGCGTCCTATCAAGTATGCTTATCATGTGTCTGGCACCTGCCGGAGCAGATTTCAGCTGATCGTGGGGGCGCCAGGTGTCAGACCCTCCGATCTCATACTGATCAGCTATCTTACAGATAGGTCATCAATTCTTAAGTCCCAAATAACCCTTTAAGGGGACTGGGAATGAAATCACCACCAAGGCACCAACAGAATAATAAATATGTCCTTGTATAAACTGTTGGTTCATTATAAGCTCATTGTCTACACAATGCAGAAATGAATGATTTATACAGGGACATCTTTATAAACTCATTACACAGTGGTATTTCACAATGGTGGTGGTTTAGGGGCCTGAAATGAAGTGATGGGTTACCTTTAATACATCCATGAACATTCACACACATACACACTCACCTCAACACACACATACATACACACACAGACACAAATACACACTCACCTCTATACACATGCAATAAATACACGTGCACACATGCCCTTCAGTGCTGCAGTGCTCGGTAGACAAACACACAGACCAGGGACACACAAACCATCACACAACCACCCCATTATTGATGGGGTCACAGACACACATCTTCAGTGCTGGGGTCACAGACACATATCCCTTTGGTGCTGAGGTCACACAAACAGACACAGACACACACCTTCAGTGCTGGAGCCACACACACAGCCCTTCAGTACTGCATTTCAGGGGACATGTACACGTGTGCCAAACACACGTGCACACACCCCTTCAGTGTTGCAGTGATGAGGAAACAAGCACACACCCCATTAGTGCAGGGACACGCAAACCATCACACAGCCTCCCCGTTATTGATGGGGCCATTTAGACACACATCTTTATTGCCGGGGTCACAGACACACATCCCTTTGGTGCTGAGGTCACACAAACAGACACAGATACACACCGTCAGTGCTGGAGCCACACACACAGCCCTTCATTGCTGCATTTCAGGGAACAAGTACACGTGTGTCAAACACACGTGCACACACCCCTTCAGTGTTGCAGTGATGAGGAAACAAGCACACACCCCATTAGTGCAGGGACACGCAAACCATCATACAGCCACCCCTTTATTGATGGGGCCATAGAGACACAACCCCTTCATTGCTGGGGTCACAGACACACATCCCTTTGGTGCTGAGGTCACACAAACAGACACACACCTTCAGTGCTGGGGCCACACACACAGCCCTTCAGTGCTGCATTTCAGGGGACATGTACACTTGTGCCAAACACACGTGCACACACCCCTTCAGTGCTGCAGTGTTGAGGACACAAACACACACCCCATTAGTGTAGGGACACACAAGCCATCACACAACCACCCCTTTATTGATGGGGCCATAGAGACACAGCCCTTCATTGCTGGGGTCACAGACACACATCCCTTTGGTGCTGAGGTCACACAAACAGACACAGACACTCATCTTCAGTGCTGGAGCCACACACACAGCCCTTCAGTTCTGAATTTCAGGGGACATGTACACGTGTACCAAACACGAGAGCACAAACCCCTTCAGTGCTGCAGTGTTGAGGACACAAACACACACCCCATTAGTGCAGGGACACGCAAACCATCACACAGCCTCCCCGATATTGAAGGGGCCATAGAGACACACATCTTTACTGCTGGGGTCACAGACACACATCCCTTTGGTGCTGAGGTCACACAAACAGACACAGACACACACCTTCAGTGCTGGGGCCACACACACAGTCCTTCAGTGCTGCATTTCAGGGGAAATGTACACTTGTGCCAAACACACGTGCACACACCCCTTCAGTGCTGCAGTGTTGAGGACACAAACACACACCCCATTAGTGCAGGGACACACAAACCATCACACATCCACCCCTTTATTGATGGGGCCATAGAGACACAGCCCTTCATTGCTGGGGTCACAGACACACATCCCATTGGTGCTGAGGTCACACAAACAGACACAGACACACACCTTCAGTGCTGAGGCCACACACACAGCCCTTCAGTGCTGCATTTCAGGGGACATGTACATGTGTACCAAACACGTGTACACACCCCTTCAGTGTTGCAGTGTTGAGGACACAAACACACACCCCATTAGTTTTGGGACACGCAAACCATCACACAGCCTCCCCGATATTGATGGGGCCATAGAGACACACATCTTTACTGCTGGGGTCACAGACACACATCCCTTTGGTGCTGAGGTCACACAAACAGACACAGACACACCTTCAGTGCTGGGGCCACACACACAGCCCTTCAGCGCTGCATTTCATGAGACATGTACACTTGTGCCAAACACACGTACACACACCCCTTCAGTGCCGCAGTGTTGAGGACACAAACACCCACCCCATTAGTGCAGGGACACACAAACCATCACACAACCACCCCTTTATTGATGGGGCCATAGACACACCCCTTCATTGCTGGGGTCACAGACACACATCCCTTTGGTGCTGAGGTCACACAAACAGACACACACCTTCAGTGCTGGGTTCACACACACACCCCTTCAGTGCTGCATTTCAGGGGACATGTACACGTGTGCCAAACACACGTGCACACACCCCTTCAGTGCTGCAGTGTTGAGGACACAAACACCCACCCCATTAGTGCAGGGACACACAAACCATCACACAACCACCCCTTTTATTGATGGGGCCATAGAGACACACCCCTTCATTGCTGGGGTCACAGACACACATCCCTTTGGTGCTGAGGTCACACAAACAGACACAGACACACACCTTCAGTGCTGGGGCCACACACACAGCCCTTCAGTGCTGCATTTCAGGGGACATGTACACGTGTGCCAAACACACGTTCACACACCCCTTCTGTGCTGCAGTGTTGAGGAAACAAGCACACACCCCATTAGTGCAGGGACACGCAAACCATCACACATCCACCCCTTTATTGATGGGGTCACAGAGACACCCCTTCATTTCTGGGATCACAGACACACATCCCTTTGGTGCTGAGGTCACACAAACAGACACAGACACACACCTTCAGTGCTGGAGCCACACACACAGCCCTTCAGTGCTGCATTTCAGGGGACATGTACACGTGTGCCAAATACACGTGCACACACCCCTTCAGTGTTGCACAGTGTGCAGTGATGAGGAAACAAGCACACACCCCATTAGTGCAGGGACACGCAAACCATCACACAGCCTCCCCGTTATTGATGGGGCCATAGAGGCACACATCTTTATTGCCAGGGTCACAGACACACATCCCTTTGGTGCTGAGGTCACACAAACAGACACACACCTTCAGTGCTGGGACCACACACACAGCCCTTCAGTGCTGAATTTCAGGGGACATGTACACTTGTGCCAAACACACGTGCACAGACCCCTTCAGTGCTGCAGTGTTGAGGACACAAACACACACCCCATTAGTGTAGGGACACACAAACCATCACACAGCCTCCCCGATTTTGATGGGGCCATAGAGACACACATCTTTACTGCTGGGGTCACAGACACACATCCCTTTGGTGCTGAGGTCACACAAACAGACACACACCTTCAGTGCTGCATTTCAGGGGAAATGTACACTTGTGCCAAACACACGTGCACACACCCCTTCAGTGCTGCAGTGTTGAGGACACAAACACACACCCCATTAGTGCAGGGACACACAAACCATCACACATCCACCCCTCTATTGATGTGGGCACAGAGACACCCTTTCATTTCTGGGGTCACAGACACACATCCCTTTGGTGCTGAGGTCACACAAACAGACACAGACACACACTTTCAGTGCTGGGGCCACACAAACAGCCCTTCAGTGCTACATTTCTGGAGACATGTACATGTGTGCCAAACACACGTGCACACACCCCTTCAGTGCTGCAGTGTTGAGGACACAAACACACACCCCATTAGTGCAGGGGCACACAAACCATCACACAGCCACCCCTTTATTGATGGGGCCATAGAGACACAGCCCTTCATTCTGGGGTCACAGACACACATCCCTTTGGTGCTGAGGTCACACACACAGCCCTTCAGTGCTTCATTTCAGGGGACATGTACACATGTACCAAACACACGTGTACACACCCCTTCAGTGTTGCAGTGTTGAGGACACAAACACACACCCCATTAGTGCAGGGACACGCAAACCATCACACAGCATCCCCGATATTGATGGGGCCATAGAGACACACATCTTTACTGCTGGGGTCACAGACACACATCCCTTTGGTACTGAGGTCACACAAACAGACACAGACACACACCTTCAGTGCTGGGGCCACACACACAGCCCTTCAGCGCTGCATTTCATGAGACATGTACACTTGTGCCAAACACACGTGCACACACCCCTTCAGTGCTGCAGTGTTGAGGACACAAACACACACCCCATTAGTGCAGGGACACGCAAACCATCACACATCCACCCCTTTATGTTATGTTCTGCTACCAAAGCTAAGGAAAGAGAGGAGATCTGTCCCTACTATATGACTCAGCTGAATCCCTACGATGTAACAGGGAACCTGATCCTGCGATCAGACCTGCTAAAGTCCTAATCTAGTCTGTACGGAGACCTATAGATGTGGGGAGGGAATCCCTACAAGTACTAAGGACTGGGAGGAATATGGGACACCTCCTAACAGAAATAGTAGCAGACAGACGAACAAACAAAATATATAGAACATAGTTTGCTTGGTCTACTGACCTCTAACAGAGCAAGACACAGAGCACAGGCTAGCTATAAAGTAGATATACAATGAAGTCCAGCAAAGCCAGAAGGGCGGAGCAGGATTAAATAGGCCAACAAGGTCATGTGACCAGCAAAGGAAAAAAAACCTAACAGCAAGGTTCTAACACTTTATTGATGGGGTCACATAGACACCCCTTCATTTTTGGGGTCACAGACACACATCCCTTTGGTGCTGAGGTCACACAAACAGACACAGACACACGCCTTCAGTGCTGGAGCCACACACACAGCCCTTCAGTGCTGCATTTCAGGGGACATGTACATGTGTGCCAAACACACGTGCACACACCCCTTCAGTGTTGCAGTGATGAGGAAACAAGCACACACCCCATTAGTGCAGGGACACGCAGACCATCAGACAGCCTCCCCGTTATTGATGGGGCCATAGAGACACACATCTTTATTGCTGGGGTCACAGACACACATACCTTTGGTGCTGAGGTCACACAAACAGACACAGACACACACCTTCAGTGCTGGGGCCACACAAACAGCCCTTCAGCGCTGCATTTCATGAGACATGTACACTTGTGCCAAACACACGTGCACACACCCCTTCAGTGCTGCAGTGTTGAGGACACAAACACCCACCCCATTAGTGCAGGGACACACAAACCATCACACAACCACCCCTTTTATTGATGGGGCCATAGAGACACACCCCTTCATTGCTGGGGTCACAGACACACATCCCTTTGGTGCTGAGGTCACACAAACAGACACACCTTCAGTGCTGGAGCCACACACACACAGCCCTTCAGTGCTGCATCTCAGGGGACATGTACACGTGTGCCAAACACGAGAGCACAAACCCCTTCAGTGCTGCAGTGTTGAGGACACAAACACACACCCCATTAGTGCAGGGACACGCAAACCATCACACAGCCTCCCCGATATTGATGGGGCCATAGAGACACACATCTTTACTGCTGGGGTCACAGACACACATCCCTTTGGTGCTGAGGTCACACAAACAGACACAGACGCACACCTTCAGTGCTGGGGCCACACACACAGCCCTTCAGTGCTGCATTTCAGGGGAAATGTACACTTGTGCCAAACACACGTGCACACACCCCTTCAGTGCTGCAGTGTTGAGGACACAAACACACACCCCATTAGTGCAGGGACACACAAACCATCACACAACCACCCCTTTTATTGATGGGGCCATAGAGACACACCCCTTCATTGCTGGGGTCACAGACACACATCCCTTTGGTGCTGAGGTCACACAAACAGACACAGACACACACCTTCAGTGCTGGGGCCACACACACAGCCCTTCAGTGCTGCATTTCAGGGGACATGTACACATGTGCCAAACACACGTTCACACACCCCTTCTGTGCTGCAGTGTTGAGGAAACAAACACACACCCCATTAGTGCAGGGACACACAAACCATCACACATCCACCCCTTTATTGATGGGGTCACAAGACACCCCTTCATTTCTGGGATCACAGACACACATCTCTTTGGTGCTGAGGTCACACAAACAGACACACACCTTCAGTGCTGGAGCCACACACACAGCCCTTCAGTGCTGCATCTCAGGGGACATGTACACGTGTGCCAAATACACGTGCACACACCCCTTCAGTGTTGCAGTGATGAGGAAACAAGCACACACCCCAATAGTGCAGGGACACATAAACCATCACACAGCCTCCCCGTTATTGATGGGTCCATAGAGACACACATCTTTATTGCCGGGGTCACAGACACACATCCCTTTGGTGCTGAGGTCACACAAACAGACACACACCTTCAGTGCTGGGGCCACACACACAGCCCTTCAGTGCTGCATTTCAGGGGACATGTACACTTGTGCCAAACACACGTGCACAGACCCCTTCAGTGCTGCAGTGTTGAGGACACAAACACACACCCCATTAGAGTAGGGACACACAAACCATCACACAACCACCCCTTTATTGATGAGGCCATAGAGACACAGCCCTTCATTGCTGGGGTCACAGACACACATCCCTTTGGTGCTGAGGTCACACAAACAGACACAGACACTCACCTTCAGTGCTGGGGCCACACACACAGCCCTTCAGTGCTGCATTTCAGGGGACATGTACACTTGTGCCAAACACACGTGCACAGACCCCTTCAGTGCTGCAGTGTTGAGGACACAAACACACACCCCATTAGTGCAGGGACACGCAAACCATCACACAGCCTCCCCGATATTGATGGGGCCATAGAGACACACATCTTTACTGCTCGGGTCACAGACACACATCCCTTTGGTGCTGAGGTCACACAAACAGACACAGACACACACCTTCAGTGCTGGGGCCACACACACAGCCCTTCAGTGCTGCATTTCAGGGGAAATGTACACTTGTGCCAAACACACGTGCACACACCCCTTCAGTGCTGCAGTGTTGAGGACACAAACACACACCCCATTAGTGCAGGGACACACAAACCATCACACAACCACCCCTTTATTGATGGGGTCACAGAGAAACCCCTTCATTTCTGGGATCACAGACACACATCTCTTTGGTGCTGAGGTCACACAAACAGACACACACCTTCAGTGCTGGAGCCACACACACAGCCCTTCAGTGCTGCATCTGAGGGGACATGTACACGTGTGCCAAATACACGTGCACACACCCCTTCAGTGTTGCAGTGATGAGGAAACAAGCACACAACCCATTAGTGCAGGGACACGTAAACCATCACACAGCCTCCCCGTTATTGATGGGGCCATAGAGACACACATCTTTATTGCCGGGGTCACAGACACACATCCCTTTGGTGCTGAGGTCACACAAACAGACACACACCTTCAGTGCTGGGGCCACACACACAGCCCTTCAGTGCTGCATTTCAGGGGACATGTACACTTGTGCCAAACACACGTGCACAGACCCCTTCAGTGCTGCAGTGTTGAGGACACAAACACACACCCCATTAGTGTAGGGACACACAAACCATCACACAACCACCCCTTTATTGATGGGGCCATAGAGACACAGCCCTTCATTGCTGGGGTCACAGACACACATCCCTTTGGTGCTGAGGTCACACAAACAGACACAGACACTCACCTTCAGTGCTGGGGCCACACACACAGCCCTTCAGTGCTGCATTTCAGGGGACATGTACACGTGTGCCAAACACGAGAGCACAAACCCCTTCAGTGCTGCAGTGTTGAGGACGCAAACACACACCCCATTAGTGCAGGGACACGCAAACCATCACACAGCCTCCCCGATATTGATGGGGCCATAGAGACACAAATCTTTAATGCTCGGGTCCCAGACACACATCCCTTTGGTGCTGAGGTCACACAAACAGACACAGACACACACCTTCAGTGCTGGGGCCACACACACAGCCCTTCAGTGCTGCATTTCAGGGGAAATGTACACTTGTGCCAAACACACGTGCACACACCCCTTCAGTGCTGCAGTGTTGAGGACACAAACACACACCCCATTAGTGCAGGGACACACAAACCATCACACAACCACCCCTTTTATTGATGGGGCCATAGAGACACACCCCTTCATTGCTGGGGTCACAGACACACATCCCTTTGGTGCTGAGGTCACACAAACAGACACAGACACACACCTTCAGTGCTGGGGCCACACACACAGCCCTTCAGTGCTGCATTTCAGGGGACATGTACACATGTGCCAAACACACGTTCACACACCCCTTCTGTGCTACAGTGTTGAGGAAACAAGCACACACCCCATTAGTGCACCCCATTAGTGCAGGGACACGCAAACCATCACACATCCACCCCTTTATTGATGGGGTCACAGAGACACCCCTTCATTTCTGGGATCACAGACACACATCCCTTTGGTGCTGAGGTCACACAAACAGACACAGACACACACCTTCAGTGCTGGGGCCACACACACAGCCCTTCAGCGCTGCATTTCATGAGACATGTACACTTGTGCCAAACACACGTGCACACACCCCTTCAGTGCTGCAGTGTTGAGGACACAAACACCCACCCCATTAGTGCAGGGACACACAAACCATCACACAACCACCCCTTTTATTGATGGGGCCATAGAGACGCACCCCTTCATTGCTGGGGTCGCAGACACACATCCCTTTGGTGCTGAGGTCACACAAACAGACACAGACACACACCTTCAGTGCTGGAGCCACACACACAGCCCTTCAGTGCTGCATCTCAGGGGACATGTACACGTGTGCCAAATACACGTGCACACACCCCTTCAGTGTTGCAGTGATGAGGAAACAAGCACACACCCCATTAGTGCAGGGACACGCAAACCATCACACAACCTCCCCGTTATTGATGGGGCCATAGAGACACACATCTTCATTGCCGGGGTCACAGACACACATCCCTTTGGTGCTGAGGTCACACAAACAGACACACACCTTCAGTGCTGGGGCCACACACACAGCCCTTCAGTGCTGCATTTCAGGGGAAATGTACACGTGTGCCAAACACGAGAGCACAAACCCCTTCAGTGCTGCAGTGTTGAGGACACAAACACACACCCCATTAGTGCAGGGACACGCAAACCATCACACAGCCTCCCCGATATTGATGGGGCCATAGAGACACACATGTTTACTGCTGGGGTCACAGACACACATCCCTTTGGTGCTGAGGTCACACAAACAGACACAGACACACACCTTCAGTGCTGGGGCCACACACCAGCCCTTCAGTGCTGCATTTCAGGGGAAATGTACACTTGTGCCAAACACACGTGCACACACCCCTTCAGTGCTGCAGTGTTGAGGACACAAACACACACCCCATTAGTGCAGGGACACACAAACCATCACACAACCACCCCTTTTATTGATGGGGCCATAGAGACACACCCCTTCATTGCTGGGGTCACAGACACACATCCCTTTGGTTCTGAGGTCACACAAACAGACACAGACACACACCTTCAGTGCTGGGGCCACACACACAGCCCTTCAGTGCTGCATTTCAGGGGACATGTACACATGTGCCAAACACACGTTCACACACCCCTTCTGTGCTACAGTGTTGAGGAAACAAGCACACACCCCATTAGTGCACCCCATTAGTGCAGGGACACGCAAACCATCACACATCCACCCCTTTATTGATGGGGTCACAGAGACACCCCTTCATTTCTGGGATCACAGACACACATCCCTTTGGTGCTGAGGTCACACAAACAGACACAGACACACACCTTCAGTGCTGGGGCCACACACACAGCCCTTCAGCGCTGCATTTCATGAGACATGTACACTTGTGCCAAATACACGTGCACACACCCCTTCAGTGCTGCAGTGTTGAGGACACAAACACACACCCCATTAGTGCAGGGACACACAAACCATCACACAACCACCCCTTTTATTGATGGGGCCATAGAGACGCACCCCTTCATTGCTGGGGTCGCAGACACACATCCCTTTGGTGCTGAGGTCACACAAACAGACACACACCTTCAGTGCTGGAGCCACACACAGCCCTTCAGTGCTGCATCTCAGGGGACATGTACACGTGTGCCAAATACACGTGCACACACCCCTTCAGTGTTGCAGTGATGAGGAAACAAGCACACAACCCATTAGTGCAGGGACACGTAAACCATCACACAGCCTCCCCGTTATTGATGGGGCCATAGAGACACACATCTTTATTGCCGGGGTCACAGACACACATCCCTTTGGTGCTGAGGTCACATAAACAGACACACACCTTCAGTGCTGGGGCCACACACACAGCCCTTCAGTGCTGCATTTCAGGGGACATGTACACTTGTGCCAAACACACGTGCACAGACCCCTTCAGTGCTGCAGTGTTGAGGACACAAACACACACCCCATTAGTGTAGGGACACACAAACCATCACACAACCACCCCTTTATTGATGGGGCCATAGAGACATAGCTCTTCATTGCTGGGGTCACAGACACACATCCCTTTGGTGCTGAGGTCACACAAACAGACACAGACACTCACCTTCAGTGCTGGGGCCACACACACAGCCCTTCAGTGCTGCATTTCAGGGGACATGTACACGTGTGCCAAACACGAGAGCACAAACCCCTTCAGTGCTGCAGTGTTGAGGACGCAAACACACACCCCATTAGTGCAGGGACACGCAAACCATCACACAGCCTCCCCGATATTGATGGGGCCATAGAGACACACATCTTTACTGCTCGGGTCACAGACACACATCCCTTTGGTGCTGAGGTCACACAAACAGACACAGACACACACCTTCAGTGCTGGGGCCACACACACAGCCCTTCAGTGCTGCATTTCAGGGGAAATGTACACTTGTGCCAAACACACGTGCACACTCCCCTTCAGTGCTGCAGTGTTGAGGACACAAACACACACCCCATTAGTGCAGGGACACACAAACCATCACACAACCACCCCTTTTATTGATGGGGCCATAGAGACACACCCCTTCATTGCTGGGGTCACAGACACACATCCCTTTGGTGCTGAGGTCACACAAACAGACACAGACACACACCTTCAGTGCTGGGGCCACACACACAGCCCTTCAGTGCTGCATTTCAGGGGACATGTACACATGTGCCAAACACACGTTCACACACCCCTTCTGTGCTACAGTGTTGAGGAAACAAGCACACACCCCATTAGTGCACCCCATTAGTGCAGGGACACGCAAACCATCACACATCCACCCCTTTATTGATGGGGTCACAGAGACACCCCTTCATTTCTGGGATCACAGACACACATCCCTTTGGTGCTGAGGTCACACAAACAGACACAGACACACACCTTCAGTGCTGGGGCCACACACACAGCCCTTCAGCGCTGCATTTCATGAGACATGTACACTTGTGCCAAACACACGTGCACACACCCCTTCAGTGCTGCAGTGTTGAGGACACAAACACCCACCCCATTAGTGCAGGGACACACAAACCATCACACAACCACCCCTTTTATTGATGGGGCCACAGAGACGCACCCCTTCATTGCTGGGGTCGCAGACACACATCCCTTTGGTGCTGAGGTCACACAAACAGACACAGACACACACCTTCAGTGCTGGAGCCACACACACAGCCCTTCAGTGCTGCATCTCAGGGGACATGTACACGTGTGCCAAATACACGTGCACACACCCCTTCAGTGTTGCAGTGATGAGGAAACAAGCACACACCCCATTAGTGCAGGGACACGCAAACCATCACACAACCTCCCCGTTATTGATGGGGCCATAGAGACACACATCTTCATTGCCGGGGTCACAGACACACATCCCTTTGGTGCTGAGGTCACACAAACAGACACACACCTTCAGTGCTGGGGCCACACACACAGCCCTTCAGTGCTGCATTTCAGGGGAAATGTACACGTGTGCCAAACACGAGAGCACAAACCCCTTCAGTGCTGCAGTGTTGAGGACACAAACACACACCCCATTAGTGCAGGGACACGCAAACCATCACACAGCCTCCCCGATATTGATGGGGCCATAGAGACACACATCTTTACTGCTGGGGTCACAGACACACATCCCTTTGGTGCTGAGGTCACACAAACAGACACAGACACACACCTTCAGTGCTGGGGCCACACACACAGCCCTTCAGTGCTGCATTTCAGGGGACATGTACACTTGTGCCAAACACACGTGCACACACCCCTTCAGTGCTGCAGTGTTGAGGACACAAACACACACCCCATTAGTGCAGGGACACACAAACCATCACACAACCACCCCTTTTATTGATGGGGCCATAGAGACACACCCCTTCATTGCTGGGGTCACAGACACACATCCCTTTGGTGCTGAGGTCACACAAACAGACACAGACACACACCTTCAGTGCTGGGGCCACACACACAGCCCTTCAGTGCTGCATTTCAGGGGACATGTACACGTGTGCCAAACACACGTTCACACACCCCTTCTGTGCTGCAGTGTTGAGGAAACAAGCACACACCCCATTAGTGCAGGGACACACAAACCATCACACATCCACCCCTTTATTGATGGGGTCACAGAGACACCCCTTCATTTCTGGGATCACAGACACACATCTCTTTGGTGCTGAGGTCACACAAACAGACACACACCTTCAGTGCTGGAGCCACACACACAGCCCTTCAGTGCTGCATCTCAGGGGACATGTACACGTGTGCCAAATACACGTGCACACACCCCTTCAGTGTTGCAGTGATGAGGAAACAAGCACACACCCCAATAGTGCAGGGACACGTAAACCATCACACAGCCTCCCCGTTATTGATGGGTCCATAGAGACACACATCTTTATTGCCGGGGTCACAGACACACATCCCTTTGGTGCTGAGGTCACACAAACAGACACACACCTTCAGTGCTGGGGCCACACACACAGCCCTTCAGTGCTGCATTTCAGGGGACATGTACACTTGTGCCAAACACACGTGCACAGACCCCTTCAGTGCTGCAGTGTTGAGGACACAAACACACACCCCATTAGTGTAGGGACACACAAACCATCACACAACCACCCCTTTATTGATGGGGCCATAGAGACACAGCCCTTCATTGCTGGGGTCACAGACACACATCCCTTTGGTGCTGACGTCACACAAACAGACACAGACACTCACCTTCAGTGCTGGGGCCACACACACAGCCCTTCAGTGCTGCATTTCAGGGGACATGTACACGTGTGCCAAACACGAGAGCACAAACCCCTTCAGTGCTGCAGTGTTGAGGACGCAAACACACACCCCATTAGTGCAGGGACACGCAAACCATCACACAGTCTCCCCGATATTGATGGGGCCATAGAGACACACATCTTTACTGCTGGGGTCACAGACACACATCCCTTTGGTGCTGAGGTCACACAAACACAGACACACACCTTCAGTGCTGGGGCCACACACACAGCCCTTCAGTGCTGCATTTCAGGGGAAATGTACACTTGTGCCAAACACACGTGCACACACCCCTTCAGTGCTGCAGTGTTGAGGACACAAACACACACCCCATTAGTGCAGGGACACACAAACCATCACACAACCACCCCTTTTATTGATGGGGCCATAGAGACACACCCCTTCATTGCTGGGGTCACAGACACACATCCCTTTGGTGCTGAGGTCACACAAACAGACACAGACACACACCTTCAGTGCTGGGGCCACACACACAGCCCTTCAGTGCTGCATTTCAGGGGACATGTACACATGTGCCAAACACACGTTCACACACCCCTTCTGTGCTACAGTGTTGAGGAAACAAGCACACACCCCATTAGTGCACCCCATTAGTGCAGGGACACGCAAACCATCACACATCCACCCGTTTATTGATGGGGTCACAGAGACACCCCTTCATTTCTGGGATCACAGACACACATCTCTTTGGTGCTGAGGTCACACAAACAGACACAGACACACACCTTCAGTGCTGGAGCTACACACACAGCCGTTCAGTGCTGCATTTCAGGGGACATGTACACGTGTGCCAAACACACGTGCACACACCCCTTCAGTGTTGCAGTGATGAGGAAACAGGCACACACCCCATTAGTGCAGGGACACGCAAACCATCACACAGCCTCCCCGTAATTGATGGGGCCATAGAGACACACATCTTTATTGCTGGGGTCACAGACACACATCTCTTTGGTGCTGAGGTCACACAAACAGAAAGAGACACACACCTTCAGTGCTGGGGCCACACTCACAGCCCTTCAGCGCTGCATTTCATGAGACATGTACACTTGTGCCAAACACACGTGCACACACCCCTTCAGTGCTGCAGTGTTGAGGACACAAACACCCACCCCATTAGTGCAGGGACACACAAACCATCACACAACCATCCCTTTTATTGATGGGGCCATAGAGACACACCCCTTCATTGCTGGGGTCACAGACACACATCCCTTTGGTGCTGAGGTCACACAAACAGACACAGACACACACCTTCAGTGCTGGAGCCACACACACAGCCCTTCAGTGCTGCATTTCATGGGACATATACACGTTTGCCAAACACACGTTCACACACCCCTTCTGTGCTGCAGTGTTGAGGAAACAAGCACACACCCCATTAGTGCAGGGACACGCAAACCATCACACATCCACCCCTTTATTGATGGGGTCACAGAGACACCCCTTCATTGCTGGGGTCACAGACACACATCCCTTTGATGCTGAGGTCACACAAACAGACACAGACACACACCTTCAGTGCTGGAGCCACACACACAGCCCTTCAGTGCTGCATTTCAGAGGATATGTACATGTGTGCCAAACACACGTGCACACACCCCTTTAGTGCTGCAGTGTTTAGGAAACAAGCACACACCCCATTAGTGCAGGGACACGCAAACCATCACACAGCCACCCCTTTATTGATGGGGTCACAGAGACACCCCTTCATTTCTGGGATCACAGACAGATATCCCTTTGGTGCTGAGGTCACACAAACAGACACAGACACACACTTTCAGTGCTGGGGCTACACACACAGCCCTTCAGTGTTGCATTTCTGGAGACATGTACACGTGTGCCAAACACACGTGCACACACCCCTTCAGTGCTGCAGTGTTGAGGACACAAACACACACCCCATTAGTGCAGGGACACACAAACCATCACACTGCCACCCCTTTATTGATGGGGCCATATAGACACAGCCCTTCATTGCTGGGGTCACAGACACACATCCCTTTGGTGCTGAGGTCACACAAACAGACACAGACACACACCTTCAGTGCTGGAGCCACACACACAGCCCTTCAGTGCTGCATTTCAGGGGACATGTACACGTGTGCCAAACACACGTGCACACACCCCTTCAGTGTTGCAGTGATGAGGAAACAAGCACACACTCCATAAGTGCAGGGACACGCAAACCATCACACAGCCTCCCCGTTATTGATGGGGCCATAGAGACACACATCTTTATTGCCGGGGTCACAGACACACATCGCTTTGGTGCTGAGGTCACACAAACAGACACAGACACACACCTTCAGTGCTGGGGCCACACACACAGCCCTTCAGTGCTGCATTTCAGGGGACATTACACTTGTGCCAAACACACGTGCAAACACCCCTTCAGTGCTGCAGTGTTGAGGACACAAACACACACCCCATTAGTGCAGGGACACATAAACCATCACACAACCACCCCTTTTATTGATGGGGCCATAGAGACACACCCCTTCATTGCTGGGGTCACAGACACACATCCCTTTGGTGCTGAGGTCACACAAACAGACACAGACACACACCTTCAGTGCTGGGGCCACACACACAGCCCTTCAGTGCTGCATTTCTGGAGACATGTACATGTGTGCCAAACACACGTGCACACACCCCTTCAGTGCTGCAGTGTTGAGGACACAAACACACACCCCATTAGTGCAGGGACACGCAAACCATCACACAGCCACCCCGTTATTGATGGGGTCACAGACACACACATCTTCAGTGCTGGGGTCACAGGCACACATCCCTTTGGTGCTGAGGTCACACAAACAGACACAGACACACACCTTCAGTTCTGGGGCCACACACACAGCCCTTCAGGGCTGCATTTCAGGGGACATGTACACGTGTGCCAAACACACGTGCACACACCCCTTCAGTGCTGCAGTGTTGAGGACACAAACACACACCCCATTAGTGCAGGGACACGCAAACCATCACACAGCCACCCCTTTATTGATGGGGTCACAGAGACACCCCTTCATTTCTGGGATCACAGACAGATATCCCTTTGGTGCTGAGGTCACACAAACAGACACAGACACACACTTTCAGTGCTGGGGCCACACACACAGCCCTTCAGTGATGCATTTCTGGAGACATGTACATGTGTGCCAAACACACGTGCACACACCCCTTCAGTGCTGCAGTGTTGAGGACACAAACACACACCCCATTAGTGCAGGGACACTCAAACCATCACACTGCCACCCCTTTATTGGTGGGGTCACAGGCACACATCCCTTTATTGGTGGGGTCACAGACACACATCCCTTTATTGGTGGGGTCACAGACACACATGCTTTTAGTGCTGGGGTCACAGACACACTTCCCTTTAGATCTGGGGTCACACAAACCTTCAATGCTGTGCCTACACACACACTCACATGCACGCACACCTACCTTCTTGCTGAATCCCAAAAAGTCTTCTCAGTTGATAATTGCCGGACGTATGATAGTTACTCCACAAATCTCAAAACAGCCTTGAGGAAGGTCAGGAAGAAAGAAAACAATGCAGCTAATAATCATCTGGAAATATCATGGGGATGAGGACACAGACCATACAGCACACACTGCAGATCTCTTCCTGATCCTACTCTGCTGTTTGTGCTGTGACACAATGCTGTGCAGCCAGTCCTCCTCCCTTTCCGATGTGACCCGATCCCCAGCGTTCAGTGATGAGCTACTTACCTGGACTGGTCCTCTTCAAGCTGTGACACAAGATGGCTCAGGAATAGAACTTTGTACATTCTGTAGCAGTTATGATGTCATGTGAGGTCTATGATGTCATGTTCTCGGTGCTGTCATGTGCTTTGTGATGTCATCATAACGGACACTGCTGTTTTATGTATCAAGTTTACACTTCAGGAAATAAATTACTAAACAAAAAAGTCACAGACTGCAAATATCCCACAGCCCCATGTTATAATTCATGACAGCTATTTAAATGAACCTTTATTTTAATCCATATAACCTTCTGCTATATGAAAAAAAACCTCGAGACATCAACTGGAATTTAAATTGTCGTGCATGCAGCATGTAAGAGCATGTTCACACATGGCCACTAACCAGAAAAAAACTAAGACTGAAATACAATACTCAAACACCCTGCAGTAAATAAATAAATCGCAATAATGCATGAAAATAATAAAGCGTACTTAATTAACATAATTTTGATCTAAATAATGCGAAAGCCATCCCGCCTCGTAACGGTGACCTTTATGGGACAGTCCTAACTCTAATATTTAAAACTTTACCGTTATTTGTGTATTGTGTTTCTGTCTTTGTCTTCTACTGCTATGTGAGTTACAGGAAAACACTGGACTAAAATCACTGACTGCGGTGGATTCCCCAATAAAATGTACATTTTATTTCCTTAAATAACATTTTCCTATACACACCTTACCTAATAATCGTGACATTTTGTGGAGTGTGCCAAATATTACCCTCCATTTAAAGTCTGCCAGCTGTGTTTTGTTGAACCTATTCACACTTGGTCGCAGACCAATACCACACTACAAGACCAGTGCCTAAAACCGTGATTTATACAGCTGACATGTGCCCCCAACAGCCGCGGGTGGAATCGCGATCCACTTGCGGCTGTTAACATGTTTAATGCTGCCGTCTGTAGCGTCGGCGTCCCTGCCTCCTGCTAGGCAGGGACGCCGTTCCCCTCACCTCTCCGCTCCGTGCCCGGCAGCTTCCTCCCGCTCTGCTGGCAGCGCGCGCTGCTTCCCGGCCTCTGTGTTTAGGGCACGCGCGCTCTCCCTCTCTTAAAGGGGCCGTGCGCACCGTCCTAAGGAGTCCCCGGCCAATGGCCGGAGGACCTCACCATGTATAAGGCACCTCCTCCAAAATGGAGGTGCCCGAGCAATGTTGTTGCAAAGCCTTTCAACTCTGCTTCAGCCCTCAGGTCCCGTTGCCAGATACCTGCCAGTTACCTGCCAGATCTCTGCTTGATACCTACCTGATTCCTGTCTATCTGCTTGCATTCCTGCGGTCCGACAGTCTGCCTTCCAACACCTGTCAGTCTGTCTATGGATCTGCCCGCCCGCTCACCTGGGAGCGCTCACCTGCTACCTGCCTGCTAGCCTACCTGGAGGCTCTGCCGTCACTTGCCGTGACCACCTGCCTGTCCAGAGACTCTTGCCCGCTCACCTGGGAGCGCTCACCTGCTACCTGTCTGCTAGCCTACCTGGAGGCTCTGCCGTCACTTGCCGTGACCACCTGCCTGTCCAGAGACTCCTGCCCGCTCACCTGGGAGCGCTCACCTGCTACCTGCCTGCTAGCCTACCTGGAGGCTCTGCCGTCACTTGCCGTGACCACCTGCCTGTCCAGAGACTCCTGCCCGCTCACCTGGGAGCGCTCACCTGCTACCTGCCTGCTAGCGTACCTGGAGGCTCTGCCGTCACTTGCCGTGACCACCTGCCTGTCCAGAGACTCTTGCCCGCTCACCTGGGAGCGCTCACCTGCTACCTGCCTGCTAGCCTATCTGGAGGCTCTGCCGTCACTTGCCGTGACCACCTGCCTGTCCAGAGACTCTTGCCCGCTCACCTGGGAGCGCTCACCTGCTACCTGCCTGCTAGCCTATCTAGAGACTCTTATCCTGCTGTTACTTGCCGTGACCACCTGCCTGTCTAGAGACTCTTACCCTGCTGTCATTTGCCGTGACCATCCGCCTGTCAAGAGACTGTCCCCGTCACTTACCGTGACCTCCTGCCCTTCTACCCAGAGACTGTCCCTGTCACTTGCCGTGACTACTTGCCCGCCTTCCCTGGGAGCCACCCGCTTCCTTACAAGGACTGCCCCTTTGTATAGTTGCTCTGAGGTTCCACCTCCCAGACCCGTTACACTGTCAATCTCTGACAGCGGCATTTAACAGCGCCGCCCCGGAAGCGCGTCACTTACCCCGCCCACCTGTGACCCCGTCACGTAATCGCGGGTCACTGATGGGTGGGCATGACAACCCTGGGTCTGCAGCAGACCCCAGTGATTGTCATGTACTGACTCTATGAGCGCCACCTAGTGGTCGGCGCTCATAGCACAGGAGCATTTCTGCTACATAGAGCTGATCTGCTCATCCCCTGTATGTAGCAGAGGTGATTGGACAGTTGCTGCTTCTAGCCTCCTAATGAGACTATAGAAGCAAGCAAAAAGTGTAAAAAAAAAAAATGTTTTTAAAAATATAAAAAAAAATTAAAAATATATAAAAGTTTAAATCACCCCCCTTTCGCCCCATTCAGAATAAAATTCTAAAAATAGCACCCACATGCACATATTTGGTATTGCCGTGCTCAGAATCGCCCGATCTATCAATATAAAAAAAGAATTAATCCGATCGGTAAACGGCGTAACGAGAAAAAAATTCTAAACGCCAGAATTACGTTTTTTGGTCGCCGCAACATTGCAATAAAATGCAATAACGGGTGATCAAAACATCGGATCTACCCCAAAATGGTATCAATAAAAACTTCAGCTTGGCGTGCAAAAAATAAACCCGGCCCCAGATCCCGAAAAATGGAGACGCAACGGGTCTTGTAAAATGGCGCCATTTTATTTTTTAATTATGGCACTTTGCAAAGCACTTCATTAGTTTCTTTGGCATCATATCCGTAAAATGATCATATTAAAGTGGCCTCCAGACCCTGCTTTTCCCCAGTGCAGGAGCGTTGCTGGGGTCCTAAGAGATCAGGGACCCCAGCCCCAAAGTACATGTTTCCCCATATAACCTCCCTGTCACTTAAAAGAGGATTTATACATATATAATTACAGTATACCACTGTTACTAATCTAAAATACACTATACAAAGACCAATATTCCCAAAATTACTACTATACAAGGCCAAAATGATCCTGCTACACAATGTCCTCTACCATCACCACCACACAGTGAGTCCATATATGAAAGAAAACCCCGCAGGGTAAAAGACCATCAAAGGCGTCCAGGGAGTATAAAATCTATCATATTTATTCAGCAATAGAAAAATAGGATGATGGGGGAAGGGACACAACACATATGTGATTGTTAGACATGTAAGCGAAAAAAAGCAAGGCACGCAAGGAAGGGACCATTCCAGGTATACAGTACAGACCAAAAGTTTGGACACACCTTGTCATTTAAAGATTTTTCTATATTTTCATGACTATGAAAATTGTACATTCATGCTGAAGGCATCAAAACTATGAATTAACACATGTGGAATTATATACTTAACAAAAAAGTGTGAAACAACTGAAAATATGTCTCATATTCTTGGTTCTTCAAAGTAGCCACCTTTTGCTTTGATGACTGCTTTGCACACTCTTGGAATTCTCTTGATGAGCTTCAACAGGTAGTCACCGGAAATGGTCTTCCAACAATCTTGAAGGAGTTCCCAGAGATGCTTAGCACTTGTTGGCCCTTTTGCCTTCACTCTGCGGTCCAGCTCACCCCAAACGATCTCAATTGGGATCAGTTCTGGTGACTGTGGAGGCCAGGTCATCTGGAGTAGCACCCCATCACTCTCCTTCTTGGTCAAATAGCCCTTACACAGCCTGGAGGTGTGTTTGGGGTCATTGTCCTGTTGAAAAATAAATGATGGTCCAACTAAATGCAAACCGGATGGAATAGCATGCCGCTGCAAGATGCTGTGGTAGCCATGCTGGTTCAGTATGCCTTCAATTTTGAATAAATCCCCAACAGTGTCACCAGCAAAGCACCCCCACACCATCACACCTCCTCCTCCATGCTTTACGGTGGGAACCAGGCATGTAGAGTCCATCCATTCACCTTTTCTGCGTTGCACAAAGACACGGTGGTTGGAACCAAAGATCTCAAATTTGGACTCATCAGACCAAAGCACAGATTTCCACTGGTCTAATGTCCATTCCTTGTGTTCTTTAGCCCAAACAAGTCTCTTCAGCTTGTTGCCTGTCCTTAGCAGTGGTTTCCTAGCAGCTATTTTACCATGAAGGCCTGCTGCACAAAGTCTCCTCTTAACAGTTGTTGTAGACATGTGTCTGCTGCTAGAACTCTGTATGGCATTGACCTGGTCTCTAATCTGAGCTGCTGTTAACCTGCGATTTCTGAGGCTGGTGACTCGGATAAACTTATCCTCAGAAGCAGAGGTGACTCTTGGTCTTCCTTTCCTGGGGCGATCCTCATGTGAGCAAGTTTCTTTGTAGCGCTTGATGCTTTTTGCAACTGCACTTGGGGACACTTTCAAAGTTTTCCCAATTTTTCGCACTGACTGACCTTCATTTCTTAAAGTAATGATGGCCACTCGTTTTTCTTTACTTAGAATTTGTATTATGGCAAGAAAAAAGCAGCTAACAGTCTATTCAGTAGGACTATCAGCTGTGTATCCACCAGACTTCTGCACAACACAACTGATGGTCCCATCCCCATTGATAAGGCAAGAAATCCCACTTATTAAACCTGACAGACACACCTGTGAAGTGAAAACCATTTCCGGTGACTACCTCTTGAAGCTCATCAAGAGAATGCCAAGAGTGTGCTAAGCAGTCATCAAAGCAAAAGGTGGCTACTTTGAAGAACCTAGAATATAAGACATATTTTTAGTTGTTTCACACTTTTTTGTTAAGTATATAATTCCACATGTGTTAATCCATAGTTTTGATGCCTTCAGTGTGAATGTACAATTTTCATAGTCATGAAAATACAGAAAAATCTTTAAATGACAAGGTGTGTCCAAACTTTTGGTCTGTACTGTATGTTATGTTCTGCTACCAGAGCTAAGGAAATAGAGGAGATCTGTCCCTATGATAGAACTCCGCTTAATCCCTACGATGTAACAGGGAACCTGATCCTGCGATCAGACCTGCTAAAGTCCTAAGATAGTCTGTACGGAGACCTATAGTTGTGGGGGAGGAATCCCTACAAGTACTAAGGACTGGGAGGAATATGGGACACCTCCTAACAGAAATAGTAGCAGACAGACGAACAAACAAAATATATAGAACATAGTTTGCTTGGTCTACTGACCTCTAACAGAGCAAGACACAGAGCACAGGCTAGCTATAAAGTAGATATACAATGAAGTCCAGCAAAGCCAGAAGGGCGGAGCAGGATTAAATAGGCCAACAAGGTCATGTGACCAGCAAAGGAAAAAAAAACCTAAGAGCAAGGTTCTAACAGTATAATGGCTGTGTATAGTATCATCATGGGTATACTAAAATATCCCAAAATAGACACCGCATACATTCCACTGGGGGCAACAGTCATCATATGCAGGTGCATCTCACTAAATTAGAATATCATCAAAAAGTTAATTTATTTGAGTTCTTCAATACAAAAAGTGAAACTCATATATTATATAGAGTCATTACAGACAGAGAGATCTATTTCAAGTGTTTATTTCTGTTAATGTTGACGATTATGGCTTACAGCCAGTGAAAATATCTCAGTAAATTAGAATAATTAACAAAAAGCACCTGCAACGGCTTCCTAAGTTTTTAAAAATGTCCCATAGTCTGTTTCAGTAGGCTCCACAATCATGGGGAAGACTGCTGACTTTACAAATGCCAAGAAGGCAGTCATTGACACCATCCGCAAGGTCCCAGAGTTCCAATTTTCCTTTGGAAATCAAGGTCCCAGAGTCTGGAGGAAGAGTGCAGAGGCATATAATCCAAGCTGCTTGAGGTCTAGTGTGAAGTTTCCACAATCAGTGATGGTTTGGAGAGCCATGTCATCTGCTGGTGGAGGTCCACTGTGTTTTATCAAGACCAAAGTCAGCGCAGCCGTCTACCAGGACATTTTACAGCACTTCATGCTTCCCTCTGCCGGCAAGCTTTTTGGAGATGGAAATTTCATTCTCCAGCAGGACTTGGCCCCTGTCCACACTGCTAAAAGTACCAATACCTGGTTTAAAGACAACAGTATCACTGTGCTTAATTGGCCAGCGAATTCACCTGAACTTAACCCCATAGAGAAACTATGGGGTATTGTCAAGAGGAAGATGAGACACCGGACCCAACAATGCTGTCGAGCTGAAGGCTGCTATCAAAGCCACCTGGGCTTCCATAACACCTCAGCAGTGCCACAGGCTGATCGCCTCCATGCCACGCCGCACTGTGCAGTAATTGATGCAAAAGGAGCCTGACCAAGTATTGAGTGCATTTACTGAACATACATTTCAGTAGGCCAACATTTCGGATTTTAAAAACATTTTTCAAGCTGATGTTATAAAGTATTTTAATTTACTGAGATAATGACTTTTGTGATTTCATTGGCTGTAAGCCATAATCAGTGGCGTACCGCCAATGGTGGCAGGCCACACCACTGCTATGGGGCCCGTGAGCCTCGGGGGAGCGAGGAGGATAGGTGAGTATTGGGGGGGTGGGAGGTTGCGACGGCGGAGGAGCGGGCACACGCAGTAGCGGCTGCTGTAGCTACCACGTGTGCCTGCTGCTAAAGGGACATGAATATTCCCTCTTCTCCACTTCCATGGGCGTGGAGAAGAGGGAATATTCATTCTCTTTACTAGCGGGCACGGAGGAGCGCTGAGCCGTGGCTCCTGCTTACAGTGCCCGCTACCAAAGAGAATGCATATTCACGCTTGTCAACGCTCATAGTCCCGGCGTGGAGAGGAGTGAATATGCCGGCAGCAGCAGCAGCTCACCTCGGCAACTGAGAGCGCGTGCTGCTCAGATACCAACATGAGCTGCTGGCAGACAGGACACAGCAGCTCTGGAGCAGAGGTGAGGAAGGAAGGTGAGTATAAGTGTTTATTTTTTGTGTGTGCAGTGATGGGGCCACACATACCAGGATTGGGGGGTGAGGAGGCCATACATACCAGGATTGGGGGATGAGGGGGCTATGCATACCAGGATTGGGGGATGAGGGGGCCATGCATACCAGGATTGGGGGGATGAGGCCACACATACCATTCCTGACCCCATTTCTGGTGATTGGATATTTCCCTGGATCTCGTGTATCCTGCTGCATATTGCTGTATATAACATAGGTTTACTTTATGTGAACAATGGCCAAATAGCTGTTGGCTGAGAACTCGTCCTGTATAATAATATCTGCGATGGAGGTTCCTAAAAGGCTTCCAACGAAGATGTGAAATCATCTAAATGTGTATAAGAGCTAGCGAGTGATAATGGAGACAATGGCTGGTAGGTAATAAGTCATTACCTGTCTGCCAATATCTTCTTCTGGAAGACTTCAAGATATCATGTATTACATATTATTCTGAAAGAGCACCATGTAATACCACATGTGTCCTGGAGAGGCCGCTACGTCCAGCAAAACACGGCTGATTGCTGAGGGTGTTCACTGCCAGACCCCCGACTATCAACTGATCGCCTGCAAGTCCTCATTTGGGGACAGGAGTTGTTCACACTTGGCATATTTTGTGATTGATGAGGGGAGGACAGTAGCCGGATATAGACTTTTTCTATAAAGTCAGATTAAAGGGGTTTTCAGGAATGTTTTTATGTAATATATAGGAGGTTCCCAGTGGTAGAGAAAACACACAGAGCTTTACTTTCTCCTGCTGCTCCAGCTCTGGATCTTCAGCGCTTCCTGTGCTCTATTGTGACAGGCTGCAGGGGTGATGGCTCAACTTCAGCACACATCATTGCTGCAGCCAATCACTGAGCTTAGAAGCTCTGTCAGCATGGCCCACTGAGCCAAGTGATTGGCTGCAGAGCTGCAGTCATGATGTCACCCTTGAAGCCAGTGACTAAAGATCAGCGGCAGCGGTGAAGTGCTGGAGCTGGAGCAGGAGGTAGTAAAGCTTCATCTGTTCTACTTAAGTGACGATTTATAGGATTTATATTTAAGTGATGAAAAAAAATTCTGAAATTTGTAAAAAAAATAATAAAAATAATTTTCTTGTGTCGCCACTTTCCGAGATCCGAAAGCCGCGGCGTTTTCATGTTTCGGGAATGGGGCTGCGTGAGGGCTAGTTTTTTGCACCACAAACTGATGGTTATATTGATATCATTTTGGGGTATATACAATGTTTTGATTGTCTGTTATTATATATTTTTTTCTTGTTGCAACGGCTGAAAATCTGTAATTCTGGCATTTTATGTAATTTTCTAGTTACGCCGTTTACTAAATGGATTAATTTATTTTATATTTTGATGGATCTGACTTGTACAAACGCAGCGATACCAAATATGTGTATTTTTTAAATGTTTTATATTTCTTAATTTTTAATGGGGGGAAAACTGGGATGATTTGAACTTTTATACTTTTTTCATTTTTTTTTTACTTTTCACTGTATTTGTTCGTCTCTTTAGGGGGCTTGAACCTGCGATCATCTGATTGCTTGTGCTATATACAGCATTGCTATATATAGCAGAGATCACGATCTCCTATGAACACTAGCAACAGGCTGGCTGTCACAGGAATCCAGTGATGACAGACACAGGGATCTTCAGTGATCAAGTCACGGGTGCGCCAATGAAGAGATGGAATGGTGCACCCCCTGCTGGCGCACATTAAATGCCGCTGTCACACACTGATAGCAAGATTTAATAGGCTAACTGTCGTGGGCAGAGCTCCGCTCAACCTGCGACTGTTAGAGGCATATGATTGCTGAATAACACAGCCATCATCTGCCGAGAAAGATGCAGACTTGGCGTGTGAGCCTGCAAGAAATGCGGGGAGCAGAATTATGACGGATATAGTCCTTCATAAGTTAAGATGCATTTCTTAGTTAAAGAGTGACCGTCATTAACTGTATTTTCTAGACTATATGACGCACTTTTTAACAACAAAAAATCGTGCTCAGTATTGTGTGCGTCCTATAGACCAGAAGCAGCGTCCTATCAAGTATGCTTATCATGTGTCTGGCACCTGCCGGAGCAGATTTCAGCTGATCGTGGGGGTGCCAGGTGTCAGACCCTCCGATCTCATACTGATCAGCTATCTTACAGATAGGTCATCAATTCTTAAGTCCCAAATAACCCTTTAAGGGGACTGGGAATGAAATCACCACCAAGGCACCAACAGAATAATAAATATGTCCTTGTATAAACTGTTGGTTCATTATAAGCTCATTGTCTACACAATGCAGAAATGAATGATTTATACAGGGGCATCTTTATAAACTCATTACACAGTGGTATTTCACAATGGTGGTGGTTTAGGGGCCTGAAATGAAGTGATGGGTTACCTTTAATACATCCATGAACATTCACACACACTCACCTCAACACACACATACATACACACACAGACACACACACACACACAAACTCACACACACACAAACTCACACATACACATACACACACACACAAACTCACACATACACACACACACACATACACACACACACATACACACTCACCTCAACACACATACATACACACACAGACACAAATACACACTCACCTCTATACAAATACAATAAACACACGTGCACACACCCCTTCAGTGCTGCAGTGCTCGGTACAGAAACACACAGACCGTTAGTCCAGGGACACACAAACCATCACACAGCCACCCCTTTATTGAAGGGGTCACAGAGACACACCCCTTCAATTCTGGGGTCACAGACACACATTCCTTTGGTGCTGAGGTCATACAAACAGACACAGACACACACCTTCAGTGCTGGAGCCACACACACAGCCCTTCAGTGCTGCATTTCAGGGGACATGTACACGTGTGCCAAACACACGTGCACACACCCCTTCAGTGTTGCAGTGATGAGGAAACAAGCACACACCCCATTAGTGCAGGGACACGCGAACCATCACACAGCCTCCCCTTTATTGATGGGGCCATAGACACACATCTTTATTGCTGGGGTCACAGACACACATCCCTTTGGTGCTGAGGTCACACAAACAAACACAGACACACACCTTCAGTGCTGGGGCCACACACACAGCCCTTCAGTACTGCATTTCAGGGGACATGTACACGTGTGCCAAACACGCGAGCATAAACCCCTTCAGTGCTGCAGTGTTGAGGAAACAAGCACACACCCCATTAGTGCAGGGACACGCAAACCATCACTCAGCTACCCCTTTATTGATGGGGCCATAGAGACACATCCCTTCATTGCTGGGGTCACAGACACACATTCCTTTGGTGCTGAGGTCACACAAACAGACACAGACACACACCTTCAGTGCTGAGGCCACACACACAGCCCTTCAGTGCTGCATTTCATGGGACATGAACACGTGTACCAAACACACGTGTACACACCCCTTCAGTGTTGCAGTGTTGAGGACACAAACACACACCCCATTAGTGCAGGGACACGCAAACCATCACACAGCCTCCCCGATATTGATGGGGCCATAGAGACACACATCTTTACTGCTGGGGTCACAGACACACATCCCTTTGGTGCTGAGGTCACACAAACAGACACAGACACACACCTTCAGTGCTGGGGCCACACACACAGCCCTTCAGCGCTGCATTTCATGAGACATGTACACTTGTGCCAAACACACGTGCACACACCCCTTCAGTGCTGCAGTGTTGAGGACACAAACACCCACCCCATTAGTGCAGGGACACACAAACCATCACACAACCACCCCTTTATTGATGGGGCCATAGAGACACACCCCTTCATTGCTGGGGTCACAGACACACATCCCTTTGGTGCTGAGGTCACACAAACAGACACACTCCTTCAGCGCTGGGGCCACACACACACCCCTTCAGTGCTGCATTTCAGGGGACATGTACACGTGTGCCAAACACACGTGCACACACCCCTTCAGTGCTGCAGTGTTGAGGACACAAACACACACCCCATTAGTGCAGGGACACGCAAACCATCACACATCCACCCCTTTATTGATGGGGTCACATAGACACCCCTTCATTTCTGGGGTCACAGACACACATCCCTTTGGTGCTGAGGTCACACAAACAGACACAGACACACGCCTTCAGTGCTGGGGCCACACACACAGCACTTCAGTGCTGCATTTCAGGGGATATGTACACGTGTGCCAAACACACGTTCACACACCCCTTCTGTGCTGCAGTGTTGAGGAAATAAGCACACACCCCATTAGTGCAGGGACACGCAAACCATCACACATCCACCCCTTTATTGATGGGGTCACAGAGACACCCCTTCATTTCTGGGATCACAGACACACATCCCTTTGGTGCTGAGGTCACACAAACAGACACACACTTTCAGTGCTGGGGCCACACACACAGCCCTTCAGTGTTGCATTTCTGGAGACATGTACATGTGTGCCAAACACACGTGCACACACCCCTTCAGTGCTGCAGTGTTGAGGACACAAACACACACCCCATTAGTGCAGGGACACACAAACCATCACACAGCCACCCCTTTATTGATGGGGCCATAGAGACACAGCCCTTCATTGCTGGGGTCACAGACACACATCCCTTTGGTGCTGAGGTCACACAACCAGACACAGACACACACCTTCAGTGCTGGAGCCACACACACAGCCCTTCAGTGCTGCATTTCATGGGACATGTACACGTGTGCCAAATACACATGCACACACCCCTTCAGTGTTGCAGTGATGAGGAAACAAGCACACACCCCATTAGTGCAGGGACACGCAGACCATCAGACAGCCTCCCCGTTATTGATTGGGCCATGGAGACAAACATCTTTATTGCTGGGGTCACAGACACACATCCCTTTGGTGCTGAGGTCACACAAACAGACACAGACACACACCTTCAGTGCTGGGGACACACACACAGCCCTTCAGTGCTGCATTTCAGGGGATATGTAGACGTGTGCCAAACACACATGCACACACCCCTTCAGTGTTGCAGTGATGAGGAAACAAGCACACACCCCATTAGTGCAGGGACACGCAAACCATCCCACAGCCTCCCCGTAATTGATGGGGCCATAGAGACACACATCTTTATTGCTGGGGTCACAGACACACATCCCTTTGGTGCTGAGGTCACACAAACAGACACAGACACACACCTTCAGTGCTGGGGCCACACACACAGCCCTTCAGTGCTGCATTTCAGGGGACATGTACACTTGTGCCAAACACACGTGCACACACCCCTTCAGTGCTGCAGTGTTGAGGACACAAACACACACCCCATTAGTGCAGGGACACACAAACCATCACACAGCCACCCCTTTATTGATGGGGCCATAGAGACACAGCCCTTCATTGCTGGGGTCACAGACACACATCCCTTTGGTGCTGAGGTCACACAAACAGACACAGACACACACCTTCAGTGCTGGGGCCACACACACAGCCCTTCAGTGCTGCATTTCAGGGGACATGTACACGTGTGCCAAATACACGTTCACACACCCCTTCTGTGCTGCAGTGTTGAGGAAACAAGCACACACCCCATTAGTGCAGGGACACGCAAACCATCACACATTCACCCCTTTATTGATGGGGTCACAGAGACACCCCTTCATTTCTGGGATCACAGACACACATCCCTTTGGTGCTGAGGTCACACAAACAGACACAGACACACACCTTCAGTGCTGGGGCCACACACACAGCCCTTCAACGCTGCATTTCATGAGACATGTACACTTGTGCCAAACACACGTGCACACACCCTTCAGTGCTGCAGTGTTGAGGACACAAACACACACCCCATTAGTGCAGGGACACACAAACCATCACACAACCATCCCTTTTATTGATGGGGCCATAGAGACACACCCCTTCATTGCTGGGGTCACAGACACACATCCCTTTGGTGCTGAGGTCACACAAACAGACACAGACACACACCTTCAGTGCTGGGGCCACACACAGCCCTTCAGTGCTGCATTTCATGGGACATGTACACGTGTGCCAAACACACGTTCACACACCCCTTCTGTGCTGCAGTGTTGAGGAAACAAGCACACACCCCATTAGTGCAGGGACACGCAAACCATCACACATCCACCCCTTTTTTGATGGGGTCACAGAGACACCCCTTCATTTCTGGGATCACAGACACACATCCCTTTGGTGCTGAGGTCACACAAACAGACACAGACACACACCTTCAGTGCTGGGGCCACACACACAGCCCTTCAAAGCTGCATTTCATGAGACATGTACACTTGTGCCAAACACACGTGCACACACCCTTCAGTGCTGCAGTGTTGAGGACACAAACACACACCCCATTAGTGCAGGGACACACAAACCATCACACAACCATCCCTTTTATTGATGGGGCCATAGAGACACACCCCTTCATTGCTGGGGTCACAGACACACATCCCTTTGGTGCTGAGGTCACACAAACAGACACAGACACACACCTTCAGTGCTGGGGCCACACACACAGCCCTTCAGTGCTGCATTTCATGGGACATGTACACGTGTGCCAAACACACGTTCACACACCCCTTCTGTGCTGCAGTGTTGAGGAAACAAGCACACACCCCATTAGTGCAGGGACACGCAAACCATCACACATCCACCCCTTTATTGATGGGGTCACAGAGACACCCCTTCTTTTCTGGGATCACAGACACACATCCCTTTGGTGCTGAGGCCACACACACAGCCCTTCAGTGTTGCATTTCTGGAGACATGTACATGTGTGCCAAACACACGTGCACACACCCCTTCAGTGCTGCAGTGTTGAGGACACAAACACACACCCCTTTAGTGCAGGGACACACAAACCATCACACAACCATCCCTTTTATTGATGGGGCCATAGAGACACACCCCTTCATTGCTGGGGTCACAGACACACATCCCTTTGGTGCTGAGGTCACACAAACAGACACAGACACACACCTTCAGTGCTGGGGCCACACACACAGCCCTTCAGTGCTGCATTTCATGGGACATGTACACGTGTGCCAAACACACGTTCACACACCCCTTCTGTGCTGCAGTGTTGAGGAAACAAGCACACACCCCATTAGTGCAGGGACACGCAAACCATCACACATCCACCCCTTTATTGATGGGGTCACAGAGACACCCCTTCATTTCTGGGATCACAGACACACATCCCTTTGGTGCTGAGACCAGACACACAGCCCTTCAGTGTTGCATTTCTGGAGACATGTACATGTGTGCCAAACACACGTGCACACACCCCTTCAGTGCTGCAGTGTTGAGGACACAAACACACACCCCATTAGTGCAGGGACACACAAACCATCACACATCCACCCCTTTATTGATGGGGCTATAGAGACACAGCCCTTCATTGCTGGGGTCACAGACACACATCCCTTTGGTGCTGAGGTCACACAAACAGACACAGACACACACCTTCAGTGCTGGAGCCACACACACAGCCCTTCAGTGCTGCATTTCAGGGGACATGTACACGTGTGCCAAACACACGTGCACACACCCCTTCAGTGCTGTAGTGTTGAGGACACAAACACACACCCCATTAGTGCAGGGACACGCAAACCATCACACATCCACCCCTTTATTGATGGGGTCACAGAGACACCCCTTCATTTCTGGGGTCACAGACACACATCCCTTTGGTGTTGAGGTCACACAAACAGACACAGACACACACTTTCAGTGCTGGGGCTACACACACAGCCCTTCGGTGTAAAAAAAAAAATGTTTTTAAAAATATAAAAAAAAATTAAAAATATATAAAAGTTTAAATCACCCCCCTTTCGCCCCATTCCAAATAAAATTCTGAAAATACCACCCACATACCCATATTTCCTATTGCCGTGCTCAGAATCGCCCGATCTATCAATATAAAAAAATAATTAATCCAATCGGTAAACGGCGTAGCGAGAAAAAAATTCTAAACGCCAGAATTACGTTTTTTGGTCGCCGCAACATTGCAACAAAATGGTATCAATAAAAACTTCAGCTCGGCGTGCAAAAAATGAACCCGGCCCCAGATCCCGAAAAATCGAGACGCTACGGGTCTTGTAAAATGGCGCCATTTTATTTTTTAATTATGGCACTTTGCAAAGCACTTCATTAGTTTCTTTGGCGTCATATCCGTAAAATGATGATATTAAAGTGGCCTCCAGACCCTGCTTTTCCCCAGTGCAGGAGCGTTGCTGGGGTCCTAAGAGATCAGGAACCCCAGCCCCAAAGTACATGTTTCCCCATATAACCTCCCTGCCACTTAAAAGAGGATTTATACATATATAATTACAGTATACCACTGTTACTAATCTAAAATACACTATACAAAGACCAATATTCCCAAAATTACTACTATACAAGGCCAAAATGATCCTGCTACACAATGTCCTCTACCATCACCACCACACAGTGAGTCCATATATGAAGGAAAACCCCGCAGGGTAAAAGACCATGAAAGGAGTCCAGGGAGTATAAAATCTATCATATTTATTCAGCAATAGAAAAATAGGATGATGGGGGAAGGGACACGACACATATGTGATTGTTAGACATGTAAGCGAAAAAAAGCAAGGCACGCAAGGAAGGGGCCATTCCAGGTATAATGGCTGTCTATAGTATCATCATGGGTATACTAAAATATCCCAAAATAGACACCGCATATATTCCACTGGGGGCAACAGTCATCATATGCAGGTGCATCTCACTAAATTAGAATATCATCAAAAAGTTAATTTATTTGAGTTCTTCAATACAAAAAGTGAAACTCGTATATTATATAGAGTCATTACAGACAGAGAGATCTATTTCAAGTGTTTATTTCTGTTAATGTTGACGATTATGGCTTACAGCCAATGAAAACACTAAAGTCAATATCTCAGTAAATTAGAATAATTAACAAAAAGCACCTGCAACGGCTTCCTAAGTTTTTAAAAAGTCCCATAGTCTGTTTCAGTAGGCTCCACAATCATGGGGAAGACTGCTGACTTTACAAATGCCAAGAAGGCAGTCATTGACACCATCCACAAGGTCCCAGAGTTCCAATTTTCCTTTGGAAATCAAGGTCCCAGAGTCTGGAGGAAGAGTGGAGAGGCCACAGTCCAAGCTGCTTGAGGTCTAGTGAGAAGTTTCCACTATCAGTGATGGTTTGGGGAGCCATGTCATCTGCTGGTGTAGGTCCACTGTGTTTTATCAAGACCAAAGTCAGTGCAGCCGTCTACCAGGACATTTTACAGCACTTCATGCTTCCCTCTGCTGGCAAGCTTTTTGGAGATGGAAATTTCATTCTCCAGCAGGACTTGGCCCCTGTCCACACTGCTAAAAGTACCAATACCTGGTTTAAAGACAACAGCATCACTCTGCTTAATTGGCCAGCAAATTCACCTGAACTTAACCCCATAGAGAAACTATGGGGTATTGTCAAGAGGAAGATGAGACACCAGACCCAACAATGTTGTCGAGCTGAAGGCTGCTATCAAAGCCACCTGGGCTCCCATAACACCTCAGCAGGGCCACAGGCTGATCCCTCCATGCCACATTGCCGCATTGATGCAGTAATTGATGCAAAAGGAGCCCCGACCAAGTATTGAGGGCATTTACTGAACATACATTTCAGTAGGCCAACATTTCGGATTTTAAAAACATTTTTCAAGCTGATGTTATGAAGTATTTTAATTTACTGAGATAATGACTTTTGTGATTTTATTGGCTGTAAGCCATAATCAGTGGCGTACCGCCAATGGTGGCAGGCCACACCACTGCTATGGGGCCCGTGAGCCTCGGGGGAGCGAGGAGGATAGGTGAGTATTGGGTGGGTGGGAGGGTGCGGCGGCGGAGGAGCGGGCACACGCAGTAGCGGCTGCTGTAGCTACCACGTGTGCCCACTGCTAAAGGGACATGAATATTCCCTCTTCTCCACTTCCATGGGCGTGGAGAAGAGGGAATATTCATTCTCTTTAGTAGCGGGCACGGAGGAGCGCTGAGCCGTGGCTCCTGCTTACAGTGCCCGCTACCAAAGAGAATGCATATTCACGCTTGTCAACGCTCATAGTCCCGGCGTGGAGAGGAGTGAATATGCTGGCAGCAGCAGCAGCTCACCTAGGCAACTGAGAGCGCGCGCTGCTCAGATACCAACATGAGCTGCTGGCAGACAGAACACAGCAGCTCTGGAGCGAAGGTGAGGAAGGAAGGTGAGTATAAGTGTTTATTTTTTGTGTGTGCAGTGATGGGGCCACACATACCAGGATTGGGGGGTGAGGAGGCCATACATACCAGGATTGGGGGGTGAGGAGGCCATACATACCAAGATTGGGGGATGAGGGGGCTATGCATACCAGGATTGGGGGATGAGGGGGCCACACATACCAGGATTGGGGGATGAGAAGGCCACATATACCATTCCTGACCCCATTTCTGGCGATTGGATATTTCCCTGGATCTCGTGTATCCTGCTGCATATTGCTGTATATAACATAGGTTTACTTTATGTGAACAATGGCCAAATAGCTGTTTTTTGAGAACTCGTCCTGTATGATAAAATCTGCGATGGGGGTTCCTAATACGGCTTCCAACGAAGATGTGACATCATCCAAATGTGTATAAGAACTAGCGAGTGATAAAGGAGACAATGGCTGGTAGGTAATAAGTCATTACCTGTCTGCCAATATCTTCTTCTGGAAGACTTCAAGATATCATGTATTACATATTACATATTATTTTGAAAGAGCACCATGTAATACCACATGTGTCCTGGAGAGGCCACTACGTCCAGCAAAACACAGCTGATTGCTGAGGGTGTTCACTGCCGGACCCCCGACTATCAACTGATCGCCTGCAAGTCCTCATTTGGGGACAGGAGTTGTTCACACTTGGCATATTTTGTGATTCATGAGGGGAGGACAGTAGCCGGATATAGACTTTTTCTATAAAGTCAGATTAAAGGGGTTTTCAGGAATGTTTTTATGTAATATATAGGAGGTTCCCAGTGGTAGAGAAAACACACAGAGCTTTACTTTCTCCTGCTGCTCCAGCTCTGGATCTTCAGCGCTTCCTGTGCTCTATTGTGACAGGCTGCAGGGGTGATGGCTCAACTTCAGCACACATCATTGCTGCAGCCAATCACTGAGCTTAGAAGCTCTGTCGGCATGGCCCACTGAGCCAAGTGATTGGCTGCAGAGCTGCAGTCATGATGTCACCCTTGAAGCCAGTGACTAAAGATCAGCGGCAGCGGTGAAGTGCTGGAGCTGGAGCAGGAGGTAGTAAAGCTTCATCTGTTCTACTTAAGTGACGATTTATAGGATTTATATTTAAGTGATGAAAAAAAAAACAGAAATTTGTAAAAAAAATAATAAAAATAATTTGCTTGTGTCGCCACTTTCCGAGATCTGAAAGCCGCGGCGTTTTCATGTTTCGGGAATGGGGCTGCGTGAGGGCTGGTTTTTTGCACCACAAACTGATGGTTATATTGATATCATTTTGGGGTATATACAATGTTTTGATTGCCTGTTATTATTTATTTTTTTCTTGTTGCAACGACTGAAAATCTGTAATTCTGGCATTTTATGTAATGTTCTAGTTACGCCGTTTACTAAATGGATTCATTTATTTTATATTTTGATGGATCTGACTTTTACAAACGCAGCGATACCAAATATGTGTATTTTTTAAAATGTTTTATAATTCTTAATTTTTAATGGGGGGAAAACTGGGATGACTTGAACTTTTATACTTTCTTGATTTTTTTTTTTTACTTTTCACTGTATTTGTTAGTCTCTTTAGGGGGCTTGAACCTGCAATCATCCGATTGCTTGTGCTATATACAGCATTGCTATATATAGCAGAAATCACGGTCTCCTATGAACACTTGCAACAGGCTGGCTGTCACAGGAATACAGTGATGACAGACAGTGTGCAGTGATGGGGCCACACATACCAGGATTGGGGGGTGAGGAGGCCCCACATACCTGGATTGGGGGATGAGAAGGCCATGCATACCAGG
Organism: Phyllobates terribilis; assembly: GCF_046119375.1. Lineage (NCBI taxonomy): Eukaryota > Metazoa > Chordata > Amphibia > Anura > Dendrobatidae > Phyllobates > Phyllobates terribilis. The sequence goes on along the minus strand of NW_027362807.1, from coordinate 5,026,655 downwards.
ATTGGGGGTTGAGGGGTCCACACACACCAGGGAATTGGGGGATGAGAAGGCCACACATACCAGGATTGGGGGATGAGGAGGCCACACATTCCAGGATTGGGGGATGAGGAGGCCACACATACCGGGATTGGGGGATGAGGAGGCCACACATACCAAGATTGGGGGATGAGGAGGCCACACATACCAGGATTGGGGGATGAGGAGGCCACACATACCAGGATTGGAGGATGAGGGGGCCATGCATACCAGGATTGGGGGATGAGGGGTGCCATATGTACCAGGATTGGGGGATGAGGGGTGCCATACATACCAGGATTGGTGATGAGGGGTGCCATACATACCAGGATGGTGAAATTAATTTTCTAGTAGCTGCTGCATTTCCCACCCTAGGCTTATACTCAACTCAATACATTTTCCCAGTTTTTTTGTGGTAAAATTAGGGGCCTCGGCTTATACTCGGGTCGTCTTATTTAAAACATATGGTATTTTAAAATCAGTGAGTACGTGGTGCCCATAATACTGCAGGACTGTGTGGTGCATTATACTATATGGGGGCTGCATTTTGCCCTTTGGGGTGTGAAATATACTGTATGGAGGACTATGGGGAGTGCATTATATTCTATCGAGGACCATGGGAAGTTCATTATACTATATGGAGGATTATGGGGGGTGCATTATACTATATGGAGGATTTTGGAGAGTGCATTATACTATATGGAGGATTATGGGTGGCATATTATACTATATGGAAGTCTATGTGGGGCCATTATGATATTTTGAGGGCTATGTGGGGGGCCGTTATACTGTATGAAAGCAATTATACGGTGTGAAGGTTTGTGTGGGGTCCATCATACTGTTTGGAGGGCTGTGTGGGGCCATTATACTGTTTGGAGGGCTAGTGTGGGCCATTATACTGTATGTAGGCCCATTATACTGTATGTAGGCCCATTATACGGTGTGAAGGTTTGTGTGGGGCCATTAAACTGTTTGGAGGGCTGTGTGGGCCATTATACTGTATGTAGGTCCATTATACTGTATGGAGGGCTGTGTGGGAGTCACAGTTGGGGGAATCATATTGTGTTAGGGTCACCATACTTTGCCTTGGGAGTTGAAGTGGGGTACAATAAGGTCATTATACTGTTCATGTAGAGGCTAATGTGGAGGAATGCACCATGGGGGTATCATACTGTGTTTGGGGGGCACTTTTATTGGCATCATACTTCATGGGGGCAATGAAAGAGGGATCTAGGACTTCAGTAGGAGGAAAATGAGAAAAACGAAGTAAAGGCTGGAAAGTTGTGAGATCGGCTCTTCTGTGACACAGACAAATATTTCTTTATTTTTTTGGTGGGGGGGTCCAATTAGAGCTTCTGCTATGGGGCCTCATGATTTCTATGTGCGCCCCTGGCCATAATCATCAACATTAACAGAAATAAACACTTGAAATAGATCACTTTGATTGTAATGACTTTATATAATATATGAGTTTCATTTTCAGCATTGAAGAACTAAAATAAATAAACTTTATGATGATATTCTAATTTAGTGAGATGCACCTGTATATATAAGGGGTGTGGGTGCCATCATACTATAAGGGGCTATGGGAGTCATCATGCTATATATAAGGGGCAGTGGGGCCATCATATTATATAAAATGGGGAGTGGGTGCCAGAATACAGTTTATAAGGGGCTGTGGGGCCATCATACAGTATAAAGGGAGCTGTAGGGGCCATAATATAGTGTACAAGTGGGTGTGGGGGCCATCATACAATATATATTGAGCTGCGGGGGCCATCACACTGTACTGTATATATGGGGCTGTGAGGGCCATTATACAGGATATAGGGAGTTGTAGGGACCATCATGCCAGTTATAAGGAGTTGTAGAGACCATCATACAGTGCATAGGGAGCTGTGGAGACCATCATACAGTGCATAGGGAGCTGTGGGGACCATTATGCAGTGCATAGGGATATGTGGGGACCATCATACAGGGCATAGGGAGCTGTGGGGACCATTATGCAGTGCGTAGGGAGCTGTGGGGACCATTATGCAGTGCATAGGGAGTTGTGGGGACCATCATACAGTGCATAGGGAGTTGTGGGGACTATCATACAGTACATAAGGAGCTGTGGGGACCATCATACCGTGTATAAGGAGCTGAGGGAACCATCATACAGTGTATAAGGAGCCGTGGGGACTATCATACAGAGCGTAGAGAGCTGTGGGGACCATCATACAGTGCATAGGGAGATGTGGGGACCATCATACAGGGCATAGGGAGCTGTGGGGACCATTATGCAGTGTATAGGGAGCTGTGGAGACCATCATACCGAGCGTAGGGAGCTGCGGGGACCATCATACAGTACATAAGGAGCCGTGGGGACCGTCATACAGTGTATAAGGAGCCGTAGGGACCATCATTCAGTGCATAAGGAGCTGCGGGGACCTTCATACAGTTTGTAGAGAGCTATGAGGACCATCATACAATGCATAGGGAGCTGTGGAGACCATCATACAATGCATAGGGAACTGTGAAGACCATCATACAGTGCATAGGGCACTGTGGGGACCATCATACAGAGCGTAGGGAGCAGTGGGGACCATCATACAGAGCATAGGGAGCTGTGGGGACCATCATACTGAGCATAGGGAGCTGTGGGGACCATCATACAGTGTCTAGGGAGCTATGGGGACCCTCATACAGTATCTAAGGAGCTGTGGGGACCATCATACAGTGTGTAGGGAGCCGTGGGGACCATCATACAGTGCATAGTGAGCTGTGGGTTCCATCATACGGAGCGTAGAGAGCTGTGGGTTCCATCATACAGAGCGTAGATAGCTGTGGGGACCATCATACAGTGCAAAGGGAGCTGTGGGTTCCATCATACATGGCATAGGGAGCTATGGGGACCATCATACAGAGCATAGAGAGCTGTGGGGACCATTATGCAATGCATAGTGAGCTGTGGGGACCATCATACAGTGCATGGGGGAGCTGTGGGGATCATCATACAGTGTCTAGGGAGCTGTAGGGACCCTCATACAGTATCTAAGGAGCTGTGGGGACAATCATACAGTGTGTATGAAGCTGTGGGGACCATCATATAGTGTCTAGGGAGCTGTGGGGACCATCGTACAGTATCTAAGGAGCTGTGGGGACCATCATACAGTGTGTAGGGAGCTGTGGGGACCATCATACAGTGTATAGGGAGCTGTGGGGACCATCATACAGAGCGTAGGGAGCTGTGGGGACCATGTTACCAGTGCATATGGAGCTGTGGGTACCATCATACAGTGCATAGGGAGCTGTGGGGACCATCATACAGTGCATAGGGAGCTGTGGGGACCATCACACAGAGCGTAGGGAGATGTGGGGACCATGATACAGTGCATATGGAACTGTCAGTACCATCATACAGGGCATAGGGAGTTGTGGGGACCATTATGCAGTGCATACGGAGCTGTGGGGACCATCATACAGGGTATAGGGAGCTATGGGGATCATCATACAGTGCGTAGGGAGCTGTGGGGACCATCATACAGTGTCTAGGGAGCTGTGGGGACCATCATGCAGTGTATAGGGAGCTGTTGGGACCATCATACAGTGTCTAGGGAGCTGTGGGGACCATCATACAGTGCATAGGGAGCTGTGGGGACCATCATACAGTGCTTAGTGAGCTGTGGGACTATCATACAATATACAGGGTGCTATGGCGGCACTCAGGACATTATTTCTTTTAAATGGGTGCATCATCAGAAATTTCTTCTTTCACCACCCCGAAATCATCGTCCATAGACTTGAAGAAGAACTTTGTAGTTGGGTGTAGTTTGATTGTGGCTTTAAGGGGGCATTATTACTTAAAGGGGATACTCAACGGTATTTGTTGCTTGGAGGGAACACTTCAGATATTGAAACTTTCATAAGAGCATATCTGGCATTATTACTTGCTAGGTAGCACAGTGGGGTCTTTACTACTTTCTATGGGACGCTATTATTTTTATAGGTCCCCTCTATCTGGCACACAGTCTTTGTAGCATTAATTGGTGGTGGGTAATCATAGTAATGACATAATTTTTGAAGTATTGAGGTTCCTATTCCACGTGGGAAGAGCAGGCAGCATGGGGAGGTTGTGCAGGGTGGGAATAGATGGGGACGGTGCTGGAAATGTGAGAAGTCAGATGGTCTTTGTACAGGGTGTTTTTTTATGTAGAGGCAATGGTTATATCATAATACTATGTACTCACTGTGTAGTGTTGATGGTAGAGGGCATTGTGTAGGGGGATTATTATTGCCTTGTATAGAAGTCATTTTGGGAATATTGGTCTTTCAGTTGTGTATTTTAGGTTAGCAACAATGGTGTACTGTAATTATATATGTATAGGTCCTCTTTTAAGTGGCAGGGAGGTTGTATGGGGAAACACCTACTTTGGGGCTTTGGCCCCTGATCTTTTAGGACCCTAGCAACGTCCCGGCATACAAGGGATATCGGGGGGCACAAAGTGTTCTGGAGGTTTCCTTTACAGTATGAAGCATTTTCCACACAGTATCCTTCCTCTGTAATATACTCCAGGACTGGTGAGGCGCACTGTCGCTCCCTATTTCGCCATAACTCGGCCTCAGCACTGCAGTGCTGATCAGCAGGTCTGCTTACTTGTTCTTCGGTTTCGCGCACTATGTCTTCCACTACTGGGGCCCTTGAACCCTTGCACTCGTGACTCCCACTAGTACATCATATTCAGTGCTGCTTTGGGGTCCGTAACTCGGCGTCCAATCCAAGGACCCTTCTCTGTAAGGCCACTCTGTCTCATCGGTCCAAAAAAGTCAGGCGCACTTCATGGCCTCCTCATATAGAATGAATGGAGCAGCATTTTAGCATGCGGACCACCGTTCCAATCTAAAGGGGATGAAGGTTCCTGTAGATTGGAGCTTGTTTTCATTGGACAACCCCTTTAATTTTTCACACACTGTTTCTGCATTTAAGTCTATTTTTTGGTAAATATTCGATGACCTGGTGTAATTTGTGATGTGTTGTTGTTCACCTGAGGTTGTATTGACCTCATTTTATAACTTCTAAGGACCAGACTTTTTTTAATATATCCTGAATAGAACACAATAGAATTGTATGGAAAACATGATTGTGTTCTTCACAATTCAAGGCGACGTGTCCTTATGAGATCTTTTTCTTGAAGGTATATGGCCCTCAGGTTCTTTATCACCATGCAATCTGAAGAGCCAACTTAGACTAAGAGTGGCCACCACTGGGCATACACCATGGTGCAGCAAGGGCTAGCAATCTGTCCCTCCAATTGTGTGGGTACTTATTGCTTAGGGAATGTCAGTCCAATTCTTCTTTTTAAGAGGGTTCACTGTCTGTGCATCTCTGTGCCCGAAGAATATTAACCTGGTGTTACTGTATTACTGCTGTTCCAAGTGGCAAGCACATGGTTCTCTTAGAGACAGTGCCCTTGTTTAAACCCAAGTAGACTTGAATTGGAAAGGCCACTGGTCTGGACCAGGACTCTGGTTGTGGACGGTGATGGCGGCATGCACGGTTTCTATGTACGTGTCTGTGTGTAGTCAGAAAAGCATTTCAGTGGTGGCCTAATAACTGCAAGGAGCGACGGAGGTGTTGGACAAAGGTAAACGAGTGGCTGCAGAACGGTTGGTAAATGTGGCCACTTCATGGGAATATTGGCCACTGATGACTGAGGCCTCCCTCCTGGTTTGGTCCTGGAGCCCCCCGGCCACTTGTTGATCATCTTTCCTGTTTTTTACTGTTACACAAGACCCTGTGTCTCCTGTATTCTGCAGCTGCGTCCCGTTCTTCAGTCTTCTTTCTGTAGCATGGTGTGTACGACGTCCTGGATACCGTGTTACTGCTCCATCACAGACTGAACCCCAGAACAATTGTCATGGAATTTGGTACCAGAGTTCTCTCTGTGTATGGAGCCCCCATATTTTGTGATTACTCTTATCATTCTCACTGTGTAAGGTGAAATCCAGGAAAAAAAAACACAAAACAATATATATATATATAAAATTAATTTTTTTTATTGAAATAGCAATAAGCAACATTGTAATGAAAATATTACTGGTCCTTTAAGAAATTAAACTATGGTCACAGTCACTCTCAGATTGGCCCCGGTGGAGACCACAAAACGAGCTGCGGTCATTGGGGACCACCTGAGAGTCATTGGGACCCAAAGATCCAGAAGAAGGCAAAGAAACCCCCCCAAAAGAATTCTGATTCAGGGGGGAAAAAATTCCTTCCTGACCCCATTTCTGGCGATCGGATATTTCCCTGGATCTCGTGTATCCTGCTGCATATTGCTGTATATAACATAGGCTTACGTCATGTGAACAATGGCCAAATAGCTGTTGGCTGAGAACTCGTCCTGTATGATAAAATCTGCGATGGAGGTTCCTAATACGGCTTCCAACGAAGATGTGACATCATCCAAATGTGTATAAGAACTAGCGAGTGATAAAGGAGACAATGGCTGGTAGGTAATAAGTCATTACCTGTCTGCCAATATCTTCTTCTGGAAGACTTCAATATATCATGTATTACATATTACATATTATTCTGAAAGAGCACCATGTAATACCACATGTGTCCTGGAGAGGCCGCTACGTCCAGCAAAACACAGCTGATTGCTGAGGGTGTTCACTGCCAGACCCCCGACTATCAACTGATCGCCTGCAAGTCCTCATTTGGGGACAGGAGTTGTTCACACTTGGCATATTTTGTGATTCATGAGGGGAGGACAGTAGCCGGATATAGACTTTTTCTATAAAGTCAGATTAAAGGGGTTTTCAGGAATGTTTTTATGTAATATATAGGAGGTTCCCAGTGGTAGAGAAAACACACAGAGCTTTACTTTCTCCTGCTGCTCCAGCTCTGGATCTTCAGCGCTTCCTGTGCTCTATTGTGACAGGCTGCAGGGGTGATGGCTCAACTTCAGCACACATCATTGCTGCAGCCAATCACTGAGCTTAGAAGCTCTGTCAGCGTGGCCCACTGAGCCAAGTGATTGGCTGCAGAGCTGCAGTCATGATGTCACCCTTGAAGCCAGTGACTAAAGATCAGCGGCAGCGGTGAAGTGCTGGAGCTGAAGCAGGAGGTAGTAAAGCTTCATCTCTTCTACTTAAATATAAATCCTATAAATCGTCACTTAAGTGATGAAAAAAAATTCAGAAATTGGTAAAAAAAAAAAAATAAAAATAATTTGCTTGTGTCGCCACTTTCCGAGATCTGAAAGCCGCGGCGTTTTCATGTTTCGGGAATGGGGCTGCGTGAGGGCTGGTTTTTTGCACCACAAACTGATGGTTATATTGATATCATTTTGGGGTATATACAATGTTTTGATTGCCTGTTATTATATATTTTTTTCTTGTTGCAATGACTGAAAATCTGTAATTCTGGCATTTTATGTAATTTTCTAGTTACGCCGTTTACTAAATGGATTAATTTATTTTATATTTTGATGGATCTGACTTTTACAAACGCATCGATACCAAATATGTGTATTTTTTAAATGTTTTAAAAAAACTTGGATGATTTGAACTTTTATACTTTTTTCATTTTTTTTTACTTTTCACTGTATTTGTTCGTCTCTTTAGGGGGCTTGAACCTGCAATCATCTGATTGCTTGTGCTATATACAGCATTGCTATATATAGCAGAAATCACGGTCTCCTATGAACATTAGCAACAGGCTGGCTGTCACAGGAATACAGTGATGACAGATAGTGTGCAATGATGGGGCCACACATACCCGGATTGGGGGGGTGAGGAGGCCCCACATACCAGGATTGGAGGATGAGGGGGCCATGCATAACAGGATTGGGGATTGAGGGGGCCACACATACAAGGGGATTGGGGGATGAGAAGGCCACACATACCAGGATTGGGGGATGAGGAGGCCACACATACAAGGATTTGGGGATGAGGAGGCCACAGATACCAGGATTGGGGGATGAGGAGGCCACAGTTACCAAGATTGGAGGATGAGGAGGCCACAGATACCAAGATTGGGGGATGAGGAGGCCATACATACCAGGATTGGGGGATGAGGAGGCCACACATACCAGGATTGGGGAATGAGGAGGCCACGCATACCAGGATTGGGGGATGAGGGGGCCACGCTTGCCAGGATTGGGAGATGAGGGGTGCCATGTGTACCAGGATTGGGGTATGAGGGGTGCCATATGTACCAAGATTGGGGGATGAGGGGTGCCATACATACCAGGATGGTGAAATTTTCCAGTAGCTGCTGCATTTCCCACCCTAGGCTTATACTCAACTCAATACGTTTTCCCAGTTTTTTTGTGGTAAAATTAGGCGTCTCGGCTTATACTCGGGTCGTCTTATTTAAAACATACGGTATTTTAAAATCAGTGAGTACGTGGTGCCCATAATACTGCAGGACTGTGTGGTGCATTATACTATATGGGAGCTGCATTTTACCCTTTGGGGTGTGAAATATACTGTATGGAGGACTATGGGGAGTGCATTATATTCTATCGAGGACCATGGGAAGTTCATTATACTATATGGAGGATTATGGGGGGTGCATCATACTATATGGAGGATTTTGGAGGGTGCATTATGCTATATGGAGGATTATGGGTGGCATATTATACTATATGGAGGATTATGGGGGGTGCATTATACTATATGGAGGATTTTGGAGGGTGCATTATACTATATGGAGGATTATGGGTGGCATATTATACTATATGGAAGTCTATGTGGGGCCATTATGATATTTTGAGGGCTATGTGGGGGGCCGTTATACTGTATGAAAGCAATTATACGGTGTGAAGGTTGGTGTGGGGTCCATCATACTGTTTGGAGGGCTGTGTGGGGCCATTATACTGTTTGGAGGGCTATTGTGGGCCATTATACTGTATGTAGGCCCATTATACTGTATGGAGGGCTGTGTGGGAGTCACAGTTGGGGGAATCATACTGTGTTAGTGTCACCATACTTTGCCTTGGGAGTTGAAGTGGGGTACAATAAGGTCATTATACTGTTCATGTAGAAGCTAATGTGGAGGAATGCACCATGGGGGTATCATACTGTGTTTGGGGGGCACTTTTATTGGCATCATACTTCATGGGGGCAATGAAAGAGGGATCTAGGACTTCAGTAGGAGGAAAATTAGAAAAACAAAGTAAAGGCTGGAAAGTTGTGAGATCGGCTCTTCTGTGACACAGACAAATATTTCTTTATTTTTTGGTGGGGGGTCCAATTAGAGCTTCTGCTATGGGGCCTCGCGATTTCTATGTGTGCCCCTGGCCATAATCATCAACATTAACAGAAATAAACACTTGAAATAGATCTCTTTGATTGTAATGACTCTATATAATATACAGTACAGACCAAAAGTTTGCACACATCTTCTCATTTAAAGATTTTTCTGTATTTTCATGACTATGAAAATTGTACATTCACACTGAAGGCATCAAAACTATGAATTAACACATGTGGAATTATATACTTAACAAAAAAGTGTGAAACAACTGAAAATATGTCTTATATTCTAGGTTCTTCAAAGTAGCCACCTTTTGCTTTGATGACTGCTTTGCACACTCTTGGCATTCTCTTGATGAGCTTCACGAGGTAGTCACCGGAAATGGTCTTCCAACAATCTTGAAGGAGTTCCCAGAGATGCTTAGCACTTGTTGGCCCTTTTGCCTTCACTCTGCGGTCCAGCTCACACCAAACCATCTCGATTGGGTTCAGGTCTGGTGACTGTGGAGGCCAGGTCATCTGGCGTAGCACCCCATCACTCTCCTTCTTGGTCAAATATCCCTTACACAGTCTGGAGGTGTGTTTGGGGTCATTGTCCTGTTGAAAAATAAATGATGGTCCAACTAAACGCAAACCGGATGGAATAGCATGCCGCTGCAAGATGCTGTGGTAGCCATGCTGGTTCAGTATGCCTTCAATTTTGAATAAATCCCCAACAGTGTCACCAGCAAAGCACCCCACACCATCACACCTCCTCCATGCTTCACGGTGGGAACCAGGCATGTAGGGTCCATCCGTTCACTTTTTCTGTGTCGCACAAAGACACGGTGGCTGGAACCAAAGATCTCAAATTTGGACTCATCAGACCAAAGCACAGATTTCCACTGGTCTAATGGCCATTCCTTGTGTTTTTTAGCCCAAACAAGTCTCTTCTGCTTGTTGCCTGTCCTTAGCAGTGGTTTCCTAGCAGCTATTTTACCATGAAGGCCTGCTGCACAAAGTCTCCTCTTAACAGTTGTTGAAGAGATGTGTCTGCTGCTAGAACTCTGTGTGGCATTGACCTGGTCTCTAATCTGAGCTGCAGTTAACCTGCGATTTCTGATGCCGGTGACTCGGATAAACTTATCCTCAGAAGCAGAGGTGACTCTTTGTCTTCCTTTCCTGGGGCGGTCCTCATGTGAGCCAGTTTCTTTGTAGCGCTTGATGGTTTTTGCAACTGCACTTGGGGACACTTTCAAAGTTTGCCCAATTTTTCGGACTGACTGACCTTCATTTCTTAAAGTAATGATGGCCACTCGTTTTTCTTTACTTAGCTGCTTTTTTCTTTCCATAATACAAATTCTAACAGTCTATTCAGTAGGACTAGAAAAAAGAGAGGGGTCGCTCACTGGTCTATTCGGGTGCTCTGAAGAAAAGAGTAATCTCAATGGCAAAAAGAACTTCGGCACTCCATACATGAAAATATAAGAAATATTGTATCTAGACTAATGTCACTTTGAAAAATGAAGGTTTTTTTGCGCATAATTTGGCCAATTTATGTGTGCCCATCAACCACGACAAAGTCACCTTCGTATGATGGGAAACTACGCTACGCTACCACTGGATATGCCACTCTTGGGCTGTAAGCCTGTATGGACAATATGTCTCTGCTTGGGCTTTTAACCTACAATGTATGGGCTGGTAGAGCTAGTTAAAACCACCTGTGACTGAATGGGAGGGACACATGGTCAGAAAAAAGGCTGTCAAACTTCTAATAGTGTGAACACGTACCTGCTGCAATGCTCCAGGAGCGGGATCCCAAAAATGATTAATAGAAAAAAGAGAGGGGTCGCTCACTGGTCTATTCGGGTGCTCTGAAGAAAAGAGTAATCTCAATGGCAAAAAGAACTTCGGCACTCCATACATGAAAATATAAGAAATATTGTATCTAGACTAATGTCACTTTGAAAAATGAAGGTTTTTTGCGCATAATTTGGCCAATTTATGTGTGCCCATCAACCATGACAAGGTCACCTTCGTATGATGGGAAACTACGCTACGCTACCACTGGATATGCCACTCTTGGGCTGTAAGCCTGTATGGACAATATGTCTCTGCTTGGGCTTTTAACCTACAATGTATGGGCTGGTAGAGCTAGTTAAAACCACCTGTGACTGAATGGGAGGGACACATGGTCAGAAAAAAGGCTGTCAAACTTCTAATAGTGTGAACACGTACCTGCTGCAATGCTCCAGGAGCGGGATCCCAAAAATGATTAATAGAAAAAAGAGAGGGGTCGCTCACTGGTCTATTCGGGTGCTCTGAAGAAAAGAGTAATCTCAATGGCAAAAAGAACTTCGGCACTCCATACATGAAAATATAAGAAATATTGTATCTAGACTAATGTCACTTTGAAAAATCAAGGTTTTTTGCGCATAAATTGGCCAAATTATGCGCAAAAAACCTTCATTTTTCAAAGTGACATTAGTCTAGATACAATATTTCTTATATTTTCATGTATGGAGTGCCGAAGTTCTTTTTGCCATATTCAGTAGGACTATCAGCTGTGTATCCACCAGACTTCTGCACAACACAACTGATGGTCCCAACCCCATTTATAAGGCAAGAAATCCCACTTATTAAACCTGACAGGGCACACCTGTGAAGTGAAAACCATTTCCGGTGACTACCTCTTGAAGCTCATCAAGAGAATGCCAAGAGTGTGCAAAGCAGTCATCAAAGCAAAAGGTGGCTACTTTGAAGAACCTAGAATATAAGACATTTTTTCAGTTGTTTCACACTTTTTTGTTTAGTGTATAATTCCACATGTGTTAATTCATAGTTTTGATGCCTTTGGTGTGAATGTACAATTTTCATAGTCATGAAAATACAGAAAAATCTTTAAATGAGAAGGTGTGTCCAAACTTTTGGTCTGTACTGTATAAGGGGTGTGGGTGCCATCATACTATAAGGGGCTATGGGAGTCATCATGCTATATATAAGGGGCAGTGGGGCCATCATATTATATAAAATGGGGAGTGGGTGCCAGAATACACTTTATAAGGGGCTGTGGGGCCATCATACAGTTTAACCGGTTCCCGACCGCCCACTGTAGATAAACGACGGCGCTTGCTGGGCTCTGTGCAGCGCTGACGTTTAAAAACGGTGGGTGGTCTCGCAGCGCTCAGGACCCCCAGGGTCCTGCAAGCGCTGCAATTCCGGTGCAGAGCGTTAGCTCTGACATGGAACATCATCGAGACCTGATTGGATCAGGTCCCAATGATGTTAACCCTTTGCTATGTTCTATATGCCGCGATCTATAGTGATCACGGCATATAGAAGATAGACAGAGGAGAGAGGGTCGTCTTACTTACCTCTCCAACGACCCCTGATACCTTCCAGGACCTGGCGTTGCTATGGCAGCTGGAGGTCACATGACCGCCTCCAGATCTGCCATATATGGTGTCCTGCCAGGGTCAGCCTGCAGCTGAAGCCTGGCAGGAGACTCTGACTGTGAAACAGTCAGCGAAGATCTCATGTAATGTAATACATGTCTATTACATTACATGAGATCAGTGATCAGAAAAATAAAAATTAATGTCCCATACGGGGACTAAGTAAAAATGTAAAAAAAAAGTTAAAAAAAAGTTTTTAAACTGTTCAAAAAAATCACAAAATAAATAAAAATAAATAAATAAAATATTAAACCAATAAATCCGTATATTTATGCAAAACCAAAAAAAGTACACATATTTGGTATTGCCGCGTCCGAAAAAACCCGATCTATAAAACTGTCACACTAATTAACTTCTTCTGTGCACACCGTAATAAAAATAAATAAAAAACGGAGCAAAAAAATATGCTTTTTCATCATATCGCCAAACAAAAAGTGTAAAAAAATGCGATCAAAAAGCAAAATGGAAATAAAAATGGTACCGCTGAAAATGTCATCTTGTTCCGCAGAAAAAAAGCCGCCATACAGCTCCATCAGCCAAAAAATAAAAAAGTTATAGCGCTCAGAATAAAGCGATGTAAAAAAAATATTTTTTCTATAAAATTGTTTTATTGTGTAAAAGCGCCAAAACATAAAAAAAATATACAGTAAGTGTAATATCGCTGTAAACGTACTGACCCGAAGAATAACGCTGCCTGATCACTTTTACCACACGCAGAACGGCATAAAATAAAACCTCAAAAAACAATTCCTGAATTGTTGGTTTTGTTAATTTTACCTCTCAAAAAACGGAATAGAAAGCGATCAAAAAATGTCACGTACCCAAAAATGGTACCAATAAAAATGTCAACTCGTCCCGCAAAAAACAAGCCATCACATGACTCTGTCGGCCGAAATATGGAAAAATTATAGCTCTCAAAATATGGCGATGCAAAAACTAGATTTTGCAAAAAAAAGCGTCTCTTAGTGTGTGACAGCTGTCAGTCATAAAAACCCGATATAAATCTGGTATCTCTGTAATCGCACCGACCCGAAGAATAAAGTAATCTCATCACTTATACCGCACGAGGAACGGCGTAAAAAATAAATAAAACCAATTCTTCACCTGCTACTGATTTGTTTATTATGTCTCCCAAAGATCGGAGTAAGGCTCTGCTCACATTTATCCTGCGCTCTGCGCTGAGCACTTACACCAGAGTTTCCGTGTAACTCTCTGAAATACGTGATTCAGCCGGAATCCATGACGGAAGATTCCCTGTAATGAGGCAGATATAGGCCACTGTGGATGCCATCTAGCCTGGGATCCCACGGTGTCATTTGTTTTAGGCGTGCATAAAAGTGCGGTTGGCCACAGTTTTGTGCACTTCTGAAAAAAAGGACACCGCTAAACAGAGGCCAGACGGAGTCCAGAGTAACTCTGCTGCCTCATTATAGTGAATGGATCCCGCAGGGGTTTCATCTGAATTACATCACATGGAAATTTAGATGGAAACCCCGATGTAAGTGCTCAGCCTAGAGCGCCGGATAAATGTTACGTAAAATGTTCCCAATAAAAGCTTCAACTCAGTCCTCAAAAAAGCTAGTCCCCACTCAGGTCCATCATCTGTTAAAAATATAAGGGACTTCCAAGTTACTGGTAGCAGAAAGGCTCTGGAAAAGCGAAATGGCCCTTGCCCCCCAAAAGAAATTCAGAAAATGTTGTGCTCCCAAATCCAAATGCCTATTCTACAATAATTTGTTCTCCAATTGTCAAATAGCGCTCCGTCCCCCCCAGATCTCGCCGTATGGCTGAGCGGTACGATACAGCCACATATGGGGTATTGACACTTTTAGAAGAAATTGTGTGACACATTTCGGCACCATTTTTACCCATTGCCCTGTGTGAAAATGCAAAATCTGAGGGTAAAACATTTTTTTGTGGTAAAAATATAATTATGCTTTTTTCACTGCCCAATGGTATAAATTGAAAAATTAAAAAATACTCACTACTTCCCTAGATGAATTCCTTGAGAGGTGTAGTTTACAAAATGGGGTCACTTGTGGGGGTTTCTGCTGTTTCGACATGTCAGCGACTCTTCAAATGTGACATGGTGTCTGCAACCTATCCCAGCCAACATAGCGCTCCTTTCTCTTCCGAACCCTGCCGTACACCAAAGCAGTGGTTTTCCCCCACATATGGGGTATCGGCGTACTCAGGAGAAATTGCACAACAAATTTCATGGTGCAATTTATCCTGTTACCCTTATGATAATGCAAAATTAGGGAATAAAAAACATTTTTTGTGGGAAAAATGTGAAAATTTTATTTTTACGGCTCAATATTATAAACTTCTGTGAAGCAGCTGGGGTTGCAAGGTGCTCACCACACATCTAGATAAGTTCCCTAAGGGGTCTAGTTTCCAAAATGGTGGCACTTGTGGGGGGTTTCCACTGTTTAGGCACATTAGGGGCTCCCAAAATGCGACTTGGCGTCTGCTAATTATTCAAGCTAATTTTACATTCAAAAAGTCTAATGGCGCTCCTTCCCTTTCAAACCCTGCCGTGCGCCCAAACAGTAATTTGCCTCCACATATGGGGTATCGGCATGTTCAGGTGAAATTGCACAACAAATTTCATGGTGCAATTTATCCTATTACCCTTATGATAATGCAAAATTAAGGGATGAAAAACGGGTTTGTGGGAAAAATGTGAAAATTTTATTTTTACAGCTCAATATTATAAACTTCTGTGAAGCACCTTGGGGTACAAGGTGCTCACCACACATCTAGATATGTTCCCTAAGGGGTCTAGTTTCCAAAATGGTGTCACTTGTGGGGGGTTTCCACTGTTTAGGCACATCAGGAGCTCTCCAAACGCAACATGGCGTCTGCTAATTATTCAAACAAATTTTACATTTAAAAAGTCTAATGGCGCTCCTTCCCTTCCGAGCCCTGCAGTGCTCCCAAACAGTGGTTTTCCCTCACATATGGGGTATCAGCACGCTCAAGAGAAATTGCACAAAAAAATTTGGGGTCCATTTTTTCCTGTTACCCCTGTGAAAATAAAAAAAAATTGGGTCTAAAGTAACATTTTTGTGAAAAAAGTTAAATGTTAATTTTTTTCTTTCACATTCCAAAAATTCCTGTGAAGCAACTGAAGGGTTAATAAAGTTCTTGAATGTGGTTTTGAGCACCTTGAGGGGTGCAGTTTTTAGAATGGTGTCACTTTTGGGTATTTTCTGTCATAAAGACCCCTCAAAGTGACTTCAAATATGATGTGGTCCCTAAAAAAATGGTTTTGTAAATTTTGTTGGAAAAATGAGAAATCGCTGGTCAACTTTTAACCCTTATAGCTCCCTAACAAAAAAAAATTTTGGTTCCAAAATTGTGCTGATGTAAAGTAGACATGTGGGAAATGTTATTTATTACTATTTTGTGTGACATATCTCTGATTTAAGGGCATAAAAATTAAAATTTTGAAAATTGCAAAATTTTCACAATTTTTGCCAAATTTCCGATTTTTTCACAAATAAACGCAAGTGATATCGAAGAAATTTTACCACTATCATGAAGTACAATATGTCACGAAAAAACAATCTCAGAATCAGGGGATTCATTGAAGCGTTCCAGAGTAATTACCTCATAAAGTGACAGTGGTCAGAATTGAAAAAATTGGCCCGGTCACAAAGGCAAAAACAGGCTCTGGTGCGAAGTGGTTAAGAAAAGCGAGTAGAATTGTCCCCAATATAAATCGGAAAGATATACTCCGAAATAAACAGAAAAATAACATTAACACATTGGATACTAGGGTGACGTTTTCTACCACCTATAGTCCTCAGTATAATAAAATTACATCTAGAATTAAAAAGTATAACCCTATTATATATCAGAGCAAGAAACTAAAAAACCTACTTTCTAATGACATCGGCTTTGTAGCCAGGAAAGCGCCCGCTCTGGGAACCATCCTTTCTCCTGGCTTATACACCAGTGAGACTAATACTGTACAACCAAATTGGCTCAGCACAAAAGGTTTCTTCAGATGTGGAGCCAATCGGTGCAAAGCGTGTCTACAAGCGGTTAAAACAGATAGTTTTATGTCCTTAAGTAATGATAGAGAATATAAAATTCATGATTTCCTCAATTGTAATTCATCAGGGGTTATATACCTTATAGAATGCACCTTGTGTAAGGTCCACTATGTGGGTTGTACCACAGGTGCGCTGAAAGTCCGTATCAGAAGACATCTTTCTGATGCGATTAATTTGGAAGCCATAAATACATCAGCAGTATCGAGGCATTTTGCGAGAGTTCATAAAGGTGACACCTCATTCTTTCAATATATGGAGATAGAGAAGGTATATAGATCCACACGAGGGGGGGATCATAAGTGCAAACTTCTGAACCGGGAGTCCCTGTGGATTTTCACATTGGATACCACAGGGGTTAAATTCAAGACCGGATCTGATACTGCAGTATTAAGAAATATAATTCTGCATTTATTTCCATGCATGTACACTGGGTACGGAAAGTATTCAGACCCCTTTACATTTTTCACTCTTTGTTTCATTGCAGCCATTTGGTAAATTCTAAAAAGTTCATTTTTTTCTCATTAAAGTCCACTCTGCACCCCATCTTAACTGAAAAAAAACAAATGTAGAAATTTTTGCAAATTTAATAAAAAAGAAAAACTGAAATATCACACGGGCATAAGTATTCAGACCCTTTGCTCAGTATTGAGTAGAAGCACCTTTTGGGCTAGTACAGCCATGAGTCTTCTTGGAAATGATGCAACAAGTTTTTCACACCTGCATTTTGGGATCCTCTGCCATTCTTCCTTGCAGATCCTCTCCAGTTCCGTCCGGATGAATGGTAAACGTTGGTGGACAGCCATTTTCAGGTCTCTCCAAAGATGCTCAATTGGGTTTAGGTCAGGGCTCTGGCTGGGCCAGTCAACAATGGTCACATAGTTGTTCTGAAGCCACTCCTTTGTTATTTTAGCTGTGTGCTTAGGGTCATTGTTTTGTTGGAAGGTGAACCTTTGGCCAAGTCTGAGGTGCAGAGCACTCTGGAAGAGGTTTTCATCCAGGATATCTCTGTACTTGGCCGCATTCATGTTTCCTTCAATTGCAACCAGTCGTCCTGTCCCTGCAGCTGAAAAACACACCCATAGCATGATACTGCTGTTATGATCTGCTACAAGAACAAAGGAAAGAGAGGAAATCTGTCCATACAATAGGACTAAGCTGATTCCCTACGATGCAGCGGGCAACCTGTTCCTTGTGAACAGACCCGCCTTCGTCCGCGGCTAGTCTGAACGCAGACCTATAGATTAAAGGGAGGGGTCCCTAAAAGAACTAAGGACTGGGACAAAATTGGACACCTCCTGGCAGAAGTAGTAGCAGAAGAAGACAAACAGACAAAAGTACTTAGTGGTCCAAGGACCAAACAAACTAGAGAGATACAGTAGGTACAAAGCACCTGGCTAGATTAAGAGTCAAAGTAACACTGAAGTCCAGCAAAGCATGAAGGGCGGAGCTGGAATAAATAGGCAGAAGGTCACGTGACCACAAAATAGAAAAAACTAACAGGAGGGTTCTAACAACTGCCACCACCATGTTTCACTGTTGGGATTGTATTAGGCAGGTGATGAGCAGTGCCTGGTTTTCTCCACACATACCACTTAGAATTATCACCAAAAAGTTCTATCTTTGTCTCATCAGACCAGAGAATCTTATTTCTCATAGTCTGGGAGTCCTTCATGTGTTTGTGAGCAAACTCTATGCGGGCTTTCATATGTCTTGCACTGAGGAGAGGCTTCCGTCTGGCCACTCTGCCATAAAGGCCCAACTGGTGGTTGATAGTTGACTTTGTGGAACTTTCTCCCATCTCCCTACTGCATCTCTGGAGCTCAGCCACAGTGATCTTGGGGTTCTTCTTTACCTCTCTCACCAAGGCTCTTCTCCCACGATTGCTCAGTTTGGCTGGACGGCCAGGTCTAGGAAGACTTCTGGTGGTCCCAAACTTCTTCCATTTAAGGATTATGGAGGCCACTGTGCTGTTATGAACCTTGAGTAATGCAGAAATTCTTTTATAACCTTGGCTAGATGTGTGCCTTGCCACAATTCGGTCTCTGAGCTCCTTGGGCAGTTCCTTTGAGCTCATGATTCTCATTTGGTCTGATATGCACTGTGAGCTGTGGGGTCTTATATAGACAGGTATGTGCCTTTCCAAATCAAGTCCTATCAGTTTAATTAAACACATTTGGACTCCATTGAAGGAGTAGAACCATCTCAAGGAGGATCACAAGGAAATGGACAGCATGTGACTTAAATATGTGTGTCTGAGCAAAGGATCTGAATACTTATGACCATGTGATATTTCAGTTTTTCTTTTTTAATAAATTTGCAAAAAAATTCTACATTGCTGTTTTTTTCAGTCAAGATGGGGTGCAGAGTGTACTTTAATGAGAAAAAAAATGAACTTTTTAGAATTTATCAAATGGCTGCAATGAAACAAAGAGTGAAAAATTTAAAGGAGTCTGAATACTTTCCGTACTCACTGTATGTATCTATATACACTGCTCCAAAAATAAAGGGAACACTTAAAACAGCAGAATATAACTCCAAGTAAATCAAACTTCTGTGAAATCAAACTGTCCACTTAGGAAGCAACACTGATTGACAATCAATTTCACATGCTGATGTGCAAATGGAATAGACGATAGATGGAAATTATTGGCAATTATCAAGACACCCTCAATAAAGGAGTGGTTCTGCAGGTGGGGACCACAGACCACATCTCAGTACCAATGCTTTCTGGCTGATGTTTTGGTCACTTTTGAATGTTGGTTGTGCCTTCACACTCGTGGTAGCATGAGACAGACTCTACAACCCACAGAAGTTGCTCAGATAGTGCAGCTCATCCAGGATGGCACATCAATGCGAGCTGTGGCAAGAAGGTTGGCTGTGTCCAGAGGCTGGAGGCACTACCAGGAGACAGGCCAGTACACCAGGAGATGTGGAGGGGGCCGTAGGAGGGCAACAACCCAGCAGCAGGACCGCTACCTCCGCCTTTGTGCAAGGAGGAACAGGAGGAGCACTGCCAGAGCCCTGCAAAATGACCTCCAGCAGGCCACAAATGTGCATGTGTCTGCACAAACGGTTAGATACCGACTCCATGAGGGTGGTATGAGGGCCCGACGTCCACAGATAGGGGTTGTGCTCACAGCCCAACACCATGCAGGATGCTTGGCATTTGCCACAGAACACCAGGATTGGCAAAGTCGCCACTCGCGCCCTGTGCTCTTCACAGATGAAAGCAGGTTCACACTGAGCACATGTGACAGACGTGACAGAGTCTGGAGGCGCCGTGGAGAGCGACATCCTTCAGCATGACCGGTTTGGCAGTGGGTAATGGTGTGGGGTGGCATTTCTTTGGAGGGCCGCACAGCCCTCCATGTGCTCGCCAGCGGTAGCCTGACTTCCATTAGGTACTGAGATGAGATCCTCAGACCCCTTGTGAGACCATATGCTGGTGCGGTTGGCCCTGGGTTCCTCCTAATGCAGGACAATGCCAGACCTCATGTGGCTGGAGTGTGTCAGCAGTTCCTGCAAGATGAAGGCATTGAAGCTATGGACTGGCCCGCCCGTTCCCCAGACCTGAATCCGATTGAGCACATCTGGGACATCATGTCTCGCTCCATCCACCACAGACTGTCCAGGAGTTGGCGGATGCTTTAGTCCAGGTCTGGGAGGAGATCCCACAGGAGACCATCCGTAACCTCATCAGGAGCATGCCCAGGCGTTGTAGGGAGGTCATACAGGCACGTGGATATATATATATATATACTGTACCTTTTTGTCATTCTAGTAATAGGTCCATAATTAAGACATGATTTGTTGAAACGCGTAGGTCTGTAAGCTATGATAGTTGCACATTTGCTGTATTCTTTGTGGAGCAGTGTTTTATATGGCTAATAAAAGCTAAGTTTTAATATTTTTTCTACTAAACAAACCTTTACGCTGGATCATTTGCACTTTTCCCTTGTCTGACTACACTTACGTTTCGCCCTGGTACCACTTATCTGCATCTCCAGAAGTTTCCCATTTCTCTATTATACTCTTCAAATTACATTTTGAGACTTTCTCCTCCTGTTGTTGCACATATTTTTTTTCCCTTCATCTGCACAGGTATCATTAATCTATCAACTATAATGGCCGTACCAGGTCCTGCAGGTCCTGTATCCCGTGCACATGACGTGGGCAGTGCATGGCATGCCGCTAGTTTATATTCTGAGTGCTGTTATATACGGTGGTAGTTTTACACAATGTTGAGCCTGTGATTTGCAGAGTGAAATGTCTGACTGCTAGAACAGAAGTATACGGCAGATTCTGCAGCATGGATACATAAAGGACGTCCTGGGGGAATATACCTCCCTCCAACACTCGTCCAGTCCCTGCCTCACACTAGAGACATTTATAATAACTCCAGGACTATGGAGCTGGTCATTTTCTCATAATCTGTGGCCATTATTAGTGATCTCGCATTGTACGGTAATATCACCCTGGAGGTTGTGATGTATTTGGTGTAATAGCGCCATCTAGAATATACAGTATATATCAGGCGATACTATGCTTTCTATAGTTAGTCATCTTATGTGCCCTCTATAGCTATCTATTATACTTTATATTTCTTTATAATAATTTATAATAAATTACTCAATAGTTTTACAGCTTTATGATGTTTATTAATCTGCTGAAATTATAAAAGAAAGTCCAACCTTACAGTGGACACAGGTGGAAGTGTCCTCCATGATGGTGTAGGCTGAGGTGGAGCAAGTATATAGTCAGTGGGGGATCAAGATGACCAGTATTCCCCAGGGTTCCCTGTTATCAGGGAGGGACCCGGTGTATGCAATCAAAAGATCTTATCCTCTGACCGGCTTTGTGCCATCAACAGGTAATGATCCTCTGTCCGGCTGTGTGCCATCAACAGGTAATGACCATCCGGCAGTCCGACATCAACTGGTCATCACCCTCCAGCTGTGTGCCATCAACAGGTAATGACCATCCGGCAGTGCTCCATCAACAGGTAATGACCCTCTGGCTATGGCCATCAATAGGTCATCACCCTCCGGCTGTGTGCCATCAACAGGTAATGACCATCCGTCTGTGTGCCATCAACAGGTAATTATCATCTGTCCGGCTGTGTTAATGACCCTCCAGCTGTGGACCATCAACAGGTCTTCACCCTTCGGGATTTAGGCTTCTTGTCTTCTGTAAGATGCGATTCTTGAGTCTCCTGATGCTAAAAAATATTTAAAAAATCACCGATTAAACTAATAATCTATCTAGTACATAAGCATCACAATTTATAATCTATCTAGTGCATAAGTATGACAATTTAGCTCACAGAACATACACTATGCTAAAACATTAGACCCTACAAGCAGAAATTTGCTAAACTAACATAAATATAACTGACAAATCAGTAGAAAAATCGCTACCAATGGCACAGCTCTCTTCACATCAACCTGTAACCATAGTAGATAAGAAATAGAGGACAATGCTCATAGTCAGTTATCAACAATTCGGCATGGGGCATCCCACCAGAGACATTATAATATCTAGTAGATTATAGATGGCAATAGAATTTACCAACAAGCACATAGTACGCCAAACTCAAGTACATAGTATGCCAAACCTCGACACATTTTCCTAAAATAGGTTCATCAGAAGCACATACTAGACAGTGATACTTAGCAAAGCGTTCATAGATATATGCGCCATATGATAAGGTGCTAAAGCGCAAGTGTGTGACAAAATATCCATTCGATTTCAGGTGCAATGCTGCATTGTATGTAGTAAGATGGTGCCCATCAGACTGCATGTATAGGACTAACCTGTGATGAAAACACGAGCAATGGGAAAGTTCAAGCAGTTGCCTTCTCAATCTTCCTCGCCTCTAAGACATCTAAGGAAACATCTTCTCCTCTTGATTTTGGGTGGAGGTGTTGTAGGCATTTCAGGCTCTGGCATTCTAGGTTCTGACATACTAGGTTCTGACATGCTAGGTTCTGGTGTTCTAGGTTCTGGTGCTCTTGGCTCTGGAATTCTGGGTTGTTGGCTTCTCTGAAAAATCAGTAACCTCTGTTTAAGTTCCGTGGAACTTCGAGCTCTTCTTCCTATATTGTTGTGAGGGATCGTTCTGACCCAGACAATATCACTGAACGCCACTTTATAGTTGCAACTAGGAACCTTTTTCGCATCCTGCGGTGCAGGAGCCATGGATGGAGTAGAACATTTGCCATTGGGCAGGACAGGTGTTCTCCTGGAGTCTTGCTCCTGAATCTGAGGGATGCAAATCGGCTCCTTACAAGCACTTTGTTCCTTCAGAATGGTTTTGTTCTCAGGAGTTTTCTGATTGTTTCACCAGGTTCAGACATTGCCCATTTGCTCAGGACAAGACTTAAGGCCAAATACTCTAGTATTGTCAGTAGTGTCATCACCGCAACAAAAACTGCGTCACGGAAGAGCCAAAGAGGAAGATTGATGGAAGCTTGATAGGTGCTTCTCCTGAGATCCACGGGTAGTGGGTCATCCTATAATAAAGAAAAAAAACATAATAAAGTCCTGTATATTTATACCCAATCCAGTCAAACAGAGAGCCCTTGTTATTATACAGTGATGGATACATTATCAAGCAACTTTCAGAAATATCCCATTGAGAAGATCAGGAAGAAGTTTGGGATTCACCTCCAGAGTCCATGGAATATTATTTACAGTTGGACTTTCATATGACGCACGGTCACGTGTCCAGTATGAGAAGTCCTGCAAGAGGCGATATTCTCATTAGCTGATCCTTGTGACCTCCATATTGATGAGAACATACTCGCCCTCAGTGTACTGTAATGTGGGGGGTAGAGCAACGTAAAGCACAGAAATGCTAGGATGATACTCATCATCTCCAGAGGTCTCTCAGCACCAAGGTATGGTCAATGAGATACAAGCTGCAGATGGGCCGAGGCTTCTAATATACCCAGGGGTGACATCACAAAGCCCTCTGTGACATCATTGCACAGTTCTATCCATCATGTCACTGATACTTTGGACCTAACTAAATGTCTAAAAGAGAACCCTTCCACATGATTTCCAATCACGGAGCAGCTTCAGTTTTTCAAGAAAAGTTTAAAAAATATAATCTGTGCTGTGATTGGTCACAATGGAACATGAAGCAGAACGTCTTTAGATCTTTTAAAGGGAAAGTGTCAGCAATTTTTTTACAATTGTAAAATTGTAAAGTATTTATATTTATATATAAATACACATATATATTTAAAAAGGTTTTAATGGTATAAAATCTGAAAAAAATATTTTAACTCTTTTGATGTTTTCATCTTGTAAACACTAGGGGGAGCAGCTGCTGACATTTCCATGAAAACAGAATGCAGCTAGCTCGCATTACGACTGCAGTAAAAGTGGGCGGGATCTGCTTACATGGGTGTGATGTCACTCCTCCCCTTCTGGGCGTTTGCAAAAAGGTAAATGAGACTGTAGTTTAGGATCACAGTGCGGAGCGATCACTGGTGACTGCAAAGTGATATATAAGGGACAACACCAAAGTCATTAATCAGTACAAGGACAAGGCAGGAATGTGGGAGTCAGAGGGGTCACCCCACACTTATTTCCCCTCTGACTGTCACTTCCTAAGCTCCTTTCCCTGCCATAACCTCTTATTCCCGCAGGTAAATTCTTACAGGACCCCCCTCCCCATCCCCTTCCCCTGCCGCAGCTGATTCTAAACGTCCTCCATATGTAATAATAGACAGGTACTCACCGGCAGCCTATGGTAATTCACAGGGTAGAACAGGGTACAGCACAGAAACAATATGGCGATCCTCATTGTCTCCAGGGGGTATCTCAGCACCAAGATATGGCCAATGAGATATGAGCTCCAGGTGGATGGAGCCCCCTTATATACCCCAAGGGTGACATCACAACGCCCTCTGTGACATCATCACCCACAACATTCCGTCACATGACATCACCCAGCACCAGCATCATGTGACCCAGCATAAATAGAAAGTCCTTGTTGCCTATAGCAACTATTCAAAACTAAGTTTAAACTTTTCCAACAGCTAAAGGCGGCTCTGTGATGGCAGTTTCTTCTTGTGGACGGTTGTGATAAATCTGCAGAACATCTACATAACGCGACATGTAGAAAATCCTGTTTTTTCCCCTCTGTTCTTCCTCTGGTGCTACAGAGACGGATAGAAGGAGCTTTTCCAGTCCTTACAGTGCACAATATGGGACCTAATCACTGATATCCCAGATCTCCTCAGTACAAGCATACCGCCAACCTATGAGGACTAGAAAGAGGGCGAAACCATGCGGCACGCGTAGTCTGACCACGCCCCTATCCACACCCCAAGTTACGCCCATTTACCATGTCTTTCTCCCCCGGCAGGAAGACTTATCAGAGGGGCGGTGGCAGTGAGGGACATTCAGCAGAAACTCGGGACTGCAGGGCATAGACCTAAATCCGGGATTGTCTGCTGTATCCAGGACGGCTGGGACTAGAGATGAGAGGATCGACTCATGGGACTCAGGTCCAGCATCCAGGTCAGTGGTAATTGGTGGCTGGACGGGAGGTCCTGTCGCGGCTTTAGATTAGCCCGGGCTGCTGCAATATCATCTGTGCGTCCTGCTCTTCTCTAGTTGGGACCTGTGGATTATTTTTTGTTCCCTCATTCACAGTCGGACTCTTCAGAACTTTCTCATCTCTGTGTAGTTTCACTATATGACATCTGGCTTTTTTGTGTCTGTAAGGCCGTGTTCACACGTAGCATAAATACTGTGCACCAATCTACACAATAACAATCTCCTCTGGTTATTGCATCTTTGGTGCACTATTTTAGGCTTTTCCCCCCTTATTTGATGCATTTTGGTGCAGATGTGAAACCGCGTTTTTAATTGTTTTTTACAGTACAGAAACGCTTTGATTCTGCACTTAAAAAAGTATCTGCAGTTTCTTACAGACGTTTTTTTATGCTCCACATAGAAGTCTATAGAGGAAAAAAATCACCAAAACCGCACAGGGTGGGGGCAGGGTGAGGGACACTGAGGGCAGAATGGAGGCATGGGGGGGTCGAATGGGAAACATGGAGGCAAAATGGGAGACATTGGGGACAGAATGGAGTCACATTGGGGGAGAATGGAGACATGGGGGGCAGAATGGAGACGGGGCAGAATGGAGACAGGGGGGAAGAATGGAGACAGGGGGGCAGAATGGAGACGGGGCAGAATAGAGACCGGGGGGCAGAATGGAGATAGGGGGCAGAATGGAGACAGGGGGCAGAATGGGGGCAGAATAGAGACCGGGGGGCAGAATGGAGATAGGGGGCAGAATGGAGATAGGGGGCAGAATGGAGACATGGGGACAGTATGGAGACATTGGTGGCAGAATAGAAACAAAAGGGCAGTATGGATGGAGACAAGGGTGGCAGAATAGAAACATGGGGGAAGAATGGAGACAGGGGGGCAGAATGGAGACAGGGCAAAATAGAGACCGGGGGGCAGAATGGAGATAAGGGGCAGAATGGAGACAGGGGGCAGAATGGAGATAGGGGGCAGAATGGAGACGGGGCAGAATAGAGACCGGGGGACAGAATGGAGATAGGGGGCAGAATGGAGACATGGGGACAGTATGGAGACATTGGGGGCAGAATAGAAACCAGAGGGCAGTATGGATGGAGACAAGGGTGGCAGAATAGAAACATGGGGGAAGAATGGAGACAGGGGGGCAGAATGGAGACGGGGCAGAATAGAGCCCGGGGGACAAAATGGAGACAGGGGGCAGAATGGAGACAGGGGGCAGAATGGAGATAGGGGGCAGAATGGAGATGGGGCAGAATAGAGACCGGGGGGCAGAATGGAGATAGGGGGCAGAATGGAGACATGGGGACAGTGTGGAGACATTGGGGGCAGAATAGAAACCAAAGGGCAGTATGGATGGAGACAAGGGTGGCAGAATAGAAACATGGGGGCAGAATGGAGACAATGGGGACAGAATGGAGACATGGATGAATAGAAACATGAGGGGCAGAATGGAGACGGGGGCAGAATGGAGACATTGGGGGCAGAATAGAAACCAGGGGGTAGTATGGAGACAAGGGGGGCAGAATGGAGTCACATTGGGGGAGAATGGAGTCATATTGGAGGCAGAATGGAAACACATTGAGGGCAGAATGGAGACATGGGGGGCAGAATGGAGATGGGGCAGAATGGAGACAGGGGAGAAGAATGGAGACAGGGGGGCAGAATGGAGACGGGGCAGAATAGAGACCGGGGGGCAGAATGGAGATAGGGGGCAGAATGGAGACATGGGGACAGTATGGAGACATGGGGGCAGAATAGAAACCAAAGGGCAGTATGGATGGAGACAAGGGTGGCAGAGTAGAAACATGGGGGAAGAATGGAGACAGGGGGGCAGAATGGAGATGGGGCAGAATAGAGACCGGGGGGCAGAATGGAGATAGGGGCAGAATGGAGATAGGGGGCAGAATGGAGACGGGGCAGAATAGAGACCGGGGGGCAGAATGGAGATAGGGGGCAGAATGGAGACATGGGGACAGTATGGAGATATTGGGGGCAGAATAGAAACCAGACGGCAGTATGGATGGAGACAAGGGTGGCAGAATAGAAACATGGGGTCAGAATGGAGACAAGGGGGACAGAATCGAGACATGGAGGGAAGAATAGAAATATGGGGGGCAGAATGGAGACGGGGGCAGAATGGAGACATTGGGGGCAGAATAGAAACCAGGGGGTAGTATGGAGACAAGGGGGGCAGAATGGAGACAGGGGGGCAGAATGGAGACAGGGAGGGCAGAATGGAGACAAGGGGGGCAGAATGGAGACATTGGGGCAGAATAGAAACATTGGGGCAGAATGGAGGCAAGGGGGGCAGAATGGAGAAAGGTGAGCAGAATGGAGACATTGGATGCATACTAGAAACATGGAGGCAGAATAGAAATATGGTGGCAGAATGGAGACGGGGCAGAATGGAGAGACATTGGGGTCAGAATGGAGACGGGGCAGAATTGAGACAGGGCAGAATGGAAATATTGGAGGCAGAATGGAGAGACATTGGGTGCAGAATGGAGACATGGGACAAAATAGACACATGGAGGCAGAATGGAGATGTGGGCAGAATGGAGAGACATTGGCAGAATGGAAAGAAATGGGGGCAGAATGGAGAGTCATTGGGGCAGAATGGAAAGACATTGGGGCAGAATGGAGAGACATTGGGGGCAGGATGGAGAGACATTGGGGGTAGAATGGAGAGACATTGGGGGCAGAATGGAGACATGGGGCAAAATAGACCCATGGAGGCAGAATGGAGATGTGAGCAGAATGGAGAGACATTGGCAGAATGGAAAGAAATGGGGGCAGAATGGAGAAACATTGGGGCAGAATGGAAAGACATTGGGGCAGAATGGAGAGACATTGGGGGTAGGATGGAGAGACATTGGGGGCAGGATGGAGAGACATTGGGGGCAGGATGGAGACAAATGGAAACATGGGAGCAGGATGGAGATATTGGGGCAGGATGGAGACAATGGGGGCAGGATGAAGACAATGGGAGTAGGATGTGGGACATTATTACTGTAGGGGCTAATTAAAGGATATTATTACTGCTGTAATGTATTTTATTTTTGAGGATACTGTTTTCTGTGGGGGGTTCATGTTACTGTGCAGGGCGGCACTATATCACTTTTTTTCTTCATCTGGTGTAGTGTAGAAGTTGGGGAATTATTGGGGAATGTGCTCTGTAAGCTGCTCTAGATAACTGTGTTATTTTATGCAGAGACGAGTCCTGGCGAGAAGAAGTGATGGCGGTCTGCGATGGATGAAGAGGAAAAGTGGAGATGAAGGACTTCAACTAGAGACATCACGAGTGAGTCAGTGTGTTATCTGTACACTGACACTATACACTGTATACTATACACAGAGCTCCTGTGAATAATGGCACTATTAGTAATGGTAATATTAGTATTCTGTTTTTGTATTAATGCTCAGTATGGTAGTATTCGGTCACTATGTGGTGGTAATATGTGATGTGGTCATGGTTTGGCGGTATTTGTCCCTTGTCCACTACAGGATATTGGCCCCTCATGCCGTCCACATGGAGTTTGTTTCCGTCCTCTTGAGACTGTGCTGCGAGATATAGCAAACCTTCTTGTGACGGCACGTATGGATGCCGTCCTGGCAGAGCCAGACCACCTGTACAACCTGAATGGGCTGCCTCATGTTACCCACAATTACCAAGACACAACAGAAATGGAAAACTAGAGAAGTCAGGGAGGAGGAAGAGAGAGGAATTGTCTGTAGCAATGTCATGCTCCAGGATTTGATCCCTTCAGTTTGTGTTCTGTGGTCAGCTTCTCTTTCTGCCGAGCCACAGGACACACACCTTTTCACTGGGTGTTTGGGTTCTGCTTTTCTGGCTGCAGCCTTTACTTAGCTTTACACATTTGTATTTTTATTTGGATGCCTATCACATTTTGGGTGCAGCATTTCCTGCTGGTGATAGATTCATTTGGATATTCTGACATTCTGTTGATATTTGGAGCTAGGGTTTTTCGCTTTGCTGTTTATTTGCTATACTTTGCACTTTTCTTCTTTTTATCATTTGAAAATAGGCAGTATATTTGTTAACAGTACTTGCTGTATTCTTTGTTTGGTATTTTGTTTCTTACTTTACTTGCTTAGGGATTATTCCTTTGTTCAGCACACTTCTCTTCTTTTAGATAATTCACACTCTGCTCTGCCCTCTGGTTCTTTAGGAGGAACGTGAAGCAACTTGTCTGCCTTTTTGGCAGTTTAGGCCATAGTTGCCATCTCCTAGTCTGTGGTTAGGTCTATCTCTTCACCCGCAGGTACCGCTGGGGACTGTGTAGTCAAGGTATCTAGTCTGTACAGGAGCAAGCAGGGTCAGTTGTAGTTTTTAGTATTTAACCTATTTTCCCAAGTAAGTTTCTACACAAGCATAGATAAACTAGGAGTTGTTAGGAGCATTTAGGGTGAGCCACCATTGATAGGGGGCGCCATTGCGTTATCTTAGGGTGCCAACCTCCACCATCATGTAGGGACAGACCAGGGTCAGAGTAGTGCTTCTACCAGTCTGAATTTGGATCTGCCAGGTTCAGGTATTTGTTCCCCTTGTTTGTACGCTACCAATGTACATGGGCTTATGCAGTCATAATAGGCCACTATCTGCACCATTCCCTCTTTCGGGGTGTCTCGCTGTTCCTCTCCCGGGCTCCTGTTGTCACTTTCATCTGCACCAGAAGAGGTGACATTGATTCACAATCACTTCTGCCCCTAACTAGACAGATCGATGTCCCTGACATTTAAGTGACTCGTGGTTATACAGTAAAAGTGTGTGAAGATGTCGGACACCGTCCCAGAAGACTTTTACAGTTTGTGTCATTATAACATGTATAATGGTTGAGCAATGTTTAATGCTGAATTTAATGTAATATCTCCCATCAGAGCTGTAGTAGATTGGACAACTGGGTAAGGAAGACTTAACAGTCAGCTGGCCCTACAGATGGGAGGAGTGTTTGGAAGTAAGAAGAGAGTTTCTTCCTGCTTAGAGAAGTCAGCACTGGAATGAGTAGTGAGGTGACGCCAAATACAGAGAGTGTGACAGATGAGGCCGCATAGTGAGGAGTGTGAGACTGGAAGGAAGCAGAACAGAGATAGCAAGATTCTGTAACTGGATCCAGTGGCAGAGTAATATGGCCAGAGCAGCCTGTACCCTGTGTGGTGAAGTGGACTATAGACAGAAAGAGGTCAGCTGCACTGGATACGGCCAGGAGCTTAAGGAAGTAGAGCTGTGGGTTAGCGGGTAACCCTGAGACAGCACAGGCAAAGTAACATAGTAACATAGTTTTTAAGGTTGAAGGAAGACTAAGTCCATCTAGTTCAACCCATAGCCTAACATGTTGATCCAGAGGAAGGCAAAAAAAAAACATGTGGCAAACACTAAGCTCCACATTGGGGAAAAATTTCCTTCCCGACTCCATACGACAATCAGACTAGTTCCCTGGATCAACGCCCTATCAAGGAATCTAGTATATATAACTTGTAATATTATACTTTTCAAGAAAGGAATCCATGCCCTTCTTAAATTTTATTAGTGAATCACTCATTACAACATCATGCGGCAGAGAGCTCCATAGTCTCACTGCTCTTACAGTAAAGAATCCCCGTCTGTGATTATGATTAAACCTTCTTTCCTCCAGACGTAGAAGATGCCCCCTTGTCCCCGTCTCTGGCCTCAAAGTAAAAAGATCAGTAGACAGGTCTTTGTACTGTCCCCTCATATACTTGTACATAGTAATAAGATCACCCCTAAGCCTTCGTTTTTCCACAGTAAATAACCCCAAGTGTAATAACCTGTCTTGGTATTGCAGACCCCCCAGTCCTCTAATAAGCTTTGTCGCTCTTCTCTGCACCCTCTCTAGTTCAGCTATGTCTTTCTTATACGCCGGAGACCAGAACTGAACACAGTATTCTAAGTGTGGTTGCACTAGTGACTTGTATAGAGGTAAAATTATGTTCTCCTCATGAGCATTTATGCTTCTTTTAATGCATCCCATTATTTTATTTGCCTTTGCAGCAGCTGCCTGACACTGGCCACTAAACGTGAGCTTGTCGTCCACCAATACACCCAGGTCTTTTTCAGTTACAGTTTTGCCCAGTGTTTTACAATTAAGCATATAATTATACATTTTATTTCCTCTGCCCAAGTGCATTACCTTACATTTATCCCCATTAAAGTTCATTTGCCATTTATCAGCCCAAGCTTCTAGTTTACATAGATCCTCCTGTAATATAAAATTGTCCTCCTCTGTATTGATTACCCTGCAGAGTTTAGTGTCATCTGCAAATATTGAAATATTACTCTGTATGCCCCCTACAAGGTCATTAATAAATATGTTAAAAAGAAGGGGGCCCAATACTGACCCCTGTGGTACCCCACTGTTAACTGAGACCCAGTCTGAGTGTTTTCCATTAATAACCACCCTTTGTTTCCTATCACTGAGCCAATTCTTAACCCACATACATATATTTTCCCCTATCCCCATTGTTCTCATTTTATGTATCAACCTTTTGTGTGGAACCGTATCAAAAGCTTTTGAAAAGTCCATATACACAACATCCACTACATTTCCTCGGTCCAGTCCGGAACTTGCCTCCTCATAAAAGCTGATTAGATTAGTTTGACAGAAACGGTCCCTCGTAAACCCATGTTGATATTGGGTCATGAGGTTATTCTTCTTCAGATACTCTAGTATAGCATCTCTTAGGAAACCCTCCAGGATTTTACCCACAGTAGAGGTTAAGCTTACTGGCCTATAATTTCCAAGTTCAGTTTTTGTCCCCTTTTTGAATATTGGCACCACATTTGCTATATGCCAGTCCTATGGTACAGACCCTGTTATTATGGAATCTTTAAAGATTAAAAATAATGGTCTTTCTATGACGTTACTTAATTCCTGCAGTACTCGCGGGTGTATCCCATTGGGGCCCGGGGATTTGTCAACTTTAGTGATTTTTAGACGCCGCCGTACTTCCTGCTGGGTTAAGCAAGTGACATTTAATGGAGAATTTTTGTTATCACTGATCATGTTTTCTGTCATGCGATTTTCTTGTGTAAATACGGTTGAAAAAAAATCATTTAGCATATTGGCTTTTTCCTCATCCTCATCCACCATTTCCCCCAGACTATTTTTAAGGGGGCCAACACTATCATTTTTTATTTTTTTACTATTTATGTAGCTAAAGAATATTTTGGGGTTATTTTTACTTTCTCTGGCAATGATTCTCTCTGCCTCAATCTTTCCTGCCTTGATTTGGTTTTTACAGAATTTATTTAATTTTCTATATTTATTTAATGCCTCATCACTACCTACTTGCTTTAGTTCTCTAAATGCTTTCTTTTTTGTCACATATTGCGCCCCTTACAGCTCTATTTAGCCATAGTGGTTTCCTCCTATTTCTAGCATGTTTATTCCCATAGGGTATATATTGTGCACAGGTCCTATTCAGGATGCTAATAAATGTCTCCCATTTGCTTTGTGTAGCTTTATGTCTCAGGATATCGACCCAGTTTATTGCACTAAGATCATCTCTCAACCGTTGGAAATTTGCCTTCCTGAAGTTTAGTGTCCTTGAAACCTCTCTACTACACATCTTATTAAAGGTTACATGAAAATGTATTATTTTGCGATCACTATTACCCAAGTGACCCCCAACTCGTATATTTAATATGCGGTCTGGCCTGTTGGTTAATATTAGGCCTTGCAGTGCCCCCCTTCTTGTTGGGTCCTGAACCAGTTGTGAAAGGTAATTGTCTTTCATAGTTGTCAAAAACCTATTACCTTTGCTTAAACTACAGGTTTCTGTCCCCCAATGTATTTCAGGGTAGTTGATGTCCCCCATAATAATGACTTCTCCTTGAGTCGCTGCTTCATCTATTTGCTTTACGAGGATATTCTCCGCTGCTTCCATTATTTTTGGAGACTTATAACAAACCCCTATCAGTAATTTATTATTTTTTCCCCCTCCCCTTATCTCCACCCACAGGGACTCTACATTTCCATTAGATTCACATATATCCTCCCGCAAGATGGGTTTTAAGGATGATTTTACATATAAACACCCCCCCCCTCGATTGTTTGTACGGTTATTTATGAACAGACTATAGTCCTGTAAATTAACTGCCCAGTCATGGTTCTCGTCCAGCCACATCTCAGATATCCCCACCATGTCATAATTATTTTCCAACAAAATTAATTCTAATTCCTCCATTTTGTTGGTGAGGCTTCTGGCATTAGTGTACATGCATTTTATGTATCTCTCTGTGCCTCTATTCCTTCTTACTTTATTGACTGTTCTAACCCCACCCTCAATTTCTTTTTTTGTGCCCAGGTCACTATCTGCACTATCTTCCCCACCTATAAAATGAATACCCTCCCCCCAATCCCTAGTTTAAACACTCCTCCAACCTTCTAGCCATTTTCTCCCCCAGCACCCATTGAGGTGCAGCCGGTCCCTAGCGTAGAGTCTATAGCCAACTGAGAAGTCAGCCCAGTTCTCCAGGAACCCAAATCCCTTCTTCCTACACCAGTTCTTGAGCCACTTATTTATCTTCCTAATCTCCGGTTGCCTCTCTGGTGTGGCACGTGGTACCGGTAGTATTTCAGAGAATACCACCTTGGAGGTCCTTGCTTTCAGATTGCAGCCTAATTCCCTGAAATCATCTTCAAGGACCTTCCGCCTACCTCTAACTTTGTCATTTGTTCCAATGTGCACCATGACCGCTGGGTCCTCACCAGCCCCTCCCAGTAATCTGTCAACCCGATCAGCGATGTGCCGGACTCGAGCGCCAGGTAGGTAGCATACTGTTCGACGATCCCTGTCTTTGTGACAGATTGCCCTATCTGTTTCCCTAATAATTGAGATCCCCACTACCAGCACCTGCCTGGCCTGCCCTGCTCTCCTATTTCCCTCCTTACTGGAGCTGACACTCCTCTGGCTTTCAGGGGACATGTCTTGCTGCAGCAGTGCTACCCCTGTACCGTCACCCCCCTCATATACCAACTTTGCAAACTTATTTGGGTGTGCCAGATCAGGACTAGCCTCCCTAGTACTCTTCCCTCTACCCCCCCTCACTGTCCTGCAGCTCCCTACTACCACCCTCCCCCACATCTACCCCAGTGAGCAGCTGCTCAGTGAGCAGCAGACTCCTTTCCATATTGTCAATGGACAGTACGACTGAAGAGAAGGTAACGTGTAGGCTACACCTGGGAGTCATAGTGAGTAAATTCTGGACTTTCCAGGCTGGGGCAAGGGAATTACTGGAAGAAAAAGGAATGGAGTTTTCAGGCCCAGCAACTGTACTGCTTTAAAGTCATTTACAAGTGAAGCACCACCACCAGGATATAAAATGATTCTGTCTCTATGTAAAACAGATGAAGATGTGAGTAATAAGTGTTGTGGCTGCTATCTCTTGTACAGGCGTTACACCAGTTTCATCAGTGTGAGGAGCTGGCCACAGACTAAAGACTATTGGACCAATGGACGTAGAGCAGAGTGCACGTCTCTAAGGGATACAGACTTTTTCCAGCACGGAGCACTGGTTATGTCGGTCTTATTGTTGTGTTTTATTGGAGATTTGCTTGCTCATGAGATTGAGGTGCATGGGTCTCTCCTGGAGAGCGTTCAGCATCGGGAATCACTGTTTCCATTCAGTAATAGTAAGCAGAGAAAGACATGCAAGCTGGATCTTATGTATCCATAAGGCCAGACACAAAATTGGTAATCAGGTAAATCAATCATTCCATTACTCTTGTTAGTCTCTCAGAGGCCTCAATTGAGTCATTGTTTCATATGAGACTGTACGTTCACTCTTGTGGTATGTTCATTTGTAAATGCCTGCTGAGTATATATTGCATCAGCCCACTGCAGTTTACTAATTACACAATTTAGGACAAATATGCTGGTTAGTTGAACAGTGAAGTATCACCTCCCCCCAACTTCTCCAATCCTGTGGAGGAATGTCCTGAATGGGAACTGTGGGTATAAAGTCTCTGACTCCCACTCCAGAGGGTCTCTTCAGTAACAGTCCAAAACACCATGGCTCCATCTGGTGGAATACAGGTCTGCTCCTCTGCCCAACACTGAACCCACAAATAAGTTTGGAGAACCCCAGTTGAGACTGTACTATATGTTGCTGGAGTTAGATAGATGTTCTACGGTCATGGTATCCATCGTCTGTATGTGATGAACTATGTATGTGAGGACTGTAGTTGCTGACTGGATACATGTGCGATGGACGTGATATCTGTTGTCTGGACCAGCATGAACTGTAACCAGGGCCGGACTGGAGCAATGGGACATCGGACAACTCTTCGGTGGGCCCAGATCTTTGGCGTGTCCCCGAGCAGGACATAGAGTGTGCCCACTGGTTTCAACTGAATGTACATTCGAGGACACACATTCAATTGAAATGTATTGGTGTTCATGGGGGAAACAAAAGGGAGGTCCTGTTACTGTGCAGGGCTGCACTACATCGCCTTTTTTCTTCATCTGGCGTAGTGTATAAGTCAGGGAATAAGTGGAGACCGTGCCACCTGACGAAGGCTGGTTCGAAATGCGCGTCAGGGGCGGACGCACTAATAGTTAGAGCTCCTGCATCATTGGTGTCCAAAGTATTTCATAATGCTTCTTGTTTGGTGCATTAGCATAGCTCTAGTGGGATAATTTGTCACATATACCTTGATAACGCTATTTATTGGTATAACGGCAGGATTTCTTTTTTATGACATAGTATCCCTTTTTTATCTTATAGGGTTTTCTGCTTGCAAAAGAAAAGTCTGCAGTCTCTCTCTGTGACAGCTGAATTATGACTCAGTGCGATATGACAATACTGTATGCCCAGACATCCCTTTATATTTTGTCAAACTCAAATACCCGGAGGGCCAAAATGAAAAGCTTGGACAAAGTTGCAAGACAATTGTGATATTTATTTAAAAAATGTCTACAATTGAGGAAGTTTTCCCTTATCAAATATAACATTGAATAGTCCTCCATACAGTATAATGGCCCCGCATAGTCCTTCATACAGTATAATGGCCCCGCATAGTCCTCCATGCAGAATAATGGCCCACATAGTCATCCATACAGTATAATGGCCCTACATAGCCCTCCATACAGTATAATGGCCCCACATAGTCCTCCATACAGTATAATGTGTCCCACATAGACCTCCATGCAGAATAATGGCCCCACATAGTACTCCATACAGTATAATGGGTCCCACATAGTCCTCCATGCAGAATAATGGCCCCACATAGTCCTCCATGCATAATAATGGCCCCTCATAGTCCTCCATGCAGAATAATGGCCCCACCTAGTCCTCCATACAATATAATGGGTCCAACATAGTTCTCCTTGCAGAATAATGGCCCCACATAGTCCTCCATGCAGAATAATGGCCCCACATAGTCCTCCATACAGTATAATGGCCCCACATAGTCCTCCATACAGAATAATGGCCCCACATAGTCCTCCATACTGAATAATGGGCCCCACATAGCCCTCCATATCAGAATAATGGGTCCCACATAGTTCTCCATACAGTAAAATGGGCCCCACATAGTGTTCCACACAGTATAGTGGGCCCCACATAGTGCTCCATACAGTATAATGGGCCCCACATAGTACTCCATACAGTATACTGGCCGAACATAGTGCTCCTTCAGTATAATGGCCCCACATAATCCTCCATACAGTATAATGGGCCCCACACAGTGCTCCATACAGTATAATTGGCCCCACACAGTGCTCCATACAGTATAATGTGGTGCCCCTGACCACCTGACCACCAGGAACCTGGAGTAGTGATACACCATGGTCAGGGCATAGGCATATCCTGACCGGCTGGGTGACAACTTGACATGGTCCAGGGCCACGATCTCCAGGGGTCGAGTCGTCTTGATGGGCTGCAGGGGTGCCTTCTGGCTGCTGTAGTCTTTTCTTCTGAGGCTACAGGTTCTACAGTCTCTGCACCACCTTTCAATGGAGCTGCGCATTCCCACCCAGTAGAATCGACACTTCAACAGGGTCTCTAGCTTTTTCCAGCCAAAGTGCCCCGACTGATCGTGGTAGGCCTCCAAAACCATCTGGATGTCCGTCTTGGGGACCACTATCTGCCATACCATCTCATGGGTTTTTGGATTGACGTACCTCCGGCACAGCTTCTCACGGTAGATAAACAGCCGGCTTCTCTCATTCCACAGCTGTTTTGCTTGGAGAGACGCATCCTTCTCCAGGGAGGAACCTTCTTGGGTTATCAGCTCTTTGATACGGCTGACAACCGGGTCACTGTCCTGGGTCTCTTTCCAGCTGTGGTGAGGCAAAGGGTTTAACGTCTTACCACGCTGCCTCCTGGAGGCTCGTTGCTTGTGGATCATCCCATTCCGATGAAAGGCAGGTAGCTCAATCTCTTCCAGGTCATCCACTTCTTCTGTGTCTGACTGGTGAGGCATCCTGGACAAGGCATCGGCGTTGGCGTTAATGCGGCCCGCCCAGTACTTTATTGTGAATTGGTAGATTGACAGGCGAGCCATTCATTGTTGTTCCATGGCTCCCAGCTTGGCTGTTTCAAGATGAGTTAAGGGGTTATTGTCAGTGTAGGCAGTGAACTTGCTGGAGGCTAAGTAGTGCTTGAACCTTTCTGTGATGGCCCAGACCAAGGCCAGGAACTCTAACTTAAAGCTGCTATAGTTCTCTGGGTTCTTTTCAGTCGAGGTGTGCTTCCTGCTTGCATATGCGATGACTTTCTCCTGGCCATTCTGCTTCTGACTTAGGACAGCTCCCAATCCTTCATTGCTGGCATCAGTATACAGCAGGAACGGTTGGCTGTAGTCAGGGTAGGCTAGGATCTCATCACCTGTCAGGATCTCCTTCATTTCTTGAAATGATTCAGCCTGTTCTTTACTCCAGTGGAATGGGGGATTTCTGCCCTTGGGGGACTGTCCTACCAGGAGGTCTTGCAGAGGCCCTGCTTTCTTAGTGTAGTCTTGTACAAACCTCCGGTAGTATCCTATCAGTCCCAAGAACTGACGCACCTCTTTGAGGTTCTTCGGCTCCGGCCATTTCTGTATGGCAGTGACCTTCTCCGGGTCTGGTGCTACCTCTTCTGGGCTGACAATGTGCCCCAGTTATTGTACCTTTCTCTTGAGCAGGTGGCACTTTGAGGGTTTCAACTTCATCCCATACTGGGACAGTGACTCAAATACCTCTGCCAGGTGCTTCAAGTGGTCCTCATACGTCTTGGAGTACACTATCACGTCATCCAGGTATAGCAACACAGTCTCGAAGTTGCGGTGTCCCAGGCAGCTCTCCATCAATCTCTGGAATGTTCCAGGGGCATTGCAGAGTCCAAACGGCATACTGTTGAACTCGCAGAGTCCCATTGGGGTGGTGAAGGCCGTCTTCTCCCGATCCTCCTCAGCCACAGCTACTTGCCAGTACCCACTAGTAAGGTCAAGGGTGGAAAAGTAATTTGCAGACTTTAAGGCAGCCAGGGATTCCTCAATACGGGGTAAGCATCTTTATGTGTAATGCGATTTACTTGTCTGTAATCTACACACATTCTCATGCTTCCATCCTTCTTCCTGACTAGAACTAGGGGAGCTGCCCAGGGACTACAACTATCCCTTACTACCCCTGCCTTCTTCATGTCATGCAACATCTCCTTGGCTTTCTGGTAGTGTGCTGGAGGTATAGGCCTGTACCGTTCCTTGATGGGGGGATGGTTGCCTGTGGGGATGTGATGTTGTACCCCCTTAATCCTCCCAAAGTCAAGTGGGTGTTTGCTGAATACCTGCGCGTATTCCTGAACCACCCGGTGTACTCCCTGTTTCTGGTGGGCAGGAGTGGTGTCTGTCCCAACGTGGAGCTGTTGACACCAATCCTCAACCTGTGTTGTAGGATCATTATCCTCCACTTGGTCTGGGGAGGTTAAGGACTCCGCCGTGTGAATAGAGTTATTATTTACAGTGTAAAGTTTGGCAACAGTGGCATAACGTGGTAATCTGACCTCGTCTTCCCCATAGTTGAGAAGACGGACGGGCACCCTCCCATTGCGTACATCTACTACCCCCCTGGCAGTTAAGAGTGTAGGTCTGTGTTCT
The DNA here is from genome assembly GCF_046119375.1 of Phyllobates terribilis. NCBI lineage: Eukaryota > Metazoa > Chordata > Amphibia > Anura > Dendrobatidae > Phyllobates > Phyllobates terribilis. Next base: position 4,987,211 of record NW_027362807.1, on the reverse strand, counting down.
GAGCTAAGGGGTTCTACTAGCGCCTGGTAGCTATGTCCTTTAAGACCTATTGCTGCTCTACACCAGATAAGCATTTCACTCATTGGGGGAATCACAATGGGTACGGGGTCTGTTACCCTCGCCACTGGTTAGCTTTACTTGGTGCTGGTACATCAGGGCTCGAATCTCCCTCTGGAGTGCTCTCCGCTGCCCCGGTCTAGCGGTGTCAGCAAGCTGTTGGAGTAAAAACACAACCTCCTCCAAACAGTTACCCACAATGTTAGTGCCTAGTACTACATTCAGTCCATTTTCCTCATTGACAGTCTTCACTACAATGAGCCCCTGGTCCTTTAACTCCACTCTCCCCACTTTTACTGCTACATTCTTAACCCCAAGTAGGTCAAGAGGGAGGCCGTTAGAGGCATATACTGAAAAGTCTGGGTTTGGGGGTTGGAGACTGTCCATGGACCAGTATTTGCTATAGAGGATATCAGGTATGATTGTTACCTGGGATCCGGTGTCCAGCAGGGCAGGTATCGCAATGCCATCCAGTATGATGGATAGGAAAGGTCTTCCTCCCACGAACCTGTGGTGCCAGTCTGAGGGGCCTGCTGAGTCTATTCTTGGGTGTTGGCCCTCGGACCCAGGGTTTGCTTGTTTAAAGGACACTGGTGCACTGTGTGACCTGCCTTCTGGCAGCGGTGGCAGCCGAACTCTTGGTGAGGATGGCGCTGGTTGTTGGTCCTTCCTGGGGGCGGCGTTGTCCTCCTCCGGGTTGGCGATGTCCTCCTTCTCCTCCGGTTCATCCAGGGGACATCCTCAGGGCAGTCGGCTAGCAGGATATTTCCCTCCGTCTCTGGCTCCGTCCGTAGATGCAGGGCACTAATTACAGTGGCCAGGTTTTTGGTCAGCTGGCACACTTCTGAGCGCAGACAGTCCAGCTCAGTACGGGGCGCTGCCTGCACTTTGGCTTCAGCAGCCAGCGGGGAAAAGGTGGGTGCTGCTGGCGTTGGAGTGGCCCCACCCTGGTAACGTTGGATTGCAGTATCTGCCGTCTCCAGGGGTTGCAGTCCCTTTATAGCCATATCCTTAAGGGTGTCAAAGGTAGCATCTGGATGATCCAAGGACCACCAACGCACAGTCCTGCTCTCCGCTTGGGACCTCAGCCCCCGGACAAATTGTTCTTTTAGCATTTTACTCTCATTAGTTATGCTAATTGGACTAACCTGTGTTAGAGCTCGCAGGGCCCCTTGTAAACGGCAGGCACAGTCCCGAACGCTGTCCTCCGGTTTCTGAGAGCATTGGTAGAACCTCATCTGGAGGTCTGCTTCAGTGCGGTCCTCAAAGACAGTCTGTAATTTTTTGAAAATTGCGGACACTGACTCCTGGTCTGTGGCCGACCAGGTCTCTACTTCTCTCTCCGCAGCACCAGTCAATTGTCCCACAACAACTGCAGCTCTTTGTTTGCCCGTCATAGAATACATGTCCAGGATGCTGCATATTTTGCGCTTGAATCCACACAGGGTGTCTGGCTTGCCGCTGTACTGGGGGAGCCACTTTGCTCCAGGCATGTATGGTAAAGTCAATGGTACGATAGGGGCTACAGGCCCTGGTGATGGAGCGTCTGCTCCGTCTTGCGCGGCAGCGGCCGTGGGTGCATCGTCGGGGCTGTCAGCCTGGGCCGCGACGTCGGGTTGTTGCTGCTACATCTTGGCACCCCCCTAGTGAACCGTGGCCTCCCTTCCTTCTGTAGGCCGCAGCTCCGCAGGTGACGGTCTCCTGGTAGGACCTTGCGTCGCTTGCGTCCGACGTCAGGGCGTCCTCTGGCTCCTTCCAGGACCTGACGCTTCCTGATTCGACGTCAGGGGCGGGGCGTGTCCTCGACTTCGCGCGCTTCCAGCGGTTACGCCCTTCTTCTTCCCGCGCGGCGACCGGAAAGATGGCGGCCAGTGGCGGGAAACTCCAGAAAATGGCGGGAAAAGCTTCACCACTGTGAGTTTTACAGTTTCTTAAGGCGCACAGTACCCGGTGGCAATGGGCACGCAATCCTGTTCGTGACGCCAGTTAGAGAGATGTGGCGCCCAGGGGATGGGGACTACTCGGCGCCCAGGCTTTAATGCCTGTTCTTGGGGGATGTCGCGGTGGTCGGCTCCCGGGCCCGTACCCTGGGGTCTCTCTTAAAAAGGGGAAAATGAAATGTCAAAGTTCGTGACGCCACCTGTGGTGTCTGGTGAGGATCACCAGCGCTGCGGCCGTCCACTGAGGCCGGTGTTGTGGCAGCTTAGATGGAATCGCTCCCCACAGGCGGAGCGGGGCCTCAGGGCAGCGCAGGAGTTGGGGATGCAGGACAGAGGGGACCCAGCCAGGTCAGAGCAAGAAGGGGAAGCACACACAAAAGTCACTTCTGTACCTTTACTGGAAATAGTTCAGGAGCACCCCGGAGCGCTGTAGGGTGAGGGGTGCACGTCCGGATTCTCCCCAGTGAGCGGGTGTATGGCCTCCTGTCTCTTGCCTCTCTGTAGTAAGTTTCTGACTTGCATGGAGCTAGGCCTAACTTGGTTTCTGTTCTGCACCGGCTGATCCTGTGGTAGGGCCTTCTGTTGGAGTACACACCCCCTGGTGTATGGGGCCTCGGTAACTCCTGACCCTGGTATAACAGTCAGCATTTGGTATTCCTGGGACATGTAGTTCGTCAGGGGTTTCGGTTGTCCTCTGCTGGGTGTAAAGAATCCCTGCAGACTTGGACCCGTTGTCCGGTATATGGTTTCTGGGGTGAGCTGGTAAAGTCCCTCTGCCCCCAATGCTACTCGCTCCTCTAGCCTTCGGCCTACTCGGGCCCTCACTAGGCTATGCACACTGGCAGTTAGCTGCTGCCTCTTCTGCTGCTCTCTGAGTGTCAGCAACGCTCCTAGCTCACTTAATTCGAGCTGCTTGAGTCTGACTGAGCTCCACTGCAGACTGACCTGTTTTTCTGTGTCTCACTCTGCAGGAACTGGCTGTGGACTCCAGACTGTTCTCTCTCCACTCACTTACTGAGGAGAACAAACTCACAGTCCGCCTCTGCCTAGCTCCACCCTCCGTATTTATATCCCTATCCGGGCTCCCTCTGGTGGACTGAGGTAGGGTGGAGGTGTGTGTATGCTCCGAGGCCATCGTGTGGAGAAATCCTTTAATACACCCCTCCAGGATCTGTGGCTCCATGCACAGCAGGGCCCCGCAAACCCCATCCTGGTGTCCGCAACACGCCGTGTGACAGCAGAGAGAAGCTCTGAGCTGAACCACTACACCTGTGAGTAAAGACTTGGATGACTTTAACCTTTGTCTCTGTCTGTTCCTTACTCCGCGGCTCTGCACCCGCCAACGCTCTATTCCACGCTCTCTCTCTCTCTATGCTGCCCTGAGGCCTTGCTCCACCTGTGGGTAGCCGTACCATCTGAGCTGTCTGAACACCGGCCTCAGAGGACTGCCACAGCGCTGGTGACCCTCACCAGAAACCGCAGGTGGCGTAGTCAAACAACCACTCATCCAGAAGCCCATAATTTTTTATGTGACAGCCCTGGCCACTGACCAGGCCAAGGCCATGACGACATCCCCCACAACTACAGGCCCGCCGTCCGAATTCACCTTCTCAGGGAGGGCTAGAGCGTCACAACTTGGCGTAGTCGGCAGGATTTCGTGCCCGTGGCAATGGCAGAAGTCTATACCCATTGCCAACGGGTACTGTGCGCCTTTCTAAAGACTGTATTTCCACATTCCATGTGGCGCCCGCCCAAGAAGAACAGACGCCATTATGTGCAGGGAAAACAACAACCTCTTAAGACCTCCCATCGTGGGCAAGGTTCTCAAATGGCGCCAAAAATACAGACCGCCCCTTGCTACAGAGACTGTCCGCATGGATGTGTCCGTCAAAACAGATGGGACGTCCCAGGGAATGCCCGTCTGCAAGCAGCCATTGAACAACCGCCCCTGAAAGAGGAGGAGAGAGAGAGGGAGACAAGGCGTGGTTCGAGCAAGTCTAGACAGACCACACCTGGAGGCCACAATGGAAGGAGACCAGGAATCACCCTCCGCCGCTGGCCCACCGCCAACCACCTCCCTCACCCTGGAGGGATACAGCGTTCGATTAGCACCGGAGGAGGCCGAATTCCTCCGCGGCGAGACGCAGAACTTGACCCGGAGAGAGGAAGAGGCCCAGCGGAGAGCAGTCTAGGAATGGAGGAAGGAGATGTGGGAGAAGCTTGCAGCCCGACACCCGGAGGTTCCGCGCCCTGTCAGCGATACTCCAGCCCCGGCGGAAATGGAACAAGACCAGAAGGCCGCATCCAGCCCAGGAGCGGGTAAGGAAACAACCCCTGCCCCGGGCACCAAGTGCGTCAACCTCCTCCTAGACTTCCTGCCGCCACCTCCATCCCCGGGCGCTACCGTTTGGGAGCAGCTACTAATGCCGGACCCTGAGGCCCAAGCTGTCGCAGCCTCCGGAAGCCTGCTGCCCCTCACACTCCAGGAGCCGTCACCACCTGCCCTCGCCTGGGTGTACTCACACACCAACCCGGACTGGTCCGCCAAGATGGAGGACCAACAGCGGCCCCCGCTAACACCGTTACCAGCACCCCCGGTTACAAGCCCAAAGGGAGAGGAGTTTAGATGGGACAACCGGGGGGTGGGATCTAATGAGGTTTCCCCGGGAGACCCAAGCTGAGGCTCAACAGCGGGATGAGTATTGCCGGCATGAGCTCCTCCAGCTAGAGCGAGAACGGCATGCACGGAGGGTCCGCTGCGAGCAGCTGGAGATGCGGTCAAAAGCCGCTAAGGCCCAAGCCCGCCAGGCGCAGGCCTCCCGCTTCAGCCCCCGGGAGGAAGGACTCATAGTCAGATTCCACCAGGAGGCGGGATGGGACTTTATCCGCAGCCCCCAGTTCGCTCAAGACGTGTTTGTAAATAGGCGGGACGTGGAGCCCCATCTGGAGGAAGGAGACCCTGACCGCAACCTATACCCGGGAGACTTGGTCTCCTACACCCGCCACCACGGGGTGCGCGGGTGGTACGCCCTGGAGGTATGCCGGTGTTTAAGGAAGATGCCTCTCCGCGCATTCCCACAAGTGACCGGTCAGGATCAGTGGGAAAGCATGAGCCGTACCCCCGGTGGGGATACCACCTGTAATGCGGCCCCGGCGGCTGAACTTCCTTGTTATTGTTTTCTTTTTTGTTCTCCTTGTTGCCGTTCATTTTGAAAAGACGTTATGCCAACAGACGGTGAGCAGTCAACAGACTGGATTGTAAATAGTTTGCACCTATTCAGGTGCTCCCTATTGGTTTTATATGTGCAACAACAGACCTCAGAACAAAAACCTGTCTGGGTGGCACCATTGGAGGTCCAACTCAGGGTCGCCATGCCCTGCGGGCACTCCAGGCCCTACGTGGAGGGTTTTCTTTGGACAGGTCCTTCATGCTGCTGAGCCTGCACTTGCACAAGAATTTCTACTGTTTTGCTATATTTATATAATGTCTTAATATATATTTAATCTGCAACGTTTAAGAAAAATGCCTCCCATAATGGGAAGATTGTTTCTGTTGTTTACAAAAGCATTTAAAAATTTTTGAAGTCTGAAATATACCATGTATTTACTCTATTGCAGCCCGCGGACATGCTGTGTTTCACCGGGGGGGGAATTTGGCGCCCCTCAGGGTTCAGTCGCCACAGGGGTACTGCACCTCAGACCGAGGTGTGGTATCTCCTCTCCAAGGTAAGGATGGAGTACTACACAAGACCTCTGCTACGCACTCAACACTACACCACTCCAGTTCAGGACTGGGATCTAAAGCACCATAGTGCAACCCTGGGTCTGAATGGAGGAGTTGGGGGGAACCAAAGTAAGGGGGAACCAAGTAGTGAGTGAGGGTGGAGGAAGCACTTTATAACACACCTTAATAGAATCATATATAAACAGATGCCATCTTTAATACCGGATCTTTGGTCGCAGTTCCCTGGAGTGGTTAGTCAGTCCTCGAGACGGGGGGTCGGGGCAGAGTTATAACTGGCTCTGTCCCCGGTCAGGGTCCAACTAAGAAGGCCTAGTAGTGGAGCAGAGGAGACAAGCTCCACAGGCGAAAGGATCTCAGGGAGTGCGGACGGAGCGGAGTCGCCACCTGCATACCTCATTCTGGCCCAGCCAGAGAGACCCTGCCGCAAGAGGGGGTACCGGTCCCCGATTATCTGACTTTGCACTTCACGTCTCTGTCGGAAAAGACTGGAGGCTTATGTGGATCCCAGGGGTTTATGGACGGAGTCGCCACCTGTATCCTCTAATCTGAGTTTATCCAGAGGGACCCAGCCTTACACCACGTTCTCACCACAAGTCACCAAAAAGGGCACCCAGTCGGTCCGGGAGCTTCAAGTTACCCAAAAAGGACATTGCAGTACCCGTACGGGACTCAGTGGGAAGAAGGAGAGAGAAGGAGAAGTAGGAGAAGAGAGGGACACAATAGAGCGGGGGTCCCGTCAAATGCTCCTGAACTACCTGAAGTGTGCTGAGCCCCACCCTGGCGGCCGCAGCTCGCCGTGTGACAGCAGAGAGAAGCTCTGAGCTGAATGATCAAATCTGTGAGTAAAGACTTGGATGACTGCAACTACTGTCTCTGTCTGCTCTTTCCTCCGCGACCCTGCACCCGCCAACGCTTTACTTCACTCTCTCTTCTCTACGCTGCCCTGAGGCCCTGCTCCACCTGTGGGGAGCCGCACCAGCTAAGCTGCCTGAACACCGGCCTCAGAGGACTGCCGGAGCGCTGGTGATCCTCACCAGAAACTACAGGTGGCGTCACGAACATTCCCCTTTTTCCCACACAACCCCCCCCCTTCTTTTTCCCTTTTAAAGAGTGACCACCGGGTACGGGCCCGGGAGTCGACCACCGCGACATCCCCCCCCCCCCCCCAAGGTCAGGCAAACAACAACTAAGGCCCGGACGCCGAGTCGTCCCTCCCCCAATCCCCTGGGCGTATAATGGCCCCACATAGTCCTCCATACAGTATAATGGCCCCACATAGTCCTCCATACAGTTTAATGGGCCCCGCATGGTCCTTCATACAGTATAATGGCCTTCCATAGTCCTCCGTACAGTATAATGGCCTTGCATAGTCCTCCATACAGTATAATGGCCTCGCATAGTCCTACATACAGTATAATGGACCACACATAGTCCTCCATACGGTATAATGGTCTCACATAGTGCTCCATACTGTATAATGGGCCTCAAATAGTCCTCCATACAGTATAATGGGCTCCACATAGTCCTCCATACAGTATAATGGCACCACATAGTCCTCCATACAGTATAATGGCCCCATATAGTCCTCCATATAGTATAATGGTCTCACATAGTGCTTCATACTGTATAATGGGCCTCACATAGTCCTCCATACTGAATAATGGGCCCACAATAGCCCTCCATATCAGAATAATGGGTCCCGCATAGTCCTCCATACAGTATAATGGCCCCACATAATCCTCCATACAGTATAATGGCCCCACATAGTTCTCCTACAGTATAATGGCCCCACATAGTCCTCCATACAGTATAATGGGCCCCGCATAGTCCTCCATACAGTATAATGGCCTCGCATAGTCTTCCATACAGTATAATGGCCTCGCATAGTGCTCCATACTGTATAATGGACCACACATAGTGCTCCATACAGAATAATGGTCTCACATAGTCCTCCATACAGTATAATGGGCCCCACATAGTCCTCCATACAGTATAATGGCCCCACATAGTCCTCTATACAGTATAATGGGCCTCAGATAGTCCTCCATACAGTATAATGGCCCCTCATAGTCCTCCATACAGAATAATGGTCTCGCATAGTGCTCCATACTGTATAATGGCCCCACATAGTGCTCCATACTGTGTAATGGCACAACACAGTGCTCCATTACGGACCTCCCTTGAAATCCTGACTATAGCCGTGCTTCAAAGGAGACCGTGATTTTCACTAACTGCAGCAATACTGTGGCATCGCTGTATATAGCACAAGCTATAAGTTAAAAGCTATTTTAAAAAGTTTTAAAAGATATTTAAAAAAAAACAACATAAAAGTTCCAATCGCCCCCATTTTCCTGCATTAAAAATAAAGATATTAAAAAATTTCAAAAATACACATATGCGATATCGCTGCATTCAGAAAAGTTTGATCTATCAAAATAAAACCACAAGCAACACGATTCGTAAACACCATAAAACAGAAAAATATTCAAAAACGCCAAAATGACATTATTTTCTGCAATACCCCTAAAAATGCTGTAACAAGTGATCAAAATGTCATATCCATTCCAAAATGGTATCAATAAAAATATAGAAACGTTACGGGTCTCGGAAAATGGCGACAACCCAAAAATGGTTTTATTTCAAACTTCTGATTTATTTTCACCAGTAAAATAATGAAAGAACTGGACTTGTTTGGTGTCGCTGTAATCGTACCGATGAGCAGAATCACACTGCAAGGTCATTTTTACCACAAAATGTATACTGTAAAAATAATTTCCAAGAAACTATGTCAGATTGCGTGTATTTCTCAATTTCACCGAACTTGGAATTTTTGTTTCCTGTTTTCCAGTACAAAGTGGTAAAATCAATGGTGTCAATCAAAATTACAATTCGTCCCCCCAAAAACAAGCCCTCATATGTCTATGTGGACAGAAAAGTAAAAAAGTTATGGCTGTGGGAAGAAGGGGAGGAAAAAACTAAAGTTCAAAAACAGAAATTGGCCCTGTCAGGAAGGGGTTAACTGCTTCTGCACTCTGGAGCCCAAGAGATTAGAGCTTTGGGTTTGGGCATATTTAAGTATTTGTTGCAGCATTTCCTCGTACCAACAAAGTGAATGAGATTCCTGAGGCCTCGTGCACACGCTGCTTCTTTTTTCCTTGCAGATTAGAAGCAGTTTTATATTTGCAGCCTGTCAATCCATTGAGCGATTTTCATCAGATGCATGGGGGGGAAATGCAAGTAAAAAATACGGTAAAAGTGTGCGAATTTATGTTATGTTGTGTTTTTCCTGCCACAAGACGTTTTTGGTGCAGAAATGTCTGCAGAAAGTACTTAACGTGTGCACATACAGTACAGACCAAAAGTTTGGACACACCTCATTTAAAGATTTTTCTGTATTTTCATGACTATGAAAATTGTACATTCACACTGAAGGCATCAAAACTATGAATTAACACATGTGGAATTATATACTTAACAAAAAAGTGTGAAACAACTGAAAATATGTGAAATCGAAGAAGGAAAATTATATTATCCAAAAGATAATAGTCCTCTTAATATAGATCAGCCTGAACAATGTACGGCCATAGTCAAATTAGACGTCCTTACAAAGGGTTTTACTCTAAACATGGGAGATGTCTCAGGTAAGGGTCATGAATGTGAATGTTTATGGTGTTATCAAAAGAATGGACCACTGGAAGGCGATGTGAAGTATATCCATAAAATACACCCAGAATGTGCAAAGTATGGGGACAGATGGGAGAAAAGGTTTGGATTTGATGATAAACTTAGTTTGATGAAATGTGAAAATTTGGTGGAAGAAATAGGAAAGTGCAGTGAGAAATTAAAAAAGTCTGGACTTACAAGTGCAAATATATGGTTGTGTGAAGCCTGAAAGACAGAAAATGGCCGACATGCTGAAACATATTATAAAGACAAAAAGAAGGATAAAAAGGGACTGGTGTTAGTAATACAGGATGGGTGTGATATTGTCCTCACACAGAAAGACTTGAATGAAGAACAGGGTTACAGAGGTAGGGGAGAGGTAGAGGAAGAGGTAGGGGAGTGGGCGACAAAACATCTTGTTGGCATTGCAGGAAGATTGGGCATTTTCTTCGAGAATGCCCTGACAGACAAAAAATAACCCAGATGGCACAAATGCCACAGAATATGCAGTAGTAACTCAGGATAAAGTCCTGATGGCCAAAGCACTCCGAAACACCTATCAGCACAAGCAGCCACCGCAACATACTGACATTACATGAGACTAGTCTTATTGACCTACAAATCCTCAAAGAGATGCAACAAGCATCCCCAAAATCTGAACAAACTACATGGCTAATAAAAGGTGCTATCTTCAAAGATGGCATATATGTATCTGCAGAAAACAAATATATATTGCCCAGTAACCTCTTTAGATATGCTGCAGTATTGAGCCATAGCACAGGAGAGATGGTAAAGATCATAAAGTATTTACAGCATGCGACTTTACTAACTACTCAAAGTTTTGTCTCACCTGCTTTCTTGTCCATTATTGGAAACATTGTCTGTCGTAAGTGTTGAAGTAGAATACACCTGAGTGTTATTGTCACCTGGCATGTTATATCTTCTACCAAATCTCTTAAGATGCCTGATTGACTCATTTCACAAGTTATTATATAATATTGGCTAAGTGTCTGTATGTCAGTGTTCATGATAGATATTGATTTTTATAGTTGTTGGCTATATGTGTGATAGGCACCGGAGCGCAGGGCCTAGACCCTCCAGTATGCCGGGCATGGGTCGGATACTCTCTGCGGTCCCCTGGTCGCAAGGGTGGTGGTGGCTGTGCCCGACGCCTGGAGCTGCGGAGTCACATTTGTAGGGAGACATGGCTGCGGGGGTTAAACGTCGTTCTCCTGTGCCTTCACAGTGGTGTACGATGTGGTTTACATTCCCTATGGTGTTTTGGTGATGGAGGGAGACAGGGTTGAGGGAGAGAAGTAGGCGAGAGGTATTGAAGCCAGGAGACTTTGTCAACGGTAAAACAGATGGTAACTTTACTCGTTCACAGCCTGAGGGGTTAAACAGCCAAAGAAGAGTATAGTACAGGCAAGCACGTGCTGGTGGTAAAACAGTTCTTTATTACAGATAAACATCCGGCAATGGAGACAGAGCAATGAGAAAACAAATGAGTAGCTTACAAGTAAGTCCCTCTATGTGTCTAATGTCTGGTGTCCAGTACTGACGCTATAGAGGTTCCCTGCCGATTCTCTATCCATATTAGGCCTCACTGTCCCATCCCCACTATCCATCATATTACATGAAGTGCAAATACAGAATGACGTTATCCCCACAGTCCTCTGTGTGTAACCACCAAAGGCCAAATGTAGCTCCTGCGTCCTGGGCACACCTGCAATAGCAGTAGACAAATGTGTGCTCTAGAGGACCAGGCAATCACTCACCCCGATTGGCAGACGTTTTGCTCCCTCATGTTTGGTCCTCAAGTTAGCTGCTCCGTTTGAAGGTTGATAGGAACAAGGGAAAGAATCCCCTACATGCTTGGCTGTGTAGTGATGCTCGCTGAGCTTCTCTTAACTCCCATTATAGACTCTGTCTTCCCCCTCTCCTCCTCTGTAGTCGACATCTTCTTCTCTCAGACCACCACTGTTCACTTGGCAGCCTGCCTTGGTGAAGAGGATATTAACTGTTTCTGTACAAACTAGTATTAAAAGTACTAAATCCCTATGACATTAATATACATTTAACGTATACAGAGTTTTCTAGGAATGATAATAATAATAATTTTTATTTATATAGCGCCAACATATTCTGCAGCACTTTACAATTAAGCGGGGACATGTACAGACAATAAATTCAATACAAGGTAAGACAGTTTAAACAGTTACATTAGGAGTGAGGTCCCTGCTCGCAAGCTTACATTCTACAAGGAAATGGGGGGGACACAACAGGTGGAAAGTGCTTGTTATTTCAGGTCTGGCAATTATAATAAGTCAGGATTGTCATATAAAGCTGTATGATCCGGTCATCAGCCTGTATGTTCAAGTGCAATACTCAATTACCGAGTGCAGTTATCGTGTGCATGGAGGGTGTGGAGACAGATGAAGAGAAGGGAACAGATTCTGAATAGTATTTAGGAGGGAACAGGGGAAAGTTAGTTTACTGAGTAGTTGAGGTGGTAGGCTTGTTTAAAGAGATGGGTTTTTAAGGCGCGCTTGAAGACATCAGGGCTAGGCATCAATCGGATCGTCTGGGGTAGAGCATTCCAGAGAACTGGCGCAGCACGAGAGAAGTCTTGGAGACGGAGGTGCGAGGTTCGGATTATGGGGGATGTTAGTCTTAGGTCATTTGTGGAACGGAGAGCACGTGTAGGACGATAGACTGAGATGAGAGAGTTGATATAAGGTGGTGCAGAACTGTGGAGAGCTTTGTGGGTGAGAGCAATGAGTTTATAGTGGACCCTGTAGCGAATGGGTAACCAGTGTAATGACTGGCACAAGGTGGAGGCATCAGTGAAGCGGCTGGACAGAAATACGACCCTGGCTGCCGCATTCAGAACAGATTGGAGAGGGGAAATTTTGGTAAGAGGGAGACCGATCAGAAGAGAGTTGCAGTAGTCCAGACGAGAGTGAATAAGAGCGACAGTAAGAGTTTTAACAGTTTCAAAAGTGAGAAAAGATCGGATTCAGGAGATGTTTTTAAGATGCAGGTGACAAGAGCGAGTGAGTGATCGGATATAGGGAGTAAAGGAGAGGTTAGTGTCGAATATGACCCCAAGGCAGCGGGCGTGCTGCTTGAGAGTTATGGTTGAACCCTCCAAGGTAATTTCGATGTTAGGTAGAGTTAGGTTAGTAGAGGGGGAAAACACCAGAAGTTCAGTTTTGGAGAGATTCAGTTTAAGATAGAGGGAGGACATTATGTTAGACACAGCAGACAAACAATCCCTGGTATTTTGTATTAGGGTAGGGGTGATGTCAGGGGAAGAAGTGTATAATTGGGTGTCGTCAGCATAGAGATGATACTGGAACCCAAATCACCTAACTCTGGGTTAAGTTGTCTCTCTGTTTCCGGATAAATAGACCCCATGTCATGATACACTCAGGTGGGACAATGTTGACTGTACTGAAGGTTTTGCTCCGATCCTACACCTATTCCAACACATTTGGTTACCTTACTTTCTGTTACCTCAGCGAAAACCCTTCAAGAGAATAGATGTGGAATCAGACTGTACATTAGCAGAATAATTGGCTAAGATAACAACACTCAAATAAGTCTCTACCCCTAATTTTTTCTCAGGAGAACTGCTACCGAAACCTGAGGTTGTGAAACGTGCTGACTGGGTCCTTCTGAAGGTGATAAAGAAGAAACACTGGCACCAGCCTAAGTGGGAAGGTCCTTACCAAGTCCTATTGACCACTCCCACTGCTGTCAAAATTGCTGAACGTACATCACGGATACATCTGTCCCACTATTAAAAGGGTTGACGGAAGTCTAAGGAAAGTTAGGCAGGGAACAAACCCAGTCTCCTGAAGCATAAACCCGGCTACAAAGGGGGGTTCTCCAAAAGGGAGAATTCATCTCAAACAGGTGAAGACACCCACTTCCCTTTTCCCGGTGGACGGAGACAGGGTAGGCAGTAGAAGAAAAAAAAGATGTACTAGGGACAGTTATTTTGGGAATCCTACACATGGTTATGGGAAATTGGAAGGTAATAGATCCAGCAGGGTGGGAAAGTCCAGAGGGTTGGAGAGGTTTTGGATTTAATAATTTAAATCTCACTTTTGAAGTAGGTCAGACGGTCACCTTTTTGATGGACTTCTGCCTGTTATATAAAGGACGTGAAGATGGAGAACAAGCTGCCAAACTAACTGGGTCAGAAAAATATGTTTGTGTTATAAACCAAAATAACAGGGGAGTCCGAATGTTTACTAGTTGGTCCCTTGCTGGATGGACAACCAAGACTATGGCTATAAAATTTATGGCCACACAGATTTGAAATCCAGGTTCCTCATTAGGAAAAAATAAACTTCCCATTGCACAAAAAAGGATGATTGTAGAAAAATTAGTATTAATCTTAAAAAAAACCTAAGATGAGAGACCAAAGGTTATATGGTATTGGATCTGATGCATCAGGAACAGACCCAATAGGACATTTCGACATAGAAGTTCAGAATAATACCAAAACACGCCCCAAGGAAAGTATGTGTAACATACCTGGCGGCGTCCTTGCATGGTGGTCCATCTCCCACTGTGCAAGAGCGCGCACTTGATCTCCAGTCCAGAATGTCTCTCTGGCTTCCCTCCATGCTGTCTGTTTGTGTCTGTTTCTGCTGATTAAGGGCGGCGCCCGATCACTTCCTGCTTTTTGTACCTGCTGTGGGTCACACCCCTTGTGCGTCCTCAGCCTATTGCTGTCTGTCACCTGGTATATAGCTCAGCTGCTCCCATCTATCCCGGCCTGAGCATAGTGTTTCATTCAGTGTGTGCTTGCACTCTGAAGGTGCCAGGTCCCGTTCTGTGTTCTTTTGTCTGCCTATCCTGGAGGCTGTATTTCCAGGCCTGTCTGAACACGCTCCTAGCCTGTTCCTCCCGCCTTCTAGGGGCCGATTACCTAGACCCGCTCCTGTATCTTGTCTGTCCTGTCTGAACACGCTCCTAACCTGTACCTCCCGCCTTCTAGGGGCCGATTACCTAGACCCGCTCCTGTATCTTGTCTGTCCTGTCTGAACACGCTCCTTGCCTGTTCGTCCTGCCTCTCTGGGGGCAGTATTCCCAGACCCGCTCCTGTATCCCGCTGCAGTGTCGGTCTCCGTACACTCAGTTCCAGTCTGAACTCTCTCCTATCCTTTACCTGTTTTGCCTCTATGTCCGTTCCCTTCCTTTTTCTGCAGAGTCTGAACTCGTACCTAACTCCTGCCTGTTGTGTCCGTTCCCTTCCTTTTTCTGCAGAGAACTCGTACCTAACTCCTGCCTGTTGTCTCTGTACTCCCGTTTGTGAGTTTGTGGTCCACTCGCTACTTCACTGCAAGTACCCTGTGGGTGTCTGGCTCTGCCTTTCCCTTCCTGTCTGTTCCGTGTGAACAGAGCCCTGTCCCCCCTACTCAGCCTTGCCTGCTCTGACTCCTTTGCTCACTGCTCCGGCGGTTCTAGCCTGCTCTGACTCCTTTGCTCACTGCTCCGGCGGTTCTAGCCTGCTCTCACTCCTTTGCTTACCGCTCCGGCGGTTCTAGCCTGCTCTGACTCCTTTGCTCGCTGCTCCGGCAGCCTTGCTCCGCTCTGACCCTTTTGCTCGCTGCTCCGGCAGTCTCGCTCCACTCTTGCTCACCGCTCCAGGCGGCCTCGTCCTGCTTTACTCTTGCTCACTGCTCCAGCAGTCTCGCTCAGCTCTTATCCTTTGTTCACCGCTCCTGGCGGCCTTGTCCTGCTCTACTCTTGCTCACCGCTCCAGGCGGCCTTGTCCTGCCCTGTTCTCGCTCACCTCTCTGGGCGGCCTCACTCTGCTGTGTTTGTCCGCCACATCTGTGGCTCTGTTCCTGAGTCCCAGTGTGTACTGGGTCCTATCCCGCCAGTGTCCCTACCTGCTAGTGCCTCCCTGTCTGCACTCTAGCTGTGCTTGCCTGTACCCCTCTGCCTGTATTGTTCCTGAGTCCCAGTGTGTACTGGGTCCTATCCCGCCTGTGTTCCTACCTGCTAGTGCCTCCCTGTCTGCACTCTAGCTGTGCTTGCCTGTACCCCCCTGCCTGCTTACCCGCCTGCCTGCATACCAGTCGTGCCTGCCTATACCCACCAGTCTGTGTGCCAGCCTACCAGTCTGTTCCTGTATTCCCCTGTGTGGGTCAACAGCCGTGTCTGGGGTCTGTCCTGGAGTAGCACCTGGTCCCTTTGCTCGGTTCCTCCTTGGTGCACTGGCGTCGTATGCCGTCGTGTGACCCTGGTCGGATCGGGTGAATACCTAGTTAAGCCCCTCCAGGCATTCACTCTCCGGCACGGTCCAGTGGAATCACTACAATCACACGCACACGCCGCTCAGCCCGGGCGTGTGCATAACAGCATGCTCAGGCCATGGTTCCCGTTGAGCCCCACGGCCTTCGCTCTCTGAGAAGTTTTCCAGCGAATACATGCATTAAAATAAATAAATAAATTTTTTTTTTCCTTAGCTGAGTTCCAGGCGAATTACGCACCGTCCAGATGGATCTATCAGCTCTCGTTCCTGCGGATCCGCCACGTTACTATGGGGATCCAAGACAGTGTCGTGCATTTGTGGAGCAATGCATGCTACACTTTAAGGCCTACCCTCTCTATTTTCCTTCCGATTGGGCTAAAGTGGCCTTTATGATTGACTACCTAGCGGGTGATGCCTTGAAATGGGTCACCCCCCTATGGGAAGCATGGGATCCTGTCGTCCTTGACCTGCAGGCCTTCCTGGTGGCCTTTCATATGGTCTTCGAGGACCCTAACCCTGAAGCCCCTGCTGAAGCTTCACTTCCCAATATCCCGGAGCAGCCCCGACGGGTAATGTGTGTGGGTAGCGCAATAGTCCTCCAGCCCAATGAGACTACTGCCCACCCAGAATCCTCACAGGGTGACTACGCTTTCCGGAATACTTCTCCCAACCTCAAGAGGCAGTCCAGACGTGCTAGACGTAGAGGCAAGCCGTCACGCCAGGGTCTGTCCTCCCTGAGACCTCCTGACCCCAACCTTGAAGTCCCTACTGAAGCTTCATCTCCCTGTATCCCGGAGAAGCCCCAACGGGTAATGTGCGTGGGTAGTGCACCAGTTCTCCTGCCCGAAGAGACTTCTGCCCATCCAGACTCCACACAGGAGAACTTCCTGCACCCGGCATCAGATGCTTCACCCACTTTAACCGGTGTGCATGTCCAAGGATGCTCCAAAGCTGTGGTTACCTCAGAGTCTGTGCACCTCTACTACCTGGTGGAGGACCCCCTGTTGCCTCCTGAATCCTCCGGGATACCACTCGATGACAAATGGAGAGAGACTTCTCTACACCCGGTACTCGATACTTTGTCCGCTTCGTCCTGTGAGCCTGACAATGGGTACCCCAAAGTGGTAGTTACCCCCGAGTCTCTACACCCCTCCGACCAGGCGGAGGACCTCCAGTTGTCTCCTGAACCCTTCGGGGTGCTACCTGGTAGCGAAAGGACAGAGACTCTCCTATACTCTGTACCTGATACCTCGCTCGCTTCGTCCAGTGAGTCCAACCTAGTGTACTCCGAAGCAGAGGTTACTCCCGAGTCTCTACACCCCTCCGACCAGGCGGAGGACCTCCAGTTGTCTCCAGAACCCTTCGGGGTGCTACCTGGTAGCGAAAGGACAGAGACTCTCCTATACTCTGTACCTGATACCTCGCTCGCTTCGTCCACTGAGTCCAACCTAGTGTACTCCGAAGCAGTGCTTACTCCCGAGTCTCTACACCCCTCCGACCAGGCGGAGGACCTCCAGTTGTCTCCAGAACCCTTCTGGGTGCCACCTGGTGGTGAATGGACAGAGACTTTCCTATATCCTAGATCTGATACCTCGCTTGCTTCGTCCAGTGAGTCCGACCTAGTGTACTTTGAAGCAGAGGTTACCCGTGAGTCTCTACACCCCTCTGACCAGGCGGAGGACCACCAGTTGTCTCCAGAACCCTTTGGGGTGCCACCTGGTGGTGAATGGACAGAGACTTTCCTATACTCGGTACCCGATACCTCGCCTGCTTCGTCCAGTGAGTCCGACCTAGTGTACTCTGAAGCAGATGTTTTCTCTGAGCCTCTGCACTCTTCTGACCCGGCGGAGGACCTCCAGTTGTTTCCTGAATCCTCCGGGGTACCACCAGATAACAAAGAGACAGTGACTTTTCCTCATTATGTACCTGATAACCCGTCTATTTCTTCCTGTGAGCTTGACAAGATGTACCTCGAAGCAGAGATTACCCCCAAGTCTCTGTCCCCCTCCAACCCGGTGAAGGACTTCCAGTTGTCTCCTGTACCCTCTGGGGTGCCACCTGAAAATATGTGGAGAGAGACTTCCTTGTGTGCTGTTCCTGGTACTCCACCCGTTTCGTCTGTTGCTGAGGATGGCTGGATAGGAGGTAGCATCCTAGCTAACCAGATGAGATCAGTTTTTCCTGTGGACAGTGGAAGTGATCTCCTTGAAGTGAACGACTGGTCCTCGAATTCCCTGCGGAAGATTCTGGCAGGCCTGAAGAAGAGGGGGCGTAAGGGGGGGGTACTGTAACATACCTGGCGGCGTCCTTGCATGGTGGTCCATCTCCCACTGTGCAAGAGCGCGCACTTGATCTCCAGTCCAGAATGTCTCTCTGGCTTCCCTCCATGCTGTCTGTTTGTGTCTGTTTCTGCTGCTTAAGGGCGGCGCCCGATCACTTCCTGCTTTTTGTACCTGCTGTGGGTCACACCCCTTGTGCGTCCTCAGCCTATTGCTGTCTGTCACCTGGTATATAGCTCAGCTGCTCCCATCTATCCCGGCCTGAGCATAGTGTTTCATTCAGTGTGTGCTTGCACTCTGAAGGTGCCAGGTCCCGTTCTGTGTTCTTTTGTCTGCCTATCCTGGAGGCTGTATTTCCAGGCCTGTCTGAACACGCTCCTAGCCTGTTCCTCCCGCCTTCTAGGGGCCGATTACCTAGACCCGCTCCTGTATCTTGTCTGTCCTGTCTGAACACGCTCCTAGCCTGTTCCTCCCGCCTTCTAGGGGCCGATTACCTAGACCCGCTCCTGTATCTTGTCTGTCCTGTCTGAACACGCTCCTTGCCTGTTCGTCCTGCCTCTCTGGGGGCAGTATTCCCAGACCCACTCCTGTATCCCGCTGCAGTGTCGGTCTCCTCCGTACACTCAGTTCCAGTCTGAACTCTCTCCTATCCTTTACCTGTTTTGCCTCTATGTCCGTTCCCTTCCTTTTTCTGCAGAGTCTGAACTCGTACCTAACTCCTGCCTGTTGTGTCCGTTCCCTTCCTTTTTCTGCAGAGTCTGAACTCGTACCTAACTCCTGCCTGTTGTCTCTGTACTCCCGTTTGTGAGTTTGTGGTCCACTCGCTACTTCACTGCAAGTACCCTGTGGGTGTCTGGCTCTGCCTTTCCCTTCCTGTCTGTTCCGTGTGAACAGAGCCCTGTCCCCCCTACTCAGCCTTGCCTGCTCTGACTCCTTTGCTCACTGCTCCGGCGGTTCTAGCCTGCTCTCACTCCTTTGCTCACCGCTCCGGCGGTTCTAGCCTGCTCTCACTCCTTTGCTTACCGCTCCGGCGGTTCTAGCCTGCTCTGACTCCTTTGCTCGCTGCTCCGGCAGCCTTGCTCCGCTCTGACCCTTTTGCTCGCTGCTCCGGCAGTCTCGCTCCACTCTTGCTCACCGCTCCAGGCGGCCTCGTCCTGCTTTACTCTTGCTCACTGCTCCAGCAGTCTCGCTCAGCTCTTATCCTTTGTTCACCGCTCCTGGCGGCCTT
Organism: Phyllobates terribilis; assembly: GCF_046119375.1. NCBI lineage: Eukaryota > Metazoa > Chordata > Amphibia > Anura > Dendrobatidae > Phyllobates > Phyllobates terribilis. Next base: position 4,968,022 of record NW_027362807.1, on the reverse strand, counting down.
GTCCTGCTCTACTCTTGCTCACCGCTCCAGGCGGCCTTGTCCTGCCCTGTTCTCGCTCACCTCTCTGGGCGGCCTCACTCTGCTGTGTTTGTCCGCCACATCTGTGGCTCTGTTCCTGAGTCCCAGTGTGTACTGGGTCCTATCCCGCCAGTGTCCCTACCTGCTAGTGCCTCCCTGTCTGCACTCTAGCTGTGCTTGCCTGTACCCCTCTGCCTGTATTGTTCCTGAGTCCCAGTGTGTACTGGGTCCTATCCCGCCTGTGTTCCTACCTGCTAGTGCCTCCCTGTCTGCACTCTAGCTGTGCTTGCCTGTACCCCCCTGCCTGCTTACCCGCCTGCCTGCATACCAGTCGTGCCTGCCTATACCCACCAGTCTGTGTGCCAGCCTACCAGTCTGTTCCTGTATTCCCCTGTGTGGGTCAACAGCCGTGTCTGGGGTCTGTCCTGGAGTAGCACCTGGTCCCTTTGCTCGGTTCCTCCTTGGTGCACTGGCGTCGTATGCCGTCGTGTGACCCTGGTCGGATCGGGTGAATACCTAGTTAAGCCCCTCCAGGCATTCACTCTCCGGCACGGTCCAGTGGAATCACTACAATCACACGCACACGCCGCTCAGCCCGGGCGTGTGCATAACAGTATGTCAGAAAGAACCATAATGGAGTCCATGGGTCCCACAGTTGGGTTCACTAACTTAATCTATGAAGATAAACTAGCTCTAGAGACAATCTATGAGGAGAAAAATGAATGGTTAGAATTGCTTAGATATACTGCAAAAAGCCTTAACAAACTAAACTGTGTAGCTTGAGCAACAGCCAGACCACCGCTAGGTACTGTCCCTTTTCCCCTACATGATCAGGAGGACCCAGAAGGGTTACAGTACATAATTAAACTATATGGAAAACTTCCTGTCCCCTCAGATAAGGAAAGAAAATGCAAAATATTATCACTTTTATTTCCTCCACTTAAAAAAAATAGATATCCAACAACAGGTGATTGCTTATCCTGGTAACTATACTTGTTTCAGTCTTCCTGGGAACGGACATGACGAACTCCAGGACGACTTTTGTAGAGAACTAATCAGTGTTTCCCACAACACCAACTACTCAGTCATATGGTCAAAACGGACCACCCTGAGAGAAGACATATGGTGGTCATGTGGTGACAAAAGAATACCAGCCAGATTACTGTATGGTTCTAAAAGGGATTGTGCGGTTATCCAGCTAGTCATGCCCTTCCACCTATTGTCAACAGGAACATGGTCAAAGGTATGTGGTGGGAGTAGACAGAAGCGTGACACCCCCCCGAGAATCCTTAGATTTTAGTGTATACATAGATGACATTGGAGTTCCCAGAGGAGTGCCCAACGAATACAAGGCTAGGAACCAGGTAGCAGCTGGGTGGGAGTCCATCATATGGTGGGTGACAATAAATAAAAATGTAGACTGGATAAACTACATATACTACAACCAACAGAGATTTGTTAATTACACTCGAGATGCAGCTAAAGGGATAGCTGAGCAGCTAGGACCAACTTCCCTCATGGCTTGGCAGAACAGAATGGCATTAGGCATCCTCTTAGCAGAAAGAGAAGATGTATGTAGTATGTTGGAGGATTTTCTTGCAATTTCATCCCTAATAATACTACAGCTCCTGATGGTAGCATCACCAATGCCCTTGATGGACTAACTGCCCTATCTAATAAACTGGCTGAGAACTCTGGATATGTTGACAATTTTTCTTCCTGGATTGAAGGATGGTTTGGGAAATGGTCTGGCCAGGTCACTTCCGCGCTATCTCTGGCCATTGTGGCCAGTGGACTCCCTGTTTGTGGCTGTTGTGCTATACTGTGCATTAGAGGACTCGCACAAAGACTTATTGACTCTGCCATAACAAAGACTATGTATGGAGGAATGGAGACTATGGAACCTGATGATAATGATTCTGAACATTATACCTTCCCCGAAAATAAACAAGACTCTGAAATCCGATGGGTCCTGTGAAAACCGTAATAAGAGAACAAAAGCCCTGATGTCTACAGAGATGTGATATTGACATTTACAAAAGGGGGGAATGTTATAATCATTTTTGTAATAACTATATAATGTGTGTATATATATGTGTGTGTATATATATATATATAGTATATATACAGTATATATAGTTTTACTGAAAGGTCCTAGAATGAGTGGAAAGTAGACAGATGTTCTCTTTGCGGTCAGAAACAACTGACTCTGAGATGTGGAGAGACACTAATCATTTCTTTGGAGAAACAGGATGCTTAGAATATAATCTATAGTCGGCTGCAAGAATTCATTTTCGTTGCCTCTTATCTGATTTTGCATTATATATATACTAGAAATAGGCCGGATGCTATTGCATGGGGAGTGCGGTGAAATGAACCTCTGTGTACCCTTAGTGGTGCTAACAGGAGCAGTGGCCATGTGTCACACCATTTGCGCTTTCCAACATCCCTGTTCTATATCATCCTTCCACATTTGTGTCTTGTATTTGTTGCATCATTTGACGTCGTTCACACCTGTGCACTGTCTCTTCCTTGTTGTGTGCTGTATTTTGGGATCTGGTGTTGTGTTTCTTGAGTGATGGTCACTATGTGGTGTCTCCTGTGTGCGGGTTTACACTATATGGTCTCTTGGAAGCTGTTGTGACTATAATTGGATGTGGTCCATTGTTTTGTGTAGTTTGATGTGTGTGTGATTGTCCGTTTCCAAGGTGGAGCAAAAAAACAGAAAGGAAGTGAAAGGATCCAATTTATTAACATGTCACAAAAAATGGCAAAGCTTCATACTTTACATAATAGGAACAGAAAGACAATCCATAGAAATGTTATTAGATTCTATTTTATGTATTAGACAGATAGATGGAACTATGAAACCTGAAAGACATACTGATAGGATGTTTAGATTGTGAGCCCCAATGGGGACAGTGCTGCAAATGTATGTAAAGCACTATGGAATTAATAGTGCTATATAAATGAATCAATATTATTATATGATATAAATATATTATTTATGTATATATGGTGAAACTATGTAAGTATGTATCTATAATGTCTCCTCAATCTATATATATATATATATATATATATATATATACATATATATATATATATATACATATACATATATATATATACATATACATATACATATACATATACATATACATATATACATATACATATACATATATATATATACATATACATATATATATATATACATATACATATATATATATATATATACATATACATATATATATGATATGTCTAAGGGGTAGCGTTTCTCCTTATGGAGAGTGACACACCGGCTCTGGCACGACGTCAAGGTAAGGAGGCTTATTCGCCATGCAATGCTTCTCTGGGAAATTGAATATGCAAATTGCCTCTTCAGAGAAAAAGACCTCAGTCCAGAGCCTCTCACCAGCCAAATCAGTTCTCATACTTTGCACTGACGAGGGCCAACAGCCCGAAACGCCGTGTCTGCAAATTGAGATTCTGATTTGGCTTTTATCCTAAGTCATATTGCACGACTCGTTAAAGGGTTGATTGTGACTTGTAGGATTGCTGCTTCCAATAGGTGGCGCTATAGAGTACAAGTCCTCTTTTTCTCTGAAGAGGCAATTTGCATATATATATATATATATATATATATATATATATATATATATATAACAACATTAACAAACATATATATGTATGTGTTTAGCTATGATGTATGTCCTGTATGTACTAAAAATATAGAATTATTTAAAGTATATAATATCTATCATATATCTATGTATAATATATGTCTAAAATCTACAATTTTTTAAGATATAAATAGAGATATATATGAATATATATCTATGTAGCGATGTCTCTATCCACATGAATTAGAGCCAGAGGAGGAGATATGGTGAACAGCCGTCCCACACATCTCTTCAGCTGTTCACAAAAAACCCAGCCCAGTGAAAAGACAAATAAGTCTCTCAGCATCTTTGACACTGTAGTTACAAATATGGGTTTCCATCACCAACTGTTTAAAAGTTGATGATACATATCTCCTCTGTGATGACCTTAAATACTTCTATATATATGTATTTACAACAAAATTAATGGTGCAAAATATATGGTATCTATATACAGTACAGACCAAAAGTTTGGACACACCTTCTCATTTAAAGATTTTTCTGTATTTTCATGACTTTGAAAATTGTAAATTCACACTGAAGGCATCAAAACTATGAATTAACACATGTGGAATTATATACTTAACAAAAAAGTGTGAAACAACTGAAAATATGTCTTATATTCTAGGTTCTTCAAAGTAGCCACCTTTTGCTTTGATGACTGCTTTGCACACGCTTTGCATTCTCTTGATGAGCTTCAAGAGGTAGTCACCGGAAATGGTTTTCACTTCACAGGTGTGCCCTGTCAGGTTTAATAAGTGGGATTTCTTGCCTTATACATGGGGTTGGGACCATCAGTTGTGTTGTGCAGAAGTCTGGTGGATACACAGCTGATAGTCCTCCTGAATAGACTGTTAGAATTTGTATTATGGCAAGAAAAAAGCAGCTAAGTAAAGAAAAACGAGAGGCCATCATTACTTTAAGAAATGAAGGTCAGTCAATGCGAAAAATTGGGAAAACTTTGAAAGTGTCCCCAAGTGCAGTTGCAAAAACCATAAATCACTACAAAGAAACTGGCTCACTTGAGGACCGCCCCAGGAAAAGAGGACCAAGAGTCACCTCTGCTTCTGAGGATAAGATTATCCGCGTCACCAGCCTCAGAAATCGCAGGTTAACAGCAGCTCAGATTAGAGACCAGGTCAATGCCACACAGAGTTCTAGCAGCAGACACATCTCTTCAACAACTGTTAAGAGGAGACTTTGTGCAGCTGGCCTTCATGGTAAAATAGCTGCTAGGAAACCACTGCTAAGGACAGGCAACAAGCAGAAGAGACTTGTTTGGGCTAAAGAACACAAGGAATGGACATTAGACCAGTGGAAATCTGTGCTTTGGTCTGATAAGTCCAAATTTGAGATCTTTGGTTTCAACCACCATGTCTTTGTGCGACGCAGAAAAGGTGAACGGATGGACTCTACATGCCTGGTTTCCACCGTGAAGCATGGAGGAGCAGGTATGATGGTGTGGGGGTGCTTTGCTGGTGACACTGTTGGGGATTTATTCAAAATTGAAGGCATACTGAACCAGCATGGCTACCACAGAATCTTGCAGCAGCATGCTATTCCATCCGGTTTGCATTTAGTTGGACCATCATTTATTTTTTAACAGGACAATAACCCCAAACACACCTCCAGGCTGTGTAAGGTCTATTTGACCAAGAAGGAGAGTGATGGGGTGCTACGCCAAATGACCTGGCCTCCACAGTCACCAGACCTGATCCCAATTGAGATGGTTTGGGGTGAGCTGGACCTCAGAGTGAACGCAAAAGGGCCAACAAGTGCTAAGCATCTCTGGGAACTCCTTCAAGATTGTTGGAAGACCATTTCCGGTGACTACCTCTTGAAGCTCATCAAGAGAATGCCAAGAGTGTGCAAATCAGTCATCAAAGCAAAAGGTGGCTGTAACGCGTCTGGGAGGCGGAACCTCTGAGCAACTATACAAGGGGGCGGTCCTTGTAAGGAAGCAGGTGGCTCCCAGGGAAGACGGGCAGGTAATCACGGCAAGTGACAGGGACAGTCTCTTGGTAGAAGGGCAGGTAGTCACGGCAAGTGACAGGGACAGTCTCTGGGTAGAAGGGCAGGTAGTCACGGCAAGTGACAGGGACAGTCTCTGGGTAGAAGGGCAGGTAGTCACGGCAAGTGACAGGGACAGTCTCTGGGTAGAAGGACGGGTACTCACGGCAAGTGACAGGGACAGTCTCTGGACAGGCAGGTGGTCACGGCTAGTGACGGCAGAGCCTCCAGGTAGGCTAGCAGGCAGGTAGCAGGTGAGCGCTCCTAGGTGAGCAGGCGAGAGTCTCTGGACAGGCAGGTAGTCACGGCAAGTGACGGCGGAGCCTCCAGGTAGGCTAGCAGGCAGGTAGCAGATGAGCGCTCCCAGGTGAGCAGACAAGAGTCTCTGGACAGGCAGGTGGTCACGGCAAGTGACGGCGGAGCCTCCAGGTAGGCTAGCAGGCAGGTAGCAGATGAGCGCTCCCAGGTGAGCAGACAAGAGTCTCTGGACAGGCAGGTGGTCACGGAAAGTGACGGCGGAGCCTCCAGGTAGGCTAGCAGGCAGGTAGCAGACGAGCGCTCCCAGGTGAGCGGGCAGGCTGGTCCATAGACAGACTGACAGGTGTCGGAAGGCAGACCGTCGGACCGCAGGCTTGCAAGCAGGTAAACGGATATCTGGCAGGTATCAAGCAGGAACCTGGCAGATGACTGGCAGGTGACAGGCAGGAATCTGGCAGGTGACTGGCAGGTAACAGGCAGGAATCTGGCAGGTGACTGGCAGGTAACAGGCAGGAATCTGGCAGGTGACTGGCAGGTAACTGGAAACGGGACCTGAGGGCTGAAGCAGAGTGAAGGCTTTGTAACAACATTGCTCGGGCACCTCCATTTTGGAGGAGGTGCCTTATATATGGTGAAGTCCTCCGGCCATTGGCCGGGGACTCCTTAGGACGGCGCGCGCGGCCCCTGTAAGAGAGGGGGAGCGCGCGCGCCCTAAGCACCGTGGCCTGGAAGCAGCGCGCGCTGCCAGCAGAGCGGGAGGAAGACACCGGGCACAGAGCGGAGAGGTGAGGGGAACAGCGTCCCTGCCTAGCAGGAGGCAGGGACGCCGACGCTACAGTACCCCCCCCTTTAGGCCCCCCCTTTTTTAGGCCAGAGAGAAATTTATCAAGGATGAGAGGGGCATGGATGTTCTCCCGGGGCTCCCACGTTCTCTCCTCAGGACCAAACCCCTTCCAATCTACCAGAAAAAAGGTTTTTCTTACCCTTTTGGTGGCCAGAATATTCTCTACCTCAAACTCGTTCTCAGCGGAAACCGGAGCAGGAGGCGTACCTGTAGACTTGGAAAAAGAGTTAAGTACCACGGGTTTGAGGAGAGATACATGGAAGGAGTTAGGGATCCGTAAGTTGGCCGGGAGTTTTAATTTATAGGCCACCGGGTTGATCTGTTTGATAACTTCCAGTGGGCCGATGAACCGAGGCCCTAACTTGTAGGAGGGAATCTTGAGCCGGACATATTTGGACGAGAGCCAGACTTTATCTCCAGGACGGAATTGTGGAGGATCCAGGCTTTTCTTGTCAGCGTGTTTTTTCATCCGTTCGGACGACTGAAGGAGTGCGGATCGGGTACTCTCCCAAATGGAGGAGAATTCGCGAACGAGAGATTCCGCAGCCGGATTGTCCACCGAGGTGGAGACGGGAAATGGGATCCGAGGATGCTGACCGAAGACTACAAAAAACGGGGATTTGGAGGAAGATTCGCTCTCGTGATTATTGTAAGAGAACTCGGCCCATGGTAGGAGATTCACCCAGTCCGAATGGTGGGCATTAACGAAGTGCCGGAGGTAACTGGTCAGGTTCTGATTGATCCGCTCCACTTGACCATTGGACTGTGGATGGTAAGCGGAGGAGAAGTCCAGAGTGACGTCAAGCAACTTACATGTGGCTCTCCAGAAGCGTGAGGTGAACTGAACCCCACGATCTGACACGATGTGGAGGGGCAGGCCATGAAGACGGAAGATGTGGCGGATAAAGTCTTTAGCTAGTTCGGGTGCAGACGGGAGACCCGGCAGGGGAATGAAGTGCGCCATCTTGGAGAAGCGATCAGCGACCACCCAAATGACCGTACAACCGGCAGAGACAGGAAGATCCGTTATAAAGTCCATAGCAATATGCTGCCACGGGGCAGCAGGTACTGGAAGAGGAAGAAGGCGACCGGCTGGCAGGTGTCTCGGAACTTTGTTGCGGGCGCAGGACACACAGGCAGAAACAAAGTCTATTACATCCTTGTACAGGGTAGGCCACCAGTAATGCCGGGTAATGAGCTGGAGGGTCTTTTTCTGACCGGCGTGGCCAGCTAGCTTAGACGAATGACCCCAGTGTAGGACCTTCTTCCGATCAGGTACAGTTACAAACGTCTTACCGGGAGGGAGACGATTTAGATTCACGGGAGCCACTTGCATTACTCTGGCGGGATCAATGATGTGCTTAGGTTCCTCCTCTAGATCAGACACCAGCAAGGATCGGGACAAGGCGTCAGCTTTGATGTTTTTGTCTGCCGGGCGAAAATGAAGAACAAAATCAAAGCGGGCAAAAAACAAGGACCACCGGGCTTGGCGCGGGTTAAGTCTCTGGGCGCTCTGAAGGTAAGCCAAGTTCTTGTGGTCCGTGTAAATTATTACCGGGTGAAGAGCCCCCTCGAGCAGGTAACGCCACTCCTCCAGTGCCAGCTTAATGGCTAACAATTCACGGTCTCCAATAGAATAGTTGCGCTCAGAAGAGGAGAAGCGTTTGGAGAAAAAAACGCAGGTTACCATTCTCCCGGAAGATGACTTTTGGGTAAGTACCGCCCCGGCTCCGGAGGAGGAAGCGTCAACTTCTAGGAAGAATTGTTTGTTGCCGTCCGGACGATGCAGCACCGGGGCGGAGGAGAAGGCCTGTTTTAAGGAAAGAAAGGCCTCCTCAGCTTCGGGCGGCCATCTTCTGGGATTAGTACCCTTACGGGTGAGCGCAGAGATAGGGGCAGTCCGGGAAGAGAAGTGCGGTATGAAGAGGCGGTAATAGTTGGCGAAGCCCAGGAACCGCTGAATAGCCTTCAACCCCTCTGGTCGGGGCCACTTCTGGATGGCAGACAGTTTCTCAGGATCCATTTGTAGGCCGGTCTGAGAGATTATGTAGCCCAGAAATGGAAGAGAGGTCTGCTCAAAGATGCACTTCTCATATTTAGAGTAGAGGTGGTTCTGCCTGAGCCTGAGCAGGACCTGACGAACATCCCTCCGGTGAGTAGGAAGGTCCGGAGAGAAAACCAAGATCTCGTCCAGGTACACCACCACGCAGGAGTAGAGAAGGTCACGGAAGATGTCATTGACCAACTCTTGAAAGACGGCAGGAGCGTTACAGAGACCGAAGGGCATTACAAAGTACTCATAGTGGCCGTCCCGGGTGTTGAATGCCGTCTTCCACTCATCCCCCTGACGGATACGGACCAGGTTATACGCCCCACGGAGATCCAGTTTGGTGAAGATTCTAGCCCCCCTCAGGCGGTCAAATAATTCAGGAATGAGCGGGAGGGGGTATTTATTCTTCACTGTAATCTGGTTAAGGCCTCTATAATCTATACATGGACGGAGTGAGCCGTCCTTCTTTTTGACGAAGAAGAAGCCTGCTTCCGCCGGGGAGGTAGATTTCCAGATAAATCCCCGGGCCAGATTCTCCTCAATATATTCTGACATGGACTGGGTCTCTGCTGCGGACAAAGGGTAGATACGCCCACGGGGAGGAATAGAGCCGGGTATCAGGTCGATTGGACAATCGTATGGTCTATGAGGGGGTAATGTCTCTGCTTCTTTTTTATTGAAGACATCCGCATAAGACCAATAGGGAACCGGTAGACCGGGTAGACTGACTGGGGTAGGAGAAGGACGAGCAGGATGAACGGGAACTAGACAAGTCCTATGGCAGTCCTGTCCCCAGCGAAGGACTTCTCCGGTCTGCCAGTCAAGCACGGGTGCATGTTTCTGGAGCCAAGGTAGGCCTAACAAGAGTGCGTGAGAGAGTCCAGGCAGAACATGAAAGGAGATGCTCTCAGAATGCAGCATTCCCACCTGCAGAGTTATGGATTCGGTGATGAGTTGGATGGGATGTGGTAAGAGGCCCCCATCCACGGCGGCGACAGATAAAGGTACGGCCAGAGGTTTGGTGGGAATGCGGTATTTCTCTACCAGAGACTGAGAAATGAGATTTCCAGCAGCTCCTGAGTCAAGTTGAGCCAGTTCGAAATAGCGGTTCTCTCCGCAGGTGATAGACTGACAGCATCAGAGATGGAGAGGGTTTACTTTTGTCTAGGGCGACCTCTCTGAGCGATCCTAGACACAGGCGTCTCCCGACCTCTCTGGGCAGGAACGGATCCGGTGCTCCTTACTGCCACAGTAGAAGCAGCTCCCCACGGCACGGCGTAAGTCTTGACGGGTTTTGACCATCTGGGTCTGGTCGACCTGCATAGGCTCAGGTGAGTGTGCCTGGGGAGTAACGGAGGGAGTGACGGGTTTCTGGAAGGTGGGGGCTAGACGTGGAAACCTCCTCTCACGGGTGACCTCTTTGGCGCGCTCCTGGAATCGGATGTCAATCCGGGTGGCAAGTGTTATTAAGTCATCGAGAGTGGTAGGAATGTCCCGACCGGCGAGTTCATCTTTAATACGGCCGGACAGACCCTCCCAGAAGACAGACACCAGAGCGTCGTTATCCCAGGCCAGCTCCGAAGCAAGGGTACGGAACCGTATGGCATATTGGCCCACGGTGAGATCTCCTTGACGGAGGCGTAGCAGAGACGATGCGGATGAGGTCTTCCGTCCGGGTTCGTCGAAGACTTTCCGGAAAGCCGTGAGAAAGGCTGGCAGGTCGGACACCAGGGGATCTCCTCTCTCCCACAGAGGATTTAGCCAAGCCAGAGCCTCGCCCGTGAGGTGGGACATGATAAAGGCTACTTTGGACCGGTCGGAGATAAACTGGTGGGACAAGAGTTCAAAGTGCAGGGTGCACTGGTTTATGAAGCCCCGAGCTTGAGCGGAGTCACCTCCGAAACGAGGAGGTGCAGAAAACCGGGGTCCGGGACAGGATACCATGGTATTGGTGGGCAGCGGTGCTGCCGGGTTGCGAGTCATGACACTAGCGGTCATGAGAAGGTGCGTCCAAACTTTTGGTCTGTACGTGTATATTCCATGGATTATAATCAGAGGTGTATATACCATGGTTTTTTTTTTCTATATAATATTATACATTATAACCTTTTCTTTTTCTTTTGTTATTTTAATCTCAATTTTTCAATATTATTTGTTTTTATTCTGTTATTTCGACAACCTATAATTTCTTTACTTTGAAAAATTGGGCGTGAGGAACTATCAACACGCCCATATGATGGGGCAGTCGAACATATAAATTGTAACTCCCTACATGTATTTGTATACTAGGATTAAGAACTTTTGGTGATCGATACGCGTAGGTTTCACAGTGTCTCTTTTTCGTTGAAGAGAAGGTGACTCCTACAGGGTGAGATAGAAAAATGCAATGTGCCTAAGAACTAACAGGCAGGTAATTGCTTACTACCTGCCTGTTCTACCCTGTGGCGGCTCTGATCACACCTGAACTGCTCCTAACAGCGATTCTGCTGCTTCACGTCAACAGAACAGCTCTTCCTCTTCCCGGCTGCTCTGTCAATGAGGCGAGACTGCCAACTTCATTCTCATTGACAGATGGCTCCCTGCAGTTAGGCAACAGGGAGCTAGCTGTCAAGTCAGCATGACATCGGCAGTCACACCCCATCAACAGAGCAGAGAGGGAGCTGCAAAATCACTGGCAGGAGCGATCCGTGACCTCTCTGAAATGGCAGAGATCGGCACCGGGCCCAACAGGCATATAGTTAGCAAATACTTACCTTTTAGTTCTTAGGCCGATGGTAAAAAAAAAATAAAATAGTCGCGGACAACCCCTTTTAATAATTAGGAGCAGGAATTCTCTGAATGATGCTATAATCAAGAAAACTTGAAATTCTCTCCTGCCCAGTCAGTCTGCCCGGTCTGTTACACCATGATTACCGAAACCTCGACTCAGTCCACCATCCATTTGTATTACCACATACCCGGCTCTGCTTGGCCTCAGGCCATTGGCTTGTCTGACTGCACTTACGTTTCGCCCTGGTACCACTTATCTGCATCTCCAGAAGTTTCCCATTTCTCTATTATACTTTTCAAATTACATTTTGAGACTTTCTCCTCCTTTTGTTGCACATATTTTTTTTCCCTTCATCTGCACAGGTATCATTATTCTATCAACTATAATGGCCGTACCAGGTCCTGCAGGTCCTGTATCCCGTACACATGACGTGGGCAGTGCACGGCATGCCGCTAGTTTTTATTCTGAGTGCTCTTATATACGGTGGTAGTTTTACACAATGTTGAGCCTGTGATCTGCAGAGTGAAATGTCTGACTGCTAGAAAAGAAGTATACGGCAGATTCTACAGCATGGATACATAAAGGACGTCCTGGGGGAATATACCTCCCTCCAACACTCGTCCAGTCCCTGCCTCACACTAGAGACATTTATAATAACTCCAGGACTATGGAGCTGGTCATTTTCTCATAATCTGTGGCCATTATTAGTGATCTCGCATTGTACGGTAATATCACCCTGGAGGTTGTGATGTATTTAGTGTAATAGCGCCATCTAGAATATACAGTATATATCAGGCGATACCATGCTTTCTATAGTTAGTCGTCTTCTGTGCCCTCTATAGCTATCTATTATACTTTATATTTCTTTATAATAAATTACTCGATAGTTTTACAGCTTTATGATGTTTATTAATCTGCTGTAATTATAAAAGAAAGTCCAACCTTACAGTGGACACAGGTGAAAGTGTCCTCCATGATGGTGTAGGGTGAGGTGGAGCAAGTATATAGTCAGTGGGGAATCAAGATGACCAGTATTCCCCAGGGTTCCTTGTTATCAGGGAGGGACCCGGTGTATGCAATCAAAAGATCTTATCCTCTGACCGGCTGTGTGCCATCAACAGGTAATGACCATCCGGCAGTGCGACATCAACTGGTCATCACCCTCCAGCTGTGTGCCATCAACCGGTAATGACCATCCGGCAGTGCGCCATCAACAGGTAATGACCCTCTGCATATGGCCATCAATAGGTCATCACCCTCCGGCTGTGTGCCATCAACAGGTAATGACCATCCGGCAGTGCGCCATGAACAGGTAATGACCATCCGGCTGTGTGCCATCAACAGGTAATGATCCTCTGTCCGGCTGTGTGCCATCAACAGGTAATGACCCTCTGGCTATGGCCATCAATAGGTCATCACCCTCCGGCTGTGTGCCATCAAATGTTTTTATCTTCTGTCCAGTTTTGTGCCATCAAGAGGTAATGACCCTCCAGCTGTGGGCCATCAACAGGTCATCACCCTTTGGCATTTAGGCTTCTTGTCTTCTGTAAGATGCGATTCTTGAGTCTCCTGATGTTAAAAATATTTAAAAAATCACCGATTAAACTAATAGTCTATCTAGTACATAAGCATCACAATTTATAATCTATCTAGTGCATAAGTATGACAATTTAGCTCACAGAACATACACTATGCTAAAACATTAGACCCTACAAGCAGAAATTTGCTAAACTAACAAACATAACTGACAAATCAGTAGAAAAATCGCTACCAATGGCACAGCTCTCTTCACATCAACCTGTAACCATAGTAGATAAGAAATAGAGGACAATGCTCATAGTCAGTTATCAACAATTCGGCATGGGGCATCCCACCAGAGACATTATAATATCTAGCAGATTATAGATGGCAATAGAATTTACCAACAAGCACATAGTACGCCAAACTCAAGTACATAGTATGCCAAACCTCGACACGTTTTCCTAAAATAGGTTCATCAGAAGCACATACTAGACAGTGATACTTAGCAAAGCGTTCATAGATATATGCGCCATATGATAAGGTGCTAAAGTGCAAGTGTGTGACAAAATATCCATTCGATTTCAGGTGCAATGCTGCATTGTATGTAGTAAGATGGTGCCCATCAGACAGCATGTATAGGACTAACCTGTGATGAAAACACGAGCAATGGGAAAGTTCAAGCAGTTGCCTTCTCAATCTTCCTCGCCTCTAAGACATCTAAGGAAACATCTTCTCCTCTTGATTTTGGGTTGAGGTGTTGTAGGCATTTCAGGCTCTGGCATTCTAGGTTCTGACATGCTAGGTTCTGACATGGTAGGTTCTGGTGTTCTAGGTTCTGGTGCTCTTGGCTCTGGAATTCTGGGTTGTTGGCTTCTCTGAAAAATCAGTAACCTCTCTTTATGCTCCATGGAAATTCGAGCTCTTCTTCCTATATTGTTGTGAGGGATCGTTCTGACCCAGACAATATCACTGAACGCCACTTTATAGTTGCAACTAGGAACCTTTTTCGCATCCTGCGGTGCAGGAGCCATGAATGGAGTAGAACATTTGCCATTGGGCAGGACAGGTGTTCTCCTGGAGTCTTGCTCCTGAATCTGAGGGATGCAAATCGGCTCCTTACAAGCACTTTGTTCCTTCAGAATGGTTTTGTTCTCAGGAGTTTTCTGATTGTTTCACCAGGTTCAGACATTGCCCACTTGCTCAGGACAAGACTTAAGGCCAAATACTCTAGTATTGTCAGCAGTGTCATCACCGCAACAAAAACTGCGTCACGGAAGAGCCAAAGAGGAAGATTGATGGAAGCTTGATAGGTGCTTCTCCTGAGATCCACGGGTAGTGGGTCATCCTATAATAAAGAAAAAAAACATATTAAAGTCCTGTATATTTATACCCAATCCAGTCAAACAGAGAGCCCTTGTTATTATACAGTGATGGATACATTATCAAGCAACTTTCAGAAATATCCCATTGAGAAGATCAGGAAGAAGTTTGGGATTCACCTCCAGGGTCCATGGAATATTATTTACAGTTGGACTTTCATATGACGGACGGTCACGTGTCCAGTATGAGAAGTCCTGCAAGAGGCGATATTCTCATTAGCTGATCTTGTGACCTCCATATTGATGAGAACATACTCGCCCTCAGTGTACTGTAATGTGGGGGTAGAGCAACGTAAAGCACAGAAATGATAGGATGATACTCATCATCTCCAGAGGTCTCTCAGCACCAAGGTATGGTCAATGAGATACAAGCTGCAGATGGGCCGAGGCTTCTAATATACCCAGGGGTGACATCACAAAGCCCTCTGTGACATCATTGCACAGTTCTATCCATCATGTCACTGATACTTTGGACCTAACTAAATGTCTAAAAGAGAACCCTTCCACATGATTTCCAATCACGGAGCAGCTTCAGTTTTTCAAGAAAAGTTTAAAAAATATAATCTGTGCTGTGATTGGTCCCAATGGCACATGAAGCAGAACGTCTTTAGATCTTTTAAAGGGAAAGTGTCAGCAATTTTTTTACAATTGTAAAATTGTAAAGTATTTATATTTATATATAAATACACATATATATTTAAAAAGGTTTCAATGGTATAAAATCTGAAAAAAATATTTTAACTGTTTTGATGTTTTCATCTTGTAAACACTAGGGGGAGCAGCTGCTGACATTTCTATGAAAACAGAATACAGCTAGCTCGCATTACGACTGCAGTAAAAGTGGGCGGGATCTGCTCACATGGGTGTGATGTCACTCCTCCCCTTCTGGGCGTTTGCAAAAAGGTAAATGAGACTGTAGTTTAGGATCACAGTGCGGAGCGATCACTGGTGACTGCAAAGTGATATATAAGGGACAACACCAAAGTCATTAATCACTACAAGGACAAGGCAGGAATGTGGGAGTCAGAGGGGTCACCCCACACTTATATCCCCCCTGACTGTCACTTCCTAAGCTCCTTTCCCTGCCATAACCTCTTATTCCCGCAGGTAAATTCTTACAGGACCCCCCTCCCCATCCCCTTCCCCTGCCGCAGCTGATTCTAAACGTCCTCCATATGTAATAATAGACAGGTACTCACCGGCAGCCTATGGTAATTCACAGGGTAGAACAGGGTACAGCACAGAAACAATATGGCGATCCTCATTGTCTCCAGGGGGTATCTCAGCACCAAGATATGGCCAATGAGATATGAGCTCCAGGTGGATGGAGCCCCCTTATATACCCCAAGGGTGACATCACAACGCCCTCTGTGACATCATCACCCACAACATTCTGTCACATGACATCACCCAGCACCAGCATCATGTGACCCAGCGTAAATAGAAACGGTCCCTGTTGCCTATAGCAACTATTCAAAACTAAGTTTAAACTTTTCCAACAGCTAAAGGCGGCTCTGTGATGGCAGTTTCTTCTTGTGGACGGTTGTGATAAATCTGCAGAACATCTACATAACGCAACATGTAGAAAATCCTGTCTTTTCCCCTCTGTTCCTCCTCTGGTGCTACAGAGACCGATAGAAGGAGCTTTTCCAGACCTTACAGTGCACAATATGGGACCTAATCACTGATATCCCAGATCTCCTCAGTACAAGCATACCGCCAACCTATGAGGACTAGAAAGAGGGCGAAACCATGCGGCACGCGTAGTCTCGCCCCTATCCACACCCCAAGCCACGCCCTTTTTATACCTTGGCAGGAGGAGATGTCTGTACAAAGCGCAAGTTATCAAAAGGCTGAAGGAACACTTTATCAACATGAATGAAGGTTTTGAAGGGCATCCACTGTCCCGGCACTACCGGAAGTTCCACAACCAATCTTATAAGGGCACTAAGTTTTGTGGGATCCGATTAGTCCCCAGAAAATGGAGGGGAGGTGATTACCTGAGATTAATGTCGCGGATGGAATCCAAATGGTTCTTCACATTAAATAGCTTGGCTCCGAAGGGCCTTAATCACGAGAGTCAGCTGTATGCCTTCAACTCGCAGCGGTATATACTGGATGTATTTTTTATCCCAGCACCAATTGAACATTTACATTGCACTTTTATGAACCTCCTTATATTTTATCAATATAATATGTCTTTTGGATATATTCCTTTGAATCCACCTATTTTATAGATGTATTTGTTTCTATACATAGATACCCCTATTGGAGATACAATATAATGTTTTTATTTTTCTCCTTCATGTTTTCCTTTTTATCTCTTGATGGTACTAAGTGCCGAATTTATACTATCCTGGTAATATACACTGATTAAGAGACTGTTTTTTATAGCCATCAGAAATATAAGTATATAATTTTTATTCATTTTTAACTAATTGTGAAAGTTTGAACAAAGTCTTTTTTATTATTATTTTTTTCACACACAGTCTATTCTTATTGGAATTCTATCTTAGTTCTATTGCACCTCCATATGTCCTTTTGCACCGTCTTGATAGTATTGGATCTTCCTCCATTTCTTTGGTTGTATTATCTTTGTGGGGGGCGTTTGGACTTTATTAGGTTACCAGTTTGACTACCAGCGAGAAGCTGACGAAGAGGAACTGTGAGTCCTCGAAACACGTAGTTTTTTTTGGCCTATACAGGACATCGAAGGAGAAGGAGAGAGTCAATGCACAGGGATAAGCCCTCCTGATATCCAGAAGATATATATAACCATATCATATTATTGATGCAAAATATAAATGCACAGAGTCAATAAAATCACTTAAAAACACCAAACCCCATCCTTACTTTGCAAGATACCTATTCCAAAGGTGTATCTAGGTTTTCTGGCACCCGGTGCAGCAGGGGCTGGCTGGCACATTTTAGCCTGGGGGGCAAGCACACTGCAGTGGCCCATGAGTAGCGGCCCATCCTTAACATGTTTATTACCAGATGCATCATAAGCCTATATTCACACGACCGTATTGTCTAAGTGTTGCCCGTGAAAAAAGCTGACAGCACTTGGACAAGTTCAGATGAGTGTTTGTAGTGGTCAGACATAGTACATATTATTCTTATGTATTACTATTTTTAAAGCAGATATACCTTTTTAGAGATGTAGCACCAGGGGCGGACCTACTGCCCGTGCAGCTGGTTCATTGAACGGGGACCCCCGAGGGAGAGGGGGCCCCTCCAGCCTCCAGCAGGGCCGCCATCATGGCATGACTGCCCTGGCTCCAGCATGGGGCCCGGCCGGTCGGGACCCCCTCGGAGCCCCCCTCTTGTGCGTCTCCTCATGGCCCCCCCGCCGTCACATGACCGGAGATGTGCCTGCGCTCAGCATGGGCCCCATGCTGAGCGCAGGGACATCTCAGGTCATGTGACGGCGCCGGCACAATACTTACCCCTCCCCGTGCCTCCGCAGCGTCTGCCGCGTCCTCTGACTGTGACGTCTCAGGTCAGAGGGCGCGGTGGCGTCTTTACACCGCGCGCTCTCTCCTGACCTGTCACATCACAGAGCGGGAAGATGCGCGCAACGCTGGAGTCCGGATAAGCAGCAGGTAAGAAGTGAGGTGAGTATTTGATTTTTTTTTTTTTTATGTATGGGGGCATGGGGCATTTAATGGTGGGGGGAGAGTGGATGTGACATCCTGCATGGGGCATTATATGGGAGAGGTGGTGTGACATCCTGCATGGGTCATTATATTGGGGGGGATTGGCATCCTGAATGGGGCATTATATGGGGGAGGGGGGAATTGACATCCTGCATGGGGGCATTATATGGGGGTGGGGGGGGGTGTGACATCCTGCATGGGGCATTATAAGAGGGGAAGGGGGAAGTGACATCCTGCATGGGGCATTATAAGAGGGGAAGGGGGGAAGTGACATCCTGCATGGGGCATTATAAGAGGGGAAGGGGGGAAGTGACATCCTGCATGGGGCAATATAATAGGGGAAGTGGGGAAGTGACATCCTGCATGGGGCATTATAAGGGGGGGGGCGTGACATTCTGCATGGGGCATTATAAGGGAGGCGGTGTGACATCCTGCATGGGGCATTATAAGAGGGGGAGGGGGGAATTGACATCCTGCATGGGGCATTATATAGAGGGTGGGTGTGTGACATACTGCATGGGGCATTATAAGGAGGGGGGGTGACCTCCTGCATGGGGCATTATAAGGGAGAGGGTGGTCTGACATGCTGCATGGGGCATTGAAAAGGGGGGAAGTGACATCCTGCAAGGGGCATTATATGGGGGGAAGAGGTGACATCCTGCATGGGGCATTTTATGGGGGGGTAGATGTGACATCCTGCATAGCGCATTAAAAGACGGGTGTCATCCTGCATGGGGCATTATAAGGGGGGAACAGCCTGCATGGAGCGTTACATGGGGGCCAATATTCTGTATGGAGAGTTATATGGGGACCAGTATCCTGTATGGAGCATTATATGGGGACCAGTATCCTGTATGGAGCATTATAAGGGGGTCAGTATCCTGTATGGAGCATTATATGTTGCCCATATTACTGTATGGAGGACTATACTGTCCGGTCTGCACTGTGCGCTGTGAGGATTCGCCGGTTTCTGAGCTATAGTAGAATTTACAATAGATATCGCTTGTGTAATGGGGCATTATAAGGGGGGAACAGCCTGCATGGAGCGTTATATGGGGGCCAATATTCTGCATGGAGCGTTATATGGGGGTCAGTATTCTGTATGGAGCGATATATGGGGGACAGTATTCGGTAGGGAGCGTTATATGGGGGCCAGTATTCTGTATGCAGTGTTATATGGGGACCAGTATCCTCTATGGAGCGTTATATGGGGACCAGTATCCTGTATGGAGCATTATATGGGGACCAGTATCCTGTATGGAACATTATAAGGGGGTCAGTATCCTGTATGGAGCATGATATGGTGCCCATAATACTGTATGGAGGACTATACTGTCCGGTCTGCACTGTGCGTTGTGAGGATTCGCCGGTTTCTGAGCTATTGTAGAATTTACAATAGATATCGCTCATGTAATGTAGTAAGTGAAATCCTTGGCCTTGTACTATATATATATATTTCTCTGCGGTATCTGTGCATCATGAATCATGGTATGTGTTAAAGGGGCCCACTGAAACTCTGTCGCCCAGGGCCCACAAAAACCTGGAGCCGGCCCTGGGGGTAAGTATAACAAGTTGTATTTTTTTTTACATACAATTAATTAACTTGGAGTGGGGGGAATCAGTGATGCACGGGGGGGATGAGAGATGCACGGGGGGGTCCCTTCATGCCCCCTATGAAGGGCGGGGGGGGCCCCCAAAAAATTCTTGCACAGGGGCCCACTACAGTCTGTGTCCGCCCCTGTGTAGTACGCTGTGTTTTTCTACACTCCTAAAATAACATATCAGCAGAGTAAAGGTGGTCACACATAAGCCCAGGTCTGCTAGATAGATACCTATGAATTATTATTTTGTATATGTTTTCAAACATACTTGATCAATGAAATCATCATTGTAAACTTCAACTCCACAAAATAGTATATGATGTAGCAGTCACTAATTATCTTGAGTGCTTCATCTGATGTCCGTGCATATAGTATACATAGTATACCACATACAGTACAATATATCATAGAATGGTAGAGTTGGAAGGGACCTCCTGGGTCATCTGGTCCAACCCCCTGCTCAAAGCAGGATTCACTAAATCATCTCAGACAGATGTCTGTCCAGCCTCTGTTTGAAGACGTCCATTGAAGGGGAACTCACCACCTCTCGTGGCAGCCTGTTCCACTCATTAATCACCCTAACTGTCAAAAAGTTTTTTCTAATATCTAATCTGTGTCTCCTCCCATTTAGTTTCATCCCATTGCTTCTAGTCTTTCCTTGTGCAAATGAGAATAAAGATGATCCTTCTACAATGTGACAGCCCTTGACATATTTGTAGACAGCTATTAAGTCTCCTCTCAGTCTTCTTTTTTGCAAGCTAAACATTCCCAAATCCTGCAACCGTTCCTCATAGGACATGGTTTGCAGACCAGTCACCATTCTGGTCGCTCTTCTCTGAACTTGCTCCAGTTTGTCTATGTCTTTTTTAAAATGTGGTGCCCAAAACTGTACACAGTATTCCAGATGAGGTCTGACCAAAGAGGAGTAAAGACCAATAATGACTTCACGTGATCTAGACTGTATGCTTCTGTTAATACATCCCAGAATTGTATTTGCCTTTTTTGCTGCTGCATCACACTGTTGACTCATGTTCAGTCTATGATCTATTAGTATACCTAAGTCTTTTTCACATGTACTGTTGTTTAGCTCTATTCCTCCCATTCTGTATATGCTTTTTTCATTTTTATTGCCCAGATGTAGTACTTTGCATTTTTCCCTGTTAAAAACCATTCTGTTGGTTGCTGCCCACTGCTCCAGTTTATTTAGGTCTTTTTGAATCCTCTCTCTCTCTTCTCTAGTATTAGCTATCCCTCCTAGCTTTGTGTCATCAGCAAATTTAATCAGTTTACCCTCAATTCCTTCATCTAAATCATTGATAAAGATGTTGAACAATACAGGTCCCAGGACGGAGCCCTGTGGTACCCCACTTGAGACATTCATCCAGCTGGATGTGAAGCCATTTACATCCAGCTGGATGAATGTCTCAAGTGGGGTACCACAGGGCTCCGTCCTGGGACCTGTATTGTTCAACATCTTTATCAATGATTTAGATGAAGGAATTGAGGGTAAACTGATATATAGGAGAATATACAGTATGACTGGTGTATAGAGACGAGCAATTTGTAGAACCGTGGTCCAGTGGTCAGATGAATATTCTGTGGCTGCTGAACAGGAGCCACCACATAGTCTCCTTTTTACAGCCCCACATAGCCTTCCATATACTGTACAGTCTGAGCCCCACATAGCCTCCTCTATACAATGTGAGCCATCACACAACCTCCTATATGAGTATGAGCCCTCACATAGCCTCCTATATACAGTATCAGTCCCCACACAGCCTCCTGCATATAGTGTGAGGACCCACACAGCCTCCTGCATACAGTGTGAGGACCCACTGTGTGAGTACAGTGTGAGGACTGGTCGTCGGATATGTTGCACGCTTATTGAGATGTGTTATTGACAGCTCTATCATTTTTCTTGCCACTGTCTTGTTAAATATACAGGTTGGATACATTTGGTGTTCATGCCATATAAATTCCTGTTTATAACGAGTACATATTTATGATAGGTAGCTTTGTTTTACTACCATTGGCAGGCATTAACTGGATTTTAGGTCCTAGTGACGTTTTATATCTTTTTTACCTACGTATTCATTAAAGGTTATGTTTTAACCTCTTTCACTACTTTAATTGCTTCATATTACCTTTATTGAGTGGTGACCTGTATGATAGTGTGTGAGCACCAGCTCCAGGCGTCCCTGAAGAGGGGCAGGGAAAAAGTAAAGGGGGCAGTGGGAAGGGGGTTTATCCAAGGAGGGGTGAGGTCAGCAGAGTATGAGAGACAGACTCATCCTAAACCAGGGGTCTCAAACACGTGGGTCGCATGTGGCCCTTCAGACTGGTTCATGCGGCCTGTAGGCACCATAGACCCCGATCGCGGCCCGGTCCAGGAGCTGCCGACAGCTGCACTTTAGTTCAGTGTATTGCTGCGTAGAGACCGGCTCTCTGCATGATACAATACCAATGCCAGCCACCGGCCTATCAGAGGCCAGCAGCGGACATCCGCGTCCTAGCGCAGCGGTGCATGACATCACTAACATGGGTAGATGTCAGCTGCTGGCCTCTGATAGGCCGGTGGCAGGCATTGGTCTCTGCGCAGCAATACACTGAACTAAAGCGCAGCTGCCGGAAGCTCCTGGACCGGGCCGCGATCGTCAAGGGGTCTATGGTGCCTGCGCCCGCATATGCAGAAAGGACACCGAGGGAACGGAGGACAGGTGAGAAGAGACTTTTTTTTTTCTTATATATGTATGTGAAGAATGGAACTGCGGACATTCCTACAATATAGGGACCTGAATGGGGACATTCCTACAATATGGGAACCTGGATAGGAACATTCCTACAATGTGGGACCTGGATGGGGACATTCCTACAATGTGGGACCTGAATGGAGACATTCCTACAATATGGGGACCTGGATAGGAACATTCCTACAATGTGGGACCTGGATGGGGACATTCCTACAATGTGGGACCTGAATGGGGACATTCCTACAATATGGGGACCTGGATAGGAACATTCCTACAATGTGGGACCTGGATGGGGACATTCCTACAATGTGGGACCTGAATGGGGACATTCCTACAATGTGGGACCTGAATGGGGACATTCCTGCAATATGGGGACCTGGATGGGGACATATCTACACTGTGGGGACCTAGATAGGGACATTCCTACAATGTGGGGACCTGGATGGGGACATAACTACAATATGGGGAACTGGATTGGGACATATCTACAATGTGGGGACCTGGATAGGAACATTCCTGCATTGTGGGGACCTGGATAGGAACATTTCTACAATGTGAGGACCTGGATGGGGGACATTCCTACAAGATGGGGACATTATAACAAGATGGGGACCTAGATGGGGGACATTACGACAAGATGGGGACCTGGATGGGGGACATTATGACAAGTTGGGGACCTGAATGGGGGACATTACGACAAGATGAGGACCTGGATGGGGCATTACTACAAGATGAGGACCAGGATGGTGCATTACTACAAGATGAGGACCAGGATCGGTCATTACTAAAAGATGGGGACCAGGATGAGACATTACTACAAGATGAGGACCAGGATGAGTCATTAACCCCTTTACAACCCAAGGTGGTTTGCACATTAATGACCAGGCCAATTTTTACAATTCTGACCACTGTCACTTTATGAGGTAATTACTCTGGAACGCTTCAACGGATCTCCCTGATTCTGAGACTGTTTTTCGTGACATATTGTACTTCATGATTGTGGTAAAATTTCTTCGATATCACTTGTGTTTATTTGTGAAAAAATGGAAATTTTACAAAAATTTTGAACATTTTGCAATTTTCAAAATTTTAATTTTTATGCCCTTAAATCAGAGAGATATGTCACACAAAATAGTTAATAAATAACATTTCCCACATGTCTACTTTACATCAGCACAATTTTGGAACTAAAATTTTTTTTACTGGGGAGCTATAAGGGTTAAAAGTTGACCAGCGATTTCTCATTTTTCTAACAACATTTAGAAAACCATTTTTTTAGGAACCACATCATATTTAAAGCCACTTTGAGGGGTCTTTATGACAGAAAATACCCAAAAGTGACACCATTCTAAAAACTGCACCCCTCAAGGTGCTCAAAACCACATTCAAGAACTTTATTAACCCTTCAGGTGCTTCACAGGAATTTTTGGAATGTGGAAGAAAAAAATGAACATTTAACTTTTTTCACAAAAATGTTACTTTAGACCCAATTTTTTTTATTTTCGCAGGGGTAACAGGAAAAAATAGACCCCAAAATTTGTTGATCAATTTCTCCTGAGTAAGCAGATACCCCATATGTAGGGGAAAACCACTGTTTGGGCGCACGACAGGGTACGGAAGGAAAGGAGTGCCATTAGACTTTTTAAATGTAAAATTTGCTTGAATAATTAGCGGACGCCATATTGCATTTGGGGAGCCCCTGATGTGCCTAAAAAGTGGAAACCCCCCCACAAGTGACCGCATTTTGGAAACTAGACCCCTCAGGGAACTTATCTAGATGTGTGGTGAGCACCTTGAACCCCCAGGTGCTTCACAGAAGTTTATAACATTGAGCCGTAAAAATAAAATTTTCACATTTTTCCCACAAAAATGTTGTTCAGCCCCCACTTTTGCATTTTCATAAGGGTAACAGGAGAAATTGCACCATGCAGTTTGTTGCTCAATTTCTTCGGAGCAAGCAGATACCCCATATGTGGGGGAAAACCACTGTTTGGGCGCACAGCAGGGTTCGGAAGGGAAGGAGCCCCATTTGACCTTTTAAATGTAAAATTTGCTTGAATAATTAGCGGACGCCATATTGCATTTGGGGAGCCCCTGATGTGCCTAAACAGTGGAAACCCCCCACATGTGACCCCACTTTGGAAACTATACCCCTCAGGGAACTTATCTAGATGTGTGGTGAGCACCTTGAACCCCAGGTGCTTCACAGAAGTTTATAACATTGAGCCGTAAAAATAAAATTTTCACATTTTTCCCACAAAAATGTTTTTCAGCCCCCACTTTTTCATTTTCATAAGAGTAACAGAAGAAATTGCACTATGCAGTTTGTTGTTCAATTTCTCCTGAGTTAGCAGATACCCCATATGTGGGGGAAAACCACTGTTTGGGAGCGCGGCAGGGTTCGGAAGGGAAGGAGCGCCATTTTACTTTTTGATTGTAAAATTTGCTTGAATAATTAGCAGATGTGCCCCTGATGTGCCTAAACAGTGGAAACCGCCCACAAGTGACACCATTTTGGAAACTAGACCCCTCGGGGAACTTATCTAGATGTGTGGTGAGCACCTTGAACCACCAGGTGCTTCACAGAAGTTTATAACATTAAGCCGTAAAAATAAAATTTTCAAATTTTTACCAAAAAAAATGTTTTTCAGCCCCCACTTATGCATTTTCATAAGGGTAACAGGAGAAATTGCACTATGCAGTTTGTTGTGCAATTTCTCTTGAGTTAGCAGATACCCCATATGTGGGGGCAAACCACTGTTTGGGCGCGCGGCAGGGTTCGGAAGGGAAGGAGCACCATTTGACTTTTTGATTGTAAAATTTGCTTGAATAATTAGTGGATGTGCCCCTGATGTGCCTAAACAGTAGAAACCCCCCACAAGTGACACCATTTTGTAAACTAGACCCCTCGGGGAACTTATCTAGATGTGTGGTGAGCACCTTGAACCCCCAAGTCCTTTACAGAAGTTTATAACATGGAGCCGTAAATATAAAAAAATCAAACTTTTTCCACAACAATGATGTTTTAGCCCCAATTTTTTTATTTTCGCAAGGGTAAGAGGAGAAATTGGACCCCAAAAACTTTTGTGCAATTTCTCCTGAGTACGCTAATACCCCATATGTCTGGAAAATACAGTGTTTGGGCGCACGGCAGAGTTCATAAGGGAAGGAGCACTGGGTGACTTTTTGAGCGCAAAATTGGCTGGAATCGATAGCGGACGCCATGTCACGTTTGAAGAGCCCCTGATGTGCCTAAATAGTTGAAACCCCCCACAAGTGACCCCATTTTGGAAACTACACCCCTCAAGGATTTTATCATGGGGTATAGTGAACATTTTGAACCCAGAGGTGCGACACAAAATTTGATGACATTAGGTCATCATATTGAATAAGCTGTCATTAGTCTTGAGCGCAAGTGCTCGCTACTTGAGTTTGCATCGGGTACTCAGGTATGCACCATGTATCACAGGTGCTCAAGTGAAATGCTAGAGTCCCCTCCCGCATGTTTCACGGTTATTAGACACCCCCAAAAAACATGCGGGGATCGCTCGAGCATGGCAGGCAATCCCCGCGAGGTTATTTTGGCCGCGAAGCATATGGGGCGGAGACTCGAGCACCCGCGATACTCAATGCATACCCGAGCACCCGATGCAAACTCAAGTAGCGAGCACTAGTTGCCATATCGTCATCTTTTTTTTTTTATAAAAAAAAACAACCCTTACCCCCAACCCTAACCCTACCCTAGCCCAACCCTGACCCCAACCCTAACATTAGCACAACCCTAACCTCAACCCCAGCCCTAGTGTTTATTTTTTACGCCGTTCCTCGTGCGGTATAAGTGATTAGACGACCTTATTCTTCGGGTCGGTGCGACTACAGAGATATCAGAATGATATCGGGTTTTTATGATTGACAGCTGTCACACACTAAAAGACACATATTTTGCAAAATCTAGTTTTTGCATCGCCATATTTTGAGACGAATAATTTTTCCATATTTTGGCCGACAGAGTCATGTGATGGATTTTTTTTGCGGGACAAGTTGACGTTTTTATTGATGCCATTTTCAGGCACGTGACATATTTTGATCGCTTTCTGTTCCAGCTTTTGGGAGGCAGAATAAACAAAAACCTACAATTCAGGAATTGTTTTTTTTTTTTTATTCTACTCTGCATGTGGTAAAATTGATAAGGTAGATTTATTCTTCGGGTCAGTACGTTTACAGCGGTACCACATTTTTATCGTTTTTCTATGTTTTGGCGCTTTTACACAATAAAAGACATTTTATAGAAAAAATTATTTTTTTGCATCGCTTTATTCTGAGAGCTATAACTTTTTGAATTTTCAGATTATGGAGCTGTATGGCGGCTTGTTTTTTGCGGGACAAGATTACGTTTTCAGCGGTACCATTTTTATTTATATTCATCTTTTTGATCGCATGTTATTCCATTTTTTGTTTGGCGGTATGATGATAAAGCATTGTTTTTTGCTTCGTTTTTTTTTTTTTTTTTTTTTACCGTGTTCAATGAAGGGGTTAACTAGTGGGACAGTTTTATAGGTCAGGTCGTTCCGGACGCAGCGATACCAAATATGTGTACTTTTATTGTTTTTTTTCATAATAATATTTATTGATGGGTACATTATATTTTTATTTTTGGTGGATTATTATTATTTTTTTTTTTTTTATATTTTTACAATTTTTTTAACAATTTTTTTTCACTTTCTGAGAGGTTTTACACTTTTTTACTTTGTCCCACTCTGGGACTTTCACTTTTTTTATTCTGATCGCCTGCATAGCATAGGGATGGAGCACCATCCCTGAGCCATGCAGGCAGTCAGCGCTGCACAGTGAGAAGATTGTTCGGTCATGCACTGCGCATGACCGAACAATCTACCTGCTGTCTGGTGACCCGGATGTTGTCATGACGACATCGGGTCATCATGGCAACACCCGGGAAGCTGCGGCAGACAGCGCTGGAGGCCGGAAGAGGAGGTGAGTATTGCGATCACCTCCCCTTGCCACCGCAATGCTGCGATCGACTTCGATCGCAGCATTGCGGGGGTTAATGTGCCGGGAGTGGTGCGGGACCGCTCCCTGCACATAGTACCGGGTGTCAGCTGTGACAATCAGCTGACACCCGGCGGCTATCGCGCCCGCACAGCCTGTGTGCGCGCACGATCGCCATGACGTACTAATAAGGGTCAGGCTCTTAAAGCCCAGGGCACAGACGCATATTAGTACGTCATGGGCTGTAAAGGGGTTAATACAAGATGAGGACAAATTCAAAAGGTGTATAGAAAAAAAAATGATATCACTAAAAATGTCATTTTGTCATGCAAAGAATGCGGACCATCTACCCAGCCGAGTTTGAGACCCTTGCTTTATAAAGTATCTTTGCTTAACAAACAGTTGTTTCTGAGAAGCTAATGATAGCAAATGATCAGGCAATATTTTCTGTGCATTTTCCCATTTCATTCTACTTGTGCCTCCTTTTCGCAAACATTCTGTTGCAATTTTTGGGTTAACTCCTTTATTTTGGATTTTATCTTATTGATCTCCCCTATGCATATTCCCCGTACATATGCTTTCATAGCATCCCATATAAATCTCGTAGATGACGACCCATCATTAAAATGAAAATATTCTAAGATTCTAGAGCTAAGAGTAGGACCAATTAGTTGCAGCCAAAAAGGATTGATGTGCCATGTATATTCCCCCGGAGACCTCACAGCACCCATCTGCAGTTGTACCTGTATAGGCGAGTGGTCAGAGACACTCCTTGGCAGATACCTCACTGATTTAATATAGGGTATGATTGATTCAAAGCCAATAGCTTGGTCTATTCTTGACAAAGAATGATGGGAGGCGAAGTAACAGGAATATTGTCTGACATCAGGGTGCCGTATTCTCCATAGGTCCACTATGCCTACCTCCTCTAGCAGATAATGTAGAGATGTATATTGTGCATTTTGAAAAATATTTCCAATATGGAATTTATCCCAGAAAGGGTGGAGGTAGGTGGTAAAATCCCCTCCCCCTGCGAGGTTGGGATTTAGGAGGATGTTAGTTTTAGATCAGTTGCAGAACGGAGGGCACGGGAGGGGTGATAGACAGAAATGAGGGATGAGATATAGGGTGGTGCAGAACTGTGGAGGGCTTTATGGGTGAGAGAGATGAGTTTGTATTGTATTCTGTGGTGAATAGGTAACCAGTGCAATGACTGGCACTGGTTAGAGGCGTTGGTGAAGCGGCCTGATAGAAATACGACCCTGGCTGCTGCATTCAGAATGGATTGGAGAGGAGAGAGTTTGTTTAGAGGGAGACCGATTAGAAGAGAGTTGCAGTAGTCCAGACGAGAGTGAATAAGAGCGACAGTAAGAGTTTTTGCAGTATCAAAGGTGAGAAAATGTGGGGTTCTGGAGATGTTTTTAAGGTGCAGGTGACATGAGTGAGTGAGTGATTGTAGCCCAGTCAAGAGAGCTTGTAAAAGAACTTCTACATGATGTTTCAAGGATGGAAAGAGACTTCCATCTACTGGCCAGACGCAGTCAAGCGGAACCAAGATATGCAAGGGAAGTTGCAGGGAGAGCAAGTTCAGACGCTGGAACTGATCAGGTGACTTCCAGGAAGGAGTTCCGGAAAATAAGAGGCCAGCGCGCCAAACCTGAGGGGTCTTTGGCACCAAGCAGCAGAAAGGAGCAGATGTGTTCCCTGCGCCCTGAGAAACCCCGCGTGACAGGCCTAAGCCAGAGGCCTGTGAGGTGCCACAGCCGGGCACTGGTAAAAGAGCTCCGGATATCTCGCGGATGTTACCTGAGTGCTGTGCCTGCTGAGGAGACTAGGAACCTGATTGCGGTCCTGAGTGAGTTCGTGGAGCCCGACGTCGCCCGCCGACAGACGAGGCCTGGACCCCCCTATCCAAGGCTCGAGAGACTGCCTCCAACAGCCAAGCAGAGAAGAGTTGAGAAACGGTTGCCCCAGGAAAGTCACGCCAGCGGAAGCAGGGGAGCTGCATACGTGAACAGGGCCATCACTTCCACTGTTCACCCTCGGTACCGGGGACAATTGGGTTTAGATACTCAGGTTGGGAGGGGAACGGTTGGGACTAAAGGAGCACAACGTGATCTAATTGAATTTATGCGGAAGAGACTCACGGCCTAGCGGGAATAACCGGTGACCCCCGCTAGGGCCAAATGTACAGTTAAAGAACTTACGTGGTGTCTCCCATGACTGAGGGCATCAACCTACTTAAGAGACTTCGCCTTACTTAAGAGACTTCACCTTACTTAAGAGACTTCACCGTACTAAAGAGACTGCACCTTACTTAAGAGACTTCACCTTACTTTGAGAGGCTTCACCTTACTTTGAGAGACTGCGTCTTATTTTGAGAGATTTTGCCTTTTGCTGATATATTGAATTACTGTTCATTACTAGTGTTGAGCATTCCGATACTGAAATATCGGGTATCGGCCGATATTCGCGGTATCGGAATTCCGATACTTAATTCCGATACTTTTGCAATATCGTATACCGGAATCGGAAGTTCCCATAATGCAATGAGACATTTTCATTTTATTCAGCCAATGAGGATCCTAAGAAGTGTGGGCACATCCTGTTAGGCATGTAGGCATCTTAACTAATGGCATGGCTGTGATTGGCTGCTGAAATGATGTCATGATGCACTATAAAAGCCACCGCCGCCATTTTGAGCTCACTCTGCTGTGAATTCAGTTAGGGATAGGATGCTGTTGTTCTGAGGGACAGTTTTAGCTACCTATTTGCTCTATACTGCTTTACCCAAGCTACTTTCTAAATCACTGTGCCTTGCAGTGCTAGTGCACAGTTCCCTGTGCTGTTCACCGCTGTCTGCAAGGTCTGTGTGTGTGAGTGCAGCTCACCCTGTAGTGTGTGCTTCAACCACGTCTGGTTGTAGTGCACTCAGTGTGTGTCACTGCCTCATACATTGTCCTTTTTTGCCAATTCATAATTTTTCCTGATATCTCCTATTAGTGTGGTGGTTCCATCTGTATTCAGCTAAATTGGTTCCAAACACACTATATAGGAGTAGATAGAGAAATTTTTTTCCGTCTTGCAGCGCTAGTGCACAGTGCTCTGCATCTGTACTGTTCACCGCTGTCTGCAAGGTCTGGTGTGTGAGTGCAGCTCACCCTGTAGTGTGTGCTTCAACCACGTCTGGTTGTAGTGCACTCAGTGTGTGTCACTGCCTCATACATTGTCCTTTTTTGCCAATTCATAATTTTTCCTGATATCTCCTATTAGTGTGGTGGTTCCATCCGTATTCAGCTAAATTGGTTCCAAACACACTATATAGGAGTAGATAGAGAAATTTTTTTGGTCTTGCAGCGCTAGTGCACAGTGCTCTGCATCTGTACTGTTCACCGCTGTCTGCAAGGTCTGGTGTGTGAGTGCAGCTCACCCTGTAGTGTGTGCTTCAACCCCGTCTGGTTGTAGTGCACTCAGTGTGTGTCACTGCCTCATACATTGTCCTTTATTGCCAATTCATAATTTTTCCTGTTATCTCCTATTAGTGTGGTGGTTCCATCCGTATTCAGCTAAATTGATTCCAAACACACTATATAGGAGTAGATAGAGGAGCCTTTCTGCAGCCTTGGGCCCTGCAGCCCCAGCCAGATTAGTATTAGCCTATTTTTTGCAGCCTCATCTATTGCATTGTAGGTTACCTTCCTACATTGTAATAGCTACAAAAAGTTTGTGATACTATCGTTATTACATCTTTAGGCACATCCAGTGTCTTTTTGTGACAAAAAAAAACCTAAATAAAGTTCACCAAACACTCCACTTTACAGTTGTGTAGGCCACATTAGCTCATATTAAAGTCTAGTCCACACTTTATAAAATTAGTGTTTCTTATACCTGTTAGCAGCTGTTCAGGAATAAGCACACTAAGCCCTTAGTACTTTTCTGCCTATCTTTATCAGTCTACCAAGATGAAGAAGGCAGGGAGTAAGGCATGTGGTCGTGGGCGTGGGCGTGGAGTTTCTGCAGGGAGAGGACGTGAGGATTCTGTGCCTGCAGGGAGAGGACGTGGGGATTCTGTGCCTGCTGCGGGCACCAGTGACTCAGCATCCCCCAGTTTTACCAGGGAACAGTCCTTTATGCGCAGCTTTGTAGGAGCTAGCCGTACCCCACTGCTGCGCGAGGACCAAATTGAAGCCGTTGTCGGATGGATGGCAGCTAACGCATCGACTTCAATTAGTTCCAGATCCTCTCAGGTCCTGAGCACTGAAGAGCACCCATCTGTCTCTTCACCACCTGCCAAATTGCCCAGGCAGTCAGAGAGCCCTGGACAGGAGCCATCTCTACTTCTGTTCTCTGAATCTCTTGGCTTGGAAAGAGGGGGCCAGCCAAGCAGAATTCGAGAATTTGAAGAAGAGGTAGTATGCAGTGATGCGCAACCGTTTTGTCTCTCTGAATCTGAAGAGGCGGGTGGGCCAGTGCCTATGGTCAGCAGCACACCTCAGTACGCATCTGATGATGAGACTCAGGTGCCACTTTCTGGTGCGTACTGTGCTGTCGAGACTACCCAGGAGAAGCAGTTGTTTGAAAAGGGTGGTGTAGATGATGAGGTCCTTGACCCATCATGGCGTGAGGGACAGGAAGGTGGTGGGAGCAGCTCTGAGGAAGAGA
This sequence comes from Phyllobates terribilis, assembly GCF_046119375.1. Taxonomy (NCBI): domain Eukaryota; kingdom Metazoa; phylum Chordata; class Amphibia; order Anura; family Dendrobatidae; genus Phyllobates; species Phyllobates terribilis. The sequence goes on along the minus strand of NW_027362807.1, from coordinate 4,935,825 downwards.
TTCCCCGAACGGCCCAAAAAGGAGGGAGAGGGAGGGGGCAGACTTGGTTGCCTGTAGCCTCCACTTCGGCACCCATTAGGAGCATGGCTCTTCCAAAATCCAAAGCGGGCGCTCCCAAGACTTGCAGTGCCTGGTCCTTTTTTGACACAGTTGCAGATGACATTTGCTTTGTCAAATGCAAGCTGTGTAATCAGAAGGTGAAAAGAGGGAAAAGTGTCAGCAACCTCAATACCACAAATATGTGGAAACATGTGCGGACCAAGCACGTGGTGGAGTTACACAAACACACTGAAAACCTAGGCCAACCTACAGCGCCACCTACCACCTCTTCAGCTCGTGTTGTAGCCTCTTCCTCCAGCTCACACACAGCTGGTTCGGCTTCCTCACAGGATCGCCATGGAAGAATCTCTGGCACTGTTGTACAGAGACACAGTGTAATTCCACCCACAGCACCACTTTCCCAGTCATCCTCACACTCCCAGGCCAGTCTACAGCCATCGTTAGCACAGGCATGGGAGAAAAGGCGCCCATACTCGGCAAACCACCCCCGAGCACAGGCTCTGAATGCTGTCATTGCTAAACTACTGGCCCTTGAAATGCTATCATTCAGGCTGGTGGAGACTGACACATTCCGTAACTTTATGGCATTGGCAGTCCCACAATACAACGTGCCCAGCCGCTTTTATTTCAGCAGGCAAGCCGTCCCTGCCCTGCAACATCATGTGGAGGGAAAAATTAAACATGCGCTACAAAACGCCGTCAGTAGCAAGGTCCACCTGACCACTGATGCGTGGACCAGTAAGCATGGACAGGGACGATACCTTTCCCTCACTGCCCATTGGGTAAATGTTGTGGAGCCGGGTACAGATCTTGAGAGTGGCGCTGTACGTGTTCTGCCAACTCCAAGGATTGCAGGAATCCAGTCTGTACACATTGACTCCTCCTCATACTCCAGTTCCTCTGAATCAGCGCTGCAGGAGCCGTCACGGTCTACCTCCACATCGACCCGTGAACGGTTACCTGTTATGATGACCGATATGAGCACAGCCGTGGCCAAACGTCAACAGGCCGTATTAAAATTAATTTCTTTGGGGAATCGAAGCCACACAGCGCAGGAGCTCTGGAATGCCATCAAGCAGCAGAGTGACGTGTGGTTTGTGCCAGCGAATCTCCAGCCAGGCATGGTAGTGTGTGACAATGGCCGAAATCTGGTGGCAGCTCTGGGCCTAGGCAACCTCACTCACATCCCATGTCTGGCACATGTGCTCAACTTGGTCGTGCAGAGTTTTTTGAGGGACTATCCGGATCTTGATGCACTGCTTCACAAGGTCCGCATAGAGTGCGCTCACTTGCGGCGTTCCAGCAATGCAAGATCACGCATTGCAGCTCTGCAGCGCCGATTATGTCTTCCGGAACATCGCATCATATGTGACCTACCCACCAGGTGGAATTCAACGTTACATATGTTGGAGAGGTTGTGTGAGCAGCAGGCAGCAGTAATGGAGTACCAGCTGCAGCAGGCGCAAACAAGTCGCAGTGCGCGCCGTTCACACTTCACCACCACTGAGTGGGCCTCTATGAAGGACATTTGCCACGTTTTGCGTGCCTTCGATTATTCCACGCGGATGGCGAGTGCAGATGATGCACTAGTCAGCATGACTATCCCCCTTATCTGCCTGCTTGAAAAAACACTGCAAGCACTAAGGGACGAGGTTTTGGAAGAGGTGGAGGATGAGGAGTCACAAATGCCATCTGCTTCTCTACAGTCTGCGCAACGTGGTTCCTCACAAAGGCCTAGGCAGGGGACACTTTGTGAGGAGGATGAGGAGGAGTCAATGGATGAGGAAGACATCTGTCCAGAGGAGGGAGGTACACAATGCTCTAGTAGTCAGTATCTAGAGCGAGGGTGGGGTGATGCAGAGCAGGCAGAGATCACGCCTCAAGCAGGGGACAGCGTTTCTTGGCCAGTTGGCAGTCTGCAGCACATGGTTGATTTCATGCTGCAGTGCCTGAGAAACGACCGCCGCATCGCCCACATTCTCAACACGGCTGATTATTGGGTGTCCACCTTCCTAGATCCTCGCTACCGGGACAACTTACAAAGCCTCATAACACCGTTGAACCGGGAGCGTAAAATACGGGAGTACCAAGACGCACTGGTGCATTCCATCATGTTCTCCATTCCAACCGAGAGCAGTGCTGCTAGTGCTTTACAAAAAAACAGACAATGTGAACTGAGGTCTAAGATGGCAGACATACAAGAAACAGAGGCATGTTCACACTAGCAAAAAAGAAGCAAGACAAAAATATATCTCATACCCCACCATAATTATATATAAATGTAAAGCAAAATTGCATAATAAATATAGGGTACTTAGTGAACTATTTTTGATCAAAAAAAGTATACAAGCCGTCCCACCAGCGGCAAGGTGACCCTAAATTGGGACGGTACCTATACTGCCTATATTAAAAACCTTACTGTATATCAAAGTTGAAGTAATGCATATAAAAGGGTAGACAAATAGGACCGGGTCCCAACTCCAGACCACCTAGGCCCGTGGTAAGCTACATATATACCAATCAGCTCAACAAAGGGCATGCCACACCCTTAAATTGCACAGAATGCAAACAAGTCAAAAAAACAGACAATGTGAACTGAGGTCTAAGATGGCAGACATACAAGAAACAGAGGCATGTTCACACTAGCAAAAAAGAAGCAAGACAAAAATATATCTCATACCCCACCATAATTATATATAAATGTAAAGCAAAATTGCATAATAAATATAGGGTACTTAGTGAACTATATGACTTGTTTGCATTCTGTGCAATTTAAGGGTGTGGCATGCCCTTTGTTGAGCTGATTGGTATATATGTAGCTTACCACGGGCCTAGGTGGTCTGGAGTTGGGACCCGGTCCTATTTGTCTACCCTTTTATATGCATTACTTCAACTTTGATATACAGTAAGGTTTTTAATATAGGCAGTATAGGTACCGTCCCAATTTAGGGTCACCTTGCCGCTGGTGGGACGGCTTGTATACTTTTTTTGATCAAAAATAGTTCACTAAGTACCCTATATTTATTATGCAATTTTGCTTTACATTTATATATAATTATGGTGGGGTATGAGATATATTTTTGTCTTGCTTCTTTTTTGCTAGTGTGAACATGCCTCTGTTTCTTGTATGTCTGCCATCTTAGACCTCAGTTCACATTGTCTGTTTTTTTGACTTGTTTGCATTCTGTGCAATTTAAGGGTGTGGCATGCCCTTTGTTGAGCTGATTGGTATATATGTAGCTTACCACGGGCCTAGGTGGTCTGGAGTTGGGACCCGGTCCTATTTGTCTACCCTTTTATATGCATTACTTCAACTTTGATATACAGTAAGGTTTTTAATATAGGCAGTATAGGTACCGTCCCAATTTAGGGTCACCTTGCCGCTGGTGGGACGGCTTGTATACTTTTTTTGATCAAAAATAGTTCACTAAGTACCCTATATTTATTATGCAATTTTGCTTTACATTTATATATAATTATGGTGGGGTATGAGATATATTTTTGTCTTGCTTCTTTTTTGCTAGTGTGAACATGCCTCTGTTTCTTGTATGTCTGCCATCTTAGACCTCAGTTCACATTGTCTGTTTTTTTGACTTGTTTGCATTCTGTGCAATTTAAGGGTGTGGCATGCCCTTTGTTGAGCTGATTGGTATATATGTAGCTTACCACGGGCCTAGGTGGTCTGGAGTTGGGACCCGGTCCTATTTGTCTACCCTTTTATATGCATTACTTCAACTTTGATATACAGTAAGGTTTTTAATATAGGCAGTATAGGTACCGTCCCAATTTAGGGTCACCTTGCCGCTGGTGGGACGGCTTGTATACTTTTTTTGATCAAAAATAGTTCACTAAGTACCCTATATTTATTATGCAATTTTGCTTTACATTTATATATAATTATGGTGGGGTATGAGATATATTTTTGTCTTGCTTCTTTTTTGCTAGTGCTTTACAAAGCAGCTCAGTGCGTCGAGGCAGTGGAGGAAGCTCTGCACAAAGAGGGAGCAGAAGCAGCGCCTCAGCACAAGGCAAGACCAGTATGGCCGAAATGTGGCAAAGTTTTGTGTCCCCGCCGCCACAAATGTCTACACCATCACAGACGGCTCCAGTCAGCAGGAGGTAACGTTTCCGTCAGATGGTGACAGACTACATGTCTTGCCCTCTTAGTGTACTCCCAGACGGCTCTTCTCCCTTCAAGTTTTGGGTCTGTAAGCTGGATACATGGCCAGAGCTTAGTCAGTATGCACTGGAGGTGCTAGCTTGCCCTGCTGCTAGTGTATTATCGGAACGCGTCTTTAGTGCCGCAGGTGGTGTACTAACAGACCGTCGCATGCGACTATCCTCCGATAACGTTGACCGGCTTACTTTTCTCAAAATGAACAAGGCCTGGATCTCTCATGAATTTGCCAGTCCTCTTCCAGAATAAATAATTGGTTGGCAACAGTATCCAGGTCTCCTGTTCTGTTCATGTTTCTACCACCTGAACTGTAATCCCTGAGCTCCAACACCGCCAGTTGGCGCTCGGAAGTGCCGTCTGCACAGTCAACACTTGCTGCCGTGTTATTGGGGTTCAGTAACGTCAGCTGTTCCCCTGCTGTGCGGACGGCAATTTCTCCTGCTCTGTCCACATCCACTGTACTACTGATTTAAAACCTCCTCCAAATACACCTCTGGCTCCTCTGTTTTCAGTATTATCCCTGAGCTCCAACACCGCCAGTTGGCGCTCGGAAGTGCCGTCTGCACAGTCAACACTTGCTACCATGTTATTGGGGTTCAGTAACGTCAGCTGTTCCCCTGCTGTGCGGACGGCAATTTCTCCTGCTCTGTCCACATTCTCACTACTACAGATTTTAAAGTTGCTCCAATTACACCTCTGGCTCCTCTGTTTTCAGTATTATCCCTGAGCTCCAACACCGCCAGTTGGCGCACGGAAGTGCCATCTGCACAGTCAACACTTGCTGCCGTGTTATTGGGGTTCAGTAACGTCAGCTGTTCCCCTGCTGTGCGGACGGCAATTTCTCCTGCTTTGTCCACATCCACTGTACTACACATTTTAAAGTTGCTCCAATTACACCTCTGGCTCCTCTGTTTTCATTCTTATCCCTGGGCTCCAACACCGCCAGTTGGCGCTCGGAAGTGCCGTCTGCACAGTCAACACTTGCTGCGGTGTTATTGGGGTTCGGTAACGTCAGCTGTTCCCCTGCTGTGTTCACGGCAATTTCTCCTGCTCTGTCCATATTCACTGTGCTACTTATTTAAAACTTGCTCCAATTACACCTCTGGCTCCTCTCTATTTTTATTCTTATCCCTGGGCTCCAGCACCGCCAGTTGGCGCTCGGAAGTGCTGTCTGCACAGTCAACACTTGCTGCCGTGTTATTGGGGTTCGGTAACGTCAGCTGTTCCCCTGCTGTGTTCACGGCAATTTCTCCTGCTCTGTCCATATTCACTGTGCTACTTATTTAAAACTTGCTCCAATTACACCTCTGGCTCCTCTCTATTTTTATTCTTATCCCTGGGCTCCAGCACCGCCAGTTGGCGCTCGGAAGTGCTGTCTGCACAGTCAACACTTGCTGCCGTGTTATTGGGGTTCGGTAACGTCAGCTGTTCCCCTGCTGTGTTCACGGCAATTTCTCCTGCTCTGTCCATATTCACTGTGCTACTTATTTAAAACTTGCTCCAATTACACCTCTGGCTCCTCTCTATTTTTATTCTTATCCCTGGGCTCCAGCACCGCCAGTTGGCGCTCGGAAGTGCTGTCTGCACAGTCAACACTTGCTGCCGTGTTATTGGGGTTCGGTAACGTCAGCTGTTCCCCTGCTGTGTTCACGGCAATTTCTCCTGCTCTGTCCATATTCACTGTGCTACTTATTTAAAACTTGCTCCAATTACACCTCTGGCTCCTCTCTATTTTTATTCTTATCCCTGGGCTCCAGCACCACCAGTTGGCGCTCGGAAGTGCTGTCTGCACAGTCAACACTTGCTGCCGTGTTATTGGGGTTCGGTAACGTCAGCTGTTCCCCTGCTGTACGGACGGCAATTTCTCCTGCTTTGTCCACATCCACTGTACTACACATTTTAAAGTTGCTCCAATTACACCTCTGGCTCCTCTGTTTTCATTCTTATCCCTGGGCTCCAGCACCGCCAGTTGGCGCTCGGAAGTGCCGTCTGCACAGTCAACACTTGCTGCGGTGTTATTGGGGTTCGGTAACGTCAGCTGTTCCCCTGCTGTGTTCACGGCAATTTCTCCTGCTCTGTCCATATTCACTGTGCTACTTATTTAAAACTTGCTCCAATTACACCTCTGGCTCCTCCGTTTTTAGTATTTACCCTGGGCTCCAATACCGCTAGTTGCTGCTCAGAAGTGCCGTCTGCACAGTCAACGCTTGCTCCAGTGTTATTGGGGTTCAGTAACGTCAGCTGATCCCCAGCTGTGTGTCCGGCAAATTCTCCTGCTTTGTCCACATCCACTGTACTACGGATTTAAAACCTCCTCCAAATACACCTCTGGCTCCTCTGTTTTTAGTATGTACCCTGGGCTCCAGCACCGCCAGCTGGTTCTCGGCAGTTCCATTGGCTCTTGTACCTTCTGCTACCCATCCGGGTTCCAGTACCGTCAGCTGGTCCTCGGTAGTTCCATTTGCTCTTGTATCTTCTGCTACCCATCCGGGTTCCAGTACCGTCAGCTGGTTCTCGGCAGTGTCTTTGGCACGGGTACTCCCTCCTGCCCAGCCTGGTTCCAGCACGCCAGCTGTTTCCGGGTAGTGTCAACGTCACTTTGCCTCCAATGCGTTGTCCTGTCGTGTTGCGGTCGGGTTAGCCGACTCTATGGTGCCTGCAGTTTAGGTGACTCCTATGTGGGCTGCGGGATCTGGCAATGAAGGCTGGTTCCATAGTGCCAATAGGACAAGCACCCCCTGTAGGACTGTGGGTTTTGGTAACTGCGGCCGGCTCGCGGCCTTGAACTTTTTTTTACATGGGTACCTTCTGCTACCCATCCGGGTTCCAGTACCGTCAGCTGGTTCTCGGCAGTGCCTTTGGATTAGGTGCCTCCTTCTCGGTATCCAAGTTCCACCAACGTCTGCTGGTCCTTGGTAGTGCTTTCTGGCACAGGTACCTCCTGCTTAGTAACCGAGTTCCAGTAACATCAGCTGGTCCTCGGTAGTTCCATTGGCTCTTGTACCTTCTGCTACCCATCCGGGTTCCAGTACCGTCAGCTGGTCCTCGGTAGTTCCTCAGCTTTCTTGTACCTTCTGCTACATTTCCAAGTTCAAGCTTTTTGAAATGGTTCTTGGTAATCACTCTGGATCTCCCTGACGAGGACCCTGAAGACGAGGACCCTGAAGACCAACCCTAAGAAGACGAGGACCCCGAAGACAATGACCCTGAAGACGAGGACCCTGAAGACCACCCCGAAGAAGACGAGGACCCTGAAGACCACCCCGAAGAAGACGAGGACCCTGAAGACCACCCCGAAGAAGACGAGGACCCCGAAGACGAGGACCCAGAAGACCAACCCGAAGAAGACGAGGACCCCGAAGACGAGGACCCCCGAAGACGACGACCCTGAAGACCACCCCGAAGAAGACCAAGAAGATGACCCTGAAGAAGTTGACCAAGAAGACAAAGAAGAGAAGACAAGCACCAAGATACAGAAGAACAAGAGACAGAAAACCAAGAAGCAGAAATACAAGAAGCTGCAGAACAAAAAGCGGAAGAACATTAAGCATAAGACTAAAAATCAGAGCAAAAGATAATATCTAAATTATAAGCAGAAGATGACTAAGCAGTGTATGGGGGTGAGTCCGTTCCTCCTCGTGGTGCCCCTGGAAAAGACCTGCTGCTGCAGGCCAAACTGAACGCGGACAAATCCTGTTGTAAATCTTTTGTGACGGGCAGAACGAAAGGTGTAATGTCCAACCTTTTATAGATAACAACTACAGGAATGCCTGTCACAAATAAGAAGAAGATGAAGAAGAAGAATATGAAGAAGATGAAGAAGTAGAATATGAAGAATGTAAAAAAAAGAATAATACGAAGAAGGTGAAGAAGAAGAAGGTGAAGAAGAAGTGGATGAAAAAGATGCTGAGGATGATGAAGGAGAAAGTGTGGGAGAAGTAAAAAAGAAGGTGAAGAGCATGGAAGTAGTGAAACATAAATATCTGACAAAATATAAAAATACTTAACATAGTCAATATTTCCGTAACTCAGAACATAATAAAAAAATAGTAATTCCTGCTATTCCATTTGACTGGGCTAAACCTCTATGCCTTTATTGTCTCCCCCACCTCCCCCAATACATTCTACATTATTCTTAGTTGTTTTCCTTCATGTAGAAATAACCTACAAGGAAAGAAAGGGTTTATTTTAATTCCGATATTTATGTCCCATTGACTTGCATTGGTTTCCGGTATCGGAATCGGCGATATCCGATACTTTTTCGGTATCGGTCCGATCCAATCCGATCCGATATTTCCCGATATCGGAAGGTATCGCTCAACACTATTCATTACCCTTGTTACTAATCCCTTGTTCAGAATACCTGTTGCATAAAATTGTTTATTTTCATCTCAGACTGTTCTCACCTTGTGTCTCTGTGCGTTGCATTCCCGCACCTGCATTACATGATTGTATATGGGGAATAAAGGAAAGTTGTGTGTCAAATATGACTCCAAGACATCGAGCTTGCTGCTTGGGGGTTATGGTGGCGCAACCCAAGAAAATTGAAAAGTCAGGTATAGGTAAGTTAGTAGAGAGAGAAAAAAAACAATGAGTTCAGTTTTGGAGAGATTCAGTTTCAGATAGAGGGAAGACATGATGTTAGAGACAGCAGACAGACAATCACTGGTATTTTGTATTAGAGTGGGGGTGATGTCAGGTGAAGAGGTGTATAGTTGGGTGTCATCAGCATTGAGATGGTACTGGAAATCAAATCTGCTGATGGTTTGTCCAATAGGAGCAGTATACAAGGAGAAGAGGAGGGGACCTAGGACTTATCCTTGTGGAACCCCGATAGTAAGAGGAAGATTAGAGGAAGAAGAGCCGGCAAAAGATACCGTGAAGGAGCGGTCAGAGGTAGGAGAAGAACCAGGAGGGAGCTGTGCCCTTGAGGCCTATACAGCGGAGCATAGTGAGGAGGAGCTGATGATCTACAGTGTCAAAAGAGAGATCCAGGAGAAACAGCAGGGAGTAGTGACCATTAGATTTAGCTGTTAGTAGATCATTAGAGACTTTAGTGAGGGCAGTTTCAGTAGAGTGTGAGGAGCGGAAACCGGATTGTAAAGGGTCGAGAAGAGAGTTATCTGAGAGATAGCGGATTAGGCGGGAATGGACCAGGCGTTCCTGGAGTTTAGAGATGAAGGGAAGATTAGAGACCGGTCTGTAGTTAGCAGTGTAGTTCTGGTCCAGGGATGGCTTTTTCAGTAAAAGGGTTATGATGGCATGTTTAAGTGAGGAGGGAAAGATACCTGAAGAAAGAGAGAGGTCAAATATTTTAGTTAGGTGGGTAGTGATGTCAAGGTAAAATATATATATTATAGAAAATCAATTCGTTTATTTTAATAGATTACCTAATCAGTGTGAATTAATATAGAGATGATGGAATAATCTATGTGTATGTATGTATGCAAATGTGTATATGCACATTGATTATGTTAATAGTTAATGATATATAACAGTTTCTGTTCTCAGGCTATGTGCCCACGATGCAGAAATGCTCCGGATTTTTCCTGAGCGTTTCTGCATCTCCCTGGCAGAAAAAATGTATGCGGATTGTACATGCGGATTTTACATGTGGATTGTACATGCGGATTGTACATGCGGATTGTACATGCGGATTTTACATGCGTTTTTCCTGCCAGGGACAAGCGGATGTGAAGCTTTCTTCACATGCATTTCCGCATGCGCATTGAAAAGCGCTTTCCAAGCGATTTTAACATCACTTGGAAAGTGCTTGACAACTTGGTCACACTATATAAAGCCATGCAAACGGCATGGATTTATATAGTGTGTCCGAAAGAATGTTAAAAAATAAAAAATAAATGTCATACTTACCTTCTGATGGCCCCCGGTGTCTTTATCCGATGCGTCTCAGCTTGCCGGCAGTTCGCGGTACACTGAAGGACCTGCCGTCACATGACTAAATGACGTCAGCGCAGGTCCTTGAGTCCACCGCGATCTGCCGGCAAGCCAAGACAAGCACACCGGGGGCCATCAGAAGGTAAGTATAATATTTATTTTTTATTTTATTCTTTTTTTACAGGTACTATGGTACCTGGGTCCGGAGGAGAGTCTCCTCTCCTCCAGACCCGGGTACCATCCGCACATTGAAACGCATGGAATAAGCATGTACAGATCCAGTGATGCGGATTCCATGCGTTCCAATGCAAGTCAATGGCGGCGAAAAAATCACACCTAGAAGTAGAATACTATATAACCCCATGTCTACATATTAAAGTATGTCATTTTGCGTGGTTTAGTCTCTGAGTGAAGTTTTTCAACCATATTAGCAAATTTGGTTGATTTGCATTCACTCGGACATCTTTAATTAGGAGGAGAGCAGTTACTTAGTGTATCTTAAATTGGTGAAACCTCCACAGTGACAGCTGGGGAAAGGAACTGAATGAGCTGTGAGGGAATACGGTCACTGTTGCAGGTTGTAGGACGGGAAGAAGTGAGGAGTCTGGTCACTTCTTCTTCTGTGACCAGCTCGAAGATGGAAAGTGAACTTGAGGTGCAGGAGGGAAGGGAATCCAGACTCTGAGGGGATTGTGTAAAAATGTCTTGACAGATATGATTGATTTTTTGTAGGAAATAAGTGGCCAGATCGTCAGCGCTTAGGTTGGTGACGGGGGTCTGTACTTTAGAGCTCAGGAGGGAGTGGAAGGTTTCAAAGAGTCGTTTAGGATTGTTGGCTAGAGATGTCATGAGAGTGGTAAAGTAGACTTGTTTAGCCGGATGGAAAGCAGAATTATAAGTTTTGAGCATGAACTTATAGTGGATGAAGAGAAACCAAAAACAAGAAAAATACCCAAATAATTGAAAGTAAATGTATAGTGGATGAAGTTTTCTGTCAAAAGAGATTTTCTCCACAGATGCTCCACTCACAAAATAAGAATACTTTGTATGTACAATAAGGCAGGTACAAAACTCATCATAGCTCAACATTTCCCGCTCATAATAGAATAACGGAATAGATTCAGGGATAGGCATTTTTTCATAATGGTATATGAAAAGTGCTTGGAGAAAACCGCCTCAAGGAGAAGTCTCTCATCCAGCTCCATTTCGCAGAGATCTCTTATTGGCATCCATTCATGATAAAGCATCTGGAAGGGAGTCAAACATATGAACTCCACCCTGAGGCGAGCAGGGTAGATTATAGAATAGGAAATTTGCTTTTCACAGAGCCTCCTTTTTCTATCCCAGAACTTGACCCTCTTCTTCTGAACTTCTGTTGAAAAGTCAGGATAAATAGATATTTTCCTTCCATCAAGGGTAAGTGAAGAGTGGTCCCTGGCCTTTCGTAGGATAAGGTCTCTCTCTTTAAAATTTTGTAATTTGATGAGTACAGGTCTTGGTGGAGCACCCGGTGGCAAAGGACGTGTAGGAACTCTGTGAGCTCTTTCAATTGCAAAAAATTGAGAGAGAGTGTCTTTGCCGAACATTGTAGTCAGCCAGGATTAAAAAAAAATCAACTGAATTTCGACCCTCTGCTTTTTCATGAACCCCGACTAAAGGTATGTTATTTCGCCGATGCCTATTCTCTAGGTCATCAACCTTCTTGAGAAGGGCATTGATATTCTGAAGACCTCTCCTGAGATATTTATGTATAGTAGGCATTTGGTCCGCAACAGAACTCACTCTTTCCTCCAACTCATTGACTCGGCTGTTTATTTTCTTCATGTTTTGTCTGATGAGATTAATGTCCTCTCTAAGCCCTCCCATGTGTTTGTTGAGAATTTCTAATGATAAGCTACAGGATTTTCCAGCAGAGAAAACATCTTGTCGCGTAGGCTCTTGCCCAGAATCATTGACTTCTCCATAGGTGTTGTTAGTGCTCTGCATTTCCTGCACTTCTCTGTTTAACTGTTGCTGTGAGAGTGGTGCCACATTGCCTCCCCTGCACAGTCTCTGTATCTCTCTTCCTCTGTGAGCATACCTGATCAGGTTGTAAATCATCTGAAGGGTCAAAATCTAAGGTCAGTCTGGCAAATCTCCCCAGCTTTGCTGCAGCAGCCTCAGCATTTCTCACTCTGGCTGGTGTGGGGGAGGAGGCGCCATGTTGGAAGGCCCACTATCTGGACTCTGCTCCTTCTGATGCTTGCTTCTGGTCATGTCTGAGTGCACTTTAAGCTTCTCTGTGTACTTTCCCCCAGCCTTTGGTGTGAAGGAATCAATATTTCACTGCTAATAGGTGGAAATGAAAGGATGCAGAGCAGGAGCAAAGCACAGAGCTTCCATGTGAAGAGGTTGTCAGCAAAAGGTCCTTTTTAAAGGGGAATCTGTAACACTCCCATCATCTGCTCCTGAGCTCACATAAAAGACAGTCTGTATTATATGTATTTTATATGAGCACTGCACTTGGCTTTTTCTGGCAGAGAAGATGACACACCCGATCTGCCGCTCCATTTTACAATAGGAATAAAAGTGCCCTGTCAGGGATAAAAATTCCCCATTCTTCCAATCGGTAAAGTCCCAAATGGTCAGACCAATCAATCACTGACCAATAAGATATCACCTCCCCTGTGGATCCTATGGAGTTATCACCTCTCCTGTGGATCCTATGGTCATAACTTGTTTTCACCAACAAAGTCCTTTACTGCAAATTACCGTAATTGTACATCCCAGTTATGGTATCGCACAGTAAGAGGTGCTGGAGCCTCCTGTATTTTACAGCCGACGCTCCACTATAATCGGGATAATGGCTAACAGGTTTTCATATACAGCTGTAGTGTGGGCCCCTAGAATCAATTCCTATTGGGGCCCCAGACACCCCAGTTTAATCCTGGTTGGGGGTGGGGAGGGTAATTTTGCACCCTGTTGTAAAGAAAAATTGTAAAATCCAAAAAGACATCTCTGGAGAGGGGACATATCACTCTCACATTGAACATATAGGATTATAACTAGAAAAGTGAGAAATAGCTGACACTTCAACCTCTATTGATGTAGGGCCTCCTGCCGTGGTCAGGTAAATTCAACAAAGAATCTGATGAGAACCAGCCAACAAGTCTAGAATTTGCATACTCAGAGGCGGATAAGTACATTTCCGAAGCATGGGCTTCCTCTTTTCAAAGGACTTGTCTCAGACACTCTGAAGACTGTGGTCAGTGATGAATATTGGGGTTTGCATCGATCCAATATTCATGGGAGATGTATTTTCGACATCGTAGCAAAGGGACGATCATAACGCATTCACTCACATCATTGTAAGGCCAGCCGAACACCCCCAACTTAATATCATTTAGATGGATAATGCTATTGACGCGCCCCCTGGGCCTGTGCTGTGCAGGGGGATACCTGGAGCCGGATCGCTGGGGGTTGTAGTCTCCGTGTGGCGGTGACCCGGTCCGTGCTCAGGGTGGTCAACCAGTGGCAGTCTATTTGTATTGGAATAAGTGTCCGACTACGCCACCCGTGGATTGCGGTCAGTGGGGACCGCCGCTGCGCTGCAGACCGCTGAGGCTGATGTTGTTTGCGCAGCCGAGTATGGAATGACTCCCCACGGGAGGAGTATTGCCTCAGGGTAGCTAATGTCGAAGATGGTGGTAGTGATGGTGTGAGTGTCCCAGTACAGATGGTGCTGGTGCGGCGATGAAACACAGAGACTTGTAATTGCAGTTTCCAAAGCTTTACTCACGGTTGTTATTCAGGTCAATGCTGCAGGCGATGACTGCCCAAGCCGTGCTGCGTCCACCAGGTGAGGGACTCGGTCAACTCCCAGGCAATTCCAGAGCGTGGTTCAAAGCTCCCCTCTCTTCCTTTCTACTGGCCGTCCCCACCAGTGACCCACCTTTGTCCAGCTTCCTCGGGCCTTCTGTTGGCGAAACCTCTCCCGGTTTCCCTGACCCTATGCGGTATGCCTCTCTGGTGGATGTAGTGAGGGGTCGCACCAAGATGTGGTCACAACCTCCGGTTTTGGCTGAGGATTAGTCGCCTCCACCAATTTGGGTTCCGGTACCCTATTCTGCCAACCCTTCACCCAGTATCTCCTCTGGGCATATGGGGTTCCTTCTGCCTTCGTGTCTCTGGGCCTTTCTCTGTGTTCCTTGCTTCCTTTCTCCTCTGTTCCAGTTCCTTTCTTACTTTCCTTTCTGTTCCTCCTCCTCTCTCTTTCTGCTGTTTCTGGCCTCCACTCCAGGCCTGCCTCTGGAGCTGGGCCCAGACTGAGCCACAGCTCCCTGTCAGCCCTCTCTGGCTGAGCTCCTGTCTTCTTCTCCTCCTCTCTGAACTGAACCGGACTGAACTCTGTTCTAAGATGGTGCCCACCTTTTATACCTCCTTCTGACACCCGAGCCCAGGTGACTAGCAACCAATGGGCTCCTACCTATGCCCAGAGACCTACCCCTATCTGCTCCTACACCACTGGGTGTACTTTCCCCTCCCCACTCCAGCCAGGAACAGAAGCTGTCGTGCCTGCACTCTGTCTAGTGGGAGCACCGTTGGTCTGTTCCTCGGAAATGGGGTGTGTGTGGTGCATGCAGCTTACTGAGCCCTGGTCCACACTCCATCCTTACCCGGGAGTGGAATATCACACCTCTGGACTGAGGTGCAATACCCCTGTAGCAGCCGAGCCCTCGGGGTGCTACACTATCCATGCCATGTTTCATCTCTATAGAAAGGTAAAATCATGATAGAAAACATGACCATGATATTTCCCTCCCGAGACCTCCATGGGCGAAGATATCCTGAAAGTTGGGGATCTCATAAACTTCTAAAAGATCTAGCACACCTATGACAAGTCCTCTTATGAGCTCACCAGTAGAAGGTATGTGGGTGTAACCGTGATCTTATTAAATCAGAGCTTGGATTTTGGTCATTGGTCAGTCCTGGAAGGTACAGCTTGCTGTAGCTGTATCTGTTTTCCTAAGGAGTTCTTCTAAGGAGTGCTTCCTTGCGCTAAGCTCTGAGCTATTTCTCTGACACAGGTTTAGCACTTTTCTTTTATTATCTTTTTGATTTTATGTTAATGTATATATCATATTGTTTGTATCATCTTTGTATATTTTTTATACACACTGCCTACTTTTCCAGATTAGATCACTTGTTTTTATTCTGTTATTCCCACACCCTATCATTTCTTTACTTAGAAAATTGGGCGTGAGGAACGATCAACACGCCCATATGATGGCGCGGTCGAGCATGTAAATTGTAACTCCCTACATGTATTTCTATAGCAGGACGAAGAACGTTTGGCGTTCGAAACGTGTAGGTTTCACAGAGGTCTCCACCTTTATTTATTTTATTTTTGCAATGTGTATATCTTTTTAATGGATTAACAATAAAATCATAATTTTATCTGCAATTGGATCTGGAAGCTGGCGCATCACAATGTCGGTGGATATGCACCTTCTCTTTTTGGTTGAGGAGAAGGTGACTCCTACAGGGTGAGATAGAAAAATGCAATGGGCCTAAGAACTATCAGGCAGGTAATTGCTTATTACGTGCTTGTTCTACCCTGTGGTGGCTCAGATCGCTCCTGGACCCCTCCTAACAGCGATTCTGCTGCTTCACGTCAACAGAACAGCTCTTCCTCTTCCCGACTGCTCTGTCAAAGAGGCGTGACTACCAACTTTATGCTGATTGACAGACGGCTCCCTGCAGTTAGGCAGCAGGGAGCCAGCTGTCAATCAGCATGACACCGGCAGTCAGACCCCATCAACAGATCAGAGCAGGAGCTGAAAAATCACTGTCAGGAGTGGTCCGTGACCACTCTGAACCAGCAAATATCGGCGCCTGGCACAACAGGCACATAGTTAGCAAATACTTGCCTGTTAGTTCTTAGGTTCATGGTAAAAAAAAAAAAAAAAAGTCCCGGACAACCCCTTTTAATATTAAGGAGCAGGAATTCTCCGCATGATGCTATAATCAAGAAAACATGAAATTCTCTCCTGCCCAGTCAGTCTGCCCGATCTGTTACACCATGATTACCAAAACCTCGACTCATTCCACTGCCCACTTGTATTACCACATACCCGGCTCTGCTTGGCCCCTGTTACCAGGCCATTGGCTTGTCTGACTGCAAGTGCACACTTCTGAACCGGGAGTCCCTGTGGATTTTCACATCCCCTCAATTTGACATAATGAATTTCAGTGACACAGAGGATTGTTCGGCTAGACTGAACAAACTAGCATCTATTTTTGATAATAAACCGTCAGTGGTGACAACAGAACCGGATGAATTTAAAGATCTCATGTTCCAGATGGAAAACAAAATGACCAGAGAACTTAAAGTTTGGTGGGATCTCACAACCTTGGACACATATATAAAAAAGGAAATGATCCCTAGAGGTCTGCGTTTAAAAAAAAGTCGCCACCACTATATACAATGACGGTTTTCAAGAAGATCAGAATGCGATTCTTAGTCAATGTTCACTGAATCTTATGCACCTCATAATCAAACATGAGGAACTGGAACTGACTTAAATTAAATTGGATATTAAAAATATACAATCGTCTTTGGGGAAATATGTGCAACTAAAAGAATTTAATATTTGTAATGACAAACTGAAATCTAATTTGGCCAAGTTGGAGAACACCATTATGGATATAAAAAAGATCCAACTTCAAAAGGGACAGTGAGGACTATGCGCAGAACAAGATTTATAGTTGGAATAAACAATTACCATCCATCTTAAAAAAACGCTCCCACAAACGTTTTCAGAGATCTGGAAGAGGGAGTTTTAAGGAGCATGATGATGTTACGGATAATTCTTTTGCTGCCATCTCTGATGATTACTCAGATTCATCTATGAGTTCAATGGGAGAAATGCAACAATTGTATTTTGTCAAAAATAAATTATCTAGTGCTGGTGGAACGATTACAAAAAACGGAGGAAGAGGGTGTGGCGCCCCTGAGGGTTCGGTCGCCACAGGGGGGTACTGCAACTTGTGAAAGAGGTGTGGTATCTCCTCTCCCAGGTTAGGATGGAGCACCTGTCAGGACCCCACCTCATCACTCAACACTACACACTCCTGTCCTATGGGGGGCTAGTATGCACTAGGGTGCTGCCCCAGCAGGATAATGGAGATGGGGGAACCAAAGAAAGGGGGAACCATGTAGTGGGTGAGGGTGGAGGATGCACTTTTAGGTTACACTTGTAGATACATATTTAATAGCCAGCCATCTTAAGTTCAGGGTTGTTTGATTGTGGTCTTCACAGCTGACAGTGGCCTTGTGTAGGAGCCTGCAGCGTGCTGGAGATGCACGGTCCTCGTGCTCTGGCCTTAAGACGAGGAGCAGGATAGAGTTAACGGAGGTTTCTACCCGGTTAAGGTCCCAGCTTAAGAAGGCCTGGAGGGGAGCTGAGGAGGAGAGCTCCGCAGGCAAAAGGATCCCAGGGAATACGGACGGATCGGCATACGCCACCTGTACTCTCCATTCTGGCCTAGTCAAAGGGACTCCTGCTGCAAGAGGGGTACCGGCCCCCGAGATCTGACTTTGTTACTTCACGTCTCAGTCGGAAAAGCCTGAAGGCTAAGTGGTTCCCACCGGGCAACAGACGGAGCGGAGTCGCCACCTGTGCCCTTGTTCTGTGTATAGCCAGAGGGAGACAAAGCCTTGAAACACGCACCGCACAAGGACAGGAGAGGCCCAAGGGGGAGATTTCTAGGAACACATTGGTGCTGGGGGTCCTGATAGACGCACCTGAACTACCGGGGTGTGCCGAACCCCCTTCTCTGGTGGCCGCAGCACGCCGTGAGGAGCAAGGAGAAGCCTTGCAGCTGACCTCTAACAACGTGAGTAAAGCTTGGAAGACTACATCCATTGCCTCCGGTCCATTATTGCAGCGGGACACCACACTGCACAACTGCACCTACTACGACTCCCCTCATCCTCCTGTTTCCTCTGCCCTGAGGCCCTGCTCCGCCTGTGGGGAGTAGTACTACAGTCGGCTGCCACAACATCCTGCCTCAGAGGACTGCAGCAGCGCTGGTGGCGCATTACCAGACACCACAGGTGGCGTAGTCGTTTATCCACTCATAATTGCCACTCATCAACTAGCCCCTATTTTTAATGTGTGCGCCCTGGGCACGGACCGGGCCGAGGCCACTACTGCATCCCCATTCTACCAACTGGGCCCGCCGTCCGAGTACACCCCTTTCCCAGGGAGGTCTAGCCGCTACTGAAACAGCTAGTGGCGTGTCAAACATCACTGGCGTAGTCGGCAGGATTGCGTGCCCGCAGCAACGGAAGAAGTGATTCCCATTGCCAGCGGGTACTGCGCGCCTTTACAACAGACTGTCTTTAACACCCAAGATGGCGTCCGCCCAAGAAGAACGGATGCCATTGTGTGCAAAAAGGACAACCACCCAGCACCTCCCATCGTGGGTCTGGCTTCCCCCATGGCGCCAACAGCTAGGACCGGCCCTTGCATTAGAGACTGTCCGCGAGGTAGTGTCCGTCAAGACGGATGGGACGTCCCATGGGCTGCCTGTCAGCCAGCCACCCTGGAGCTGCCCCAAGAGAAGGAGGAGTAAGCAACAACAAGGTGTGGCCACAACAATCCTAGAGACTCCACACCCAGCAGCGAGGATGGAAGCAGCACAGGAGAGATGCTCCGATGCCGCCCCACCAACTGCTGCCTCGCTCGGAATACGGGGGATTCACCTGACCCCGGAGGAGGCCGAGTTCCTCCGAGTGGAGTCACAGGACCTGACCCGGAGGGTTGTGGAGGCCCAGCGTACGGTGTCCGCCGCATGGAGAGAGGAGGTGCTGCAGAAGATCCGGTCCCGCCTCCAAGGTGCTGCAAGCCAAGAAAGCGGAGCAGCAATCCAGGAGGAAGAAACCTCAGAGGCCGCGTGCAGCCCAGGACTGGGTAAGAGACAAACCCCTGTCCCAGGTGAGAGACGCACGGAGGCCCTAGTCGATCTCATGCCGGCACCCCTGTCCCTGGGCGATGTTGTTTGGGAGCAGATCTTCGCTCCGGAGCTGGAGGCTTACGTGTCATTCTCCGCCGGAGGCCTGCAATGCCTCCCGACTCGCGGCCTAGAAGAGCCTGTGCTTAGTGGGGACACCACCTGCCCCAACCCGGACTGGTCCGCGTCACCGAAGGACCTGCAGCAACCCCTGCTGTCGCCGCTGCCAGCGCCTCTGGTTACCTACCCTGCGGCGGAGGAGATGGTCTGGGACAACCAGGGGGGGACCTAATGGGCTTCCCCCAGGAGACCCGGGCGGAAGCGCGGAGGCGTAAGGACTTCTGCCGCAAGGAGCTCCTCCAGCTGGACTAGTAGCTGTGGGAGAGGCGGGTACGCTGCGAGCGCCTGGAGGTGTGCACTAAGGCCGCCAAGTCCAAGGCCTGCCAGGAGGAGGCAGCCCATCCAAGCCCCCCGGAGGAAGGGCTGATCGTCCGTTTCCACCAGGAGGCGGGGTGGGGCTTCATCAGAGTCCCCAGTTTGCTCAGGACGTATTTGTGAACCGCAGAGACTTCGAGCCACAACTGAGGAGGGATGACCCTGGCCGGAATCTCTACCCGGGTGACTTGGTGTCGTACACCCGCCACCATGGGGAGCGTGGGTGGTACGCCCTGGATGTGCATAGAGTATTCCAGGGTGAGGCCCCTGCGCACCTGCCGGTAGGGGACCGGTCTGGCTCCGTGAGCAAGAACGAGCCTTTCCCTAGGTGGAGGTAGGCCCTGCTCCTCCTGTGGGGAGTAGTACTACAATCGGCTGCTACAACATCCCGCCTCAGAGGACTGCAGCAGCGCTGGTGGGGCATCACCAGACACCACAGGTGGCATAGTCGTTTATCCACTCATAATTGCCACTCATCAACTGGCCCCTATTTTTAATGTGTGCGCCCTGGGCACGGACTGGGCCGAGGCCACGACTGCATCCCCACACCCCTTTCCCAGGGAGGGCTAGCCGCTACTGAAACAGCTAGTGGCGGGTCACACAAGGGCGGGACGTAAGCGTAAATGCAAACAAGTACCCAACACAGAGCAAAAAACGCCATTATTAGAGTCACCTGTTTGGAATCTCTCTAGCTACATCTTATCTGAGAGTCAAATTTCTCTCCTGGCTAAAGGCCTGAGCTTTTCACCTTCTAACGAATTCGACATTTTCAGAACAATTCTGGATGTTAACAAACTAGCACGTAACCTCACCATCCGATGTCATTTTATGGACATGAAAAATCCACAGAATACAGCTTCAGAAGAAGTTTCTCCTAGGACAAGCCAGGATTCCATGTTATTATTCCCAGAACAACAGTCTTTATTACAAATGAAACAATTCGAGACCGAATCTTTAATTCCAAATGTAAATTTAAATGACGACTTTGGGGCTGGTAATCCTTTCTTTTACCCACTTCAGTCCAGACCATTGGTTCTGGATCAGTTCCAAGACTTAATTGAAAAAGAACTAGTGGAATTAAAGAATGAATTATCTTCTACTAATCATTTGGACTCTAATCTGACATATAGAGAAAAAGACGCTCTGAAAAAATTAAAGGATAATTCAGACATACTAGTCCGCTCAGCGGATAAAGGTGGCACTATAGTACTGAATGCAGGATTGTATAAAAAATTGAATTTGATGGATTTAGAAAATAGGGATGTTTATTTGGAGTTAGCTAGAGATCCTACTGTTGAGTTTAATGCTGCTATGTATAATCTATTAAACGAAGGTTTGCACTGAGGGGCCCTAAAAAAAAAATTAATGGAATATTTATACGTAGATCACCCAATTGTTCCAGTTTACCATTCGCCTCCAAAAATACATAAAAATATTTTCCCACCACCTTTAACCCCTTTACTACCCAAGGTGGTTTGCACATTAATGACCAGGCCAATTTTTACAATTCTGACCACTGTCACTTTATGAGGTAATTACTCTGGAACGCTTCAACGGATCCCCCTGATTCTGAGAATGTTTTTTCGTGAAATATTGTACTTCATGATTGTGGTAAAATTTCTCCGATAACACTTGCATTTATATGTGACAAAAACTGAAATTTGGCGAAAATTTTTGAAAATTTAGCAATTTTCAAAATTTGAATTTTTATGCCCTTAAATCAGAGAGATATGTCACACAAAATAGTTAATAAATAACATGTACCACATATCTGCTTTACATCAGCACAATTTTGGAACCAAGTTTTTTTCTATTAGAGAGCTATAAGGGTTAAAAGTTGACCAGAGATTTCTCATTTTTCCAACAAAATTTACAAAACCATTTTTTTAGGGACCACATCACATTTGAAGTCACTTTGAGGGGTCTTTATGACAGAAAATACCCAAAAGTAACACCACTCTAAAATCTGCACCCCCAAGGTGCTCAAAACCACATTCAAAAAATTTATTAACCCTTCAAGTGCTTCACAGAAATTTTTGGAATGTGGAAGAAAAAAATTAACATTTAACTTTTTTCACAAAAATGTTACTTTAGACCCAATTTTTTTTTATTTTCACAGGGTTAACAGGAAAAAATGGACGCCAAAATTTGTTGTTCAATTTCCCCTGACCACACAGATACCCCATATGTGGGGAAAAAACACTGTTTAGGCGTACGGCAGGGTTCAGAAGGGAAGGTGCACCATTTGACTTTTTGAAAGTAAAATTTGCTTGAATAATTAGCGGACGCCATGCTGTGTTTGGGGAGCCCCTGATGTGCCTAAACAGTGGAAACCCCCCACAAGTGACACCATTTTGGAAACTAGACCCCTCAGAGAACCTTTACAGAAGTTTAAACATGGAGCCATGAAAATAAATAAGCAAACTTTTTCCACAAAAATTATGTTTTAGCCCCAATTTTTTTATTTTCACAAGGGTAAGAGGAGAAAATGGACCCCAAAAACTTTTTGCAATTTCTCCTGAGTACGCCAATACCCTATATGTGGGGAAAATACAGTGTTTGGGTGCACGGCAGAAGGGAACGAGCACTGTGTGACTTTTTGAACGCAAAATTGGCTGGAATTGAGGGCGGACGCCATGTCACGTTTGAAGAGCCCCTGATGTGCCTAAATAGTTGAAACCCCCCACAAGTGACCCCATTTTGGAAACTACACCCCTCAAGGATTTTATCAAGGGGTATAATGAACATTTTGAACCCGGTACGACACTTAATTTGATAACATTAGGTCATCATATTGAATAAGTTGTCATTAGTCTTGAGCACAAGTGCTCGCTACTTGAGTTTGCATCGTGTACTCGGGTATGCACCATGTATCGCACGTGCTCGAGTGACATGCTCGAGTCCTGCCCACATGTTACACGGTTATTAGACACCCAAAACAAACATGCAGGGATTGCTGGTGCATGGCAGGCAATCCCTGCGCGTTTTCTTTGACTGTGAAGCATATGGGGCAGAGACTCGAGCACCTGCCATACTCAATGCATACCCGAGCACCCGATGCAAACTCAAGTAGCGAGCACTTGTGCTCAACACTAGTCGCCATATCGTCATCTTTTTTTTTTTTTGCTTTTGAAAAAAATCTCAACCCTAGCACAACCCTAACCCTAGAGTTTATTTTTCACACCGTTCCTTGTGCAGTATAAGTGATTAGACGACTTTATTCTTTGGGTTGATTACAGCGATACCAGAATCCTATCGGGTTTTTATGATTGACAGCTGTCTCACACTAAAAGACGCATTTTTTTGCAAAATCTAGTTTTTGCATTGCCATATTTTGAGAGCTATAATTTTTCCATATTTTGGCCGACAGAGTCATTTGACAACTTGTTTTTTGCGGGATGAGTTGACGTTTTTATTGGTACCATTTTCAGGCACGTGACATTTTTTGATCGCTTTCTATTCCGATTTTTGGGAGGCAGAATAAGCAAAAACCAACAATTCAGGAATAGTTTTTTTAATTTTTTTATGCTGTTCCGCGTGTGGTAAAATTGATGAGGTAGCTTTATTCTTCGGGTCAGTACGTTTACAGCGGTACCACATTTATATTTTTTTTATGTTTTGGCGCTTCTACACAATAAAAGCTATTTTCTAGAAAAAATTATTTTTTTGCATCACTTTATTCTGAGAGCTATAACTTTTTTAGTTTTCAGCTGATGGAGCTGTATGGTGGCTTGTTTTTTGTGGAACAAGATGACGTTTTCAGTGGTACCATTTTTATTTATATTCATCTTTTTGATCGCGTTTAATTCCATTTTTTGTTTGGCGGTATGATGATAAAGCATCGTTTTTTGCTTTGTTTTTTATTTTAATTTTTTACCGTGTTCACTAAAAAAGTTAACTTGTGAGACAGTTTTATAGGTCAGGTCGTTCTGGACGTGGCGATACCAAATATGTGTACTTTTATTGTTTTGTTTGTTTTTTTTCATTATAATATTTATTGATGGGTACATTATATTTTTATTTTAGGTGGATTATTTTTTTTTTACATTTTTTTACCACTTTTTTTTACTTTTATACTTTGTCCCACTATGGGACTTTCACTTTTTATACTCTGATCGCCTGTATAACATAGGGATGGAGCACCATCCCTGTGCTATACAGGCTGTCAGCACTGTGCATGATCAAAGTATCTTTCTGCTGTCTGGTGACCCAGATGTTGTCATGACGACATCTGGGTTACCATGACAACCACGGAACCCAGCCTCAGACAGCGCGCGGCGGCGGGGAAGAGGTGAGTATGCAGTACTTACCTCCGCAATGCTGTGATCGACTTCGATCGCAGCATTGCAGGGGTTAATGTGCCGGGAGCCGTGCGTGACCGCTCCCAGCACATAGCAAAAATCAGCTCACATCCGGCAGCGATCGCGCCCGCACAGCCTGTGTGTGGCCGAAATCAACAGGGCGTACTAATACGTACCTGGCTCTTAAAGCCCAGGGCGCAGGTACAGTACGTATTAGTACGCCCTGGGCTGTAAAGGGGTTAAGACCCATAGTGGTGGGGATTGGTTCCCATGGTGAAAAATTAAGTGCCTGGATGGATTTTTACCTACAGCCTCTGGTTCAGGAAACTCCGAGTTACATTAGGGATTCAAAATTCATAGTGACCATTTTTGATAAATTTGAATGGCCAAAAAACTTTGGATGATTGTCCTGTGATGTGGTGGCATTATACCCCCTCAATTCCACACCATATTGCTTTAGCATGTTTAACCTACCACCTTGACACATACAGTTCGTACACTATAGAAATAAAAGAATTTCTGGTCATAGCAGTACAGTTCCTCTTAGAGCGTAATTATTTTAGCTTTGATAAAAGGTTTTTTTTTACAGAAAAGAGGAGTCGGCATGGGCAGTAAATTTTCTCCTTCGCTAGTGAACATAGTGATGTGTAGGTGGAAGGAGCTTTTCATTTACCATAATGATAACACATATAGTGGACACATTGTGTGGTACGGTAGATTTATTGATGACCTCCTCCTGGTGTGGGGGGCACACAGGAGGAGGTGGTACAATTTGTACAGTACATCAACTGCAATCATTTTAATCTTAAATTCACTTAGTTCTACCATTCATCCAAAATTACTTTTTTGGATCTCGAACTTGAGGCTACCAAGGAGAAAGAATTGGTCAAAATTAATCCCCACAGAAAATCTACAGCCTCAAATTCTATTCTATCAGCTAAATGTTGTCATCCGCCACATATTAAGAGAAATATCCCTTACGGTGAGCTAATACGAACAATACGAAATTGTTCAGATAACAAATTTGTAACAGACTATCCAATAGGTGCTATCCCGAGTGGTCTTTAAGAAAAGCTAGTAGAATTGTCTCCAATATAAATCGGATAGATATACTCCGAAATAAACAGAAAAATAACATTAACACATTGGATACTAGGGTAACGTTTTCTACCACCTATAGTCCTCAGTATAATAAAATTACATCTAGAATTAAAAAGTATAACCCTATTATATATCAGAACAAGAAACTAAAAAACCTACTTTCTAATGCCATCCGCTTTGTAGCCAGGAAAGCGCCCGCTCTGGGAACCATCCTTTCTCCTGGCTTATACACCAGTGAGACTAATACTGTACAACCAAATTGGCTCAGCACAAAAGGTTTCTTCAGATGTGGAGCCAATCGGTGCAAAGCGTGTCTACACGCGGTTAAAACAGATAGTTTTATGTCCTTAAGTAATGATAGAGAATATAAAATTCATGATTTCCTCAATTGTAATTCATCAGGGGTTATATACCTTATAGAATGCACCTTGTGTAAGGTCCACTATGTGGGTTGTACAACAGGTGCGCTGAAAGTCCGTATCAGAAGACATCTTTCTGATGCGATTAATTTGGAAGCCATAAATACATCAGCAGTATCGAGGCATTTTGCGAGAGTTCATAAAGGTGACACCTCATTCTTTAAATATATGGAGATAGAGAAGGTATATAGATCCACACGAGGGGGGGATCATAAGTGCAAACTTCTGAACCGGGAGTCCCTGTGGATTTTCACATTGGATACCACAGGGGTTAAATTCAAGACAGGATCTGATACTGCAGTATTAAGAAATATAATTCTGCATTTATTTCCATGCATGTACAGTGGGTACGGAAAGTATTCAGACCCCTTTACATTTTTCACTCTTTGTTTCATTGCAGCCATTTGGTAAATTCTAAAAAGTTCATTTTTTTCTCATTAAAGTCCACTCTGCACCCCATCTTGACTGAAAGAAAACAGAAATGTAGAATTTTTTGCAAATTTAATAAAAAAGAAAAACTGAAATATCACATTGGCATAAGTATTCAGACCCTTTGCTCAGTATTGAGTAGAAGCACCCTTTTGGGCTAGTACAGCCATGAGTCTTCTTGGAAATGATGCAACAAGTTTTTCACACCTGCATTTTGGGATCCTCTGCCATTCT
Source organism: Phyllobates terribilis (assembly GCF_046119375.1). Classification (NCBI taxonomy): domain Eukaryota; kingdom Metazoa; phylum Chordata; class Amphibia; order Anura; family Dendrobatidae; genus Phyllobates; species Phyllobates terribilis. The sequence goes on along the minus strand of NW_027362807.1, from coordinate 4,909,774 downwards.
TCCTTGCAGATCCTCTCCAGTTCCGTCAGGATGAATGGTAAACGTTGGTGGACAGCCATTTTCAGGTCTCTCCAAAGATGCTCAATTGGGTTTAGGTCAGGGCTCTGGCTGGGCCAGTCAAGAATGGTCACATAGTTGTTCTGAAGCCACTCCTTTGTTATTTTAGCTCTGTGCTTAGGGTCATTGTCTTGTTGGAAGGTGAACCTTTGGCCAAGTCTGAGGTGCAGAGCACTCTGGAAGAGGTTTTCATCCAGGACATCTCTGTACTTGGCCGCATTCATGTTTCCTTCAATTGCAACCAGTCGTCCTGTCCCTGCAGCTGAAAAACACACCCATAGCATGATACTGCTGTTATGATCTGCTACAAGAACTAAGGAAAGAGAGGAAATCTGTCCATACAATAGGACTAAGCTGATTCCCTACGATGCAGCGGGCAACCTGTTCCTTGTGAACAGACCCACCTTCGTCCGCGGCTAGTCTGAACGCAGACCTATAGATTAAAGGGAGGGGTCCCTAAAAGAACTAAGGACTGGGACAAAATTGGACACCTCCTGGCAGAAGTAGTAGCAGAAGAAGACAAACAGACAAAAGTACTTAGTGGTCCAAGGACCAAACAAACTAGAGAGATACAGTAGGTACAAAGCACCTGGCTAGATTAAGAGTCAAAGTAACACTGAAGTCCAGCCAAGCCTGAAAGGCGGAGCTGGAATAAATAGACAGAAGGTCACGTGACCACAAAATAGAAAAAACTAACAGGAGGGTTCTAACAACTGCCACCACCATGTTTCACTGTTGGGATTGTATTAGGCAGGTGATGAGCAGTGCCTGGTTTTCTCCACACATACCACTTAGAATTATCACCAAAAAGTTCTGCTTTGTCACATTAGACCAGAGAATCTTATTTATCATAGTCTGGGAGTCCTTCATGTGTTTTTGAGCAAACTCTATGCGGGCTTTCATATGTCTTGCACTGAGGAGAGGCTTCCGTCTGGCCACTCTGCCATAAAGGCCCAACTGGTGGAGGGCTGCAGTGATAGTTGACTTTGTGGAACTTTCTACCATCTCCCTACTGCATCTCTGGATCTCAGCCACAGTGATCTTGGGGTTCTTCTTTACCTCTCTCACCAAGGCTCTTCTCCCACGATTGCTCAGTTTGGCTGGACGGCCAGGTCTAGGAAGACTTCTGGTGGTCCCAAACTTCTTCCATTTAAGGATTATGGAGGCCACTGTGCTCTTACGAACCTTGAGTAATGCAGAAATTCTTTTATAACCTTGGCTAGATGTGTGCCTTGCCACAATTCTGTCTCTGAGCTCCTTGGGCTGTTCCTTTGAGCTCATGATTCTCATTTGGTCTGACATGCACTGTGAGCTGTGGGGTCTTATATAGACAGGTGTGTGCCTTTCCAAATCAAGTCCTATCAGTTTAATTAAACACATTTGGACTCCATTGAAGGAGTAGAGCCATCTCAAGGAGGATCACAAGGAAATGGACAGCATGTGACTTAAATATGAGTGTCTGAGCAAAGGATCTGAATACTTATGACCATGTGATATTTCAGTTTTTCTTTTTTAATAAATTTGCAAAAAAATTCTACATTGCTGTTTTTTTCAGTCAAGATGGGGTGCAGAGTGTACTTTAACCCCTTAATAACATCTGACGTACTAATACGCGTCTGTGCCCTGGGACTTAAGAGCCAGACCCGTATTAGTACGTCATCGCGATCGCGCCCGCACACAGGCTGTGCGGGCGCGATCGCCGCCGGGTGTCAGCTGATTGTCACAGCTGACACCCGGTACTATGTGCAGGGAGCGGTCACGCACCGCTCCCAGCACATTAACCCCCGCGATGCTGCGATCGAAGTCGATCGCGGCATTGCGGGGGCAAGGGGAGGTGATCGGCGATACTCACCTCCTCTTCCGGCTTCCAGCGCAGTCTGCAAAGGCTTCCCGGGTGTTGCCATGACGACCCGATGTCGTCATGACAACATCCGGGTCACCAGAGAGCAGGAAGATTGCTTGGACATGCGCAGTGCATCTCCAAGCAATCTTCACACTGTGCACTTCTGACAGCCTTCATGGCATAGGGATGGTGCTCCATTCCTGTGCCATGCAGGCGATCAGAAAAAAAAAAGTGAAAGTCCCAGAGTGGGACAAAGTAATAAAGTGTATAAACTGTGTGAAAGTGGGAAAAAAAAAAAAAATAAATGTGCAAAAATATTATAAAAAAATAAAAAAAATAATACACCAAAAATAAAAATATAATGTACCCATCAATAAATATTATTATAAAAAAAATAAAAAAAAAACAATAAAAGTACACATATTTGGTATCGCCGCGTCCGGAACAACCTGACCTATAAAACTGTCCCACTAGTTAACCCCTTCAGTGAACACGGTAAAAAAAAAAAAAAAAAAAACAAGCAAAAAACAATGCTTTATCACCATACCGCCAAACAAAAAGTGGAATAACACGCGATCAAAAAGACGCATATAAATAAAAATGATACCGCTGAAAACGTCATCTCGTCCCGCAAAAAACAAGCCGCCATATAGCTCCATCAGCCGAAAAATAAAAAAGTTATAGCTCTCAGAATAAAGCGATACTAAAAAATATTTTTTTCTATAAAATAGCTTTTATTGTGTATAAGCGCCAAAACATAGAAAAATGATACAAATGTGGTACCGCTGTAAACGTACTGACCCGAAGAGTAAAGCTGCCTCATCAATTTTACCACACGCGGAACAGAATAAAAAAAAAAAAAAAAAACAATTCCTGAATTGTTGGTTTTTGTTTATTCTGCCTCCCAAAAATCGGAATAGAAAGCGATCAAAAAATGTCACGTGCCTGAAAATGGCACCAATAACAACGTCAAGTCATCCCGCAAAAAACGAGCCGTCACATGACTGTCTGCCAAAATCTGGAAAAATTATAGCTCTCAAAATATGGCGATGCAAAAACTAGATTTTACAAAAAATGCGTCTTTTAGTGTGTGACAGCTGTCAGTCATAAAAACCCCATATGATTCTGGCATTGCTGTAATCACACCGACCCGAAGAATAAAGTCGTCTAATCACTTATACCGCACAAGGAACGGCGTCAAAAATAAACTCTTGAGTTAGGATTGGGCTAGGGTTAGGGCTGGGTTTGGGGCTAGGGTTGTGCTGGGGCTAGGGTTGTGCTGGGGCTAGGGTTGTGCTGGGGCTAGGGTTGTGCTGGGGCTAGGGTTGTGCTAGGGTTAGGGCTGGGGTTGGGATTTTTTTCAAAAGTAAGAAAAAAAGATGACGATATGGCGACTAGTGTTGAGAGCAAGTGCTCGCTACTTGAGTTTGCATCGGGTGCTCTGGTATGCATTTAGTATCGTGGGTATTTGAGTGACATGCTCGAGTCTCTGCCCCATATGCTTCGCGGCCAAAAAACTTTACGGGGATTGCCTGCCATGCACGAGCGATCCCCGCATGTTTTTTTTTGGGTGTCTAATAACCGTGAAACATGCGGAGCAGGGACTCGAGCATGTCACTCGAGCACACGCTGTACATGGTGCATACCTGAGTACCCGATGCAAACTCAAGTAGCGAGCACTTGCGCTCAAGAATAATGAAAACTTATTCAATATGATGACCTAATGTAAACAAATAATGTGCCGTACCTCTGGGTTCAAAATGTTCACTATACACCTTAATAAAATCTTTGAGGGGTATAGTTTCCAAAATGGGGACACTTGTGGGGGAGCTCCACTGTTTAGGCACATCACGGGCTCTCCAAACGCGACATGGTGTCCGCTAACAAATTGAATGGAAAATCGGCTCAAATTGTTAGCGGACACCACATTGCGTTTGGAGAGCCCCTCTGTGCCCAAACTTTGGAGCTCCCCCACAAGTGACCCCATTTTGGAAACTAGACCCCCCAAGGCACCTTTCTAGATGCATAGTGAGCACTTGGAACCCCCAGGTGCTTCACAAATTGATTCGTAAAAATGAAAAAGTGAAAAAAAAAACACTTTTTCATTTTTATGAATCAATTTGTGAAGCACCTGGGGTTCCAAGTGCTCACTATGAATCTAGATAGGTGCCTTGGGGGGTCTAGTTTCCAAAATGGGGTCACTTGTGGGGGAGCTCCAATGTTTGGGCACACAGGGACTCTCTAAATGCAACATGGTATCCGCTAACAAATTGAATGGAAAATCGGCTCAAATTGTTAGCGGACACCACATTGCGTTTGGAGAGCCCCTCTGTGCCCAAACTTTGGAGCTCCCCCACAAGTGACCCCATTTTGGAAACTAGACCCCCCAAGGCACCTTTCTAGATGCATAGTGAGCACTTGGAACCCCCAGGTGCTTCACAAATTGATTCGTAAAAATGAAAAAGTGAAAAAAAAAACACTTTTTCATTTTTATGAATCAATTTGTGAAGAACCTGGGGTTCCAAGTGCTCACTATGAATCTAGATAGGTGCCTTGGGGGGTCTAGTTTCCAAAATGGGGTCACTTGTGGGGGAGCTCCAATGTTTGGGCACACAGGGACTCTCCAAATGCAACATGATATCCGCTAACAAATTGTCGGCTCAAATTGTTAGCGGATATCATGTTGCATTTGGAGAGTCCCTGTGTGCCCAAACATTGGAGCTCCTCCACAAGTGACCCCATTTTGGAAACTAGACCCCCCAAGGCACCTATCTAGATGCATAGTGAGCACTTGGAACCCCTAGGTGCTTCACAAATTAATTCGTAAAAATGAAAAAGTGTTTTTTTTTTCACTTTTTCATTATTACGAATCAATTTGTGAAGCACCTGGGGGTTCCAAGTGCTCACTATGCATCTAGAAAGGTGCCTTGGGGGGTCTAGTTTCCAAAATGGGGTCACTTGTGGGGGAGCTCCAATGTTTGGGCACACAGGGACTCTCTAAATGCAACATGGTATCCGCTAACAAATTGAATGGAAAATCGGCTCAAATTGTTAGCGGACACCACATTGCGTTTGGAGAGCCCCTCTGTGCCCAAACTTTGGAGCTCCCCCACAAGTGACCCCATTTTGGAAACTAGACCCCCCAAGGCACCTTTCTAGATGCATAGTGAGCACTTGGAACCCCCAGGTGCTTCACAAATTGATTCGTAAAAATGAAAAAGTGAAAAAAAAAACACTTTTTCATTTTTATGAATCAATTTGTGAAGAACCTGGGGTTCCAAGTGCTCACTATGAATCTAGATAGGTGCCTTGGGGGGTCTAGTTTCCAAAATGGGGTCACTTGTGGGGGAGCTCCAATGTTTGGGCACACAGCAGCTCTCCAAACGCAACATGGTGTCGCTAACAATTTGAGCCAATTTTGCGTTAAATTTGTTAGCGGACACCATGTTGCATTTAGAGAGCCGCTGTGTGCCCAAATATTGGAGCTCCCCCACAAGTGACCCCATTTTGGAAACTAGACCACCCAAGGCACCTATCTAGATGCATAGTGAGCACTTGGAACCCTCAGGTGCTTCACAAATTGATTCATACAAATGAAAAAGTGTTTTTTTTTTCACTTTTTCATTGTTACGAATCAATTTGTGAAGCACCTAGGGGTTCCAAGTGCTCACTATGCATCTAGATAGGTGCCTTGGGGGGTCTAGTTTCCAAAATGGGGTCACTTGTGGGGGAGCTCCAATGTTTGGGCACACAGGGACTCTCTAAATGCAACATGGTGTCCTCTAACAAATTTAACGGAAAATCGGCTCAAATTGTTAGCGACACCATGTTGCGTTTGGAGAGCCGCTGTGTGCCCAAACATTGGAGCTCCCCCACAAGTGACCCCATTTTGGAAACTAGACCCCCCAAGGCATCTATCTAGATGCATTGTGAGCACTTGAAACACTCAGGTGCTTCACAAATTGATTCATAAAAATGAAAAAATGTTTTTTTTTTCACTTTTTCATTGTTACGAATCAATTTGTGAAGCACCTGGGGGTTCCAAGTGCTCACTATGCATCTAGAAAGGTGCCTTGGGGGGTCTAGTTTCCAAAATGGGGTCACTTGTGGGGGAGCTCCAAAGTTTGGGCACACATGGGCTCTCCAAACACAACATGGCGTCCGCTAATTATTCAAGCAAATTTTACAATCAAAAAGTCAAATAGCGCTCCTTCCCTTCCGAGCCCTGCCGTGCGCCCAAACAGTATTTTTTCCCCAAATATTGGGTATCTGCGTGCCCAGGGGAAATTGCACAACAAATTTTGGGGTCCATTTTTTCTTGTTACCCCTGTGAAAATAAAAAAAATTGGGTCTAAATTAACATTTTTGTGAAAAAAGTTAAATCTTCATTTTTTTCTTCCACATTCAAAAAATTCCTGTGAAGCACCTGAAGGGTTAATAAAGTTCTTGAATGTGGTTTTGAGCACCTTGAGGGGTGCAGTTTTTAGAATGGTGTCACTTTTGGGTATTTTCTGTCATAAAGACCTCTCAAAGTGACTTCAAATGTGATGTGGTCCCTAAAAAAATGGTTTTGTAAATTTTGTTGGAAAAATGAGAAATCGCTGGTCAACTTTTAACCCTTATAGCTCCCTAACAAAAAAAAATTTTGGTTCCAAAATTGTGCTGATGTAAAGTAGACATGTGGGAAATGTTATTTATTAACTCTTTTGTGTGACATATCGCTCTGATTTCAGGGCTTAAAAATTCAAATTTTGAAAATTGCAAAATTTTCAAAATTTTCGCCAAATTTCCGTTTTTTTCACAAATAAACGCAAGTGATATCGAAGAAATTTTTCCACAATCATGAAGTACAATATGTCACGAAAAAACAATCTCAGAATCAGGGGGATCCGTTGAAGCGTTCGAGAGTAATTACCTCATAAAGTGACAGTGGTCAGAATTGTAAAAATTGGCCCGGTCATTAACGTGCAAACCACCCGCGGGGCTTAAGGGGTTAATGAGAAAAAAAATGAACTTTTTAGAATTTATCAAATGGCTGCAATGAAACAAAGAGTGAAAAATTTAAAGGAGTCTGAATACTTTCCGTACTCACTGTATGTATCTATATACACTGCTCCAAAAATAAAGGGAACATTTAAAACAACAGAATATAACTCCAAGTAAATCAAACTTCTGTGAAATCAAACTGTCCACTTAGGAAGCAACACTGATTGACAATCAATTTCACATGCTGATGTGCAAATGGAATAGACGATAGATGGAAATTATTGGCAATTATCAAGACACCCTCAATAAAGGAGTGGTTCTGCAGGTGGGGAACACAGACCACATCTCAGTACCAATGCGTTCTGGCTGATGTTTTGGTCACTTTTGAATGTTGGTTGTGCTTTCACACTCGTGGTAGCATGAGACAGACTCTACACCCCAAAGAAGTTGCTCAGATAGTGCAGCTCATCCAGGATGGCACATCAATGCGAGCTGTGGCAAGAAGGTTGGCTGTGTCCAGAGGCTGGAGGCGCTACCAGGAGACAGGCCAGTACACCAGGAGATGTGGAGGGGGCCGTAGGAGGGCAACAACCCAGCAGCAGGACCGCTACCTCCGCCTTTGTGCAAGGAGGAACAGGAGGAGCACTGCCAGAGCCCTGCAAAATGACATCCAGCAGGCCACAAATGTGCATGTGTCTGCACAAACGGTTAGATACCGACTCCATGACGGTGTTATGAGGGCCCGACGTCCACAGATAGGGGTTGTGCTCACAGCCCAACACCATGCAGTACGCTTGGCATTTGCCACAGAACACCAGGATTGGCAAAGTCGCCACTCGCGCCCTGTGATCTTCACAGATGAAAGCAGGTTCACACTGAGCACATGTGATAGACGTGACAGAGTCTGGAGACGCCGTGGAGAGCGACATCCTTCAGCATGACCGCTTTGGCAGTGGGTGAGTAATGGTGTGGGGTGGCATTTCTTTGGAGGGCCGCACAGCCCTCCATGTGCTCGCCAGAGGTAGCCTGACTTCCATTAGGTACCGAGATGAGATCCTCAGACCCCTCCCTTGTGTGACCATATACTGGTGTGGTTGGCCCTGGGTTCCTCCTAATGCAGGACAATGCCAGACCTCATGTGGCTGGAGTGTGTCAGCAGTTCCTGCAAGATGAAGGCATTGAAGCTATGGACTGGCCCGCCCATTCCCCAGACCTGAATCCGATTGAGCACATCTGGGACATCATGTCTCGCTCCATCCGCCAACGTCACGTTGCACCACAGACTGTCCAGGAGTTGGCGCATGCTTTAGTCCAGGTCTGGGAGGAGATCCCACAGGAGACCATCCGCAACCTCATCAGGAGCATGCCCAGGCGTTGTAGGGAGGTCATACAGGCACGTGGATATATATATATGCCTTTTTGTCATTCTAGTAGTAGGGCCATAATTAAGACATGATTTGTTGAAACGCGTAGGTCTGTAAGCTATGATAGTTGCACATTTGCTGTATTCTTTGTGGAACAGTGTTTTATATGGCTAATAAAAGCTAAGTTTTAATATTTTTTCTACTAAACAAACCTTTACGCTGGATCATTTGCACTTTTCCCTTGTCTGGCTACACTTACGTTTCGCCCTGGTACCACTTATCTGCATCTCCAGAAGTTTCCCATTTCTCTATTATACTCTTCAAATTACATTTTGAGACTTTCTCCTCCTGTTGCTGCACATATTTTTTTTCCCTTCATCTGCACAGGTATCATTAATCTATCAACTATAATGGTCGTACCAGGTCCTGCAGGTCCTGTATCCCGTACACATGACGTGGGCAGTGCACGGCATGCCGCTAGTTTTTATTCTGAGTGCTCTTATATACGGTGGTAGTTTTACACAATGTTGAGCCTGTGATTTGCAGAGTGAAATGTCTGACTGCTAGAACAGAAGTATACGGCAGATTCTGCAGCATGGATACATAAAGGACGTCCTGGGGGAATATAACTCCCTCCAACACTCGTCCAGTCCCTGCCTCACACTAGAGACATTTATAATAACTCCAGGACTATGGAGCTGGTCATTTTCTCATAATCTGTGGCCATTATTAGTGATCTCGCATTGTACGGTAATATCACCCTGGAGGTTGTGATGTATTTAGTGTAATAGCGCCATCTAGAATATACAGTATATATCAGGCGATACCATGCTTTCTATAGTTAGTCGTCTTATGTGCCCTCTATAGCTATCTATTATACTTTATATTTCTTTATAATAATTTACAATAAATTACTCGATAGTTTTACAGCTTTATGATGTTTATTAATCTGCTGTAATTATAAAAGAAAGTCCAACCTTACAGTGGACACAGGTGGAAGTGTCCTCCATGATGGTGTAGGCTGAGGTGGAGCAAGTATATAGTCAGTGGGGGATCAAGATGACCAGTATTCCCCAGGGTTCCTTGTTATCAGGGAGGGACCCGGTGTATGCAATCAAAAGATCTTATCTTCTGGCCAGCTGTGTACCATCAACAGGTAATAATCCTCTGTCCGGCTGTGTGCCATCAACAGGTAATGACCATCCGGCAGTGCGACATCAACTGGTCATCACCCTCCAGCTATGTGCCATCAACAGGTAATGACCATCCGGCAGTGCGCCATCAACAGGTAATGACCCTCTGGCTATGGCCATCAATAGGTCATCACCCTCCGGCTGTGTGCCATCAACAGGTAATGACCATCCGGCAGCGCGCCATGAACAGGTAATGACCATCCGGCTGTGTGCCATCAACAGGTAATGATCCTCTGTCCGGCTGTGTTCCATCAACAGGTAATGATCCTCTTTCCGGCTGTGTGCCATCAACAGGTAATGACCATCCAGCAGTGCGACATCAACTGGTCATCACCCTCCAGCTGTGTGCCATCAACAGGTAATGACCATCCGGCAGTGCGCCATCAACAGGTAATGACCCTCTGGCTATGGCCATCAATAGGTCATCACCCTCCGGCTGTGTGCCATCAACAGGTAATGACCATCCGGCAGTGCGCCATGAACAGGTAATGACCATCCGGCTGTGTGCCATCAACAGGTAATGATCCTCTGTCTGGCTGTGTGCCATCAACAGGTAATGACCCTCTGGCTATGGCCATCAATAGGTCCTCACCCTCCGGCTGTGTGCCATCAAATGTTTTTATCTTCTGTCCAGTTTTGTGCCACCAAGAGGTAATGACCCTCCAGCTGTGGGCCATCAACAGGTCATCACACTTCGGCATTTAGGCTTCTTGTCTTCTGTAAGATGCGATTCTTGAGTCTCCTGATGTTAAAAAATATTTAAAAAATCACCGATTAAACTAATAATCTATCTAGTACATAAGCATCACAATTTATAATCTATCTAGTGCATAAGTATGACAATTTAGCTCACAGAACATACACTATGCTAAAACATTAGACCCTACAAGCAGAAATTTGCTAAACTAACATAAATATAACTGACAAATCAGTAGAAAAATCGCTACCAATAGCACAGCTCTCTTCACATCAACCTGTAACCATAGTAGATAAGAAATAGAGGACAATGCTCATAGTCAGTTATCAACAATTCGGCATGAGGCATCCCACCAGAGACATTATAATATCTAGTAGATTATAGATGGCAATAGAATTTACCAACAAGCACATAGTACGCCAAACTCAAGTACATAGTATGCCAAACCTCGACACGTTTTCCTAAAATAGGTTCATCAGAAGCACATACTAGACAGTGATACTTAGCAAAGCGTTCATAGATATATGCGCCATATGATAAGGTGCTAAAGTGCGAGTGTGTGACAAAATATGCATTCAATTTCAGGTGCAATGCTGCATTGTATGTAGTAAGATGGTGCCCATCAGACAGCATGTATAGGACTAACCTGTGATGAAAACACGAGCAATGGGAAAGTTCAAGCAGTTGCCTTCTCAATCTTCCTCGCCTCTAAGACATCTAAGGAAACATCTTCTCCTCTTGATTTTGGGTGGAGGTGTTGTAGGCATTTCAGGCTCTGGCATTCTAGGTTCTGACATACTAGGTTCTGACATGGTAGGTTCTGGTGTTCTAGGTTTTGGTGCTCTTGGCTCTGGAATTCTGGGTTGCTGGCTTCTCTGAAAAATCAGTAACCTCGCTTTATGCTCCGTGGAACTTCGAGCTCTTCTTCCTATATTGTTGTGAGGGATCGTTCTGACCCAGACAATATCACTGAACGCCCCTTTATAGTTGCAACTAGGAACCTTTTTCGCATCCTGCGGTGCAGGAGCCATGGATGGAGTAGAACATTTGCCATTGGGCAGGACAGGTGTTCTCCTGGAGTCTTGCTCCTGAATCTGAGGGATGCAAATCGGCTCCTTACAAGCACTTTGTTCCTTCAGAATGGTTTTGTTCTCATGACTTTTCTGATTGTTTCACCAGGTTCAGACATTGCCCACTTGCTCAGGACAAGACTTAAGGCCAAATACTCTAGTATTGTCAGTAGTGTCATCACCGCAACAAAAACTGCGTCACGGAAGAGCCAAAGAGGAAGATTGATGGAAGCTTGATAGGTGCTTCTCCTGAGATCCACGAGTAGTGTGTCATCCTATAATAAAGAAAAAAAACATAATAAAGTCCTGCATATTTATACCCAATCCAGTCAAACAGAGAGCCCTTGTTATTATACAGTGATGGATACATTATCAAGCAACTTTCAGAAATATCCCATTGAAAAGATCAGGAAGAAGTTTGGGATTCACCTCCAGGGTCCATGGAATATTATTTACAGTTGGACTTTCATATGACGCACGGTCACGTGTCCAGTATGAGAAGTCCTGGAAGAGGCGATATTATCATTAGCTGATCCTTGTGACCTCCATATTGATGAGAACATACTCGCCCTCAGTGTACTGTATGTGGGGGGTAGAGCAACGTAAAGCACCGAAGTGATAGGGTGATACTCATCATCTCCAGAGGTCTCTCAGCACCAAGGTATGGTCAATGAGATACAAGCTGCAGATGGGCCGAGACTTCTAATATACCCAGGGGTGACATCACAAAGCCCTCTGTGACATCATTGCACAGTTCTATCCATCATGTCACTGATACTTTGGACCTAACTAAATGTCTAAAAGAGAACCCTTCCACATGATTTCCAATCACGGAGCAGCTTCAGTTTTTCAAGAAAAGTTTAAAAAATATAATCTGTGCTGTGATTGGTCACAATGGCACATGAAGCAGAACGTCTTTAGATCTTTTAAAGGGAAAGTGTCAGCAATTTTTTTACAATTGTAAAATTGTAAAGTATTTATATTTATATATAAATACACATATATATTTAAAAAGGTTTTAATGGTATAAAATCTGAAAAAATATTTTAACTGTTTTGATGTTTTCATCTTGTAAACACTAGGGGGAGCAGCTGCTGACATTTCCATGAAAACAGAGTACAGCTAGCTCGCATTACGACTGCAGTAAAAGTGGGCGGGATCTGCTCACATGGGTGTGATGTCACTCCTCCCCTTCTGGGCGTTTGCAAAAAGGTAAATGAGACTGTAGTTTAGGATCACAGTGCGGAGCGATCACTGGTGACTGCAAAGTGATATATAAGGGACAACACCAAAGTCATTAATCACTACAAGGACAAAGCAGGAATGTGGGAGTCAGAGGGGTCACCCCACACTTATATCCCCTCTGACTGTCACTTCCTAAGCTCCTTTCCCTGCCATAACCTCTTATTCCCGCAGGTAAATTCTTACAGGACCCCCCTCCCCATCCCCTTCCCCTGCCGCAGCTGATTCTAAACGTCCTCCATATGTAATAATAGACAGGTACTCACCGGCAGCCTATGGTAATTCACAGGGTAGAACAGGGTACAGCACAGAAACAATATGGCGATCCTCATTGTCTCCAGGGGGTATCTCAGCACCAAGATATGGCCAATGAGATATGAGCTCCAGGTGGATGGAGCCCCCTTATATACCCCAAGGGTGACATCACAACGCCCTCTGTGACATCATCAGCCACAACATTCCGTCACATGACATCACCCAGCACCAGCATCATGTGACCCAGCATAAATAGAAACGGTCCTTGTTGCCTATAGCAACTATTCAAAACAAAGTTTAAACTTTTCCAATAGCTAAAGGCGGCTCTGTGATGGCAGTTTCTTCTTGTGGACGGTTGTGATAAATCTGCAGAACATCTACATAACGCGACATGTAGAAAATCCTGTCTTTTCCCCTCTGTTCTTCCTCTGGTGCTACAGAGAGCGATAGAAGGAGCTTTTCCAGACCTTACAGTGCACAATATGGGACCTAATCACTGATATCCCAGATCTCCTCAGTACAAGCATACCGCCAACCTATGAGGACTAGAAAGAGGGCGAAACCATGCGGCACGCGTAGTCTGACCACGCCCCTATCCACACCCCAAGCCACGCCCTTTTTATACCTTGGCAGGAGGAGATGTCTGTACAAAGCGCAAGTTATCAAAAGGCTGAAGGAACACTTTATCAACATGAATGAAGGTTTTGAAGGGCATCCACTGTCCCGGCACTACCGGAAGTTCCACAACCAATCTTATAAGGACACTACGTTTTGTGGGATCCGATTAGTCCCCAGAAAATGGAGGGGAGGTGATTACCTGAGATTAATGTCGCGGATGGAATCCAAATGGTTCTTCACATTAAATAGCTTGGCTCTGAAGGGCCTTAATCACGAGAGTCAGCTGTATGCCTTCAACTCGCAGCGGTATATACTGTATGTATTTTTTATCCCAGTACCAATTGAACATTTACATTGCACTTTTATGAACCTCCTTATATTTTATCAATATATTATGTCTTTTGGAAATATTCCTTTGAATCCACCTATTTTATATATGTATTTGTTTCTATACATTGATACCCCTATTGGAGATACAATATAATGTTTTTATTTTTCTCCTTCATTTTTTCCTTTTTATCTCTTGATGGTACTAAGTGCCGAATTTATACTATCCTGGTAATATACACTGATTAACAGACTGTTTTTTATAGCCATCAGAAATATAAGTATATAATTTTTATTCATTTTTAACTAATTGTGAAAGTTTGAACAAAGTCTTTTTTATTATTATTTTTTTCACACACAGTCTATTCTTATTGGAATTCTATCTTAGTTCTATTGCACCTCCATATGTCCTTTTGCACCATCTTGATAGTATTGGATCTTCTTCCATTTCTTTGGTTGTATTATCTTTGTGGGGGGCGTTTGGACTTTATTAGGTTACCAGTTTGACTACCAGCGAGAAGCTGCCGAAGAGGAACTGTGAGTCCTCGAAACGCGTAGTTTTTTTGGCCTATACAGGACATCGAAGGAGAAGGAGAGAGTCAATGCACAGGGATAAGCCCTCCTGATATCCAGAAGATATATATAACCATATCATATTATTGATACAAAATATAAATGCACAGAGTCAATAAAATCACTTAAAAACACCAAACCCCATCCTTACTTTGCAAGATACCTATTCCAAAGGTGTATCGAGGTTTTCTGGCACCCGGTGCAGCAGGGGCTGGCTGGCACATTTTAGCCTGGGGGGCAAGCACACAGCAGTGGTCCATGAGTAGCGGCCCATCCTTTACATGTTTATTACCAGATGCATCATAAGCCTATATTCACACGACCGTATTGTCTAAGTGTTGCCCGTGAAAAAAGCTGACAGCACTTGGACCAGTTCAGATGAGTGTTTGTAGTGGTCAGACATAGTACATATTATTCTTATGTATTACTATTTTTAAAGCAGATATACCTTTTTAGAGATGTAGTACCAGGGACGCACCTACCGCTCGTGCAGCCGGTTCATTGAACGGGGACCCCCGAGGGAGAGGGGGACCCTCCAGCCTCCAGCAGGGCCGCCATCATGGCATGACTGCCCTGACTCCAGCATGGGGCCCGGCCGGTCGGGGCCCCCTCGGAGCCCCCCTCTTGTGCGTCTCCTCATGGGCCCCCCCCCGCAGGACCCCCGCCGTCACATGACCGGAGATGTGCCTGCGCTCAGCATGGGCCCCATGCTGAGCGCAGGGACATCTCCGGTCATGTGACGGTGCCGGCACAAGACTTACCCCTCCCTGTGCCTCCGCAGCATCTGCCGCTTCCTCTGACTGTGACATCTCAGGTCAGAGGGCACGGTGACGTCTTTACACCGCGCGCTCTCTCCTGAGCTGTCACATCACAGGAGATCAGCAGCAGGTAAGAAGTGAGGTGAGTATTTTTTTTTTTTTGTATGTATGGGGGCATGGGGCATTTAATGGTTGAGGGAGAGTGGGTGTGACATCCTGCATGGGGCATTATATGGGGGAGGTGGTGTGACATCCTGCATGGGGCATTATATAGTGGGGGGTGTTGGCATCCTGAATGGGGCATTATATGGGGGAGGGGGGAATTGACATCCTGCATGGGGGCATTATATGGGGGTAGGGGGGGGGGATGTGACATCCTGCATTGGGCATTATAAGAGGGGAAGGGGGAAGTGACATCCTGCATGGGGCATTATAAGAGGGGAAGGGGGGAAGTGACATCCTGCATGGGGCATTATAAGAGGGGAAGGGGGAAGTGACATCCTGCATGGGGCATTATAAGAGGGGAAGAGGGGAAGTGACATCCTGCATGGGGCATTATAAGGGAGGGGGGCGTGACATTCTGCATGGGGCATTATAAGGGAGGTGGTGTGACATCCTACATGGTGCATTATAAGAGGGGGAGGGGGGAATTGACATCCTGCATGGGGCATTATATAGAGGGTGGGTGTCCTCCTGCATGGGGCATTATAAGGGAGGGGGTGGTCTGACATGCTGCATGGGGCATTGAAAAGGGGGGAAGTGACATCCTGCAAGGGGCATTATATGGGGGGGAAGAGGTGACATCCTGCATGGGGCATTTTATGGGGGGGTAGATGTGACATCCTGCATAGCGCATTAAAAGACGGGTGTCATCCTGCATGGGGCATTATAAGGGAGGAACAGCCTGCATGGAGCGTTACATGGGGGCCAATATTCTGTATGGAGAGTTATATGGGGACCAGTATCCTGTATGGATGCTGTATGGAGCATTATATGGGGACCAGTATCCTGTATGGAACATTATATGGGGACCAGTATCCAGTATGGAACCTTATAAGGGGGTCAGTATCCTGTATGGAGCATTATATGGTGCCCATATTACTGTATGGAGGACTATACTGTCCGGTCTGCACTGTGCGCTGTGAGGATTCGCCAGTTTCTGAGCTATTGTAGAATTTACAATAGATATCGCTTGTGTAATGGGGCATTATAAGGGGGGAACAGCCTGCATGGAGCGTTATATGGGGGCCAATATTCTGTATGGAGCGTTATATGGGGGTCAGTATTCTGTATGGAGCGATATATGGGGGACAGTATTCGGTAGGGAGCGTTATATGGGGGCCAGTATTCTGTATGCAGTGTTATATGGGGACCAGTATCCTCTATGGAGCGTTATATGGGGACCAGTATCCTGTATGGAGCATTATAAGGGGGTCAGTATCCTGTATGGAGCATGATATTGTGCCCATAATACTGTATGGAGGACTATACTGTCTGGTCTGCACTGTGCGTTGTGAGGATTCGCCGGTTTCTGAGCTATTGCAGAATTTACAATAGATATCGCTTGTGTAATGGGGCATTATAAGGGGGGAACAGCCTGCATGGAGCATTATATGGGGGCCAATATTCTGTATGGAGCGTTATATGGGGGTCAGTATTCTGTATGGAGCGATATATGGGGGACAGTATTCGGTAGGGAGCGTTATATGGGGGCCAGTATTCTGTATGCAGTGTTATATGGGGACTAGTATCCTCTATGGAGCGTTATATGGGGACAGTATCCTGTATGGAGCATGATATGGTGCCCATAATACTGTATGGAGGACTATACTGTCCGGTCTGCACTGTGCGTTGTGAGGATTCGCCGGTTTCTGAGCTATTGTAGAATTTAGTTTAAAATGTTACTTGCGCTGGTATCGTAAGGCTTCAGGTATGGGTTTAGGAGACTAAAAAGGAGGTTAAAAGAGAAGAATTATAAGGATACCCAGGTAGAATTAAAACCATACACTTTATTTAAGATTATTAAGGCTATGTGCCCACGATGCAGAAATGAAGCAGAAAATTTCTGCAGCATTTCTGCATCTCCCTGGCAGAAAAAAACGCATGCAGATTGTGCATGCGTTTTTCCTGCAGAATACATGCGGATCCACATGCGGGTTCACATGCGTTTCCGCATGCAGATTGACAAGCACTTTCCAGGCGATAGCATCACTTGGAAAGTGCTTGACAACTAGGTCACACTGTATAAATCCATGCAAACAGCATGGATTTATACAGTGTGAACCGTAAAAATTAAAACAAATAAAGCTATACTCACCCCCGATGCCCCGGCGTGGCTGCAGCGCTGCTTCCTGGCTGGTTCCCGGCTGCCGGCATATCGCGAGACAGAGCGGTGAAGGGCCTGCGGTCACATGACTGTGACGTCACCGCAGGTCCTTCAGCGCTGCTGGCATTCAGAGAGAAGACGCCGGACAGGTGAGTATAAACTTTATTTGTTATTTTATTCTTTTTTTACAGGTACAATGGTACCCAGGTCTGGATGAGAGTCTCCTCTCCTCCAGAACTGGGTACCATCCGCACATAGAGACGCATAGAAGCCGCTTGTACAAATGTACAGTCGCGGTTTCTATGCGTCTCAATGCAAGTCAATGGCGGGAGTTCCGCTGCGCTTCCGCAAAATTAAATGACATGCTGCGGATTTTTGTACGTAGCATAAACGCTGCGGAAAAATCCGCAGCATGTGCATAGAACTTGCGGAATCCCATTGGGGACCATGGGGTGCGGATCTACATGCGTTTTTCAAGCGTTTACGCTGCGGAAATTCCGCAGCATATACGCTTGAAAAATGCTACGTGGGCACACAGCCTAAGACAATAAAATAAGCGAAGAATAAAGGATATTTTTAAAAGGTCCTTGAGAGCGTGAAGGGTTCTTGAGGGTAGGACCAAGTTGGCGTCGGTAGCTCAAGGGGATGGAAGCTGTTGATAGGTGCAGGTATTCTGAGTAGATTTAAATGGAGGGAAAAAAGAAGTTAGTGGGTTTGCATGGTCACAAACTCATCTGTGGAGATTAGGAATTACCTTTAATGAGGTTGATTGTTGAGTCAGTTCATAGGTGGTGGTGCTAGAACTTGATTGTGGTTGTGGTGAGGGTACCATAAGCTAGAGGTAAAAGAGTGATATAGATATAATATGGCCTCGTGGATGGAGAGCTTTGTTTGGTCAAGAAGTAGGGGAACTTATTTGAGCTATGGTTAGTGTAATGGATATGCAAATGGGCTTTTACCTTTTGAGATAAATATTTGGTGCCTGGAAATTGGATGTCGATTATGTCCTGAGTGGGACGTAACCTGTAGGGTACTGAAAAACAATGGTTACTAAGAGTGTAGTAGGGTTAGTGAGCGTCAGTTAGAGATGACGGGATTGAATACCTCTGGTTCATGGGGCTGGAGTAAGCGTTAAAAATATAGGCTTGCCGTTCTCGTTCAAGGGCTTATAGTGTCTGGGGTTTTGTAGTCATGTACCACCTCTAGATTGAGGTGGCAGTGGCTACAGGTGAAGCTCCGACAATGGCAATTTGCTGAGGCTTCTGGACACTAGCTTCAGTTGGCATGGGTGTTATACCCAGTGGCAATGCACATAAGGTGTTTGGAGCTGTGGGACCCGAAACAGAGTTATGACAGTATTAGTCTTTCGATAAATGACCAGAAACTTCATAGGACATGGAGCTCAATAAGAAAGACTTACAGTTGTCGATTTGTAGGAGCGGATCCTGTTACCTGTTGAGGTCCTGTATGCTTGGTTTGTAATGTCCTTTTAGATTTGAAGTGCTGGCTGGTTCAGCGATGGCTGTAAGGGAGAGGAGCGGGGATAGTAAGCGGAGTCCCGGCCGGTGACTCACTGTATCACCCGTGTTTCTCTTGTGATCTTGCGTCGTCAGCGTTTAAGGTGGCAGGTAAGGACCTGCGGTTAGCGTCCTGCAGTAGAGTGGAAGGACCTTCGTGACGTAGGCGCACGTGACTGGGAATCATGTGACTCGTACCGGTACGGAAGCCTAGGAAGACCAAAAGACCGACATGCTTCAGGAACTACGGTTCCCTTCTTCAGGGTTGGTCTATGGGTGTGTGTGCTTCCCTTTTATACGTGCGCCTGTTGATTGGTGATGATTAGAGGCAGCTGAACTTAGGTGTTCCTTCACTTGGAATCATGGATGTGACTACCTGCTGATGTTAATGGTAGTTATTTAAATGAGCGACTAGTCTTCATTAAATGCAAAGAGCTCTATTTCTGAGTTCAATCCTTTGGGTTTTAATGTGTCCAGAGTGAAGATCCATCGGCTCTCTATTCTTGACATTTGTTTCAAGTAGTTACCTTTGCGCCATTGTTTTTTTACTTTCTGTATGCCTGTTACCACAATGTCCTTTAAAGAGCCTCCATGTTTTTCTGCAAAATGTTTAGATAGTGGATGTCCATCAAATTTTTTAGAGATATTTCGTAAATGTTCATTTATACGTACATGTAGAGGACGTTTTGTCCTGCCTACATAGAGTTTATTACATGGGCATTTGAGACTATAGATGACTCCTTCGGTGGAACAAGTGATGAAATCTTCTATCGTGTGGGTGACGTTACCCTCTTTGGTGAATTTCTGTTTGGTCATGTGGAGTTTTTGGCATACAGCACATTTCTGGCATGGAAAGAAGCCTAGAAGATCTTTGGCGAAGGGGAGTCGTTCACTGGTTGGAGGGTGTGAATTGCAGATTGTGGGGGCAATTATATTGCCCAAGTTTTGTGCTTTCTTGAAGATGAACCTTGGTTTGGGTGGGATGTAGCCGCCTATGATTTTATCATCTTTTAATGTGTTCCAATGTTTATTAATGATTCTCTTTAAGAGATGTGTGTTAGAATTGAACTGAGTGATAATGGGAACATTGATATGCCTTGTTGATTTTTGATTAATAGTTTTTTCTTTTTGTTTACCAAGAAGCGTTTCCCTTGGTATGGCTTGTACCTTATCTTTGGTATTTTTTAAGAATTCAGTCTTATATCCCTTCTCAATGAATTTGTTAGTGAGTTGTGTGGATTCTTTATTGAAGTCCTTCTCTTTCGAACAGTTACTGTGTAGGCGCATATATTGGCTGCGAGGAATGTTGAGGAGCCAACTGGGATAGTGGCAGCTGTCTAGAGATATAAAACTGTTAGAGTCGGTTGGTTTAGTGTAAGTTCGGGTTTGGATTTGATTGTCCTGTGTGTATATACTGAGGTCCAAAAAATTGACCTCTTTTGTACTGGTGTTGGAGCTGAATTCTAGAAAGAATTCGTTATTGTTAATTTCTTTAAGGAAGGAGTCCAGAGATTGTTGGTCCCCAGACCAGATGAAAAGGACATCATCAATAAATCTCTGCCATAGAACCAGGTTCGCTCGGAGGGTCCCGCCTGGGTAGATGGTAGACTCCTCCCACTTACCAACGTAGAGATTTGCATAGCTGTGGGCAAATCTGGTCCCCATGGCTGTGCCCCACTGCTGTGTGTAGAAATTATTCTCATACTTGAAATAGTTGTGTGTGAGGATGAAGGTCATGCATTCCTTAATGAATAAAATTTGTTCGTGAGGTAACTTATTTTGTTTATGGAGGAAGTAAGTGGCTGCTTGGCATCCTTTTTCATGCTGTATTACTGTATATAGAGACGAAATGTCCAGAGTGCCTATGATATAGTTGTCTTGCCATACAATCTGTTGTAGGAGCCTTAGGACATGTTGACTGTCCTTAAGGTATGCTGGTAATAATGGTACCAGATCTTGTAAGTGTTTGTCAACGAATCTGGAGAGATTAGAGGTTAGGCACTGGATCCCAGAGATAATAGGTCTGCCTGGGGAATGGGTGAGAGATTTGTGGATTTTTGGTAAATAATAGAAAGCGGCAAGTCTTGGGTGGAGGATGGTAATATAATCAAATTCTTGTTGGGCGAGGAAGCCTGAATTGAGGCCTCTAGTTGTTAGATTTTTCATTTCTTTCAGGTATGCATCCGTGGGATCTGTTCGCATTAGTTTGTAAGTGCTTCCGCTTGATATTGGTCGTCGTCTAGAATGACCAGTCCCCCTCCTTTATCAGCTGGACGAATTGTGATATTTTGGTTGGTTTGTAGCAGTTTTATAGCTTTGCGTTCGGAATAGTTTAGGTTATGTTGGAACTTGTTGCATTTTTTGTCACTTAGATTGCGAATATCTGTGATGACATTTTTTTGGAAGCTTTCAAAGGCAGCTGAATATTCGCTTAGTGGGTGGAATTTAGATTGTGGTTTTAGGTCCGTATGTATATACCTTGAGGTAAGTGGATTTTTTGATTCTTGTGTAATAGTTATATCTTCTCGTTTTAGATAATATTTCTTAAGGGCAAGTTTGCGCATGAATTGTTTTATTCCGATGAAAGCTTGGAATTTGTTGAAACATGTAGAGGGGGCATACTTGAGGCCTTTAATGAGTAGATTGGTTTCGTTAGGTTTCAGTATATATTTACTTAAGTTGAAGATTGCCTTAGTGGTCTTATTTACCTCCTTTGTGTGTTCTTTTTTATTTTTGGTGAATTGCCCTCCTCTGCATCCCCTCTGGCGTTTCTTTTTGGAGCCCTTTGAAAAAAATTGGAGGCACTTCAAATCTAAAAGGACATTACAAACCAAGCATGCAGGACCTCAACAGGTAACAGGATCCGCTCCTACAAATCGACAACTGTAAGTCTTTCTTATTGAGCTCTATGTCCTATGAAGTTTCTGGTCATTTATCGAAAGACTAATACTGTCATAACTCTGTTTCGGGTTCCACAGCTCCTCACACCTTATGTGCATTGCCACTGGGTATAACACCCATGCCAACTGAAGCTAGAGTCCAGAAGCCTCAGCAAATTGCCATTGTCGGAGCTTCACCTGTAGCCACTGCCACCTCAATCTAGAGGTGGTACACGACTACAAAACCCCAGACACTATAAGCCCTTGAACGAGAACGGCAAGCCTATATTTTTAACGCTTACTCCAGCCACATGAACCAGAGGTATTCAATCCCGTCATCTCTAACTGACGCTCACTAACCCTACTACACTCTTAGTAACCATTGTTTTTCAGTACCCTACAGGTTACGTCCCACTCAGGACATAATCGACATCCAATTTCCAGGCACCAAATATTTATCTCAAAAGGTAAAAGCCCATTTGCATATCCATTACACTAACCATATCTCAAATAAGTTCCCCTACTTCTTGACCAAAGAAAGCTCTCCATCCACGAGGCTATATTATATCTATATCACTCTTTTACCTCTAGCTTATGGTACCCTCACCACAACCACAATCAAGCTATAGCACCACCACCTATGAACTGACTCAACAATCAACCTCATTAAAGGTAATTCCTAATCTCCACTGATGAGTTTGTGACCATGCAAACCCACTAACTTCTTTTTTCTCTCCATTTAAATCTACTCAGAATACCTGCACCTATCAACAGCTTCCATCCCCTTGAGCTACCGACGCCAACTTGGTCCTACCCTCAAGAACCCTTCACGCTCTCAAGGACCTTTTAAAAATATCCTTTATTCTTCGCTTATTTTATTGTCTTAATAATCTTAAATAAAGTGTATGGTTTTAATTCTACCTGGGTATCCTTATAATTCTTCTCTTTTAACCTCCTTTTTAGTCTCCTAAACCCATACCTGAAGCCTTACGATACCAGCGCAAGTAACATTTTAAACTTATTTATAGGTATATCCTAATTAGACAACTAGTGGTAGGTTGTCTTTTCTTGCAGCAGGTATAGCATAAGGCCCACCTACCAGCGCCTCTACCAATTATCTATTGTAGAATTTACAATAGATATCGCTCATGTAATGTAGTAAGTGAAATCTTTGGCCTTGTACTATATATATATATTTCTCTGCGGTATCTGTGCATCATGAATTATGGTATGTGTTAAAGGGGCCCACTGAAACTCTGTCGCCCAGGGCCCACAAAAACCTGGAGCTGGCCCTGGGGGTAAGTATAACAAGTTGTATTTTTTTTACATACAATTAATTAACTTGGAGTGGGGGGAATCAGAGATGCACGGGGGGATGAGAGATGCACGGGGGGGGGGGCCCTTCATGCCCCCTATGAAGGGCGGGGGGGCCCCCAAAAAATTCTT
Source organism: Phyllobates terribilis (assembly GCF_046119375.1). Lineage (NCBI taxonomy): Eukaryota > Metazoa > Chordata > Amphibia > Anura > Dendrobatidae > Phyllobates > Phyllobates terribilis. The sequence goes on along the minus strand of NW_027362807.1, from coordinate 4,886,623 downwards.
GTACAGGGGCCCACTACAGTCTGTGTCCGCCCCTGTGCAGTACGCTGTGTTTTTCTACACTCCTAAAATAACATATCAGCAGAGTAAAGGTGGTCACACATAAGCCCAGGTCTGCTAGATAGATACCTATGAATTATTATTTTGTATATGTTTTCAAACATACTTGATCAATGAAATCATCATTGTAAACTTCAACTCCACATAATAGTATATGATGTAGCAGTCACTAATTATCTTGAGTGCTTCATCTGATGTCCGTGCACATAGTATACATAGTATACCACATACAGTACAATATATATAGGAGAATATACAGTATGACTGGTATATAGAGACGAGCAATTTGTAGAACCGTGGTCCAGTGGTCAGATGAATATTCTGTGGCTGCTGAACAGGAGCCACCACATAGTCTCCTTTTTACAGCCCCACATAGCCTTCCATATACTGTACAGTGTGAGCCCCACATAGCCTCCTATATACAATGTGAGCCCTCACACAACCTCCTATATGAGTATGAGCCCTCACATAGCCTCCTATATACAGTATCAGTCCCCACACAGCCTCCTGCATATAGTGTGAGGACCCACACAGCCTCCTGCATATAGTGTGAGGACCCACACAGCCTCCTGCATATAGTGTGAGGACCCACTGTGTGAGTACAGTGTGAGCATAGGCGGATTATAATGAGGGCAATCCGGGCGGGGTGTCTAATGCCGGTAGCAGTGGCGGGAGGGGTTGCCCGGGAGGGGGGGCCCCGTACCGCTCCCCCAGCAGCATCCGCCGCCGCTACTTCTTCATCGGCCGGGCCAGCACTGCAGCAGTTAACTTCCCTGTGCGCGGCCGTGTCTCCTAGCTGTGACGTCACGCAGTGCGCGCCCGGCCTGCACTGCTACTTACCACGGGAGAGGAGCAGGAGCCAGGAGGACAGGAGCCGAGCCGGGGGATGGTGAGTGAGTGTGTGTGTGTGTATGTATGTATGTGTGTGTGTATGTATGTGTGTGTGAGTGGGGGGGGCTGATGTCATTGTGTGATGTCTGTTTGTATGTGTGTGTGTGTGTGTGTGTGTGTGTGTATGTGTGTGTGTGTGTGTGTATGTGTGTGTGTGTGTCTGTGTGGGCAGGTGTGTGTGTGTGTGTATGTGTGTGTGTGTATGTGTGTGTGTGTGTGTATGTGTATGTATGTGTGTGTGTGTGTGTGTGTGTGTGTGTGTGTATGTGTGTGTGTGTGTGTGTATGTGTGTGTGTGTGTCTGTGTGGGCAGGTGTGTGTGTGTGTGTATGTGTGTGTGTGTATGTGTGTGTGTGTGTGTATGTGTATGTATGTGTGTGTGTGTGTGTGTGTGTGTGTGTATGTGTGTGTGTGGGCAGATGTCATTGTGTGATGTGTATGTGTGTGGGCAGATGTCATTGTGTGATGTCTGTTTGTGTGATGTCTGTGTCTGTGTGTGTGGGCAGATGTCATTGTGTGATGTCTGTTTGTATGTGTGTGTGTGTGTGTGTGTGTAGGCAGATGTCATTGTGTGATGTCTGTTTGTATGTGTGTGTGTGTGTGTGTGTGTAGGCAGATGTCATTGTGTGATGTCTGTTTGTGTGATGTCTGTGTGTGTGTGTGTGGGCAGATGTCATTGTGTGATGTCTGTTTGTGTGTGTGTGGGCAGATGTCATTGTGTGATGTCTGTTTGTATGTGTGTGTGTGTAGGCAGATGTCATTGTGTGGTGTCTGTTTGTGTGATGTGTGTGTGTGTGTGTGGGCAGATGTCATTGTGTGATGTCTGTTTGTATATGTGTGTGTGTGTGTGTGTGTGTGTGGGCAGATGTCATTGTGTGATGTCTGTTTGTGTGTGTGTGTGGGCAGATGTCATTGTGTGATGTCTGTTTGTGTGTGTGTGTGTGGGCAGATGTCATTGTGTGATGTCTGTTTGTGTGTGTGTGTGTGGGCAGATGTCATTGTGTGATGTCTGTTTGTGTGTGTGTGTGTAGGCAGATGTCATTGTGTGATGTCTGTTTGTGTGTGTGTAGGCAGATGTCATTGTGTGATGTCTGTTTGTGTGTGTGTATGTGTGTGTGTATGTGTGTGTGTGTGTGTAGGCAGATGTCATTGTGTGATGTCTGTTTGTGTGTGTGTGGGCAGATGTCATTGTGTGATGTCTGTTTGTATGTGTGTGTGTGTGGGCAGATATCATTGTGTGATGTCTGTTTATATGTATTTTTGTGTTTCAAATGTGTTTATGCGTGTATGTATATGTCTGTATATGTTTGTGTGTGTGCGTGACTGAGTGCGGCCTCCTGCTGAGTATAGTTGGCGCCGTGCGGCCTCCTGCTGTATCTGGGGGGGCTACGTGCGGCCCCCCGCTGTGTATAGATGGCTACATGCGGCCCCCCGCTGTGTATAGATGGCTACGTGCGGCCCCCCGCTATGTATAGATGGCGCCGTGCGGCCCCCCGCCGTGTATTGATGGCGCCGTGCGGCCCCCTGCTGTGTAGAGATGGCGCCGTGCGGCTCCCCGCTGTGTATAGATGGCTACGTGTGGCCTCCCGCTGAGTATAGATGGCGCTGTGCAGCCTCCTGCTGTCTCTGGGGGGGCGCCGTGCGGCCTCCCACTGTGTATAGATGGCTACGTGCGGCCTCCCGCTGAGTATAGATTGCGCTGTGCGGCCTCCTGCTGTCTCTGGGGGGGGCGCCGTGCGGCCTCCCGCTGTGTATAGATGGCTGCGTGCGGCCTCCCACTGAGTATAGATGGCGCTGTGCGGCCTCCTGCTGTCTCTGGGGGGGGCCGTGCAGCCTCCCGCTGTGTATAGATGGCTATGTGCGGCCTCCCGCTGAGTATAGATGGCGCTGTGCGGCCTCCTGCTGTCTCTGGGGGGGGCGCCGTGCAGCCTCCCGCTGTGTATAGATGGCTATGTGCGGCCTCCCGCTGAGTATAGATGGCGCTGTGCCATCTATACATGTATACTCAGCAGGAGGCCGCACGTAGCCATCTATACGGCGCCATCTATACACAGCGGGAGGCCACACAGCGCCATCTATACACAGCGGGAGGCCGCACGGCGCCATCTATACACAGCGGGAGGCCGCACGGCGCCATCTATACACAGCGGGAGTCTCAGTGCTTTGCAAGAGCAGTCAATAAATTCTGCTTGACTAATTCTGAGCACCATAAAGTCTGGTTCGCTTCTAACCTGCTGTCTTCATTTTCAGCTTGCTGAATTCTAACTCATTTACTGTCATTCGAGACGATGCCTTTGCTGGTCTCTTTCACCTTGAATACCTGTAATTGCTCCACTTAATGTCATATTTTTGATTCTGTTCTTCTTCATCTTTTGGCATGTGCAATTGTATGAGCAAGTATTCATATGAAGTTATGACCTACTTAAACCTTCGAGGACCTTAAATTTTATTCAATCAAATTTTTTTCCAGTTTAAAACTATGGGACATATATGTGCCTTGGTCCTCAAATGGTTTTTAAAGGGGCTGCAAACATAAATACGAAAAAAATAATTCAATTAGTGCTTTTTGTGTTCATTTAATTTTTATTTGAAGTCCATTTTTTTTTATATACCTTGAAATTAAGCCCTACCCCATGGAATGAAGCCCTACCTACATGACATCTGAGAGCTACATGGATCCCACTTGTGAGGTGCCTGTCCGTCACTACTATTCAGTTTTAGGGTCCACTCACTAAGCCATATATTCTCTCATGCAAGAGAATAGGGCCAATTATGCTAATGACACTGGGCTCAAACTCTGTCAGAGCTTCAACTGAGTGTGATCCGATTCTCTCGCAGCACAGATATGGAGAAGATGGAGAACTTAATTTCTCCATCTTCTCCATAGTCTCTGTGAGTGTTCATCAGACTGCAATTGGATGACATCCAAGTGCAGTCCAATGTTTTACGTGCACCCATAGACTTGTATGGGTGCACATGGTCCGAATATCGAATGAGATTATTTTCTCATGCCAATAATCGCAGATCTGCGCTGTCCCATAGTATAACATAGGGCCGAGTCCTATCCGATAAAACATCACATAGCATTCGGCCGTGTTATACGACAGTGTGAGCGAGCCCTTAGAGTCAAGGAATATTTACATGCAGATGATGATATTACTCTCCAAGTGTATATTTTTTTAGGCGAGTTCATAGTAAATGCTTTGCATTTTTGACATGTGATCAACTAAAGAACAAGAAAGATTTAGGACCTCCCCTATAGAGAAACGGAAAATAGTTTGGAGGACTTGCATGTCCTTTTTTATTTATTATGAGAAAATCATAAAAGATCCCGTTTTTTAACCATGCTGTGACTTTCTGCTGAGGGAGAGGGAGAGAGCTGCCCTATTCAGAGTCTGTAATAAGACCTGCTGACAAAAGTGTTGAAGATACAGTCTAATGTGAATTAACAATGAAAAAAAGTTAATTTAACAAATGGCTTGTATTTTTTTTAATACAAACTTTTTTGTCTTTACAGCTCCTTTAAAGGGAATCTGTCATCAGGTTTTTGCCACCTAATCTGAGAGCAGCATAATGTAGGGTTAGAGGCACTGATTCCAGTAATGTGTCACTTACTAGGCTGCTTAGTGTTGTTTTGATAAAATCATTGATTTGTCAGAAGGTAATTATCACTAGATGACTAGTAAGTTCTGTAGGACCCCACCCCCATCACTGATCAGTAGATTTCTGTGCACACTGAGCATGGGCAGAAAGCTGCCAATCAGTGGTGTGGGTGGGGCTATACAGAACGCAGCATTCAGAGAGCTGCTAGATCTGCAGCAGATAAAACGGTGATTTTCTCAAAATGACAACAAGCAGCTGAAAAAGTGACACATCGCTTGAATCAGGGTATCTGCCCCAATATTGTGCTGCTCTCAGATGAGGCAGCACAATTAATATTATGCCAAATTAATTTCCCGTGAACTATCACATGATCTATCACAGGGGATGATGTGACATGTCACGTGATAAATCAGGTGTGTGGAGGGGGCCCGCGCCTTCTAAACTGCCCGGGGCCCTTGCTACTCTTAATCCACCCCTGCCTATATCCCCGGAGCAGCCTGGCTGCCCCAGTATGCCGGCGAGTCGCATACCTTGGGCGACTTTAAAGAAAGGCTGTATAGACTGTTCAAAGTTTATCCCCTGACAGAAGAACAGAAAGTAAGCATACTGATAGGGCAGTTAACTGGTGCGGCCCAGCGGGAGGTAAAGTCTTGGACAGCTGAGGAGAAAAGGACTGTAAGGGGGGTTCTGACCCGTCTACGGGACACCTTTGATACCCGTACCTCAGCAGAAATCAAAATGCGGTTCTATGGATGTAAGCAGCGAGCTCAAGATAGCATCCGAGATTATGCCCTAAATTTACAGGAAGCCTTGGGGGCAATTAATCAAGCTGACCCTGGCAGCGTGCAGGATACAGATAAACTATTGACTGACCAGTTCATAGAAGGTCTGCTGTCCAGCGCCCACAGAACCCAGCTGCGCCTCATGGTCCTACAGAACCCCGATTTGACTTTTGTACAGTTCAAAGATAGGGCCATCCGGGTGCTCCGAGAACCTGCACCGGGTGGCGCTGTAGCTTCCCGGCGCCCTGCCATCCCTTACCACCAGGGGGCGGCGCCCTATCCTGCAGACCTTGTGGGGGCTGATGCGCAGGCCCTAAATCCATCCCCGCCTGCAAACCTGCACCATCAGGTCCAAGAACTAACAAAGAGTGTTGCTGCATTGACCAGGACCGTACAGTCGTTACAGATGGACCCGTCAGGACCAATCAAGCTGGCTTCCAGTCCGGAGGATGTCCCGTGGCGTCGACGGAGGAGGATCCCGTCGTTCAGAGGGAGGCCCGCCGATCATTACACTGAGGATGGACAGCCGATTTGCCGCCGTTGCAGCCAGCCGGGACACGTAGCCAGGTACTGTACTTTAAATGGGTCCGACCTGGGGCAAAGAGCCAACCCCCAGGCATAAGGTCATCAGGCCCATCTAATTGGCGTGATAAGTACGTAGGGGGACGCCTGGTTTTACCCGTAGTGCTGGACGGTATCCCAATGAGTGCACTGCTGGACACCGGGTCCCAAGTGACTACCATCCCCTATGTACTTTTCAAGCAGTACTGGAGTGACACTGATATAACTCGTTATCCAGACGATGACTTGAGCATCATCGCCAGCAATGGTCAACCCGTGCCGCAGGTGGGGTTCAGAGAGATGACCATTAAGATTGGTAAAGTTGAACTGCCGGCACAGGGAGTGATCATTGTGGACATTGACCATCGAGAAAGTCACCCTAAAATAACCTTGGGTACTAATGTGATTGAAAATTGTCTTTCAGAAGCAATTGTTATTTTGCAGCAGGTGGCGATGAATGCGAGCTCCAGCCAACAGAGGGTCCTCCAGAAGGAGATAAGAGCCCTGATGAGATGGCAACAGGTAGAACTGTCTGGTGGTGAGATCGGTAGCGTGAGGATGAGCGACCCGTTCCCCATTGCCATGCCCCCCAAAAGTGAAATGATCTGGTGTCGGACTGCAATCGGGTTAAGAGGGAGAGACTACCAAGCCATTGTAGAACCCGTGTACTCAGACAGCAGGCCCACCATTTTGACAGCCCGGGGGGTGGTCGATGTCCGCCATGGAAGGGTGCCCGTCCGGATCTTAAACATTGGGGAAAGGGAAGTACACTTGCCCCGGTACGCTACACTAGCCAAATTGTATACTGTTGAACACAATGCTGTCAGGGCCATGGAACCCTTGCCTCCATCTCCCCAGGCAGAGGGTAATGGTTCCCAGAAACCCAAGGAGGACTGGTGCCAGAAACTCCACGTGGGTGCTGACTCCACTCCCTTGCACCAAAAACAAGGAGTCTACCGGGTGGTTCAAGAGTACGAGAGAATCTTTAGTAAGCACCCGCTAGACTTCGGCAGAGTGAAAGGGGTAGAACACCACATCCCCACGGGGAGCCACCCACCAATAAAAGAAAGATACAGACCTGTACCACCCCGCACACTATCAGAACGCAAAGGGCATGCTGAGAGAAATGAAGGAAGCCGGGGTCATTAGAGACAGTTGTAGCCCCTGGGCAGCCCCCTTGGTTCTGGTAAAAAAGAAAGACTGTACTATGAGAATGTGCGTGGACTATAGAGAAGTCAATCGTATCACCCATAAAGACGCATACCCGTTGCCTAGAATAGAGGAGTCTTTGGTCGCACTAAAATCAGCTAATTTCTTCTCTACTTTGGACCTTACTAGTGGGTACTGGCAGGTTCCTGTGGCAGAGGCTGATAAGGAGAAGACCGCCTTCACCACCCCGATGGGATTAAGTGAATTCAACTATATGCCGTTCGGGCTCTGCAACGCACCCAGGACCTTCCAGAGGCTGATGGAATGCTGTCTAGGGCACCGAAACTTTGAGACGGTCCTACTTTACCTGGACGACGTGATTGTCTATTCGAAGACTTACGAGGACCATCTAAAGCACCTGGCCGAGGTGTTCGAGGCCCTGGCAGGCTTTGGCATGAAAGTGAAACCCTCCAAGTGCCATCTGTTAAAGCCGAAGGTACAGTACCTGGGACACGTGGTGAGTGCAGAAGGAGTAGCCCCCGACCCTGACAAAATCACGGCAATAAAGAACTGGCCAAGCCCCTCTAACATAAAAGAAGTGAGGCAGTTCCTCGGGTTGGTAGGCTACTACCGAAGGTTCATCCCCAGGTTCACCAAGATGGCAGCCCCTATGCAGGACCTCCTTATAGGACAATCTAAGACCAGAAGCCAAAAGCCACCCTTCAAGTGAGACAAGCCGGAAGAGGAGTGCTTCCGCCAGCTGAAGATGGCCCTCACGGGGGATGAGATCCTGGCCTACCCTGATTATGGCCAGCCTTTTAACCTCCACACAGACACCAGTAATGTGGGGCTGGGAGCCGTACTGTCACAGAACCAACAGGGCAGAGAAAGGGTGATCGCGTACGCCAGCCGGAAGCTGAGGCCCACCGAGAGAAACCCGGAGAATTACAGCTCCTTTAAGCTGGAGTCCTTGGCAGTGGTGTGGGCCGTAACAGAACGTTTCAAGCATTACCTGGCCTCTGTGAAGTTCACTGTGTACATGGACAACAATCCGTAGACACATCTGGACAATGCGAGACTTGGTGCCCTAGAGCAGCGGTGGATGGCCCGGCTAGCAAACTATGACTTCACCATCAAGTACCGGGCAGGCCGAGTCAATGCCAATGCAGATGCCCTATCGAGAATGCCCCACTTGCCTGATGAGGGAGAAGATCCAGACGAGTTGGAGGAAATAGAGCTCCCTGCATTCCACCGGTACGGGGCCACTCAGTACTCCCACCGTGTAAGAGACAAAGACTTGACCACTGTCATGTTCAATCCCTTACCTCACCACGGCTGGGCTGAAACGCAAGATAGTGACCCTGCAATTCGCCTGGTGAAAGACCTGTTGACCCAGGCAGACGCTAGCCCTGGCTCGGACGCTCCAGAGGAAGCCAAGCAGTTATGGAAGGAGAAAAGTATGCTATTCCTCTACGAAGGTAAGCTGTGCAGAAGGCTTGTCAACCACCGGACGCACGAGCTGACCTGGCAGGTAGTGGTCCCGAGACGAGATGCAGCAATGGTCCTGGAGGCCTACCATGACAGAGCAGGACACTTCGGGTGGAAGAAACTGGAGTTCCTACTGAGAGAGTAGTTCTACTGGGTCGGAATGAGAGGGGCCATAGAGAAGTGGTGCAGGGACTGCGGCCCATGTAACCTCAGAAGGAAGGACGGTACCAGCCAGAAGACGCCCTTGATGCCCATCATCACCAGGCAGCCTCTTGAGCTGGTAGCTCTGGACCATGTGAAACTGGCTCCAAGCCGGTCGGGCTACGTCTATGCCCTGACAATAGTGGACCACTATTCCCGGTTCCTGGTGGTGGTTCCTGTTAAAGACTTGACAGCCCAAACAGCAGCCAGAGCCTTCCAACAACACTTCTGCCGTCCACATGGGTATCCGGAACAGGTCTTGACAGATCAAGGTCCAGGGTTTGAGGCTGAAATCTTCCAGGAGTTCTGCAACCTCTACGGCTGTAAGAAGATTCGGACAACGTCTTACCACCCACAAACCAACGGGCTATGTGAGAAAATGAATAATATCGTCATTGATCTCCTCAAAACGTTGCCCCTGGAAGAACGCAGCCTGTGGCCGGAGAAGCTGCCAGACCTGATAGACTTATACAACCATATCCCGGTGAATGCACCCCGGCTTACCTGATGAGGGCAAGACCAGGTAAGCTGCCGATAGACCTGGAGATGGGAGTCCTGACCCCCGAGGACACCTCCCCAGACGCGGACTGGGATACGGAACGGCGGCTACAGTACAAGAAGGTACAGGAGAGTGTGGAGAGGAGTCTGGCTCAAGCGAGAGAAAAGCAAGAGAGGCTCTTCAACCAACACGCCCCTGCTGTTCCCCTGGAACCTGGTGAGCAGGTCCTGAAGCGGAAGAGAAGGCTTCACAAGCTAGATGACCAGTGGGAGAGCGACCCGTACTGCAGTCCAACCACAACAACCTGAAGGTATGTGTAATTACCAAGGATGGAGGAGAAACCACTAGCACCGTCTCCAGAGACCACCTAAAAAGGTGCCCCAAGCAACTACAGAGTGCAGGAGAAGATCAAGATGACCTTGAACCCGCAGAAGACAAGAAAGAAATGATCAGCACAGGTCTTGGAGAGTTCCCCCGGTCCTGGACTCGGATAAATGATGCAATAGTGGTACCCATCCTACACTTCCTTCAACCAACCCAGCAGGAACCTACAGGAGAGCAGGAGGAATTAGAAGACCAAGCAGCCCTAGAGGCAGAAGAACCCATGCCAGCAGCCCAGGAGAGTCAACCCTCTGCTGACAGTGAGCCTGCCATACCTGCGGTAAGCCAAAGGACCCGCAGATAGCTGCCTGCACTGCCTGTAAACCCAGCTAGTAGCTGTACCCTGAATGCTAGTGGGGAAAGTCAGGCTAGACCACCACCAGACAGTGGGTTACGCAGGTCAACCCGGAGCACTAGGGGGCAAATACCAGCTCGCTGGAAGATCTAAATGCTGTATATTGTAAATGTTTTATGTTTGTTGCCTGGTTGCTAATTATGTTTTTCCAGTCTTTCTAGTTCATGGACTAACAGGTTATGGACGCTGAATAACCGGAACTGTCTTGTAGATAGTTGAACTTGGTGCCCTCTTTCGAAGATGGCCACGGAAGAAAAATCTGTCCGGTGTGGCCTCCTTGTGGCCCAAAGTAGAGAGCTCAGCCTTGTCGCCACGCCCAAGGCCAGGAACTTGGGGTTTATGGAAACAGGTCCCCACACCGTGGAAAACTTCACCTTGTTGGGTGACATGGACACCCGGTCACGGAAGCGCTGTGACCTCAAGGACAAAATATACTTACATATATGTTATGTTGTCATTTATACCCTGTATTTGTGTTTCCTGTTTAGTCCGAAGTACTAAATTTTACTAGGGGAGAATGTGTCACCCCAGGCCTGGATGCCACAAACAATAATCTGTGTCTGAGAGCAGGAGGGAGGTCCCCTCGTTAGGGACAATTAGCATACAGCACCTCCTGTCCCAGGCCAGCAGGGGGAGCTGGCTGCCCCTATAAAAGCTGGAACTGGGGGCAGGGTTAGAGAGAACTGGAAGACCTAGCTCAGGAGTGAGACTAGTCCCAGAGAAGGAGGGACAGTTCAGCTGTAGCTGAGGAGTCCGTGAGGCAGAGGAGAAACTGCAAGCCAGGGACAGAGGCGACGAGAGCCGGTCCTGGAAGAGAACCAATCTACCGGGCATTGGGGTCCGGGGCTGTCAGGGTTACAAGCCCAGCAGCAGAGAACCAACCTGCGAGGGATTTCAGGTCCCTTGGTCTAAGAATCCTGAAGGCTCCGCCACACAGAGGGACCAGTACAGCGAGGAGCAAGCAACAGGTACCCAAGGCCCTAGTCGCATGCCATACAGGCGAGAAGTACACGGCCAGCTCAGGGACGTGGGCTATTACACCACGAAAAGGGGGATAGTCAGAAAGAGCATAGAGAGAACGGTAGGCCTACACACTCACCCTGACCAGTGGGGCTCGCCCGAATGCTCTCAGACACCAGGCCCATTCCTAACCGGTACTGTTGGGTCATTAATAATATCTACAATAAAGACATACATAGTTTGTAAAGCCGAATAAAGACTTGCGTCCATCAAGTTCGACCTGTAAGTTCTGTAGTTGCTAAAGTTGATCCAGAGGAGGGCAAAAACCCCAAATGATTTAGCCAATCTTCACCTGAGGAAAAATTCCCTCCCGACTCTGAAACCAGCAGTCAGAATAAATCCCTGTATCAACCTACTATTTTATTCTATTTTTAAGTATATGCAGAAATCTGCCTGGTATCTAGAAAAGCATCCAGTCCCCGCTTGAACTGGTGTAGTGAATCCGACATTACCGTCTCCTCACTCAGTGAATTCCATATTCTCACTGCTCTTACCGTAAAGAACCCCTTCCTATGCTGGTGCTGAAACCTTTTCTCTTCCAGTCTTAGTGAGTGCCCTCTTGTTACCGTAATATCCCTCCTTTTGAACAAATCCCGGGCAAGGTCTCTATACTGTCCCCTAACATATTTGTACACATTTATTATGTCCCCCCTCAACCTTCTCTTTTCCAGGCTGAATAGTCCTAGTTTTGCCAACCTCTCTGGGTATTGCAGTCCCTCCATTCCCTTTATTAATTTTGTTGCCCTCCTTTGTACCTTTTCAAGCTCATTTATATCCTTTCTATATATTGGGGCCCATAACTGAGCACAGTATTCCAAGTGTGGTCTGACCAGTGCTTTGTACAGTGGAAGAACAATGTTCTCATCCTTTGCAGCTATACCTCTTCTGATACATCCCATTACCCTGTTTGCCCTTACAGCAGCGGCCTGACTTTGGGCACTCCAATTTAGTTTGCTATCAATCAAGATGCCCAAGTCCTTCTCCATCTCTGAATTCCCCAATGATTTCCCATTCAGTGAGTACTGGTGACTTCCATTTTTCCTTCCCATATGTATGACCTTACATTTCTCCTCGTTAAACCTCATTTGCCATTTAATGCTCCACCTACCCAGCTTATCCAAATCCCTCTGAAGGTCTTCACTATCCTCTTTTGTATTAATTGTTTTACATAACTTTGTGTCATCTGCAAATATTGATATTTTACTATTTATCCCATTGACTATGTCGTTAATAAAGATATTAAATAACATTGGGCCTAGTACAGACCCCTGTGGTACCCCACTAGTGACGCTTACCCAATCTGAGTATATTCCATTTATAACCACCCTCTGCCTTCTATCCTTTAGCCAGTTTGCTACCCACTTGCAGACATTTTCCCCCAGCCCCATCATTCTCATTTTGTATACCAACCTATTATGTGGCACGCTATCGAACGCTTTTGAGAAGTCGAGATACACGACATCCACTGGTTCCCCCTGATCTACTCGAGAGCTAACCTCCTCGTAGAAGTCAATCAGGTTTGTTTGGCAGGAGCGATTCCTCATGAATCCATGTTGGTTCGGGGTTAATAGATTATTAGCGTCAAGATGCTCCATGATTGCCTCATTAATAAAGCCTTCAAAAATTTTGCCCACAACGGACGTCAGACTCACCGGCCGATAGTTTCCGGCGTCACTTTTTGCTCCCTTTTTGAATATTGGCACTACATTCGCCTGTCGCCAATCAAGTGGTACAGACCCAGTCTCAACAGAGTCCTTAAATATAAGATATAACGGTCTGTCTATCACATTACTTAGTTCCCTTAGTACCCGTGGGTGTATGCCATCAGGTCCTGGTGATTTGTTTATTTTAATGTTACTGAGGCGTTTCTGTACCCCAACTTGGGTTAGATTTGTCATACTTAGTGGAGGATTAAGCTTGTCACTTCTCATTTCACCTGTTAGTTCTTTTTCCTTTGTGAAAGTTGACGAAAAAAATTTATTTAATAGATTAGCTTTATCCTCATCTTTCTCTATGATTTTGCCTTCATCACTTTTTATCGGTCCAATATTATTCGATTTAATCCTTTTACTATTTATATACGTAAAGAACAGTTTGGGATTTGATCTACTTTCCCTAGCAATACGTCTCTCTGTTTCCTCCTTTGCTATTTTTATTTGTTTTTTGCAGGTTCTCGTTTTTTCCTTGTAACACATTAGTGCCTCCTTGCTGTTTTCCTGTTTTAATCTCTTGAATGCCTCTTTTTTGCTATTTAACGCCCCTTTTACGTTCTTATTCAACCATATTGGTTTCCTCTTATTTCTGGCCCTTTTATTCCCATACGGTATATACCTCTCGCACTGAGTATTCAGAATTCTTTTGAAGGTTTCCCATTTACTATTCGTATTTCCTTGATTAAGAACTTTGTCCCAGTCTTTAAGTTGAAGGTTTTCTTTCAGCTGATCAAACTTCGCCCTCCTAAAGTTTAATGTTTTAGTTGTTCCCTTATTGATAACCCTACTGAAGGGCATTTTGAAATTGATAATATTATGATCGCTATTACCTAGGTGCCCCCCTATCTGTACCTCAGTTATTCTATCAGGCCTATTAGTCAATATTAAGTCCAACACGGCCTTCCCTCTCGTTGGTTCCTGCACTAGTTGGGAGAGATAATTATCCTTGATATTTGTCAAGAACCTTTTTCCTTTCTGCGATCTACAGGTTTCTGTTTCCCAGTCAATATCCGGTTAGTTGAAGTCCCCCATTACAATCACCTCATTATGTTTTGCTACTTTGTCTATTTGTCCTAATAGCAGTTTCTCATTCTCCTCTGTTATATTGGGTGGCTTATAGCAGACCCCCAGTAATATTTTATTATTATTTTTTGCCCCCTCTATCTCTACCCACATGGACTCGACCCCCTCTTCTCCCTCTCCTATATCTTCCCTTAGTCTGGGCTTTAGACGTGACTTTACATATAAGCAGACTCCTCCGCCCTTCCCCTGTTTCCGGTCCCTTCTAAATAAACTATAATCTGTTAAATTTACCGCCCAGTCGTAGCTATCGTCTAGCCAAGTCTCTGTTATACCTACGATGTCATACCTCTCCTCCGATATAAGCGCCCGCAGCTCATCCGCCTTATTGGTCAGGCTTCTTGCGTTGGTCAGCATGCAAGATAAAACTTTGGGGTTATTTAGCATCCTATTCTTCTCTAACGATCTAACTGTACTATCCCCACCCCCCTCTCCACCCTCATTATATTCACTTCTCCCCTTCCCCCTTGCTTGCCTCACATCCCACCTATTTCCTTGGTTTCCCCCCCCCGTCTCTAGTTTAAAAACTCCTCCAACCTATTAGCCATCTTCTTCCCCAGCACCGCTGCACCCTCCCCATTGAGGTGCAGCCCGTCCCTACAGTAGAGCCTGTAGCCGACAGCGAAGTCGGCCCAGTTCTCCATGAACCCAAACCCTTCTGCCTTGCACCAACTCTTTAGCCACTTATTCACCTCCCTAACCTCCCGTTGGCGCTCCTGTGTGGCTCGCGGGATTGGTAGTATTTCTGAGAAAACTACCTTGGAGGTCCTTGCCCTAAGCTTCCTACCTAGATCCCTGAAATCATTTTTAAGGACCCTCCATCTACCACTCACTTTGTCATTGGTGCCAATGTGGACCATGACCGCTGGGTCTTCGCCAGCCCCACCCAGTAACCTGTCAACCTGATCCGCGATGTGCCGGACTCGAGCGCCAGGGGGGCAGCACACCGTTCGGCGATCCCGGTCTTTGTGACAGATTGCCCTGTCTGTCCCCCTAATAATAGAGTCACCCACTACCAGGACCTGTCTAGCCTGCCCTACACTTCCCCCCTCCCCCTCATTACTGGAGCATACACTCCCCCGGCGGTCAGAGGATCTGTCGTGCTCCAATAATGCCGGTTCTGAACCAGCCTTCCTATACTTCTTCCCTCTATCCCTTCTAACCGTTACCCAGCTCCCTGCCTGTTCAGCCTGCGCTTCCCCACTAAGCTCCACCCCCAGTGTTGACCCATTGAGTGTCTGCTCGGTGAGCAGCAAACTCCGTTCCATGTTGTCGATGCTCCTCAGTACCGCTATCTGAGCACTTAGATCCAGGATTTGGGCTTCCAAGTGCACGATATGCTCACATCTCTCGCAGCAGTATGGATCCCTGAGCGGTAGCTCAGGGAATGCATACATTGCGCAAGATGTACACTGCACGGCTCCGGCCAACATGGACGTCATTCTAAAAGACCCTGAACTGTTTGAAGCGGACTCTGAACTCTTACTATTGCAGCCTGCACTATCACCCCCAACATCCACCTACACTGCCCTGAGGCTACACTCTTCCCGTGGGGAGTTATCCTACACATGTGCTACACACCAACACCAGCCTCAGCAGTCTGCCTCGCAGCGGCGGTTATCTCTGACCGCAATCCACGGGTGGCGTAGTCGGACATTCAAAACACTGATAAATAGACTGCCACCATTTGGTCTGACCACCCTGAGCCACGGGATCGGGTTGCCACTACTACCCCCATCAGAACCGTACACTAGTAGGCCCGGTTCCGTGTACCCCACGGCCCAGGGGGCGAGTCATGTGCATCAAATTATACATACACATATGGGGCAGTGGGGCTTCATACTATATACAGGTGCTTCTCACAAAATTAGAATATCATCAAAAGTTAGTTTATTTCATTTCTTCAATGCAAAAAGTGAAACTCCTATATTATATAGAGTCATTACACACAGAGTGATCTATTATATAGAGTCATTACACAGAGGGATCTATTATATAGAGTCATTACACACAGAGGGATCTATTATATAGAGTCATTACACACAGAGGGATCTATTATATAGAGTCATTACAGAGAGGGATCTATTATATAGAGTAATTACACACAGGGATCTATTATATAGAGTCATTACACACAGAGGGATCTATTATATAGAGTCATTACACACAGAGTGATCTATTATATAGAGTCATTACACAGAGGGATCTATTATATAGAGTCATTACACACAGAGGGATCTATTATATAGAGTCATTACACACAGGGATCTATTATATACAGTCATTACACACAGAGGGATCTATTATATAGAGTCATTACACACAGAGGGATCTATTATATAGAGTCATTACACACAGAGGGATCTATTATATAGAGTCATTACACACAGAGGGATCTATTATATAGAGTCATTACACACAGAGGGATCTATTATATAGAGTCATTACACACAGAGGGATCTATTATATAGAGTCATTACACACAGAGGGATCTATTATATAGAGTCATTACACACAGAGGGATCTATTTTAAGTGTTTATTTCTGTTAATGTTGATGATTATGGCTTACAGCCAATGAAAACACAAACGTCATTATCTCAGTAAATTAGAATACTTCATAACAACAGCTTGAAAAATGTTTTTAAAATCCGAAAAGTTGGCCTACTGAAATGTATGTTTAGTAAATGCCCTCAATACTTGTTCGGGCTCCTTGTGCATCAATTACTGCATCAATGCGGCAATGTGGCATGGAGGGATCAGCCTGTGGCACTGCTGAGGTGTTATGGAAGCCCAGGTGGCTTTGATAGCAGCCTTCAGCTCATCTGTATTGTGGGGTCTGGGGTCTCATCTTCCTCTTGACAATACCCCATAGATTCTCTATAATAGATTCTCTATGGGGTTAAGGTCAGGCGAGTTTGCTGCCAATCAAGCACAGTGATACTGTTGTGTGTAAACCAGGTATTGGTACTTTTGGCAGTGTGGACAGGGGCCAAGTCCTGCTGGAGAATGACATTTCCATCTCCATAAAGCTTGTGGGCAGAGGGAAGCATGAAGTGCTGTAAAATGTCCTGGTAGACGGCTGCGCTGACTTTGGTCTTGATAAAACACAGTGGACCTCCACCAGCAGATGACATGGCCCCCCAGACCATCACTGATTGTGGAGACTTCACACTAGACCTCCAGCAGCTTGGATTGTGGCCTCTCCACTCTTCCTCCAGACTCTGGGACCTTGATTTCCAAATGTACTTTTCATCTGAAAACAACACCTTGGGCCACTGAGCATCAGTCCAGGTCTTTTTCTCTTTGGCCCAGGTAAGACGCTTCTGGCGTTGTCTATTGGTCATGAGGGGCTTGACACAAGCAATGCGACACTTGTAGCCCATGTCCTGGATACGTCTGTGTGTGGTGGCTCTTGAAGCAGTGACTCCAGCAGCAGTCCACTCCTTGTGAATCTCCCCCAAATTTTTGAATGGCCTTTTCTTAGCAATCCTTTCAAGGCTGCGGTTATCCCGGTTGCTTGTGCACCTTTTTCTACCACACTTTTTCCTTCCACGTCCATGAATATGCTCGGATACAGCACTCTGTGAACAGCTGCTTCTTTAGCAATGACCTTTTGTGGCTTACCCTCCTTGAGGAGTGTGTCAATGACTGCCTTCTGGACATCTGTCAAGTCAGCAGTCTTGCCCATGATTGTAGAGCCTACTGAAACAGACTAAGGGACCTTTTTGAATGCTTAGGAAGCCTTTGCAGGTGTTTCTTGTTAATTCTAATTTACTGAGATAATGACTTTTGTGTTTTCATTGGCTGTAAGCCATAATCATCAACATTAGCAGAAATAAACACTTAAAACAGATCACTCTGTTTGTAATGACTCTGTATAATATATGAGTTTCACTTTTTGGATTGAAGAACTGAAATAAATTCACTTTTTGATGATATTCTAATTTTCTGAGAAGCACCTGTATGTAGCAGTGCGGCAATTATACTATATACAGTCAGGAGTATAAGTACTTGATACACTGACAATTTCGAAAGTTTTTCCACCTACAAAGAATGAAGAGGTCTGTTTTGTTCTACTTAACTGCTGCAACTTGGACCTTTAACAGGATTTATATTTCACCTATGAGAAAGCATACTATGTGTATTTGGCAGATTAACTCAGGCATGTTTATGATAAACTGAATACATGGATTGGAGTCCTATTTGTATACAGAATATTGACTATTAATGCTGGCAGAGTAAGTCTTAGGCTATATTCACACTAGGTGTTTTTTTTCTGCAGCAAAACATAATCTCTTGGCAGGAAAGAAGTAGCGTCAAAAACGCAGGTTTTGGTGTGTTTTTTGCAGTGGTTCTTGGTGCATTTTTGGTGCGTTTTTCAGGATCCCAAAGTTCAGCTTTGCTTCCACCATAGACACATGAAAACAGGTCACCATTGCAAGACATATGTTCATGAAAAAGTACACATTACAAATGTAACAGGGGGGGGGTGAATTCGTCTGGAATGGTTTATCTAAGACCCTGGCAGTGCATTGAATTTGTAGGACACTATTTACTTTCACATTATGGTTTGCCATTGAGTTGCTCAGGCATTGTTCATTTTCACACCTCCCTGGGCCACACGTGTTGTTCAATCTCACACCTAGCTCAACCAATGTTTACTTTGTAGGCATCACTAATTTAATTAAACTGTAATAATCCAAGCTGCTATCTCAGGTGACCAAGACAAGATGGTTTAAACTTGGGAAAATCACAAAAGTAAATGTGTGTCACATACTTGCTTTTTTCACTAAAAACGCAGCAAAATGTTCACACTAGGCTTTTTTCAGCATTTTTTTCCACCACCCTTTTTTTTAATGGGTGAAAAACGCTGAAACAAGTGACATACTCTATTGCAAAAAGCCATGGAAAGCACAAAATACTGAGGACAAATAAGCAAGCTTTGTGCATGAGATTTCGGAAATCTCATAGACTTTGTTGGTACTGTAAAACGCAGCTGAAAATTTGCATAAAAAAGCCCGCTAAAAAAACGTCTAGTGTGAATATAGCCTTGTATAACAGTTCGCCAATGAGTTAGGATATATGACCACGATGCAGAAATGCTGCGGATTTTTCCTAAGCGTTTCTGCATCTCCCTGGGTTGTCAAGCGCTTTGCCAAGTGATTTTAGCATCACTTGGAAAAATGCTTGACAACTTGGTCACACTATATAATTCCATGCAACCGGCATGGATTTATATAGTGTGACCAAGTTACAATGCTGCAAATGCAGCATCAATAATAAAAAAAAAGAATAATAATGGTGAAAAATAAAAAAAAACCATTATACTCATCTTCCGATGGTCCTCGATCTCCTTCTCCGATTCGTCCGGTGTCTTCGGCGGATCACGGTGCTGTAAAAGGACCTTCCATGACATCATTTAGTCATGTGACAGGTCACGCGACCGCCGATGTCAGCGGTCGCGTGACCTGTCACATGACTAAATGGCGTCATGGAAGGTCATTTTACCACCGCGAGCAGCCGAAGAGCCAGCAGCACCGCCGGGAGCAGACAGGGGCCATCAGAAGGTAAGTATATGTTTATTTTTTATTTTAATTCTATTTTAACTACAGGTACTATGGTACCCGGGTCTGGAGGAGAGTCTCTTCATCTCCAAACCCGGGTACCATCCACGCATTGAGTCGCATAATATCCACATGTGTATGTGTAGTCATGCGGATGTTATGCGTTCCAATGCAAGTCAATGGCGGCTAAATCGCAGCGACTCTGCAGAATTAAAGGACGAGCTGCGGATTTTTCCGCAATGATAATCCGCAGCGGAAATCTCTGCAGCATGTGCACAGCACATGCGGATTATCATTGGGGACCATCGCAGACCTATCACCAAGCGTTTTTTAAGTGTTTCCGCGGCTGAAGTTACGCTGCAGAAACGCCTAAAAAACGCATAGTGGGCACACAGCCTTAAAAGTTCTATGGTGAAGAAAAACACGTGAGATAATAAATGCGAAATATACAATATTTCCCATAATATGACTGAGGATATCTTTAGGGTGTATTCACTGTTTTTTCTTCTGCAGCAAAAATGCTGTGTTTTACAGTACCATCTTAGTGAATGACATTTCTGAAATCTCATTCACATGCTGTTTTTTTTGCATTTTTTTTAAATCTGCAGCTTGTCAAGTCTTTCAGAGGTTTTGCAGCATTTTTCACCATTCAAATGAATGGAAAAAAAAACACAAGTAAAAACACCTGAATTTTAAGCAGCGTTTTTCCTGCCTCCTTTGATTTTTGAGGTAGAAATAAAATGCTGCCAAAATCCAACTTGTGAACACACCTTTATCCTGGTTGTGTTCTAATTGGATATAAAATAGAACGGCCATGATAACATGGGTAGTTAATTGTATGGTGTTTTCACTTTATATATTACCAGGCCGCATTCTATTTGCGCAGAGCTGCTCCGTGAAGATTCTATCACAAGATTCCGTGATGACATCACAGGTGATGGTGACATCACTGCTCACAGTCGCTTTATATACAATGCACATAGGCTCACCCGTGCCTTTCTTGGCTCTATAGTGACTGATAGCACTTGCAGTTTTTCACTATGGCTGGAATTGTTTTGGACATTCCTCAGGTAAAAGCACTATTGTTGATCCTTATGATCAATCGTCCTAACAGTGTGCTTCTACCACCCGATGGCATCCTCAGCTTCACTCACCGGCTGGTGATGGAGCTAGTAAAGGATTGCCTGACCAAACACCGACAACGTCTTCTAACGTCAGACTATCTGACGGATTTACTTCAGAACATCAGGACATTACTACACCAGGTAAGTGGCGGACACTCTGCACAGAAAATCTCAATATTAATAGATAATAATGGAGGGATAGAAGCTTTTTCTTCTAATATATCGTATTTTGCAGACCATAAGACGCACCAAAAATTTTTGGGAGGTAAATAGGAAAAACATTTATTATAATAAAATGGGGGTCTGTCTTATAGTCCTGTCTTATAGTCCGAATTTTCGGTTTCTTACTGAGGGGGCTGGTGGCAGTGGAGCGAGGTCACAGGAGGCAGAGTCGCTGCTGCAGGAAGTCGGCAGTAGGAGTGGGGCGCTGCTGTGGGCCCCAAGCTGGGAGGAGTGGGCTGTCCAGAAGGTGCAAGGCTGCGGGCCCTGGGCTTCAAGGAAATGTTAGCGGTAATTCAGGAGGGGAGGCCCTGCTCTGCTTATTGATTTCTCTGCAGTGGGCTTCAAGAAGTAGGCTGCTGGAGATGGCCAATACGCAAATTGAGATCTCAGCTCCTCATTGAGCCGAGATCTAAATCTGCACATGCACTGCCTCCAGCGGCCATTTGCCTGAAGCCCACCGCCAGAAATTCAATGGGCAGAGCGGAGACTCCCCTCCTAAATCACTGCTAACATTTCCTTGAAGCCCAGGGCCCGCAGCCTCGCACCTCCTGGATACCCCGCTCCTCCCAGCTCGGGGCCCGCAGCAGCGCCCCACTTCTACTGCCGGCTTCCTACAGCAGTGACCCTACCTCCTGTGACCTCACTCCACCACAGCCATGCCCCTGGTAAGCTACATTCAGACAATTATTATTATTAATAATCTGTCTGATATGCTGGGGTGGAGAGTTCCAGAGTAGGGGGGATGCACGGGAGAAATCTTGTATGCGATTGTGGGAAGAGGAGATAAGAGGGGAGTAGAGAAGAAGATCTTGTGAGGATCGGAGGTTGCGTGCAGGTAAGTACAGGGAGACTAGGTCACAGATATATGGAGGAGACAGGTTGTGGGTGGCTTTGCATGCCAAGGTTAGGGTCTTGAACTCGAGTCTCTGGGTAATGTGGAGCCAGTGAAGGGATTGGCAGAGCGAGGGGAAAAGCCAGGGAATAGCGGGGGGACAGGTGGATTAGTCAGACAGCAGAGTTTAGGATAGATTCGAGGGGTGCGAGAGTGTTAGAAGGGAGGTCAAACATTTTGGAAAAAAAGGCATCTTATAGTCCAAAAAATACGGTAAAACACAACTAGTCCCCAAATACAGTATGTAGTCATTGTATCTGCAGACAGAGAACCGATGTCACTTACAATTTCCGCCTCCATTCTGACCGCTCTCATCTCAAAATTCTCCTTTCCATTTTTCCTTCTTTATAGGCTGAAGAAAGATCTCAGACTGAAGATTTGGCTGTCTTTAAAGAACTGGCCGAAAAAGTCCTGTCTATACTAGAACGCTCATTGGAACGCCCGGTAAGGATCAATATTAATAGACGTATCTTAATCCACCGTATCTGAGGAGACTTTCTGAGAAAAGGTCTGAAGATGGCGCAGGATTTGTATCGTTAGAATTGGTGCATCTGTAAATGTTGGTTTAGTCCTTCATGATTTATGTATTTGGTGATTTAGTGAAATCTTCCACATATTAATTATATATATTATATCTATCAGGAAACAACAGGAGGCGACGCCAAATATGGGCAAAATGTGACCCCGAAAATCCCTGACCCTAATAGGAGTCAGCCGGAGCTGAACAGCGATCTGATTACAGGTGAGCGATCACCCGACCTTCTACAAGGAATGTCCAGATATTACAGAGGACGGAGGATAATGTTAGATTTACTCTCTACTCTGTGTAATGGGAACCTGGCAGCACATTGTTACATATAGAAGTAGTGGTGTGACGGTATAGGCCATTGTCCCCTAATAATAATTGTTTGTAGAAATCCAATGTGCCAGTCAGGAGAAATGTAAAGTAGACACCATATACAAATCAGAATGGAAGTGTGCTGGGGGCGTGTCACTGCACTTGGATTTCTTCTTTCATGCACTTCCAGGCTAATTTGCAAATCTCTCCTATGTTTCAGCTCTCTTACCATCACTCGTATGTGCAGCGTGGGTGGGGGCTTCCTCATTCATGTGATGGAGGGTCCATTCTGCAGTGCTATAGCAAGTAACATGAAAGAAATTAAATTTAAATTGCATTACTGCTCTAGAAAATGGGAAAAAACTAAGATACTGAGCACATAATTTGGCCAATTCATGAATGCCCAGCAGCCAATGACAAGGCGATCTTTCTGTTGGAATCCTCTCCTAATGTGAATCCTCTCCTAGGCTGAAGCCTACATTTATATGGGTAGGTAGGATCCTGTTGTAATTAAAACCACCCTGGGCTGATGGGTGGAGATAGGTTCCCAGCAAAAAAGGTCGCCTTGCCGTGACTGCTGGGCATGCACCGAGCAAAAGAAGGTCGCCTTACCGTGGCTACTAGGCATGCACCCAGCAAAAGAAGGTCGCCTTGTCGTGACTGCTGGGCATGCACCCAGCAAAAGAAGGTCGCCTTGTCGTGACTGCTGGGCATGCACCCAGCAAAAGAAGGTCGTCTTGCCGTGACTGCTGGGCATGCACCCAGCAAAAAAAAAGGTCGCCTTGCCGTGGCTGCTGGCCATGCATGAATTGGCCAAATTATGCGCTAAGTATCTTCCTTTTATCCTATTTTCTACAGCAGTAATGCAATTCAAATTTCATTTATTTCATGTTTACATGCTATAGCGTTACAGAGTGCAACTTTGTTAGTTATGTATTTGGATGGCTACTCTTAGTATGCACCTGTTCACACCCATTTTTTTTTCGGAAGTGATGGTCAGTCTTTTGTTATTTATGAAGGGGTTCCTCCATCATTTACATTACATTTATCTATGGATTCCCCGTATATTCTCATATTTAGAATCCCCATATAACGAGTATTAATCCCATTTACAGACATCTTGTCATTTCTCCGTTATATTGCTGTATTATCTATGTAGGAATAATATCCTCTAATACATTTCATTTCTTCATCATTATTTTAGAAACAACTGAGCTGTCGAATCCTAACAATGGAATTAGTGAGATCCCGGAGATCCAAGAATCCGTAAGTATCATAGAGGGGGATGCGTGTGTGTCATCAGATCATGGGGTGTGAATGACTCGTCCAGTATTATCCCCCATACAACCATGGGACGTCTCTATTCTAAGTGTAGATGACCCTATGGTGTTAATTACATTTGAATTACAGGGAATCTGTCACCAGGTTTATGCTATTTGGTCTGAGAGAAGCATGATGCAGGGACAGAGACCCTGATTCCATGTGTTGATTACTTTACTCGGTGGAGCAGTTGTGATAAAATCACTATTTTTTTCTGCTGCAGAGCTCTGAATGCTGAGTCTTGTATAACCCCGCCCACACCATTGATTGGCAGCTTTCTGTGTACACTGTGCATAGGCAGAAAGCTGCTAATCAGTGGTGGAGGCAGGGGTACAGAGCAATAGGACTACCTGGCTAGACAGATAGTCTTCTAGTGATAATCTACTGATTTTATTGAAACAGCCACACACAGCCTAGTAAGTAACACATCACTGGAATCAGGGTCTCTGCCCCTACATCATGGTGCTTTCAGAATACATAGCAAACACCTGGTGACAGATTACCTGTAAGTCCTCCTCTGTGTGATCTCCCACATTATCCAGAATGTTATAGTAATGTATGATGAACGTTGCAGGGCGGCTCCAGGATTTCGTGGGCCCTGGGCGAAAGAGTCTCAGTGGCCCCTTTAACACATACCACGATTCATGATGCACAGATACCGCAGATAAATATATAAATATATATATATATATATATATAGTACAAGCCCGAAGATTTCACTTCTTACATTACATGAGCGATATCTATTGTAAATTCCACAATAACTCAGAAAGCGGCGAATCCTCACAGCTCACAGTGCAGACCGGACAGTAATGTCCTCCACACAGTATAATGGCACCACATAGTCCTCTATACCGTATTATTAGCTCCATATATTGCTCCATATAGAATAATGGACCCCATAAAATGCTCCACGCAGGCTGTGCCCCCATATAATGACCCATGCAGGCTGTGACCCCACACATAATGTCCCATGCAGGCTGTGCCCCCCACATAATGCCCCATGCAGGCTTTGACCCCCCACATAATGCTCCATGCAGGCTGTGACCCCCACATAATGCCCCATGCAGGCTTTGACCCACCACATAATGCCCCATGCAGGCTGTGTCCCCCCCCCACATAATGCCCCATGCAGGATGTCCCCCTCCCACATAATGGCCCATGCAGGATGTCACCCCCCATATAATTCCCCATGCAGAATGTCCCTCCCACATAATGCCCCATGCAGGCTGTGCCCCCCACATAATGCCCCATGCAGGCTGTGCCCCCCCCCACATAATGGCCCATGCAGGATGTCACCCCCCATATAATTCCCCATGCAGGATGTCCCCTCCACATAATGCCCCATGCAGGATGTCCCACCCCACATAATGCCCCATGCAGGATGTCCCCCACACATAATGCCCCATGCAGGATATCCCCCCCACATAATGCCCCATGCAGGATGTCACCCCTCATATAATTCCCCATGCAGGATGTCACCCCCACATAATGCTCCATGCAGGATGTCCCACCCCACATAATGGCCCATACAGGATGTCACCCCCCATATAATGCCCATGAAGAATATCACCCCCCCAAATAATGCCCCATGCAGGATGTCCCCCCAACACATACTGCCCCATGTAGGATGTCACCTCTCACCCCATATATTGCCCCATGCAGGATGTCACCTCTCACCCCATATAATACCCCATGCAGGATGTCACTCCCCCCATATAATGCCCCATGCAGGATGTCACCCCCCATATAATGCCCCATGCAGAATGTCACCTCTCACCCCATATAAAGCCCTATGCTGGATGTCACTTCCCCCCCCCATATAATGACCCATGCAGGATGTCACTTCTCCCCCTCATATAATACCCCATGCAGGATGTCACCCCCCTATATAATGCCCCATGCAGGATGTCCCCCCCATATAATGCCTCATGTAGGATGTCACCTCTCACCCCATATAATGCCCCATGCAGGATGTCACTCCCCCCATATAATGCCCCATGCAGGATGTCACTTCTCCCCCCCATATAATACCCCACGCAGGATGTCCCTACCTCCCCTCCATATAATGCCCCATGCAGGATGTCACTTCTCCCCCCATATAATGCCCCATACCTCCATACATAAAAAAAAAATATCAAATGCTCACCTCACTGCTCACCAGCTGTGGAGAGGTAAGTATTGTGCCGGCCGTGGTCCTGGGCAAGCATTGGGGGGGGGGAGCAAGGCCCACTAGCTGGCGCTGGCACCACTCTCCTCTGCTCACCGGTCCCATAGCGCGCCAGGGTGCCCGACAGCAAGTGGGCCCCTTGCCTACTCAGGGCCCCGGCACTTGCCTGGGTGTGCTGGGTGCCAGCGTCGGGTCTGCCGAGCGTCCGGTTTGTATCCTCCCAACATCATATCAGTGTAAATCATCTGGGACATAATATGGGGGGAGAAGTTTTTGCATCTGTAACTTTTTTCCTGCATCTTCAATAAATCAGTATTATTTCTTATTCTTTTATAGAGCGTGATCGATTCATTGGTTCCGGCGAGAAAGCCGCACATGAGCGACTATGAAACTTCCAAACTCATCAGCAGTGGAAATTTTGGGTGAGATTTCTGTTGCCATAATCCACATTTCTCAGGGTTCCCTATGACAATGCTTCTGCCCCTGCACTCTGCCATTCAGTGTTATCATAGGGAAATTATATGATCTGTAGCAAATCAAACTGTAAGGAAAGCGATTTAAATAATATAATTACATATAATATAATATATAATAATATAATATTATTACATTCGCCTGTGCTAGACCCTCATCTGTTCTTATGCTGCCTCCTCCACCTGAGCTTTTCTGCTCTCCACTCTGATCTTTGTTTTGATGGGGGGGCTCCATTATGAAGCTGATCAGAGAAGTTGGCGACACATGGTCACATGAAGGGTGACACTATATTGACGTCAATGACATCTACACCCTCCACCATGACCATGTGGGCCCAATCACTGGCCTCAGCAGCAGAAGAGAGCCCTGGAGCACATTCATTTTGGACCAATTTTATTTGCACTAAATTGTATTTGGTCAGTTATAGCGAATCTGCCCAAAGAGAATTTCGATAGATTCTCGTATCTATAATGTGACCTGGGTGATGGCTCCGGCAGAAGTGGCATTGTGGAGACCTCCCATAGGTGATCTATGTAGTGCTATTTTATGTATTTCTAGATGTGGATTTATAGAGGCGGCCAGACTTCTAGTATTAAACATATGCAAATTGTCTCTTCAGAGGGGAAGCAAACTAGAACTCCACCTATAGGAAGTAGCAATCCTAAAAGTCAATATCGACCCTTTAACAAGCCTTGTCGCATGACTTAGGATAATAGCCAAAACCAAAATCTCAATTTGCAGGAACTGTGTTCTGGGGTACTGCCCCTCTTCAGTGCAAAATGTGAGATATGGTTTGACTGGGTGAGAGGTCTCTGACCGGTATCCAAGGGGTTGACGTTTCTCCTTGCGGACATGAGGAGACTTTTAAGCCGCAATGCTCCTCTGGGAAATAGGATTGCTACTTCCTATAGGTGGCACTAGGGTGCTAGTTCTCTTCCTCTCTGAAAAGAGACAATTTGCATATTTCCCAGAAGAGCATTGCAGCTTAAAAGTCTCCTCACCTTGACATGCTTAACATGGCTTTTTCCGCAAGGAGAAACGTTACCGCTTGGATCCCGGTCAGATGCCTCTCACCCAGCCAAACCATATCTCACACTTTGCACTGATGAGTGCTTGTACCCCAAAACATAGTGTCCGAAAATTGAGATTTTAGTTATGGCTATTATTCCATGTCATGTGATAAGGCTCGTTAAAGGGTCGATATTGACTTTTAGGATTACTACTTCCTATAGGTGGCACTAGAGTTCTAGTTCTCTTCCTCTCTGAAGAGACAATTTGCACATTTCCCAGAGGATCATTGAGGCTTAAAAGTCTCCTCACCTTGACAAGCTTAACATGTCACTCTCCGCAAGGAGAAATGTTACCCCTTGGATACCAGTATTAAACATATAATGATTTCTATAGATGGATTATTAATAAGGATTTATTATAACCGATGGATTCTCCTTCTCTCCAGGGCCGTCTACTTAGTGCATCATAAAGACTCACACCAGACCTTTGCTATGAAGAAAATGGCTAAGCGGAACCTAAATACTGCACAGAGATTGGAATGGGCCTTTCTGGAGAGGGACATCTTAACATTTGCTGATTGTCCCTTTGTGGTCTCCATGCTCTGCTCCTTTCCAACTAGATCTCACCTGTGTATGGTCATGGAGTATGTAGGAGGTAAGACACATCTATTGTATTATATTCAGCCCATGTCTGCTTTCATCTTATCACTGCTCATATCATTAGGACATTGTTGGTTACATCGCCACAGAGCATTTACTATAGGTTATCTATTACCAAGATGCTCGTAAATTCATTGATCTTGGTGCAGGGGCGCTATGGGGCTCATCAGTCGGAGGGGGTCTGTCGACGCTCGGCAGTGGGCAGCATCCCTCCACCTGTCATCACAATTTCAGCATTATTTGCTTCTTCAAGGAGGTGGGGCTGGTGGGGGCAAAAATACTGAGTAGGTGGCTAGTAGGGGCCAAAATACTGAAAGGGGGCCGTATGACTAGATATGGGGGAACTGTGAATGCTGAGTGGAGGTCATCATATTAAGTGGGGTGCTGTGGGGGTCCTCACTCTATATGGAGGCCCCCATTCTGTGAGGGGACATCATACTGAGTGGGAAGTTATGCGGACCATTATATCGTGTGAGGGACTGTGGGAACCATTATCCTGAGTGGGAGGGTTGCTGTGGGTGCCATCACACCGAGTAGGGGGTTGTGGCTGGCCTCCTTCTAAGTGGTGGCCTCCTTAGGAGGATTCACTGTGGGGATAGCATACTCATTGAGTGTGGGTGTGGGCATTTTTGGGAGCATCATACTCTAAAATAGCCATAAAAGTTGTATTGCTGGTGAGAACACCAAGCTGCTTCAACAGGGATATAAATATATTTCTTTTTTATTTTTTAGGGTGGGGGGCAATTACAACTTTTGATATGGGATCTTGTGATTTCTATGTACGCCACTATCTGTGTGATCTCCCCAGTATGTTTCCGCTCACTGCTCATTATACATCATGGTTATCTGCTCGTGGTATATCATGGTTATCTTCTGTATAAACCCCTCACCGGTCATATTTCCTTTCTTCTATAGGTGGAGACTGTGGGACCCTTCTAAGCACCAGGGGTCCTTTCTCTGTCCCCATGGCCCGCTTGTACTTTGCAGAGGCGGTACTTGCCGTGGAATACCTGCATAGTTACGGTGTGGTGCACAGAGACCTGAAGCCGGAAAAGTAAGTGCCCCCGTAGTATAATAAAGTGGGGAAAGTTGTCATTTATTATCATTCAGTCTGTGAGGCTAAAACCATCTTCTCTTTTGCAGCCTCCTGATTACATCTACTGGACATATTAAAGTTACCGATTTTGGGATTTCAAAACTTGGTCTAATGATACCGAAAACCAACACCTACAAGGAATTAGCAGTGGACATCTCCAGAGAGTTCCAGGACCGTGAGGTCAGCATCACCTACAAGAACTTAGCTTGTTATTTGCAAATCTCATCACACTATTGTCTCTTCTCTACGTTCTTCGTTTCTAGAGAACTTTTCCACTAATATTTTATCTTCTGCATTGTGTTTTAACGATGATATCTTGTCATAATAATTGTTTCATCGATTCTCATCTCTATGTTCTGTTGGTTTCCAGTTCTGTGGCACCCCATGTTACATAGCCCCAGAGATCATCCTGAAAGAAGGCTATGGAAGACCTGTTGACTGGTGGTCATTGGGGATCATCCTGTATAAATTCCTGCTGGGATGTGTACCATTTGATGCTGATTCCCTCACTGAGCTTTATAAAAGGGTTGTCATTGGTGAGTAGAATAATCCGATCATTGCGTTGATTGGTTACATTTGTTTAGTTATTTCCTTTGCTTTATGTTACAGTCCAGTAAAGAGGTTTTATTTTCTGTAATTTTCTATGTAACAGGAGAACTAATTTGGAATTTTGATCGCGCTCCACCCCTGGATGCTCAGAATCTCATCACTGAGCTGCTCAGAAGAAATCCTGTGCGTAGACTTGGGACAGGTAACAGATATACTAGTATTAATATTCCATTATTAGACCAAGGACATATCGCTCATGTCCATGAAGATCAGCATTTCTCTATCAGCTCATCTACTGTATTTCTAGTTCTCCACACTAAGACTTTCAGTTTATTTCCTTCATGTCGGCTCAGTTTTGTCATTAGTTCAGATTACGATAAACTGTTCAGATATGGAGCCATCCCTGACTATGTCCGCATCACTTTTGTTTTTCTTTTTCTAGGAGGAGCATTTGAGATCAAGGTTCATCCATTCCTGAGTGACTTGGACTTTGACAACATTCTGAGCCAGGAGCTGGAGTATGTTCCTCAGCTTGTTTCAGACGCAGACACCAGCTTATTTATCAGTAAGTAGAAGGAGACGTCATCT
This sequence comes from Phyllobates terribilis, assembly GCF_046119375.1. NCBI lineage: Eukaryota > Metazoa > Chordata > Amphibia > Anura > Dendrobatidae > Phyllobates > Phyllobates terribilis. The sequence continues at coordinate 4,856,337 of NW_027362807.1, read as the reverse complement.
AGACTAAGCGACTGTTTGTCTCATCTTCCCTAATATGTGATCATCTGTTCCCATTAATATTAGTGATAAATAGTGACTGTGTTATACTGACAACCTCTAATAATACTTCATTACCTATTTCTTGTAGATTATTCTGATATAAACAAACATCTGGTCTCAAAGGATGAGGAAGGCACAAGTGAGAACAATGAGAGCCTTGACTTCCAAAATTTTACGTCATCTTCTGAAAAGCTTTGTAAAGTAAGTATGTGATTAATAAATCCAAAATATGTAAAAAATTTTTTAAAAAACTCTAAAAGTACATAAAAAAAATATTTTATATCTTATTTTTATCCGTATTTAGCTCTGTATCATCGCTACCAGGATGGTGAACAATGAGGATCCCAATGCCCCTCCAGAGTATACACCAGAAACCAACACAAACATCTCAGAAATGTGAGTAGATTATAAAGGGTCATTACTTCATTACTGGGAGTTCCAGGCTGATCTATGTACACAACACCAAATATAGGACATAAATATCAGAATATCAAATGCAGCATTCACCGCTTCATGGTTAACGGTCATTGTACTTTTGGCTTCAGAAAATGCAGAAGATAACAGCCCATAATTGTGGCAGGTCATGCATTTTTAGCACTGCCTACTCTGTAGGAGAGCTGTAGTATTACTTGCCAGCCATTCTTGGTAGTTGTGTTCTGATCCATGGAAGGTAGTTTTGAGCAGAAAACCTTCCCCACTATGACAGTCATATGTCCTATTAGGCCTTATAGTCAGTGTTCTTATAGTGAGACAACCCATTTTATACGGTGTTTACTTACGATTTACATGTTTTTCTTCTTCAAACAGGCAGAAAGAATCTGTTCCTGTATGTAATACAGACGATGCTGTTACCATCTTGCCACCCTCGTCCCCATTGCCAGGTATGTACATGTCTACAGCACCAACAATGTGAATGTTGACTTCAAGGCTCAAATATTTCCACATGGTTTTTCTGGTCTACTATGTTATCCATGTTTCATGGATCTCAGCTATGTTGACCATGGGTTCGTACTGTATCCCTATTTCCCTAATTTTGTACAGGAGTTTTTTTTCATGTATTCTGTATATTACATTGTATCATCTAGTAACCTAGTGAGATATAGCGACTGTGTTATACTGACACCCTCTAACAATCCTTCCTTACCTATGACTTGTAGATCACTCTGATGAAAACAACCATCTGGTCTCAGAGGATAAGGAGGGCACAAGTGAGGACGATGAGAACTTTATCTTCCGAATATTTGCATCATCATCTTCTGAGAGGCTTTCTAAAGTAAGTATGTGATCGATAAATCCAAAATATGTACAAAAAAAGGATCTATAAAATTAAAAAGTATGTATATTTAATAACTTATTGTTATCCACATTTAGCACTCTACCACCACTAACGGGATGGTGAACAACGAGGATCCCAAGGCCCCTCCAGAGTGTACACCAGAATCCAACACAAACATCTCAGAAATGTGAGTAGATTATGGGGTCATTACTGGGAGCTCCAGGCTGATATATGTGCACAACACCAAATATAGGACATAAATACCATAATATCAAATGCAGCATCCACCGCCCCATGGTTATGGGTAATTGTGCTTTCAGCTTTCGGAATTGTTGGAGATCACAGGCCATAATTGTGGCCGGTCATGCACTTTTAGTGCTGCCCTCACTGTAGGAGAGATGTAGTATGAAATGCCGGCCATTCTTGGTAGTTGTTTTCCTCTCAGCTCTCTATAAAAGGTAGTCTTGAGCAGAAGACCTTCCCCACTATGACAGTCATATGTCCTACTAGTCCTTATAGTCGGTGTTCTTCTAGTGAGACAACCCCTTTTATACGGAGTTTACTTGAGATTTACATGTTTTTCTTCTTCAAACAGGCGGAAAGTATCTGTTCCTGTATGTAATACAGACGATGCTGTTACCATCTTGCCACCCTCGTCCCCATTGCCAGGTATGTACATGTCTACAGCACCAGCAATGTGAATGTTGACTTCAAGGCTCAAATATTCCCACATGGTTTTATACAATACTATAGGTCTCTTATGTTATCCATATTATGACAAAGCAGATCCTATAAGAAGATATTGTTACTGATTTTTTTTTTTAATTTTTCATCAGAATTTCCATCTCATGAAGAAAGAAAATCGGCAATAAATCTGAGTATGGAGCAACAAAACTCAGAAAATGGAAAAAATGGGAAAAAGAGACGAGGTAAGTGTGAGAATCAACTCCATGTTGTGTGATGTCAGTGAGAATAATTCATGTGGAGTAGATGTCATCTGTCAGTGATGGGATTGTCACATGTATGATTGCTGACAATGACCCCTGACCTCTGTATGATAATATTCCTCTGCCGTCCGGCCACAGTGACTGCACAGCATTATCATGTAATATGGAGTCCCATCACTTACATTATATTTATTTCTCTTCTCATAGGTTCCATCCTCCGCCGGATCTTATCATCCTGCCGGCGTGGATTATCCAGGGCTGCTCGCGCATTTGCATGCTGTCACTGTTGCCCTAAAACCATCTAAAAGACGGGACACCTAAGCATCCAGCGCCCTGAAGTCCAGCAGATCCATCATCACTGCTGGAGCTGTATAGAAGGACCTTCACCATCTACCTGTGGCCTTCTGACTGGTCAACCTGGACAAGTTTCAGTAACACCTCTGTCATCGGGCTCCGCGGTATTCATACTGCTCGTCTGACTTGTCATTTACTGATCACCTGGTATCTGACCTCGGCTATCTTCCTGACTTTGATTTAGTCTATTGATAATGTTCACGATTTTATTCATCCCATTATTAATTAAAAAAAAGTTAAATCTGTTACTGTTGCTCTGATTCCTTTTTGTCTTGAATTCACAAATACTTGTAACTCACTAATTGCTCTTCTTCTCACTAAATGTATTTCTCATTATCCTTAATGCAGCAGTCAGTCTCATATTTCTGTCCAGCAGTTACACTGGTGCCTCCACCCTGTACCAGTCATTGCACTCATCCACAAACCTCTCCACACTGCTGCACAGTCCTGCATCTCTACCATATCTACACTCCAATGAGCTAAGATTAACATCCTCCATAATCAGGACCTCCCACTCTCATGTCCAAGACATTTTCTCTGCTGCACCAGCTCTCAGGAGTGCACTACTGCAGGCAATCAGGTTCATTCCCACTATCAGAGATTTTAAGTGTGCAGTAGAAACAGATTATTTGTGGCAGGACTATCAAATCACCTCACTATTCTAAGTTTTTCCTACAGCACTCAGTAGCACTTAATATTTGTACATATACAGATAATGGTTGGTGACTGGTTCATGCAGCCTTAATTCCACAAAGATAGAAATAAAAGGTCAACATGTTTCATACATCCAAACCATCCTTAACCATGGCAGAAAAACATAATTTTAAGTTCCCACTATGAATATTTGGTGAGATATCACAGCTGTGTATTTTCACAGCACAAAGAACGCATCATACAGATCAGCAAATCACAGTGTGCTGACGCTTAGTGTTGCAGTTTTGAACAACACCATTCATTTTATCATATAATGTGTTGAAAAATGAGAAAAAATGCCAGGTTTGGGTTCCTTCATTTTACAGTGTGTATTGTGTTGTAAAAACAAACTGACAAAATGATTCAGAGTCAGTAGTACGATTACTGTGATACCAAACTTATAAGGTTTATATATATATATATATATATATATATATATATATATATACAGTGTTTAGCATAAATCAGTACACCCAAATAGATTTGTCAGCAAACCTGTAGTTTCCTTTCAGAATCATCATTTTATATGGGATACCATACTACAAAATACTCTCGCAAATTTGAGCCATTGAATGCAAACAAGATTTGGTATTTTGCAGACCCCAAAAAAGTAATTTTCTTAACAAACTCATTCAAGATCATGTTTCAAAAATGAGAACATCCCAGTAACAGTCTTAAGAGAAAAGCTAAGTTTAGACAACAAAATTCTAATTAACAAGAACTGAACCACAGGTAAGTGTAATTATTCATTAAACAGATGTCCAGCAGACAGGTGTCTGTAAAAGGAAGTTACTTAATAAAGAAAACTCCTTCCCATTTCATGCTATCAGCAATGGCACCACATAGAAGGGAAATGTCACAAAACCTGAGAAAGAAAATAATTTCTTTGCAATAAATGTGAAGTCTACAAGAAGATCAGCAAAACTTTACTTATCAGTCAGAATACTGTAGCAAAAGTGATGCAAAACTATAACAAAGATGGAACTGCAACCATCTTACAGAGACGTCCAGGCCGACTATGGAAGTTAACACCTAAACAAAAGCGTCCTCTGATGAGAAGGGTAAGTGGCACCACATAGAAGAGAAATGTCACAAGAGATTTCTGAGAAAGAAAATAATTTCTTTACAAAAAATGTGAAGTCTACAAGAAGATCAGCAAAGCTTTTCTTATCAGTCAGATGGAAGATAACATCTAAACAAAAGCATCTTGTGATGAGAAGAAAATCGACAGGCAAATTCATTGCTATTAGCTGAAGAAGTAGAAAGCCAAACTAGGGTGAGTGTTTTCCATGACACGACACGGTGTACACTGCAAATGAATGGCATTCATGAGTGTCCTCCACAAAGGAAGCCTCTCTCCCTTAAAGCCCATGAACAATAAAAGTCTGTCTACAATTTGTCAGGGTCCATGCTTAAAACTATGAGGACTACCGGGACTCTATACTGTGTATGTGCATCTTATGTGTATGTCCGTATTTTATGTTTGTGTGCACTATGTATATGCATACGTTAAAATGTGTATAGAGTATTAGCATGTGCAAATTTTATATGTGTGCCTAATATAAATATACATGGAAATGTATATGTAGGTGGTGCCTGATGGAGGGTGGGGGGCCCAGATCAGAAGTCCTGATTAAGGGCCCTTCACTGTCATTGTCTGCCCCTTATATAAACAGTAAAATCCTCTTTAATAACTGGACTTCCATTGGGGTGGACTTCTCATAGATGGCCAGTATGCATATGTGACACCCCAGGGGTCTGGTTGCCACAGTGATAGAGATATTACGTCTGAGAGCAGGTGGGAGGTCCTTTGGTCAGGGATCCTGTGCATGCCACACCTCCTGCCCAGTCTTGGGAGGGGAAGGACTTCCCCTATATAAACCTGGGGCTGAGGCAGGGTAGGGAGTTCTGAGAGGAGAAGACAGGGAGCAGAGCTGCTCTATGGGCTCTGCTCCACAGGCAGGCCCTGTCCAGGGGCCTGAGCCTGGAGTCAAGGAGAGTAGAGACAGAGAAGCAGCATAGGAAGAAACAGCAGAAGCTCATTGGGAGCAATATTACTACGAGTCAGGGGCTGGCAGCTGCAGAGCTCGCCCTGACTGAGAAGCTTTCTTACCGGACCCGGCGTCCGAGGCTGTGGGGACTAACTCTTACCCAGCAGCAGAAGCCGACCGGCAGGGGATTTCAGGTCCTCAGGCCCAGAAACCCGAAGGCACGGTCACACGCGTGGGACCAGCACCGCCATCGTGGAGCGGAAGCCATTAGAAGGCCCCGAGTCACCGGCCATACGGGTGAGCACCACACGGTACACTCAGGGACGTGGGCTACTTATATCCGCTTCTAGCAAGGTAGCCAGAAGAGTACAGTCAGTTTGGGAGGCCTACAACTCCGCCTGGCCAGGGGAGATCCCATCTGCTCAAGGACTGACCAGGCCCCGTTCACTAGCAAGTACTCCGGGAGGGTCTATCATTGTTACCAGTAAAGACCCTGAATTACACCGCACCGTCTCTGAGTGGTTCCTGCTACCCCCATCATCCACATCTGCTGCCCTGAGGCCATACCCCTCCCGTTGGGGGTTATACCATCTACGCTGCACCATCCATCCACCGGCCTCAGCGGACTGTCCTGCAGCGGCAGCTCCATAGCTGCATTCAACGGGTGGCGTAGTCGTCCTGCATCTACCGCTGTTACATCGCCGCTCAGTTTGACTCCCTGGGCACGGACCGGGTCACCCCCACGAGACTACAACCCTCAAGAGATCCGGCTCCGGGTAAGCTCCCGCGTGCGCAACGCAGCGCGACACAGGCCCAGGGGCGCGTCAACTTTGGCGTAGTCGGCAGGATTTCGTGCCCGCAACCACCGGGTACTGCGTGCCTGAAAAAGAGACTTTTCAAACTTACCAGTGGTGAAGATTCCCGCCATCTGTGAAGATTCCCGCCATCCGTGGAGTTTTCCCGCCATCCGGCGCCATCTTCTGCCTTCTTCCCGCCATCCGAGGAGTTTTCCCGCCATCCGGCGCCATCTTCTGCCTTCTTCCCGCCATCCGAGGAGTTTTCCCGCCATCCGGCGCCATCTTGGAGACGCCGCGCGGGAAGAAGAGGGGCGTGGACTCCGAAAACGCGCGAGAACTGAAGCCCCGCCTCACGTCCGGACGTTGCGTAAGGTCCTGGAAGGAGCCCAGCAGACGCCGACGTCACAGGAGCGCGACGCCAGGTCCTCTACCCCGACGATTGACTGCGGAGCCGCGGCCTACGGAAGAGGATCTCCGGAAGGTAGGCCACGGTCCACTAGGGGGGAGGAGGACACCAGGAACGGACAGCAAGATGGCGGACCGGCAGCAGACTAAGCTGCCCAGCATCGGCAGTGCCCCAGTCGTCGCCGGCCCCGACCAGCGCCGGGAGAAGACGCGTGACGCAGGAGCGGTCGCGGGAGCAGGTAAGAGGAGTCTCCCTGTCCCGGACGCTGCCAGCGTCAGCCTGCTCCCGGGCCCCCTGGTGGAGCCGCCGATTCCGGGCGCTGCAGACACCGACCTGCTCCAGCCCCCGCAACAAGCCCTGCGGCCAAGCCCTCCAGCCCTGGGCACTACCACCACCAGCCCGCGCCCAGGCCCAAAGTTGCACCCTCTGACCCCGGGCGTCATCAACGGCGACCCTCTCCACGCCTGGTCGCAAGGCCTGAACTCCCCAGGTGCAAAAGGACTGTACGCCCTCCACGTTAACCAAGGAGGAGCTGCAGTACTACCAATACGAGGAAAGCCAAGAGGACCCGGACGGGTCTGAAGCCTACACACAAGAAGGAGCAGGAGGATGCCGTTACTGAAGTACGGTAAAGTGGAACTGTACATAGTTACCCGTAGGGGTACTTGTGTTGCTAATTAAAATATGGTCCCCGTTGGGACAAGTGTGAACTGTTCCCGTGTGTCCCCTATCCTTAACCAGGCTGAGGACTGTGAGCAGCCATCCCATCTCCCCACAGGCTGAGGACTGTGAGCAGCCAATCCTTATCCCCACTGGCCGAGGACTGAGAGCGGCCATATCTTGTAAATATTATGTGTTTCCAGTTATTTATAGGAGTCCTTGGTGGATTTACCGGGAATCCTTTGTACAGTTAGTTGGAGCGTAACCCGGGATGGACTAAAAGACTGTTAAGGACTCGGGGTAGGACAGACCCCTACCTGGTTACGTCTCCCTGTTTTGATGAAATGGACACCTTGCTTTTCAAAACTGCACCCGGTTGCGGACACGCCGTAACCATCTTATGTGTTTTTCTTATTGTATTGTTATCGTTATACCTTGTTATGTATTTCTAAAAAAAATATGTTTAGTCCCGGAGTACTAAATTTCACTAGGGGGGAATGTGACACCCCAGGGGTCTGGTTGCCACAGTGATAGAGATATTACGTCTGAGAACAGGTGGGAGGTCCTTTGGTCAGGGATCCTGTGCATGCCACACCTCCTGCCCAGTCTTGGGAGGGGAAGGACTTCCCCTATATAAACCTGGGGCTGAGGCAGGGTAGGGAGTTCTGAGAGGAGAAGACAGGGAGCAGAGCTGCTCTATGGGCTCTGCTCCACAGGCAGGCCCTGTCCAGGGGCCTGAGCCTGGAGTCAAGGAGAGTAGAGACAGAGAAGCAGCATAGGAAGAAACAGCAGAAGCTCATTGGGAGCAATATTACTACGAGTCAGGGGCTGGCAGCTGCAGAGCTCGCCCTGACTGAGAAGCTTTCTTACCGGACCCGGCGTCCGAGGCTGTGGGGACTAACTCTTACCCAGCAGCAGAAGCCGACCGGCAGGGGATTTCAGGTCCTCAGGCCCAGAAACCCGAAGGCACGGTCACACGCGTGGGACCAGCACCGCCATCGTGGAGCGGAAGCCATTAGAAGGCCCCGAGTCACCGGCCATACGGGTGAGCACCACACGGTACACTCAGGGACGTGGGCTACTTATATCCGCTTCTAGCAAGGTAGCCAGAAGAGTACAGTCAGTTTGGAAGGCCTACAACTCCGCCTGGCCAGGGGAGATCCCATCTGCTCAAGGACTGACCAGGCCCCGTTCACTAGCAAGTACTCCGGGAGGGTCTATCATTGTTACCAGTAAAGACCCTGAATTACACCGCACCGTCTCTGAGTGGTTCCTGCTACCCCCATCATCCACATCTGCTGCCCTGAGGCCATACCCCTCCCGTTGGGGGTTATACCATCTACGCTGCACCATCCATCCACCGGCCTCAGCGGACTGTCCTGCAGCGGCAGCTCCATAGCTGCATTCAACGGGTGGCGTAGTCGTCCTGCATCTACCGCTGTTACATCGCCGCTCAGTTTGACTCCCTGGGCACGGACCGGGTCACCGACACGAGACTACAACCCTCAAGAGATCCGGCTCCGGGTAAGCTCCCGCGTGCGCAACGCAGCGCGACACAGGCCCAGGGGCGCGTCACATACTATATTGTGAATCTGGGCATCTCTCACAGAAAATCTGATCTGGATATGAGGGTGGTCTTCTATAAGCGGTGATGTTTTGGAGAGATTTAGGGAAAAGTCCCAATTCTTATCCATCGATCTGGTAATTTGAGTAAAATATTTGTGTTGATAACTGATCACAAAGTCACAAAATATGTAAGATTTGGCATAACCTGGTTCATTTTTCAAAAAGTTATGCTCAATTTTTTTAGCCCCAAGTTTTGTTGCTTTTTTGTAGACTTACACTAACTTAGTATATTGTGTGAGAATTAAATGAATTATGAATTAGTTGGCGCATTTTACCACACTCTGGGGGTCCCTGACAGTCCTTCTTTACCGGCCCTGTAGTGATGCCAATGTAAACTTCCAAGTGACCGCGCAGTCAATCACTGTCACGAATGCAGGACAACCTATGATTAACTAATTTTTGGGAAATCCTTATAACAAAAGGGGGTTGAAAATATTTACAATTATTTTAAAAGCATTAAAAAAAAAAACAGACCCAATACTTATAATTAGTTTGTTGAAAGTAGTCTAATTAAAGGGAGCTGAAAGGATTAGAGATTATGAACCCGATTCACCAGTGTTTTTGCCAGAAAACTGGCATAAAGCTCTTGAAAAGTTGCAAAGTTTTGTGACTTTTCCCATTTTCACATAATTTTAACTTCTTTAAAGCCCAAGACGTACTGATACGTATCTGCGCCCTGGGACTTAAGAGCCTGATACGTATTAGTACATCTTTGCGATCGCGCACACAGGCTGTGTGGGCGTGATCGCCGCCGGGTGTCAACTGATTGTCACAGCTGACACCCGGTGCTATGTGCTGGGAGAGGTCCCGCACATTAACCCCCGCAATGCTGCGATCGAAGTCGTTCGCAGCATTGCGGGGGCAAGGGGAGGTGATCGGGATAGTCACCTCTCCTGCCGGCGTCCAGCAATGTGTGCCGCGGCTTCCCGGATGTTGCCATGATGACCCGATTCACTGAGGGGTGCAGTTTTAAGAATGGTGTCACTTTTGGGTATTTTCAGTCATAAAGACCCCTCAAAGTGACTTCAAATGTGATGCGGTCCCTAATAAAATGGTTTTGTAAATTTTGTTGGAAAAATGAGAAATCGCTGGTCAATTTTAACCCTTATAGCTCCCTAATAAAAATAAATTTGGGTTCCAAAATTGTGCTGATGTAAAGTAGACATATGGGAAATGTTATTTATTAACTTTTTTTGTGTGACATATCTCTCCGATTTAGGGGCATAAAAATTCAAATTTTGAAAATTGCAAAATTTTCAAAATTTTCGCCAAATATCTGTTTTTTTCACAAATAAACACAAGTGATATCGAAGAAATTTTACCACAATCATAAAGTACAATATGTCATGAAAAAATATTGTCAGAACCAGGGGGATCCGTTGAAGCGTTCCAGAGTAATTACCTCATAAAGTGACAGTGGTCAGAATTGTAAAAATTGGCCTTCTCATTAACGTGCAAACCACTTTGGGTTGTAAAGGGGTTAAGGACTCTACCTGCATATACAGTCATGGCGGAAAGTGCTGGCACCCTTGAAATTGTTTCAGAAAATTTCACATGTTTTATTACACGCATGTTTATTTCCTTTGTGTTTATTGGAACAACACAAAAAAACTGAGAAAAAAAAGGCAAATTGGACATAATTTCACACAAAACTCCAAAAATGGGCCGGAATACATATATATATTTTTGATGGGACAACACTGAAGATGCGACACTTTGATACAATGTACAGTAGTCTGTGTACAGCTTGTTTAACTGTAAATTTGGTGTGCCTGCAAAATAACTCAACACACAGCCATTAATGTCTAAACCGCTGGCAACAAAAGTGAGTACACCCCTAAGTGTGTTCTCAGCTGATGTTATTTGTTGGTTTTTCTTTGCATCCCGAACAATTTTCTTGGCAGTTGTGGCTGAAATTTTTGTTGGTCTACCTGACTGTGGTTTGGTTTTTACAGAGCATCTGATTTTCCATTTGTTAATCACAGTTTGAACACTGCAGACTGGCATTATCAATTCCTGGGATATCTTTTTGTATCCCTTTCCTGTGTTATACTCTTTTTGCCTCCCTTTCCTGTGTTATACAGTTCAACTACCTTTTCCCGTAGATCCGTTGATAATTCTTTTGCTTTCCCCATCTCAAAATCCAGAAACGTCAGTGGCTGGATCCCAGAAACTCACTCAGCTTTATGCACACACACTGATTACAAGCAAACAGGTCATAGGTGAGGATGTTACCTTTAGTAGCCATTCAAACCCATTTGTGTCAAATTCTGTGCATGTTATCAGGCCAAAATCACCAGGGTATGTGAACTTTTTGATCAGGATTATTTGGATGTTTTTGGTTGTCATTAGTGATGAGCGAGCACTAAAATGCTCGAGTACTCGTTGCTCGGGTCGAGCAAATTGAAATACTCGGGTGCTCAACCCGAGCAATGAGCCCAATATAAGTGTAGGGGAAACTTGAGCATTTTTCAGGTGGCTCCCCACGGCGGTCTGCAGAGGGCCTAAAAATTGCCTAAATCGATGGGAACTGTGCTCAAATGATATGGGAACAGCATGGGGAAGACCCCTGGAAGCATCTCTGACTCCCAGATCACTGCTGTCAACAACGTCGTCAGAGTATTACGCCACTTTTACGGCTCAAGGAACATCCTTTCCAGGGTGATGACTTGTATATAAGGCAAAATAAATAAACAAAAACAAAAATACTCCTACACACCTTGGGCTATGTTCACACATAGCATTTTTGACACGTTTTTGCACTTTTGCATTGCTTTCAACCAAGACAAATGCATTCACCAGGAAATGTCATTTTAACATTTTACAACCTTATCTGGCCATGTGGTGTGTGACACATCATCAGACACATGCATACAGTGCTGAAAAGACATGGGAACAGCAAGGGGAAGACCTCTGGAAACATCTCTGACTCCCAGGTCACTGGCTAAATGTGTGCCCATCATAAGTGATCCTTGGCACATGCGAAGATGCCTCCCGCTATGCACCTGTCGTTGCAGACTTGCAACAATCACCGTCCACGTCCTTGTCCCACTGCAGTGTTCAGTTGTCCCTACCCCATTCCTTGGAATGCAAGCACAAGAATGCCGGCAGCCACCCACCCACAGACCGCAACACTAAACTGACAGATTTCTGGGCAGCTCTTTGCACTTGAAATATGGCCTTTTAAGCTTGTGGAGGTGGAAGCTTTTCACAACCTCATGCAGGCGGCGGCCGGGTGTCCATACTCGGTCCCCAGCCGCCAGTATTTTTCCCGGTATCGCCTTCGCCTTCCACAACCACGGGTCCCACAACATTACCCATGCCCTACCCAGTGCACTTACTAAGAAGGACTGCCTAACCACAAACACGTGGACAGGTGAATGTGGCCAGGGACGGTACGGAGCCAGTCTACAACTTTTTTTGATAAGAGTTGTATTTAGCTCAGTGAAAGGACTGGCATAGAGGGAAACCGTGTCTACCCTGCATGTCATTTCTCCCAGGAAGTCCTCTAAAGCTGCTTGCACTTGAAATGTGGCCTGAACATTACTGCTGGTACTTTTCTGTGGGAATTTTCTTGCCTCCTACCAGCCTGGAATATTTCCAGCAAACTATGGTACAACACCATGGTATTAGCACTGCCCCCAGTACCAGTAGCGAAGCCATCCTCAATTTCCTTCTCTGGAATTTTATTTGGTAGACTGAGTGGCTGCCCAAATACATTTTCTCACAAAGGAGCTGATGATAGAGTGGCAGTAGGTTCAAGTTTCTCCAGCCTGTTAGATATTAGAGGGTGAACGGCAGCACATTGGATCAGTGGTTAGCACTGAAGTCTTGCAGCACTGGGATCCTGGGTTCAAATCCCAGCAAGGACAACATCTGCATGAAATTTGTATGTTCTCCCCATGTTTGCGTGTGTTTCCTCCTCAGTAAAAATAGAGTGTCCTGGAATCTTCCCACACACTTTTCTTAGCCAGGACTGCTTCTCGGCAGGGTTGGACAGTCCCACCAGAGAATTCTCTGGTGTGCCTTGGCTTCTACCTCAGGAGAGTTCATGATAGCGCTAACTTTGCAGCTGCTAAGGGGCTCTTGAGCGGGTGAGAAAGGTTAGCCCTCAAAAACAAATCCTCTGGTGGGCACAATGTTTTTCAATCTGAAACAGCTTCTCATTGAGAGTTGTATTTCACCACAGCCATATTCTTTAGCTCTGTGAAAGGACTGGCATAGAGGGAAACCGTATCTACCCTGGTTGTCATTTCTCCGTCACCAGGTTCCGCCCATTGTAACACACGACCATGCCTGGCTGTATGTTCAGCGGTGAGAGCCACAGATCAAGCTGCTGTGTTACAGCTTTCAACAACTATGCAGCGCTGGGCAGTTTGTCATTTAAGCATTAAGCATGTTATCTTCAGCACAGCCTGTTGCTGTTTGGCCAAGGCAGTGCTGCAGTGCTGTCAGCTTGTGACTGATGTGGTCATTTCGGAGATGGAGGAGGAGGTGCATGAGCTGAGCAATGTGATTACATTGAGGTTAAATTGGTGATGCTGTTTTTTATACTAAAGAAAGATCCTATTGTTATGTTTTTTTATGTTATTTTTTATGACAAATGCATTCACCGGGAAATGTCATTTTAACATTTTACAACCTCATCTGGCAATGTGGTGTCATCAGACACATCCTGTTTTATTTATGATGGAGGGACTCTGAAAGTCATAAAGCCTATTTTTATAGGGACATCAGATGGCCCTTACTATTCTTAAAAGGCCAGCAGTCGGCCCTAGCTATTGTTAGAGAGCCATCAGAGGGCTATGCTTTGTTGTTCCCATTATTAACAAGTGGGTCTCCTATACTGTTATTGCGCATCCAGTGACTGCAAGGGTTGTCAAAAATTTGGACGCAACCTAATACCCCTTTGAAGAGACATAGAGGAGGGTCTCAGTAAAAAAAATGTTCCCATTATAAAGGAGCGGGTCTTCTATAGTGTTTATGCCCATGCTGTGACTGCAAGGGTGGCCAAAATTTTTGAAAAAAAACACTAACAATTTAAAGACACAAAGAGCAGGGCCACAGTAACAAGGTACGACACGTTCCCGTTAGAAAGGAGAGGGTCTGCTATACAGTTATAGGGTATGCAGTGAATCCAACGGCTGACAAATTTTAGGAAAAACCCCACTAAGAATTTAAGGACACACGGAGCAGGGCCACAGTAACAAGGTACGAAATGTTCCCATTAGAAAGTAGAGGGTCTGCTATACAGTTATAGGGTATGCAGTGAGTCCAACAGCTGACCAATTTTAGGAAAAAACCCACTAAGAATTTAAAGACACATAGAGCAGGGCCACAGTAACGACAAATTCCCATTAGAAATGATAGGGTCGGCTATACTGTTATAGGGTATGTAGTGAGTCCAGCGGCTGACAGATTTTAGGAAAAACCCCACTAAGAATTTAAGGACACACAGAGCAGGGCCACAGTAACAAGGTACGACATGTTCCCATTAGAAAGTAGAGGGTCTGCTATACAGTTATAGGGTATGCAGTGAATCCAACGGCTGACAAATTTTAATGAAAAACCCCACTAAGAATTTAAAGACACATAGAGCAGGGCCACAGTAACGACAAATTCCCATTAGAAATGATAGGGTCGGCTATACTGTTATAGGGTATGTAGTGAGTCCAGCGGCTGACAGATTTTAGGAAAAACCCCACTAAGAATTTAAGGACACACAGACCAGGGCACAGTAACAAGGTACGACATGCTCCCATTAGAAAGGACAGGGTCTGCTATACAGTTATAGGGTATGCAGTGAGTCCAACAGCTGACCAATTTTAGGAAAAAGCCCACTAAGAATTTAAAGACACATAGAGCAGGGCCACAGTAACGACAAATTCCCATTAGAAATGATAGGGTCGGCTATACTGTTATAGGGTATGCAGTGAGTCCAACGGCTGACCAAGTTTAGGAAAAAACCCACTAAGAATTTAAAGACACATAGACCAGGCCACAGTAATGACAAATTCCCATTAGAAAGGAGAGAGTCTCCCATAGTGTTGGACTATGCAGTGACTGCAAGGGCTGCCAAAAATTTGGAGGCACTTCAATGGCCCTTGGAAGAGACGTGGAGGAGCGCATCATAAAAAATTTTTACCATTAGAAAGGAGCAGGCCTCCTATACTTGTAATGCCATGCACTAAGTGTATGGGCTGACAAACATTTACTCCTGTATAACAACACCATTCATTTTATCATATAATGTGTTGAAAAATGAGAAAAAATGCCAGGTTTGGGTTCCTTCATTTTACAGTGTGTATTGTGTTGTAAAAACAAACTGACAAAATGATTCAGAGTCAGTAGTACGATTACTGTGATACCAAACTGATAAGGTTTATATATATATATATATATATATACAGTGTTTAGCATAAATCAGTACACCCAAATAGATTTGTCAGCAAACCTGTAGTTTCCTTTCAGAATCATCATTTTATATGGGATACCATACTACAAAATACTCTCGCAAATTTGAGCCATTGAATGCAAACAAGATTTGGTATTTTGCAGACCCCAAAAAAGTAATTTTCTTAACAAACTCATTCAAGATCATGTTTCAAAAATGAGAACATCCCAGTAACAGTCTTAAGAGAAAAGCTAAGTTTAGACAACAAAATTCTAATTAACAAGAACTGAACCACAGGTAAGTGTAATTATTCATTAAACAGATGTCCAGCAGACAGGTGTCTGTAAAAGGAAGTTACTTAATAAAGAAAACTCCTTCCCATTTCATGCTATCAGCAATGGCACCACATAGAAGGGAAATGTCACAAAACCTGAGAAAGAAAATAATTTCTTTGCAATAAATGTGAAGTCTACAAGAAGATCAGCAAAACTTTACTTATCAGTCAGAATACTGTAGCAAAAGTGATGCAAAACTATAACAAAGATGGAACTGCAACCATCTTACAGAGACGTCCAGGCCGACTATGGAAGTTAACACCTAAACAAAAGCGTCCTCTGATGAGAAGGGTAAGTGGCACCACATAGAAGAGAAATGTCACAAGACATTTCTGAGAAAGAAAATAATTTCTTTACAAAAAATGTGAAGTCTACAAGAAGATCAGCAAAGCTTTTCTTATCAGTCAGATGGAAGTTAACATCTAAACAAAAGCATCTTCTGATGAGAAGAAAATCAACAGGCAAATTCATTGCTATTAGCTGAAGAAGTAGAAAGCCAAACCAGGGTGAGTGTTTTCCATGACACGACACGGTGTACACTGCAAATGAATGGCATTCATGAGTGTCCTCCACAAAGGAAGCCTCTCTCCCTTAAAGCCCATGAACAATAAAAGTCCGTCTACAATTTGCCAGGGTCCATGCTTAAAACTATGAGGACTACCGGGACTCTATACTGTGTATGTGCATCTTATGTGTATGTCCGTATTTTATGTTTGTGTGCACTATGTATATGCATACGTTAAAATGTGTATAGAGTATTAGCATGTGCAAATTTTATATGTGTGCCTAATATAAATATACATGGAAATGTATATGTAGGTGGTGCCTGATGGAGGGTGGGGGGCCCAGATCAGAAGTCCTGATTAAGGGCCCTTCACTGTCACTGTCTGCCCCTTATATAAACAGTAAAATCTCCTTTAATAACTGGACTTCCATTGGGGTGGATTTCTCATAGATGGCCAGTATGCATACTATATTGTGAATCTGGGCATCTCTCACAGAAAATCTGATCTGGATATGAGGGTGGTCTTCTATAAGCGGTGATGTTTTGGAGAGATTTAGGGAAAAGTCCCAATGCTTATCCATCGATCTGGTAATTTGAGTAAAATATTTGTGTTGATAACTGATCACAAAGTCACAAAATATGTAAGATTTGGCATAACCTGGCTCATTTTTCAAAAAGTTATGCTCAATTTTTTTAGCACCAAGTTTTGTTGCTTTTTTGTAGACTTACACTAACTTAGTATATTGTGTGAGAATTAAATGAATTATGAATTAGTTGGCGCATTTTACCACACTCTGGGGGTCCCTGACAGTCCTTATCTGCCCTGTAGTGATGCCAATGTAAACTTCCAAGTGACCGCGCAGTCAATCACTGTCACGAATGCAGGACAACCTATGATTAGCTAATTTTTGGGAAATCCTTATAACAAAAGGGGATTGAAAATATTTACAATTATTTTAAAAGCATTAAAAAAAAACAGACCCAATACTTATAATTAGTTTGTTGAAAGTAGTCTAATTAAAGGGAGCTGAAAGGATTAGAGATTATGAACCCGATTCACCAGTGTTTTTGCCAGAAAACTCGCATAAAGCTCTTGAAAAGTTGCAAAGTTTTGTGACTTTTCCCATTTTCACATAATTTTAACTTCTTTAAAGCCCAAGACGTACTGATACGTATCTGCGCCCTGGGACTTAAGAGCCTGATACGTATTAGTACATCTTTGTGATCGCGCACACAGGCTGTGCGGGCGTGATCGCCGCCGGGTGTCAACTGATTGTCACAGCTGACACCCGGTGCTATGTGCTGGGAGAGGTCCCGCACATTAACCCCCGCAATGCTGCGATCGAAGTCGTTCACAGCATTGCGGGGGCAAGGGGAGGTGATCGGGATAGTCACCTCTCCTGCCGGCGTCCAGCAATGTGTGCCGCGGCTTCCCGGATGTTGCCATGATGACCCGATTCACTGAGGGGTGCAGTTTTAAGAATGGTGTCACTTTTGGGTATTTTCAGTCATAAAGACCCCTCAAAGTGACTTGAAATGTGATGTGGTCCCTAATAAAATGGTTTTGTAAATTTTGTTGGAAAAATGAGAAATCGCTGGTCAATTTTAACCCTTATAGCTCCCTAATAAAAATAAATTTGGGTTCCAAAATTGTGCTGATGTAAAGTAGACATATGGGAAATGTTATTTATTAACTTTTTTTGTGTGACATATCTCTCCGATTTAGGGGCATAAAAATTCAAATTTTGAAAATTGCAAAATTTTCAAAATTTTCACCAAATATCTGTTTTTTTCACAAATAAACACAGGTGATATTGAAGAAATTTTACCACAATCATAAAGTACAATATGTCATGAAAAAATATTGTCAGAACCAGGGGGATCCGTTGAAGCGTTCCAGAGTAATTACCTCATAAAGTGACAGTGGTCAGAATTGTAAAAATTGGCCTTCTCATTAATGTGCAAACCACTTTGGGTTGTAAAGGGGTTAAGGACTCTACCTGCATATACAGTCATGGCGGAAAGTGCTGGCACCCTTGAAATTGTTTCAGAAAATTACACATGTTTTATTACACGCATGTTTATTTCCTTTGTGTTTATTGGAACAACACAAAAAAACTGAGAAAAAAAAGGCAAATTGGACATAATTTCACACAAAACTCCAAAAATGGGCCGGAATACATATATATATTTTTGATGGGACAACACTGAAGATGCGACACTTTGATACAATGTACAGTAGTCAGTGTACAGCTTGTTTAACTGTAAATTTGGTGTGCCTGCAAAATAACTCAACACACAGCCATTAATGTCTAAACCGCTGGCAACAAAAGTGAGTACACCCCTAAGTGTGTTCTCAGCTGATGTTATTTGTTGGTCTTTCTTTGCATCCCGAACAATTTTCTTGGCAGTTGTGGCTGAAATTTTTGTTGGTCTACCTGACTGTGGTTTGGTTTTTACAGAGCATCTGATTTTCCATTTGTTAATCACAGTTTGAACACTGCAGACTGGCATTATCAATTCCTGGGATATCTTTTTGTATCCCTTGCCTGTGTTATACTCTTTTTGCCTCCCTTTCCTGTGTTATACAGTTCAACTATCTTTTCCCATAGATCCGTTGATAAATCTTTTGCTTTCCCCATCTCAAAATCCAGAAACGTCAGTGGCTGGATCCCAGAAACTCACTCAGCTTTATGCACACACACTGATCATTGTACCCTGTACAGATTCAAGACACCCTGTACCAGATGCAGCAGAGCAGCCCCAGAACATAACTGTGCCTCCAGCATGTCTCACAGTAGCTACAATGCTCTTTGTAGGCTTCATTTTTACATCTGTGAACCTAGAGCTCATGTGATTTGCCAAAAAGTTCCAGTTTTGTCTCATCTGTCTCTACTTAGAGTAATTGTTTTAATGCATAGTACACATGGAAATAAGCGACTTTGTTAATTATATTATCAGAGAAATTTGCTCCTTTGTCTTCCTGGACTGATCTTTCACTCTTAATTTCTCGGATAAACTCTGTATTCAAAGGATCCAAAGGATGAAAGAGTCTACAATATACACAATGCAGGATGAATATGCCTGGCTACCCCCGTAACGTCAGTGTGTAACAATAATTTTTGTGCGTTGATTGGGGGTGAACGTAATCAGCACTGCAGACCCGGCAATCTTATCTTAACCTCCTCCCTTTAGCCGTCCTTTACCTCTCAACTGGTTCTCTGTACAGAATTGCTCCCATTTTCTCTTATACTCCTAGATTTTGGTTCAGTCTCAATGATTTCCAGGACTTATTCTTTTAATTAAAAATGCATTTTGCTCATGTTTGTATAAATGTGCTATGAAATCTGTGGTATATTTTGGATGTCTTATCCTCTTGAGTGGTCTCTCTCATTATAAGTCAATTATGCAGGACATCTCCATTTTCTTATTTGAACAGATGGCTATATTGGCAGGACATCTTGAGCGATGTCAGAGAGTGATGTCGAAAATGAGTCATGGTGAATGTAGAATGAATAACCGAAGCACCACTATATTTATGCTGGAGATGCTGTATTGTGGAGGCTTAATTTTAATGTTTAATTCGTGGTGCTTAGGTTGCACTCCCACATCTGTGATGCACGGCCTGAGCACCGGACTCGCTACCCAAACTCTACAGCCTCCTGCTGTTCTGGTCAGGAGCCCAGCGGCCAGTCCGTGCATCCATCCTTCTACACTCGGACCGCGACACACAGATATGCGAGTCCGGCCTTCATTTTCTGAATGGTTTATATAACCCAAAGCTATTAAAACAGACTTTTCCTTCAGAATGGGGGTGTTATTTTAAGACACTCCCTTTACTTAAAGTTAGCCCAACTAAAAGAATACAGTGCACTTAACCTCTGCAGCCTATCACTTGACTCAAAAGTGATGGCAAGATAGCTGGCATGAGACTTCTGAGCCCAGTGATTGGCTGCCACAATCGCATATGCTGTAGTCGTGCTGTCACCACTGCAGCCTGTCAGCAAAGACTAGGGGCAGAGGTGAAGAGGCAGCATTTGGACCTTAGATGAGTAAGTTAATTTTGTTATTTTTACATTGGACACAAAAAATAATTATAAACCCCTTAAGCCAAAACTGGCCAAGACTAAGTTTTGTTAATGTTTTGGACCCGTTCCTGCTTTTTGGCTTTTAGAGGTTTTCTCATGCTGCTCTATAAAGACATATGGACATATTAGAGGGGTGATAGTCTTAGTAGTTACCTCGGGGGGGGCCTTAATGGAAAGCTACTCTGTGCTCGTCTATCCATCTCTCCTTGTATTACAAGATCGGCCATACTGCGGCTGTGAATCTGCCTGGCTGGCCCTGACTTTCCAATGCAAAATTAGCTAATTGATGGAAGTACTGGAAACCAGACCTGGCGGACCCATGACCTTCTTGAAAGGTTTTGTCTCTAATAACAAAATCTCCTTGCAAATTACTGTCTAGGAAAACCTGAGAGTGAATATTGGCTGATCAACATTTAGGAATCGTAGCTGATCAATGGGTTTGGAAGAGATTCATGATGCAATTGTTCCAAGGCCGGCCATGTACTAGAAATTGCAGATATTTCTCAGATTTATTCCATGCTGATCTGTGAAGGAGACGAAGTTAACCACTTAATGACTGCCAACGTATTTTTTTTCTTATGAGGGTCATTAAGGGACCTTATTCTATAGTTCATCAAAAGGCTGAACAATATAATAAGTCCTGACCCACCATTGCTCTCAGCCTTCGATCGCGACAGTTTAAAGGGAACGTGGGATCAGATTCTTGCTGTCTGAACCACGGGCAGCATGAATCAGAGCCTGGTTGTGGGATTGCAGCCGGGTATATTTTACTCTGAAACGCTGAGGTGTCTCAGAGTATTTAAAGCCTCAACTGAACGTGAGCTCCAGAAGCTTCCTGCCACCTGTATTAGTTATCATTGGTCCTCTCACTTCCCTGGGTGTAGTCTTCCTGGTAGCTACAGCGATGGTTTCCTCCCTCTTCCTTTTCTCTCTACAGATACTTATTGAATATATACCTACTGATTGTTGGAGGCTGACCAAGTATTTTTAATATGACTGAGCAAAGGTTTCATCTTAAAGCCATAGACTACTAGCCAAACTACATTTCTCCTGACTCCCACATACACATACCTTCTTGGCTGAGTGTGCATGTGTTCTCAGTGAGGAGAGGGCAGTCAGTCTATGCCAGGCCGCTCTCGAGGTGGGTAATGTGCTCTCAGCAGTTTTTCCCCTGACCACAAAAGGATCAGGCATATTGAAATCCAACATACCCGATGCTTCTTTTCCCAGTCATCTGCCATTGATTAGATTATTGTCCAGTGCTACTGAATTTAGCAGATCCAGTTACCATTAATGTATGACTGCTCTTAGGCATAATTCACAATACGGTTGAGTCTGGTCAGTTCTCTCCTTGGCTGAGCTGGAAACAAATGAAAAGTTGTCCAGTTTTGTGCACTTGTTTGGACATCCACCATTTCAGTGTCTTCACGAGACGTCCGACACAAACAAAGAAACTCTCAGATTAGTTTTGTTATCTGTTTCATTTTGGTGCTTTTTTTTTTTACTACACTGTGGAGAAAAATGGCTAGTGGACCATACAGATGTGAACGAGCTTTTCTTTTCTGAAGTGAATGGATGATCTGACAAGAAAAAGGTCAAATAATAACAAAAAAGGGTGGGTCAGGTCTGGGGTTGTCTCCAGCTGCATAGTTTCTGCAGGGCTGGATGGGACGCTGGTGTTTTGACACATGGTTTCACTCAGATTTCATGGAGGAAAAAGAGAAGAGGAAATAGCTGTGGTAGATCACAAGGATTTGAGAAGAAATCACATACCGCTCTCCAGCAAGGAGGAAAAGTGAAAACATCATTTGGATGACCTATTTTCCTTGGAAGAACTGCAGCTTTAATAAGTGCAAGCCAGAAGTTGTTAATGAAGGACTTGTTATCTTCAGTATCTGATGAGGCATCACTTACATGTTACTTTAGTAATTATGGCGGCCAGATCTCACCAGAGATGGGGGGGGGGGTGGGGTACATTTCACAGCATTTCAGGCAACATCATGGAACGGGTCCTCTTTCAACTTATATTTGCAGTAGGCAGAAGAAATACTCCTAAAAACTGGGCTTTCAGGAAATGACCTGAAGGACTGCGCCCCTTGATAAATTTCAGCTACAGAGGTTTATAGATGCTGAAAGATGACCCAAGGCTGTATTTTTACAGCGATTTTTGGACAGAATTTTTTTTTTTTTTCAGGTGACACACTTTCCAAAAAAGTGTAAAAACCAGGGTGCTGAACACTGCAACAAATCATTGCTTTTTACTGTAGAAAATGTATTTAGATTGTAACATGTTTTTATGTAATTAATAGGCACACGCAAATTGTTAAAATCATGACCAAAACTGTGGAAACCTTCCACCATATCTGCCTTACAAATGCACTTGAGAAACTTGTCAGTGTCCCTTGTTTTGCAACATGAAATAGCACAGCCGAGACATTCGTGAAAGAAACTTTTGCCATGTTGTTTTGGGTTTTTTTGTTGTTGTTTTTTAAATCCAAGGGAACCTATGGCTGACGAATGGCACTGTATGCCTTTACAGTAGCCTTTGTCAGAGGTATATATTGGGGAATTCTTCCATCCGATGGACACAGCAAATTGCACGTTGAAAAGATCCCTAGAGGAAGGACAAGTTGGCCTATTTTCAGACGGCCATATTTCTATGGTTCTTGTGCTCGTGATTTGATTTTGCACATGAAAAATTGCAACATGCAGTAATTTCGTCCATTTTTCAGACCAGATATTGCATATTAAAATGGCAGGTGGATGAGCAACTTAAAGCAGCATGTTTACCCTGCAGCTTAACCCCGAATAAAAACTCTTACTGTAAATTTTAACAGGCGCAATTTTTTTTTTCTCTTAGCCAGACATCAAGCAAACCCAAAAACTTGAGTCAATTTTCCAGACTCTTCAGCTGCTTTGAGGGCTGTGGAGACAGAGGAGTTGGAGCTAGTTTTGGGTGGAGTTGGAATTTGTAGGAATGCACCAACTTAAAATAATATACATGTTTATTTTTGCTTTAAAGAGTTGTCCACTGCTTTCACATTGCTTCCTTATCTATAGGATAGGGCATCAGTGTATGATCGGCTGGGGTCCTGCTCGCGGCACCCCCGCCAATCAACTGTTATCGGCGCCGCTGGTCGGAAGTTCTTGCCTTCGGTGCTTTTCCGTCAAGTTGTAGTGGCCAGCGCTTGTTACTGCACATCCGCCTCCTTAAAGGAGATATCCAGCACTTTTTTTTTTACTTTTTTTTTTTCTTATTGGGCTAAGAACTTACCGTCAGGTAGTTGCTAGCTACCTGCCTGTTCTGCCCAGCATAGATCTGCTCCAGCTCAGAGTGATCACGGACCACTCCTGAGAGCGATTCTTCTGCTTCTGGTGACATCAGTTCAACAGAGCAGCTCCTTCTCTTCCTCTCTGCTCTGTTGGTCGGGCGTCTCTGCTGATCTCATACTGATTGATAGTCATCTACCCACTGCCTGACTGCAGGGAGTAGGCTGTCAATCAGAAGAGCTGTTCTGTTCACATCAGGTCAAAGGAAGCAGGAGAATCACCGCCTGAACACATCATCACAGGGCAGAACGGGCAGGTAGATGGCAACTACCTGCCGGTAAGTTCTTAGCCCAATAGGCCAAAAACTTCAAAGTCCTGATGACCCCTTTAGCTCTGTTAATAGAATAGAAAATATTTTGAAGTCAATATGCAGTCCCTATGTAATACTGTTACCATTTTACTGTAATAAGCTTGTTCTTACTAATTGTTGGCTCTTTATGAAGGAGTCGGAGTGTAGAAAAATAGGCATTATAAGCATGGCTTACTGACCCCACAGCCCTGCTTCTATCAGCTGAGATTCCTACTATTTTTTGGAAAAGCAGCTACTAATACTTTCTAGTATAGCAGAGGATAACCAATATTTAGTTGTGATTTTCATTATTATGATATTTTTTTCCCCTCTGTACAATATTGTATTATGTGACTTTGCACGTTACATGTTATTTAGATAAGAAGTATCCGGCTAATTGTTACTAATTATTATCAAACCCTTTGTGCTCAGAGGCCATGTCAGAATCCATTCATTGATGACTTGTGTAGCTTGATGGCTAAAACAGGTCTTTAAAATACATGTCTTTCCTTTTCTTCCAGGAACTTCTTTTCTAAAAGATCAAAGGACCTCAAATCCGCAGCATCGAGTGCTCCCGGCTGGAAGCTGTTTGGTAAAGTTCCTCCTAGAGAGAGCGCTCAGAAAGACTGTAAAATCATTCAGCAGGTGAGCGGCCTCCCCGTATAGACCCCATCCCAGTCCATGAACTGTTTATATACAAACCTTACATGGGAAGTCTTCGCTGTGCGATTGTGCACTGGACGTACAATTGTGTTTAGTTAACAGTCTCTGTCTAAGCTTTGTGCACAATTTACAGACGTAAGCATCACTTATTTGCACTGCAAGCTCCCAAAACCTGTTTTCTGTATTAATGTATTTTTCCTACTGCTTTATGAATTTAGTTATTAGGGTAAGATCAGACTTACTGGATTTTCAAGTGGAAATTGTGAACAGTAGAAAAATGGCAATATATTAAAATCCACAGCACCAACTTTATCTGAATGAGGCATTTAAACAGCCCTCCAGTCTCATTACTCTTGTTGTGTGTTCGGCAGTTAACGATCAATGATCTTTATTATTTTACTCATTTTTATAGCCCCATTACTTACATGCCACATTACAGACATTTGTGAGCCCCAATGGGGACAGTGATGATGATCTACTGTACATTCCCTATCAGAGTGTGGGAGGAAACCAATGAAAACACGGCGAGAACGAACAAACTCCTTGCAGATGTTATCCTTAAGCTCTTCCTGTTCAGCTCTTGTTCTTCTTCCAGGCTCTGCTGTTGACGGGGCGTGATTGCCCAAGTCATGGTGATTGACAGCCGGCTTCACAGTGGCCTGTCAATCAGCAGGACATCAGCAGTCACGCCCCGTCAGCACAGCGGAAAATAAGCATCTGCTCTGTTATATGATGTTATCGGAAGCCACAGAATCGCCGTCAGAACCCATCCGTGATTGCTCAGAGTATTGGTATCGGACACTACAGTCAGGTATTAGCAACTGCTTGCCTGTAAGTTGTGATGCCCATGAAAAGAAAAAAATAGACCCTGATAACCCCTTTAATGGGAACCTAGCAACCTAGTGCTAACCACTGAGCCACCATGCTGCCCATCTTGCAGTATGTACTTTATCATCATTCTGCCCGCCTTTTAAAAAAAAATGTCCTACTGGTGAGCTTGTGATGGTATTCTGCTGGTATAAAGCAGTCAGTAAGCGGTGACTGAGCTTCCGGGAAAGGGACCAGTAATAATATGGAGTGTCTGACTACCTCCCTCTGTAGAAGAAAAACTGAGAAAAAAGCGCGCTATATGAAGAACCTGATAGGTAGATGTGACGGAAACAGCCAAAAGGCCACTCACCTATTGGAGTTGTGCACCCCTGCACAACTCCGGTGTTAGTGTGAGGATGGAAAGAGCAGGCACGTCTCACCGCAGGGTACAGGTGGCTTGGCATACCACGTGCCGTGCGCTGCAGACCGCCGCTCGTGCTCACCGCTTCCAGGTTCCAAGTTGCAGACCACGTGACCGCCCACAGATCACATGACTCAGGATCAGATGTGCATCACCACAGGTCCTGAAAGTTAGGAGAGTGCAGCCCCTAACCGCAGGTCCTGAGTTGAGCAACGAAAGGGGGATTTTATGGTAAGGGGATTTAAGAATGATTGACTAGAAGCTGCTCCTGCCGCTAACCCCAAAAGGGGGACTGAAAGTGGTCCAAGTTAAATAAAATAAAAAAGCGGTCTATAGGGCGCTAAAAGAATGAACACTAGAGGTAAAAGATTTAGGGCTAAAAAATAAAATACATTTAATGAGCCCTTTTCACAACGCGTTTCGATAATTAACTATCTTCCTCAGGTGGTACAAGGGTATGAGCACAAACATAAAATATATATAGACAAGGATTCACAGTGATTGGTTGATACTAATTAGTTAACCTGGGTCCAAACAAAGGAAACCCTTCATGTGCTGGTGCAAAGTGTCCACATTGGTTTCACATAAGCCACCTTCACATGAATACAAAGTATCAAAAACACATTGGATAAGATATAGAATATGGCAATACAAGTTGGTAAACAGTTATTCAAAAATACATCTGTAGTGCCTACATCAATTTCATAGAAGTCACCTACACATAAATACAAAGAATCGAAACATATTAAGTGAGATATAGAGTAGTAATAAATATTAAAAAACAGTTATTCAAAACTGTAACATAAAAAAAAAAAAATTACCCCCAAGGGTTAATAGACAAAATTAAGTATATATTTTCAAAGAATATACATCACCAATGCAAAGCACACAAAAACATCACTGAATTATGATGTATTGCAAATTAGCGATGGAAGAAAAAAGAAAAACATTTAAAACATAGCAATTATAATTCCATTAGAAAGGAGAAGGAAATGACCTTAAGAACTGGTTACATTTTCAAGGGCCAAATTCAGACCCTCAGGGGCCAACGTGCCCAACTTGAAGATCCAAAAATTTTCTTTATTAATCAAACTCACTAGTCGGTCGGGGACAGTATCAGGTATGTGGTCTATAATAGTTAGCCTCATATCTCCTGGATCTTTTTGATGAACAATGCTAAAATGTTTGGATACGCTGTGTAATTGATAGCCTATCCGAATGTTATGTCTGTTTATTTAGACGTGCGTGCATAGTTTGTATCGTTCGACCCACGTACTGGAGGTTGCAAGTACACTCAAGCAAATAGATCACATGTGTCGATTGACAATTCACATTGTGTTTGATAGAGAATTTTTTTTCCTGTGGTATCTGATGAAAAATTCTTTTGATTACCACTTTGAATGACTCTACGACATAAACATTTAGCCATATTACAGGAAGACGCCCCGAACAGACACCCCCTTGTGAGGGTTGTGTTCTAGATTTCAAGGATGTGTTACTTGGTGCTATTAAGTTTCGCAAATTTCTGTTCTTCCTATAGATAATGCTCGACTTGTTGGGTATAAAGGGTCCTAAAATAGGGTCACCCTTCAAGATAAACTAGAATTTATTCAAAATATTATGGATGGTAACCCTAGATTGACTAAATATGGTGACCATGCTCCATCTAGTCAAGTCTGAGGCTAATTTATTTCTACTCTTATTTTTATCAGTGAATGACTCAATCCTATCAAGACACATACCCTGTGTAAGGGTTTTAGTTCTGGAGAAAGCATCCATCAATAACTTTTTGGGGTAGCCTTTCTGTAGAAATCGTTTTTTCAATATTTTAGATTCCACTAAAAATTCAGAATCTCTGGTGCCGTTTTTTCGGACCCTCTAATATTGCCCATAAGGGACATTGGTGATCCATTTACTCAAATGTCCATGCACATCTACATGTATCGGTTCAGTCTCTATAGATTGGTGACCAGGGAAGGGCTTTGTGGGGGTGGAATTATAGTTTTTCCTCTCTTTTCTTCTAATAAAAAATGTTGTTGTATAGTTAGTTTTTAAAAAAAATCATTGAGATCAAGATATAAAGAAAACAGTAGGAGAATTAGGGCAGAAGGACAAACCTCGTTCAAGTAATCGGATCTTATCATCGGTTAAAATATGGTCCGACAAATTAAAAATTCCTAAATTCCCATTCGTGCTATTGTATTCTAATCTGCCTTTGTCCTTTTTTCGGATATATCCAGTAGAGGTACCGGGTTTGCGGAGGGTTCGTCCTCTCCCTCTACAATCCCGTTTTCTCTTTTTCTCTTTGGGTGACGTCCGGGCGCAACCCGAAAAAAACTGTGTGATTTTTGAATCCCTCATATTGGGATTCTGAATGTAGGTAGCATTTTTCTCATTCAGAGAAGCTGAAAAATGGGCTCTAGTTGATGATTCTTGTACAGATGGGGTTAAGTCAATTGTCGAAGATACATTTCGTAAAACAAGTAAGGGAACTACAGGATGAGTGATGTTGGTGGTATTAGATTCCTTAACCCCTTAAGCCCCGGAGCATTTTTCGTTTTTGCATTTTCGTTTTTGCTCCCCTTGTTCCCAGAGCCATAGCGTTTTTATTTTTTGGTCAATATGGCCATGTGAGGGCTTATTTTTTGCGGGACGAGTTGTACTTTTCAACGCCATTACTAGTTTTATCATATCCTGTACGGGAAAACGGGAAAAAAATTCCAAGTGCGGTAAAATTGCAAAAAAAGTGCAATACCACAGTTGTTTTTTATTTATTTATTTTACCATGTTCACTGAATGCTAAAACTGACCTGCCCTTCTTATTCTACAGGTCATTACGAGTTCATAGACACCAAACATGTATAGGTTCTTTTATATTTAAGTGGTGAAAAAAAATTCCAAAATTTGGTAAAAAAAAAAATAAAAAAATAGCGCCATTTTCTAAGACTCGTAGCATCTCCATTTTTCGTGATCTGGGGCTGGTTGATGGCTTATTTTTTGCGTGCCAGGCTGACGTTTTTATTGATAACATTTGGGGTAGATCCGATGTTTTGATCGCCCGTTATTGCATTTTATTGCAATTTTGCGGCGACCAAAAAACTTAATTCTGGCGTTTAGAATTTTTTTCTCGCTACGCCGTTTACCGATCGGAATAATTCTTTTTTTATATTGATAAATCGGGCGATTCTGAACGTGGCGATACCAAATATGTGTATGTGGGGTTTTTTTTTATATATATTTTATTTTGAATGGGGCGAAAGGGGGGTGATTTAAACTTTTATATTTTTTTTTATATTTTTAAAAACTTTTTTTTTTTACATGCTTCTATAGTCTCCAGAGGAGACTAGAAGCAGCAACTATCCGATCACCTCTGCTACATACAGGGGACGAGCAGGTCCCCTGCATGCAGCAGAAATGGTCCTGTGCTATGAGCGCCGACCACTAGGTGGCGCTCATAGCGACAAGATCATGACAACCACAGGCGTCTGCTGCAGACCCTGGGTTGTCATGCACGCCCATCGGCGACCCGCGATCACGTGACGGGGTCGCCGGTGGGCGGGGCTTATGACGCGCTACCCGGAAGCGCGCGTTAAATGCTGCTGTCGGAGATTGATAGCAGCATTTAACTGGTTAACAGCCGCGGGTGGATCGCGATTCCACCCGCGGCTGTTGCGGGCACATGTCAGCTGTAAGAATCAGCTGACATGTGCTCCGTTCAGTGAGGGCTCAGCGCAGCAGCCCTCACTGAACGGAGGGTACGCAAATATGCGTACTAATACGTCCCCGGTAAGTAAGGGGTTAATCCCATCCACAACAGGTGATTCAAACGAAGTGAGAAAGTGTATAGTTGTGCACTGTCAACAAGGATAAATTCTTGAGGTCAACATGGACCTCCATTTGTGTAGATATGGCTGTGGGTGGGGAGTTGATTTCAAGGTCTGATGAAAACTGGACTGGATCTTTATCTATAGAATGGACTATTGGGGCTATATCCAAAGATGTGGGATTTTAGTCCAAAAAGGACTGCATCGTCTGAACAGTGTCTAAATTTTCTGTATCAATTGAAACCCTCTTATTATTTTCTGACCTATTTTTATCTGCCATAGATTTCATGACTCCCATTTTTGTAGAAACAGTTGGTAAAGTTTTCTTGTGCTGTTCATAAAAACTCTTTTGTTTAATAGATTTAAGAAATTTTAAAGACAAACTTCTCTTTTTGTCAGGGGAATCGGGTGTGGTAAACGGAGGATTTGGAATTAAAATAGGATCAGATTCGATCCCTCAGTGAAATTAGCTGGCTCCTGTCGGGATGGAATAGAGGAACCAGCAATTGCATCTATTGCACATATGTCCTTCCTATCCCGTAGTAATTTTGCTGCTTTTTTCCTTATAATCTCCTCTTCAAATTTAATTAGTCTGATTTTGAGATTTGCATCCTTCTCATTAAACTCTACAAAGGGAACAAATGAATCAAGCTTCCTTCTGAGAGATTTAAGTTCCTCTAGGGCCTGTTGCGCTAGAAGAGTTCTCTTGGTGATGAGAAGATTCATCATACCAAAGAAACCAATGTGGACACTTTGCACCAGCACATGAAGGGTTTCCTTTGTTTGGACCCAGGTTAACTAATTAGTATCAACCAATCACTGTGAATCCTTGTCTATATATATTTTATGTTTGTGCTCATACCCTTGTACCACCTGAGGAAGATAGTTAATTATCGAAACGCGTTGTGGAAAGGGCTCATTAAATGTATTTTATTTTTTAGCCCTAAATCTTTTACCTCTAGTGTTCATTCTTTTAGCGCCCTATAGACCACTTTTTTATTTTATTTAACTTGGACTACCTCCCTCTGTAAGCACCGTACTCGCAGGTCACAGTCCTGATGGAGCGGAGTTAGAGGAGGCTAGCCGCAATGCAGTAGTGAAATAAATGACAGTCATGTATTGACTTGGATATATTATTTTTGTTTTTTAAAACCCGAGTGTACAATTGCTTACAGGGGACTGCCTGAGCTGAACTGAAACCTCTACAGAATCGTGAATGTGTGCAATGTCCCCAGCTGATCAAC
Source organism: Phyllobates terribilis (assembly GCF_046119375.1). NCBI lineage: Eukaryota > Metazoa > Chordata > Amphibia > Anura > Dendrobatidae > Phyllobates > Phyllobates terribilis. The sequence continues at coordinate 4,825,645 of NW_027362807.1, read as the reverse complement.
GGTCACATAACCGCATGAAAGCAATTTGTATACTTGTGGGCACATGCCAACTATACGTAAGAATTGAGCGAAACTGAGACCATCCACTGACTGGGGAACTATGACAGTGTGTGCTTTACTCATGGGCACAATTCTGTAGTCTGCAAACTTTTAATTTCAGCCCTGACAATCCCGTTCTTTCTTTTTATTACCCTTTTCCAAGAGCAAAAAGGTTTTATTATTTTTCCATTGACACAGCCATGTGAGGATTTTTTTTTTTGCAGAACGAGTTGTAGTTTTGAATGATGCAATTAATTTTGCTATAAAACATACAGTTATAAAAAAGGCAGCCATACTTGCCAATACCTAGTCGCAATACTAATGTACTACGGGATGTAGCAGCCCTCAGGTGGAGACAGAGCTGGTGCAAAATACTGATGAAATAACCACTCTCACACCTACCGTATTTTTTGGACTATAAGATGCACCGGACCATAAGAAGCACCTAGGTTTTAGAGAAGAAAAAAAAAATATTTACGCAAAAGATGTGTTCATGATGCACTTTTAAGGGGAAGGGGGTCTTCTGCTGACACTGGTATAGGGGTAATGTCCCCCAATTCTGACAATATCCCCCATCCTGGTATATATGCCCCCCCCCCTTCCTTTTATACGTGGTCCCCATCCTGGTATGCTTGGCATCCCTCCATCCTGGTATGCCTGGCATCCCTCCATCCTGGTATGCATGGAACTCCTCCATCCTGGTATGCATGGCACCCATCATCCCTATCCTGGTGTGCATGGCACCCCTAATCCCTATCCTGGTATGCATGGCACCCCTCATCCCTGTCCTGGTATGCATGGCACCCCTCATCCCTGTCCTGGTATGCATGGCACCCCTCATCCCTGTCCCGGTATGCATGGCACCCCTCATCCCTGTCCCGGTATGCATGGCACCCCTCATCCCTGTCCCGGTATGCATGGCACCCCTCATCCCTGTCCCGGTATGCATGGCACCCCTCATCCCTGTCCCGGTATGCATGGCACCCCTCATCCCTGCCCCGGTATGCACGGCACCCCTCATCCCTGTCCCGGTATGCACGGCACCCCTCATCCCTGTCCCGGTATGCACGGCACCCCTCATCCCTGTCCCGGTATGCACGGCACCCCTCATCCCTGTCCCGGTATGCACGGCACCCCTCATCCCTGTCCCGGTATGCACGGCACCCCTCATCCCTGTCCCGGTATGCACGGCACCCCTCATCCCTGTCCCGGTATGCACGGCACCCCTCATCCCTGTCCCGGTATGCACGGCACCCCTCATCCCTGTCCCGGTATGCATGGCACCCCTCATCCCTGTCCCGGTATGCATGGCACCCCTCATCCCTGTCCCGGTATGCATGGCACCCCTCATCCCCGTCCTTGTATGAATGGCACAGCAATCTCCGTCCTGGTATGCATGGCACAGCAATCCCCATCCTGGTATGCATGGCACCCCTAATCCCTATCCTGGTATGTATGGCCCCCTCATCTTTATCCTGGTATGTGTGGCCCCCTCATCTTTATCCTGGTATGTATGGCACCCTCATCTTTATCCTGGTATGTATGGCACCCTCATCTTTATCCTGTTATGTATGCCCCCCTCATCTTTACCCTGGTTTATATGGCCCCCTCATCCTTTTCCTAGTATGCATGGTCCCTGTAATCCCCATCATGCTGCACATATAAAAAATAAATATATAAACACTCTTACTCACCTTTCTTCTCTCCTCCAGCGCTGACGCCTGTCTGCCCGCACTGATCTCCCCATGTGAGCCGCGCATGGCGTCACTGCCATGCGCGGCTCACAAGGAGAGATCAGCTGACGGAAGTCACTGCTCCCCGCGCCGGGACTGTGTGCGCGGGGAGCGGTGACTTCATGCTCCTTCATAGCCGGCACACAGCTTAGCCGCGCTGCGGCTCCTGCTGCTACCGGGTTATCTCGTGTGCCCGCTTATTAAAGGGCATGAATATTCACCCCCTCCCCACGCCCATGGGCGTGGAGAGAGGTTAAATATTCATGCCCTTTAACAGCGGGCACAGGCGATTCCGGCAGCAGCTGCGGCTACACTGTGTGCTGCTATTAAGGACCATGAATATTCAGTGCTCCCCATGGGCGTGGGGAGCAGTGAATATTCATTTTCTTTAGCAGCGGGGACAGCGTAGGCTGCAGCAGGCGGCTGCTGCCTCCTGTGCCCCGCTCTTCCACCGCTACCGCTCCCCACAGCACAGTATATATACTCACCCCTCCCCAACATTCGGACTATAAGATGCACCCCCCATTTTCCTCCAAAATTTTGGAGGAAAAAAATGCGTCTTATAGTCTGAAAAATACGGTACTATTCATGGAGGGGATTAGAAATGCACAGGATAAGGCTTGTATAGGGCGCCAGTCACACAGATACATGTAGTGCAACATGCCAACTTGCAGCCTATTAGTGATGCCAAAGCTATTACAGAATTTCCCCAAAAATAAGCCCTAGCATGATTTTACAGGATTTTTGGAGGATGCTTGACATATAGGCCCTACTCCAAAAATAAGCCTTAGTTAGTCAGGGCTGGCGTTAGGAGAGGGGAGCAACTGGGCAATTTATCAGGGCCCCTACTCCTTGGGGCTCCCTAAGCATTTCTATTCCAAGGCTGCTTAAGGACCTTTGGTGACATCATAGTCATGTGACCATAATGTCAGCAAAGGTTCTTGAACTGTGGGAGCCTAGAGTAACTGAAGAGTAGATAGACTGGTATGTAGGGGGGGAGACTGGACAATTTCTCTAGGTTCCCACTCTGAGGCCCTCAGCGTTTCTATTCCAAGGTTCAGACTACTTAAGGACCTTTGGAGAAATCACTGTCCTATGACCCTTATGTCACCAAAGGTCTTTTAACAGAGGAAGTCTAGAGGAGCTGAGACAGGCTGGTATGTATGTGCAGTGTGTGTGTCTGTGTATATTCTTGTGTATGTGCAATGTGTGTGATATGACATGATTATTATATATGGATAAATGAAGACATTCCCTGAAAATAAGCCCTAACCCATCTTTTTGAGCAAAAAATGATATAAGACCTTGTCTTATTTTCTGTAAAAGATGCTAGATCAGGCGGTCTGCCGAGCACTATATATGTGCACCCTACAAGAACAGACACATGGTTTCCACCAACACTACAAAAGCCTGGCTGCATCCTGCAAGGATGGAAAATTATGTAAGGTATTAGTTAATATTTTGACCAAAATATGTAAGCCTGCACCTACGTCAGGGGTCCTCATTGTCTTTCCAGCGAAAAGACAATATAACGTATTGGAAAACCAGATTTAACGCTGGCAGTAAAATGTTTTACCTCACAGAAAGAATCCACCTCGATCCCATGCTGTCCTGTCTGTATACTTGCTTTTGCTTCATTCTCTGCCCAGGAGCTGTGGTTCCTGCACAGTCAGACAGCCATTACACAGTATACGATTATCTCCACACATTATATTTTTACACATCCAATTGTGGAACTTATTAATCCAATGTATGTTGATTAAAATGTACTTTAATATGACAACCCCTTTTGAACTTGGAGGGACCCTTTACTGCCGTGCAGCAATCATAAATGCCCAAAGGCAAAACCCTCTTGGGGAGGGGAGAATAAGTGAACATGTTTGTTGGTAATGCCTCAGTGTTGTTGGACACGTGCACTTATTGGCACTTGCAGTAATCGTTGTTTATGGCTACTTGTAGCATCTGCACAGTGGAAACCTACCTTACTTAAAGGGGTTGTCCGTACTTGGCCAGTGCTAGTCTCTTGAATGAAATTGGAAAACCCTATACTTACCTCCCACACCAGTGCCGTTCCAGCAGTGTTGGCGCCAGGTCTCTCGGTGCTCACGTGACAATATGAAATCTGCAGCCAATTGGGGGGTGTGATCGTCCACTCTGATGAAATAATAAAGGCAACAGCCGGCGACATAGTGTCATGTGAGTGCCAGGAGACCCGATGCCTAATATTGCTGAAAAGGCGCCAGTGCAGGAGGTGAGTATAAGCCTCTCTTATTTAACATGGAGAACTCAGGCATTTAGGATGGGATTGTCCAAGTAGAACTCTTGTGTATATTATTTAGCCAAAATTAAAATGTACCAAATATCCACATGTGCAAATACCGTATATAAAGCCTTTTACTCCAAATTCCGTTATTTCTCCTCTGATCTCATCAGTGGCCGTTCATTCAAAGCCACAAAGTGTTTGTCTATCCTGATATCTTGTGGAACAGCCTGGCCTCACATGGGTTCTCCTCCCTCTTATCTCGGACCCTCAGTATTGACACCCTCACTTTTTTCATGCCCCTACATCTTTATATTTAATGCGGAAAGACTACCAGGAAATGTAGTTTCTGATCACTTGAGTCTTTTCTAATGTGATCGGTTTCATTATACCCTTGTACCATCCACAGCAGTATACGAAAAGGAGTGTAGGTGTGAGTTGTGCAGAGGTAGTGGCTGCACCCAGGCACTGATGCGGAAATCCCAGCTCCCCTCTGCCCATTACCGTTCACCAGTTTTATATGTGATGCATGGTGGTTCAGCAGACAGATTCTAGGGCAAAATAACTACTAAATAATGTCATGTTATAATGACAGATCTGTCACAAGCAGTTTTTCAAGTTGTAGAGCAATAACCTGAATCTCCCCAGTTGTTCTTTCATAACCATATTCACCAGCATTCATAACCATAGTCACCAGCATTCATAACCATAGTCACCAGCATTCATAACCATAGTCACCAGCATTCATAACCATAGTCACCAGCATTCATAACCATATTCACCAGCATTCATAACCATAGTCACCAGCATTCATAACCATATTCACCAGCTTTCATAACCATATTCACCAGCATTCATAACCATAGTCACCAGCATTCATAACCATATTCACCAGCATTCATAACCATATTCACCAGCATTCATAACCATATTCACCAGCATTCATAACCATAGTCACCAGCATTTATAACCATAGTCACCAGCATTCATAACCATATTCACCAGCATTCATAACCATATTCACCAGCATTCATAACCATAGTCACCAGCATTCATAACCATATTCACCAGCATTCATAACCATAGTCACCAGCATTGGCTGCAATTTCATGAAACCTCATTGTGCGCTAAGGGGATAATATATCATCTAGACATATTCAGAGATAAAGCTAAAATACAACACCAATAGCACAGTAATAATGGCGATCATTTATTGAAAGCAATGTAATATATAGAATTTTTTTATTTTTCCATGTATAATGTAGCCAGCAAGGGTGAGTCTATTTTAGCTTTTAATAATTATTTGCTAAAATAAAGTGGCTGACATTACAAATTATTGCCTAAATGGGCACAAAGCTGCCAGTCAGCGAGCAACACTGACTATAGCACTGGATAGGGGAAAGCTGTGGACCCCGTATAGCCAGGTTGACAATCGCACCAAGGACGGCTGTAGATGCCGCAGTTGTGTCCTGTAATTCATGCGTCACATCTCCCAACAAGGATTCCAGAGTTTGGATTTTATGACTTCACTTCTGAATCCACCTGGGGAACGTGGCACAGGGGCCTCATTGCTGCTTATGCTCCATCCCAGTTGGCACAGAGCAGACTGCCAGTGGTCACGTTGGCAGTGGAGCAGCAGCTTTCAGCCCTCTGTAAGTAGGTCAGATACATTGTGTGACTGCTTTGCCGCAGATCAGCACATATAGAGATGGAGGTAATAGGAAGATGTGGAAGAATGTTCTTCAGATTGGCAGGCCAGCCATGCTTGTTACTGATGACATGAAACATGATGATGTTGGCATTTTGAGTGCAGGTAGTAGGAGCTGATGGTACAGAAATAAATGAACTCCAGTAGATAGTCTTGCGTCAAGATACAGGAGGATTAGATGGTATGACGGTATTATGCTGTTTCTCCGCTTAGTGGTAAGTTGTGCTCCATGCTGGACCCACAAACGGGAAACTCGTGAAAATCCTCTGTTCTCTAGCAGGAATTGTCTCGTTCACGCCATCACTGCGCGGTGCTGGGATCTGCTGTCTCATGGTGACATACGGGTTCCTTCCTATAATAACTGGAGATGGCGCTTTTCCTGTCCTTATGTCTTTCCAGTTTATATTTGAAAAGAAGGGGTGCGTTCTGATTTTTCCATTAACCCCTAGCCGGACATAATGGTCTTTGCAGAGTAGTTTGGACATAATGTCCATAGCATCGTGGTCAGTGAGGTTTTCATATGATGGTTCTTCGTACAAAACATTATTCACAATCTCTTCAGTGGTGTCTCCTGGAAATGGTGAGTCTTGGAAAATCATGTCGTACAATATGACTCCAAAGGCGAACCAGTCCACACCTTCACCATAAGCGTCTCCCATGATCATTTCTGGGGCGCCATACCCAGGTGTTCCACTGAAATCTCTGGCATTAAATCTCTTATCAAACTCATATAGAGATAGTCCAAAATCAGTAATCTTTATGTGGCCGTCACCAGTCAGCAGGATGTTATCCGGTTTTAAGTCCCGGTGAATGATGTCATTGCTGTGCAGGAATTGTAGGCCACAAACGATTTCTGCTCCTATAAATCTTACAGGTTCCTTCAGGGGAATGGTACTATATATATAGTGAAGCAGATCCCCTCCACTGGCCAGCTCGGTGACAAAATACGCATGGTTTTCCGTATGAAACGCGGCATGGCAATGGGTTAGGAATCTGCTGTTGTGGCTAAGCTTCAGGACATGGTGTTCTACAAGGCATTCAGGGAAGGAGATTAGGCTTTCTTTCTTAATGATTTTAAGGGCCACACTTTCTTTCCTTATTTTATCAGTGGCCAGCATAACCTTCCCATAACTCCCTTGTCCAAGTATGCCATGGCAGATAAACTTATCCCTGGTGAGAGGGACAGTGGTCTTTATTTTTTTGCTACTGGGGCCACTACATTCACCTGAGATGTCATCTTGACTGGTGGCTGGATCTTCCTGATGTTTCCTTTTTCTCCCAGTTCTCTTCTCTTCTGCTGCACTTTCATTACCTTTCAGGTTAATGATCCTGGTTGGACCCAAAGTACTCAGTTTTTTCAGATTATCAGCTCGATTTGTGATGTATCCCACAAGCTTTTCACATCTGTTTTGTACAGTGTCTAGGAAGGAAATATTCTGGGTTCCCTCATTGACAGGTAATACCTGACCAACCTGCCCAGATTTCTTGGAATCCATCTTCCTTATCTTTGCTGGAGGTTCCTGGTTATTTCCAGTGTCTTCTCCATCTGGTGTTTCTTTCCTTTTTCTCTTTCTATTCCCTGTAAAGTCCATGTTGCATCAGGCAACAACAGGGCAATTATCCAAAAACGTATGTAAAATTATCAGAGAATGCAATCCACACGTATATTGTAGTCAAAGCCAACTACAACTAAAGCTCAATGGCTGCAGTCAGTTGTTTATGGAACTTTGTGGAATGTGATGTCACTGTGCCGGTGATGTCACACTCACTGTGATGTCAGCAGATGCATGCGAGTGTTCCATCTCTGCTGAACGTGAAAGTCTCAGAAGGGGCGGGGCTTAGTCACCATTGACTATAATGGAGTCTGTTGAGTGGGTAGTATTTAGTGACCTGAAGCTGGAAATCAGTGGGATAAATGACATCAGGATTCAGGAATAAGTTACAGTAGTTTTATATTTGTTTTAATTTATTTTATACAAAAAAAGAGCATGGACCGCACCTCCAAAAAAATCATACATTGATCTAATGCCTCTCAGCAAAAATATACATAACTGAACATGAGGTTCTTAGTTTAACATTCTGATCAGACTGTATGAAGCCCACTGCCACGTCACGGCAAACCTCGTAGTGGGTCCTAACATTTCCTGCCTAAAAGGAGCGGCGCCATGTGCCAACCACCGCTACAGTGAGAATGCACCAGCAGGGCGGGCGGCCTGGTGCCTCACAGCATCCATGCTTCAAGACCGAGTCCCCATGACTCCAGGCCGCGGCGCCCCACAAGCACAAAACCACAGCAACAATGGCTGACACACTGCACCAACACCACATGAAAGGAGCATTGTGACTCACCTTCCTCAAGCTCTCAAGTGAGAGCAAAATAGGCTAGACCCTCTTTGCAGACTCTTGCTAATTAAAATTGCCTGTGCCAAATGGGATGAGTGCTGGTCCAAGAAAGGGAAAAGAATAAGCTGGTTCATTGACGTGGCAGTGGGCTTCACACAGTCTGATCAGAATGTTAAGCTAAGAACCTCATGTTCAGTAATATGTATTTTTGCTGAGAGGCATTAGATCAAATGTATGATTTTTGGAGGTGCGGTCCATGCTCTTTTTTTTTTTGTATTTATTTTATGTTACATTATTTTGTGTAGGGCTGTGATGATATACATTTTTCAGTTCTTTTGTGTCAAATTTAAAGGAAAGTGTGTTAACCACTTCCTGACTGCCCACTGCACATAAACGTCCGCGCTTGCTGGGCTCTGTACATCGCAGATGTTTATGAACGGTCGGCGGTCTTTTAGCGCTCAGGGCCCCCAGGGTCCTGCACCCTGCGATTCCTGTGCAGAGCGATAGCTCTAACAGGTGACATCCTCGAGACCGGATTGGATCAGGTTCCAATAAAGTTAACCCTTTGCTATCTTCTACTACCCCTGGCAAAAATTATGGAATCACCGGGCTCGGAGGATGCTCATGCAGTTGTTTAATGTTGTTGAAAAAAAGCAGATCACAGACATGGCACAAAACTAAAGTCATTTCAAATGGCAACTTTAGGGCTTTAAGAAACACTAAAAGAAATCAAGATTAAAAATGTGGTACTCAGTAAGGGTAATTTTTTTCAGACCAAGCAGAGAGGAAAAAATTATGGAATCACTCAATTCTGAGGAAAAAATTATGGAATCACCCTGTAAATTTTAATTTATAAATCTAACACCTGCATCAAATTAGATCTGCTCGTTAGTCTGCATCTAAAAAGGAGTGATCACACCTTGAAAAGCTGTTGCACCAAGTGGACTGACATGAATCATGGCTCCAACACGAGAGATGTCAATTGAAACAAAGGAGATGATTATCATACTCTTAAAAGAAGGTAAGTCATCACGCAATGTTGCAAAATATGTTGGTTGTTCACATTCAGCTGTGTCTAAAATCTGGACCAAATACAAACAATATGGGAAGGTTGTTAAAAGAAAACATACTGGTAGACCAAGGAAGACATCAATGTGTCAAGACCGGAAACTAAGCAATATGTCTCCAAAACAGGAAATGCACAACAAAACAAATGAGGAACGAATAGGAGGAAACTGGAGTCAATGTCTGTGACCGAACTGTAAGAAACCGCCTAAAGGAAATGAGATTTACATACAGAAAAGCTAAACATAAGCCATCATTAACACCTAAACAGAAAAAAACAAGGTTACAATGGGCTAAGGAAAAGCAATCGTGGACTGTGGATGACTGTATGAAAGTCATATTCAGTGATGAATCGCGAATCTGCATTGGGCAAGGTGATGATGCTGGAACTTTTGTTTGGTGCCGTTCTAATGAGATTTATAAAGATGACTGCATGAAGAGAACATGCAAATTTTCACAGTCATTGATGATATGGGGCTGCATGTCAGGTAAAGGCACTGGGGAAATGGCTGTCATTACATCTTCAATAAATGCCCATGTTTACATTGATATTTTGGACAGTTTTCTAATCCCATCAATTGAAAGGATGTTTGCGGATGATAACATCATTTTTCAAGATGATTATGCATCCTGCCATAGAGCAAAAACTGTGAAAACATTCCTTGAAAAGAAGACACATAAGGTCAATGTCATAGCCTGCAAATAGTCCGGATCTCAATCCAATTGAAAATCTTTGGAAGTTGAAGAAAATGGTCCATGACAGGGCTCCAACCTGCAAAGCTGATCTGGCAACAGCAATCAGAGAAAGTTGGAGCCAGATTGATAAAGGGTACTGTTTGTCACTCATTAAGTCCATGCCTCAGAGACTGCTTTAAAGCCAGAGGTGGTGCAACAAAATACTAGTGATGTATTGGAGTGTTCTTTTGTGTGTTTGTTTTTCATGATTCCATATTTTTTTCCTCAGAATTGAGTGATTCCATAATTTTTTCCCTCTGCTTGGTCTGAAAAAAATTACCCTGACTGAGTGCCACATTTTTTATCTTAATTTCTTTTAGTGTTTCTTAAAGCCCTGAAGTTGCCATTTGGAATGACTTTAGTTTTGTGCCATGTCTGTGATCTGATTTTTTTCAACAGCATTAAACAACTGAATGAACATCCTCAGAGCCCGGTGATTCCATAATTTTTGCCAGGGGTTATAGATGCTGTGATCCATAGTGATCACGGCACATAGAAGAGAGGGAGAGGCAGTTGTGCACTCACCTTTGACGGCCTCCGAGATAAGGTCTGACGTGGTCATGGCAGCCGGAGATCACATGATGACCTCCGAGGCTGCCAGGTACGGTGGCCTGTTAGCCATCAACTGAGTCTAACAGGAGATCTACCAGTGTAAAACTGACATCCGGTCTCATGCAATGCAATACATGTGTATTGCATTGCATGAGACCTGTGATGATAAAAATATTCCCATAGCGGGACTAAGTGAGAAAGTTAAAAACAGAAAGTTTAAAAATTGGGTCACTTGAGGGGGATTCAGCTCTTCTAGTGCTTAAGGGCTCTGTATACATAGTCCGCAAACTATTCTACAATAATTTGTTCTCCAAAAGCGAAATAGTGCTCCTTCCCTCCCGGGTGTCGCCGTGTGCCTAAGCAGTACTGTACAGCCACATATGGGATATTGCCACGTTCAGCAGAAATTGTGTGATACATTTCGGCACCATTTTTACCCATTGCCTTGTGTGAAAATGTAAAATCTGAGGCTAAAACTAATTTTTTTTGTGGTAAAAATAGAATTATTTTTTTCTTCGCTGCCCAATGGTATAAATTTCTGAGAGTCACATGTGGTGTCAGTTTGATCACTGCATCCGTAGAGGAATTCATTGAGAGATGTAGTTTGTAAAATGGGGTCACTTATGGGGGTTTCCTGCTGCTTTATGACCTCAGTCTCTCCCAGTGGGTCATGGCACCTGCAAACCACAACAGTAAAATCTGCATTATAATATGACAATTTTTCCCTTCTGAGCTTTGCACTGTGCCTGAAAAGTAGGCTTCCAGTATCCATTGTTTCAGATGCTGCACATCTCGTATCTTGATGGTCTGGTGTGGTATATGGGGTACAAAGATAGTGGGGCCATTCTTCATCAGTGGAAACCTCAATGCCACTGGATATCTGAAATTGCTACACGATGATGTGTTGCCCTCTTTATGCACTGAAGATGGCACGTTCCCTGAGTTTTTCCAACAAGATGGTGCACCACCACATTATGTGTGTCAGGTCCGAGCATTCCTACATGAACAGTTTCTTGGAAAGTGGATTGGTTGTCGTGGACCTGTTGAATGGCCACCAAGGTCTCCCGATCTGACCCCCTTAGACTTTTATCTTTGAGGTCATCTGAAGGCAATTGTCTATGCTGTGAAGATACGAGATGTGCAGCATCTGAAACAACGGATACTGGAAGCCTGTGCTAGCATTTCTTCTGCAGTGTTGCTATCAGTGTGTCAAGAGTGGAAGAAGAGGGTTGCATTGACAATCCAACACAATGGGCAGCACTTTGAACACATTTGATAAGTGGTCATAAACTTGTAAAAAACTCATGAAATAATAAAGTTACGTTAAAACCAAGCACATCATTGTTTTTCTTATGAAATTCTCAATAAGTTTGATGTGTCACATGACCCTCTTCCCATTGAAAAAAATTAAGTTGAATCCAAAATGGCCAACTTCAAAATGGCCGCCATGGTCACCACCCATCTGGAAAAGTTTTCCCCTTCCCTTATACTAATGTGCCACAAACAGGAAGTTGATATCACCAACCATTCCCATTTTATTTAGGTGTATCCATATAAATGGCCCACCCTGTAGTTTTAATCCTTCTAACTTCCTAACCAAAAAAAATTGTTTAAAAAATTGTGCAGATGTAAAATAACTATTTTGTGTGACCTAACTCTCTGGTTTAAGGGCATAAAAATTAAAAGTTTAAAAATTGCAAAATTTTCCCAATTTTGCCAAATTTCTGATATTTTAAAAAATAATCTAGTTACCGTATTTTTCGGACTATAAGATGCACCAGACCATGACCATAAGACACACCTGGGTTTTAGAGAAGGAAAATAGAAAAGAAAATTTAAGCAAAAAATGTGGTCATGATGCTCCCCATCCTGGTATGCATGGCACCCCTCATCCCCATCCCGGTATGCATGGCACCCCTCATCCCCATCCTGGTATGCATGGCACCCCTCATCCCCATCCCGGTATGCATGGCACCCCTCATCCCCATCCCGGTATGCATGGCACCCCTCCATCCCGGTTTGCATGGCACCCCTCCATCCCGGTTTGCATGGCACCCCTCATCTCCATCCTGGTATGCATGGCACCCCTCATCCCCATCCTGGTATGCATGGCACCCCTCATCCCCATCCTGGTATGCATGGCACCCCTCATCCCCATCCTGGTATGCATGGCACCCCTCATCCCCATCCTGGTATGCATGGCACCCCTCATCCCCATCCTGGTATGCATGGCACTCCTCATCCCCATCCTGGTATGCATGGCACCCCTCATCCCCATCCTGGTATGCATGGCACCCCTCATCCCCATCCCGGTATGCATGGCACCGCACCATCCCGGTATGCATGGCACCTCTCCATCCCGGTATGCATGGCACCTCTCCACCCCAAAATTTTGGAGGAAAAAAGTTCGTCTTATAATCCGAGAAATACAGTATATCTAGAAAAAAAATTACTACTATCCTGACTACTATCATGAAGTACAATATGTCACAATAAAACAATCTCAGAACCACTGGGATATGTTGAAGCGTTTCAGAGTTATTACCTCAAAAAGTGACGCTGGTCAGAATTGAAAAAAATTGGCCTGATCACAAAGGCAAAAACTGGCTCTGGCGCGAAAGGGTTAAATCTATAAGTTTAAAAAATATCTATTTCTGCTATTTTTACTAAAAACACAAAATTCTACTGTGGAAGGGCTAACAAAATGTACTTGTGAACAAATCTTTTGCAAATTACCCAGATATCAAGAGTTTCCAAAAGGTAATTCTGCCCAACTATGGTACATTGGGTAGTAAGAAAAGGGGAGTCAGTGTTTCGCAGGTCTATATTACAGCTCCACAGGGTTTATTACCCCTCTCCCATGACCTTGTAAGGTGAGGCTCCATAGCTAAGCTACAGTATGGAGATTGGTGACCGCATATCTGGGCAGATGAGTTCATTACAGCTTCACACAGATCTTTACCCGGCGTTTCTAAGCTTCTGAGTAGCAACCTGACTAGTAATATTATTATACAAGATTTGATCATTTATTACATAGTTTGTAAAGCCGAATAAAGACTTGCGTCCATCAAGTTCGACCTGTTAGTCCTGTAATTGCTACAGTTGATCCAGAGGAGGGCAAAAACCCCAAATGATTTAGCCAATCTTCACCTGAGGAAAAATTCCCTCCCGACTCTGAAACCAGCAGTCAGAATAAATCCCTGTATCAACCTACTATTTTATTTTATTTTTAAGTATATGCTGAAATCTGCCTGGTATCTAGAAATGCATCCAGTCCCCGCTTGAACTGGTGTAGTGAATCCGACATTACCGTCTCCTCACTCAGTGAATTCCATATTCTCACTGCTCTTACCGTAAAGAACCCCTTCCTATGCTGGTGCTGAAACCTTTTCTCTTCCAGTCTTAGTGAGTGCCCTCTTGTTACCGTAATATCCCTCTTTTTGAATAAATCCCGGGCATGGGTCTATACTGTCCCCTAACATATTTGTACACATTTATTATGTCCCCCCTCAACCTTCTCTTTTCCAGGCTGAATAGTCCTAGTTTTGCCAACCTCTCTGGGTATTGCAGTCCCTCCATTCCCTTTATTAATTTTGTTGCCCTCCTTTGTACCTTTTCAAGCTCGTTTATATCCTTTCTATATATTGGGGCCCATAACTGAGCACATTATTCCAAGTGTGGTCTGACCAGTGCTTTGTACAGTGGAAGAACAATGTTCTCATCCTTTGCAGCTATACCTCTTCTGATACATCCCATTACCCTGTTTGCCCTTACAGCAGCGGCCTGACTTTGGGCACTCCAATTTAGTTTGCTATCAATCAAGATGCCCAAGTCCTTCTCCATCTCTGAATTCCCCAATGATTTCCCATTCAGTGAGTACTGGTGACTTCCATTTTTCCTTCCCATATATATGACCTTACATTTCTCCTCATTAAACCTCATTTGCCATTTAATGCTCCACCTACCCAGCTTATCCAAATCCCTCTGTAGGTCTGCACTGTCCTCTTTTGTATTAATTGTTTTACATAACTTTGTGTCATCTGCAAATATTGATATTTTACTATTTATCCCGTTGACTATGTCGTTAATAAAGATATTAAATAGCATTGGGCCTAGTACAGACCCCTGTGGTACCCCACTAGTGACGCTTACCCAATCTGAGTATATTCCATTTATAACCACCCTCTGCCTTCTATCCCTTAGCCAGTTAGCTACCCACTTGCAGACATTCTCCCCCAGCCCCATCATTCTCATTTTGTATACCAACCTATTATGTGGCACGCTATCGAACGCTTTTGCGAAGTCTAGATACACGACATCCACTGGTTCCCCCTGATCTACTCGTGAGCTAACCTCCTCGTAGAAGTCAATCAGGTTTGTTTGGCAGGAGCGATTCCTCATGAATCCATGTTGGTTCGGGATTAAAAGATAATTAGCATCAAGATGCTCCGTAATTGCCTCTTTAATGAAGCTTTCAAAAATTTTGCCCACAACGGACGTCAGACTCACCGGCCGATAGTTTCCGGCGTCACTTTTTGCTCCCTTTTTGAATATTGGCACTACATTCGCCTGTCGCCAATCAAGTGGTACAGACCCAGTCTCAATAGAGTCCTTAAATATAAGATATAACGGTCTGTCTATCACATTACTTAGTTCCCTTAGTACCCGTGGGTGTATGCCATCAGGTCCTGGTGATTTGTTTATTTTAATGTTACTGAGGCGTTTCTGTACCCCAGCTTGGGTTAGATTAGTCATACTTAGTGGAGGATTAAGCTTGTCACTTCTCATTTCGCCTGTTAGTTCTATTTCCTTTGTGAAAGTTGTCGAAAAAAAATTATTTAATAGGTTAGCTTTATCCTCATCTTTCTCTATGATTTTGCCTTCATCACTTTTTATCGGTCCAATATTATCCGATTTAATCCTTTTACTATTTATATACGTAAAGAACAGTTTGGCATTTGATCTACTTTCCCTAGCAATACGTCTCTCTGTTTCCTCCTTCGCTATTTTTATTTGTTTTTTACAGGTTCTCGTTTTTTCCTTGTAACACATTAGTGCCTCCTTACTATTTTCCTGTTTTAATCTCTTGAATGCCTCTTTTTTGCTATTTAACGCCCCTTTTACGTTCTTGTTCAACCATATTGGTTTCCTCTTATTTCTGGCCCTTTTATTCCCATACGGTATATATCTCTCGCACTGAGTATTCAGAATTCTTTTGAAGGTTTCCCATTTACTATTCGTATTCCTTTGATTAAGAACTTTGTCCCAGTCAATAAGTTGAAGGTTTTCTATCAGCTGATCAAACTTCGCCCTCCTAAAGTTTAATGTTTTTGTTGTTCCCTTATTGATAACCCTACTGAAGGGCATTTTGAAATTGATAATATTATGATCGCTATTACCTAGGTGCCCCCCTATCTGTACCTCAGTTATTCTATCAGGCCTATTAGTCAATATTAAGTCCAACACGGCCTTCCCTCTCGTTGGTTCCTGCACTAGTTGGGAGAGATAATTATCCTTAATATTTGTCCAGAACCTTTTTCCTTTCTGAGATCTACAGGTTTCTGTTTCCCAGTCAATATCCGGGTAGTTGAAATCCCCCATTACAATCACTTCATTATGTTTTGCTACTTTGTCTATTTGTCCTAATAGCAGACTCTCATTCTCCTCTGTTATATTTGGTGGCTTATAGCAGACCCCCAATAATATTTTATTATTATTTTTTGCCCCCTCTATCTCTACCCACATGGACTCGACCCCCTCTTCTCCCTCTCCTATATCTTCCCTTAGTCTGGGCTTTAGACATGACTTTACATATAAGCAGACTCCTCCGCCTTTCCCCTGTTTCCGGTCCCTTCTAAATAAACTATAATCTAATAAATTTACCGCCCAGTCGTAGCTATCGTCTAGCCAAGTCTCTGTTATACCTACGATGTCATACCTCTCCTCCGATATAAGCGCCCGCAGCTCATTCGCCTTATTGGTCAGGCTTCTTGCGTTGGTCAGCATGCAAGATAAAATTTTGGGGTTATTTAGCTTCCTATTCTTCTCTAGCGATCTAACTGTACTATCCTCACCCCCCTCTCCACCCTCATTATATTCACTTCTCCCCTTCCCCCTTGCTTGCCTCACATCCCACCTATTTCCTTGGTCCCCCCCCCATCTCTAGTTTAAATACTCCTCCAACCTATTAGCCATCTTCTTCCCCAGCACCGCTGCACCCTCCCCATTGAGGTGCAGCCCGTCCCTACGGTAGAGCCTGTAGCCGACTGCGAAGTCAGCCCAGTTCTCCATGAACCCAAACCCTTCTGCCTTGCACCAACTCTTTAGCCACTTATTCACCTCCCTAACTTCCCGTTGGTGCTCCTGTGTGGCTCGCGGGATTGGTAGTATTTCTGAGAAAACTACTTTGGAGGTCCTTGCCCTAAGCTTCCTACCTAGGTCCCTGAAATCATTTTTAAGGACCCTCTATCTACCACTCACTTTGTCATTGGTGCCGATGTGGACCATGACCGCTGGGTCTTCGCCAGCCCCACCCAGTAACCTGTCAACCCGATCCGCGATGTGCCAGACTCGAGCGCCAGGGAGGCAGCACACCGTTCGGCGATCCCGGTCTTTGTGACAGATTGCCCTGTCTGTCCCCCTAATAATAGAATCACCCACTACCAGGACCTGTCTTGCCTGCCCTACACTTCCCCCCTCCCCCTCATTACTGGAGCATACACTCCCCCGGCGGTCAGAGGATCTGTCGTGCTCCAATAATGCCGGTTCTGAACCAGCCTTCCTATACTTCTTCCCTCTATCCCTCCTAACTGTTATCCAGCTCCCTGCCTGTTCAGCCTGCACTTCCCCTCTATGCTCCACCCCCAGTATTGACCCATTGAGTGTCTGCTCGGTGAGCAGCTAACTCCGTTCCATGTTGTCGATGCTCCTCAGTATCGCTATCTGAGCACTTAGATCCAGAATTTGGGCTTGCAAGTGCACGATATGCTCACATCTCTCGCAGCAGTATGGATCCTCGAGCGGTAGCTCACGGAATGCATACATTGCGCAAGATGTACACTGCACGGCTCCGGCCAAGATGGACGCCATTCTAAATATGGGGATACAGTCAGTATATATATACAAGTACAAAACACAATTATTTATATATAGGTGTATGGACGGGGATCAATTAGGGATGTGCAAGTGTATCAATTAGATATCGGCGGGGGATCAGTTAAGTATAGACGGGGGATCAATTAAGTATGGACCGGGGACTCAGCTGAGTAGGTCAGGTGGATTAATTAAGTATGGACGGTGTGTCAATTGACTATAGACTGGGGATCAATAAATATGGGCTGGGGAAATAATTAATTGTGGACTGGGGAATCAATCAATTAATTATGGACAGGGGGTTAATTAAATATGGATGGGGATAAGGCAAATAAATAGGGACTGGGGGATCAGTAAAAGTGGACAGGGGGAATCTATTAAATATGGACAAGGGGGATCAATTGATTATGGGCTGGGGGGGGCAATCAGTTAAATGTGGTCGGGGGATCAATTTAATATGGACGGGGGGTGGACGGGGGGGTCAATTTAAATGTGGTCAGGGGGATCAGTTAAATATGGACGGGGGGTTATCAGGGGATCAATTTAAATATGGACGGGGGGTGATCAATTAAATATGGTCTGGGGGATCACTAAAGATGGCCTGGGGAGTTGTATTAAATATGGATAGGGGGGAGATCGATCAAATATGGACAGGGGATTAATTTAAATAAGGCCGGGGGGGGAGCACTTAAATAAAATGCAATTACAATACAAATACAGTACAATACACGCTCGGGTTCAGTAGGGCCTCTTATCGCGGCCTCCTGCCCCTCACTCACCTCCTCTAGGGACGCTGCACGCTATCACAGCGCGCTCGCCCCTCCGGTCGTCTCTTACCGGTCCTCCTGGTCACCACCACCTAGCGCCCTCCGCCGGCCGGCGCTGCACGATATCACAGCGCTCTCTTGCGCTCGTTCCTCCGGTCGCCTCCTACCGGTCCTCCCGGTCCACTTGGTCACCTCCGCCTGGCTCCCTCGCCAGAGGGCCGCGAGCCGAGTCGGACCACGCCGCACGCCGCTCACCACAGCCACACCACAGCCCACGTGTTCACACCCCGCGCGCGCTCTCACTTCCGGTCACCTCCACGGTAGCGTTTAGATTGACTGGCCGGGCAGATCTGGCATTCTGCAGACTGGAAAAGCTGGGGAACAACCATTATATAAAATATGAAAAAATAGGAAAATATTAGCAATGTTCTGTAATGGTTAATTTTTACATAACACTGGTTCAATTTACTTGATATTAACCCGTTCATGATCTTGTGATTTTCTATCTTTGCACTTTAGTTTTTTTTCTCCTCTTTTTTCCAGAGCCATAACTTTTATATTTTTTCAATATAACCAAGGGCTTGTTTTTTGCAGGACAAGTTGTACTTTTGAATGACACCATTTTTTTGAAGTGCTACTTTAGTGAAGTAAAAATAATAAATTTAGGATTTTTTATCTTCGTTATTTTTTTATAGACTTTACATTTATCATATTGCGGGCTACAATTAAGATAGAGATGGGAGAGGCAGCATTTTGTTCAGAATTGTACAGGCTTTAATTCGACATGTCTTAACCAAGTTTGTTATTTTGTTTTCGAGGAGTCAAATTCTAAATTTTGATGGGCGATTTCGGGAAAACTGTGTTTTGTAAAAAAAAAAATAAAAAAATTGCGTATGTGTTACTTGTGTTATTGGTTACATTCCTTAAGGGATTCAAGTTGGTATTTCTGTAGGATCATATTTTGTTGTGTGATTTTCTAAATACAGTCTCATCCTAGTCATAGGTTTAATGCTAAACTAAAAGAATCAATATTTTAACACCTTTTTAATATACAGTTATACATGTAACAACTTTGTTTTTATTATTACTTCACTAGACATTTCCTTTTTCCAGTTTAAAAAAAAAATGAAAAAAATACAGTAAAATCGTCCAGCGATAAAATAAAACATTATGAATTAGTCTGAACAATTAATAGTACGTCTTTACACTGATCTTTTCTCAATAATTTGTTCTCCCTTCTGGGTGAAATGTAATCTTGTCCACAATCTCTTACTAACAATGGCCGTTTCCTTTTGTGTCAGTATGTACGCCTGTTATGGGGTTTGGGTCCACTTATGTTAATATCTGATTTTTGGTTACTTTCAAAATGTCTGCTTTCTTGGATACACAAAGGATGGTGATGGACCAGAAGGTGCTGAAAAATGGCTTTACTTCTTCATTGTCCTAGTCTTTGGAGAGTCCATTAGCCAGCAGCCACCAGTGCTGATCATACTCACAGGTCACATATCCAGTTATATCATCCATCGCCAATCTTGTGCCACCTTCAATCACTTCATGGACTTCACTGTCATTTCTGGATGAAAAAATCCTTGTTTATATTTTTGTTTCACTACATGGAATTAAAGTGTGGTATTGCTTAGTTCCTTTGATGGGTTCTGCTTTTTGTAACCAATGTTTTAACAAACTTTCCTCTTCTTCTTAGTCCTGGTTTGTACAGTACGTGAACTGGATGTTAGGAATATTTTTCTCACTCAGTTGGAAAAGTTGCATGGGTGTTAAAATTTGGTCTGAATGTGGTCTATGGAGGCTAGCTTGAGCTGCTAGACATTTCACCGTGCCTCCTAAACCATCACATACACCTTTTGCCAGGAGCTGAATGGCAAAAAAGTGCCATTCAGCTTTCACTCCAAAATGTTTCTTGTGATGGCATACAATTATAAGGTTTCTCCTATTTTTATACTGTGCAGAAGAGTCATCCGAGGAGTAGTAGACCTTGCTCAAACTTGTTAGGATGTCAGTTTTATCACTGAAATCAAATTTTTTTGGAACAAATGAACAGCTGTTGAATCATGAAGTAAGCACTCAGACATAAAATACATAAGTGTAGTTCTGATATCTGACTGTAAGCAGAGTCGGCTTATTAGTAATAAGTTATTACTATTCAGCTAAGCACTTATCGCACAGGGCGCTGAGGGAGACATTGCACGGACCAGCCCCTGAAACCAGCATCACTGAGGGGCGGCAAACAAAGCAGGGGAGAGTAGGGATGTCCCAGTCCCCTCCTTTTCGATGATCTTCGTTTCAGTGTGGAAAGGGAAGTGACAGCAGTTTCCACATTTTTGGGTTCACTGTTAAGCCCACGGCTGTGTGCAAATCCACTACTGATTGTACCTGGGACAAGTTGGTATGCCACTTGGTACTAAAGGTAATATCATCCAAATACACCGATACATACTTCTGATAAGGCTCTAACACTATGTCCATCAGCCTCTGGAACATGGCCGAGGCTGCATGTAACCCAAAAGGCAAGACGACCTAGTGATAGAGACCCTCCGGCGTTATGAAGGCTGACTCTGTCCGAGGCACCTGCCAGTAACCCGTGGTGAAGTACTGGGCCTGCCCCAGTCTCTCAATCAGCTCGTCCACCCAGGACATTGAATAAAGGTCAAATTTCAACACTTTATTACATTTTCAGAAGTCGTTACAAAATCATAACGATCCGTCCAGCTTCAGAACCAGTTACAATGGGGCTAGCCCGCTCCCTCCTGGACTCCTCGATAACTCCTAGCTGGAGCATTTGTTTTTCCTCAGCTGCGATGGCTTGTGTCTGGGCCTCTGTGACAATGTTATGTTGTATCACAGATGTTCGGCCAAGCAGTTCCGAAAATACATCCGTACTCTGCAGCACCAATTTCTGAGTCTCCCTTCGCTTCTGTTTAGAGAGTGTGTCACTTATATTTACCTCTCCCCTGGCCATTGTCGGAGGGTCCCCAGACGATACGACCGGAGTCGCATCCGTAATCATACATTCCCAGTCTTTCCTTGCTTATAGCAAATTTACGTGATATAGCTGTTTGGGTTTTCTCTTCCCAGGTTGATATACTCTCTAATTCATCTCCCCAACCTTTTCCCGGACTTCATATGGCCCTTGCCACTTGGCCATGAGCTTACTTTCTGCTGGGGGCACTAAGACTAATACCTGATCCTCTTGGACATTGACCATACCAGGGGTGCAACAAAGTGCCATTAGTTGCATAAGGATTAAAAGTGAATTTAGGCTGTGTACCCACGATGTGTTTTTCAAGCGTTTTTGCTGCGGAATTTTCCGCAGCGTAAACGCTTGGGAAACGCATGGTAAGCCTTCTGCCATTGTCCCCTATGCAATTCCGCACTTTCAATGCCCATGCTGCGGATTTTTCTGCAGCGTTTATGCTGCTCTCAAAAATCCGCAGCATGTCCATTAATTTTGCGGAAGCGCTGCGTTTTCGCCGCCATTGACTTGCATTAGAACGCGCCAATTCTGCAAGACTGCTTCTGTACATGCTTAATTGGCGCGTTGTAATGTCTGGATGGTACCCGAGTGTGGAGAAGAGAAGACTCTCATCCACACCCAGGTACCATAGAAACTGTAAAAAAAAGAATAAAATAAAAAATAAAGATTATATTCACCTACCGACAGCCCCCGGTCTCCTTCCCTGTGCTTGCCAGCAGACTGAAGGACCTGCGCTGACGTCACAGTCATGTGACAGCAGGTCTTTCAGTGCAGTGTCCTGCGATCAGCTGGCAGCCAGGAAGGAGCGCAGCAACACACGCCGGGCCATCGGAAAGTAAGTATCAAGGTTTATTTTTTTATTTTTAACCACTCTAAAGGTCACACTATATAAATCCATGCTGTTTGCATGGATTTATATAGTGTGACCTAGTTGTCAAGCACTTTCCAAGTGATGGTAAAATCGCTTTGAAAGCACTTGTCAATCCGCATGCGGAAACGCATGTGAATCCACATGTATTACGCTGGAAAAACGCATGTACAATTCGCATGGGTTTTTTCTGCCAGGGAGATGCAGAAATGCTGCAGAAATTTTCTGCTTCATTTCTGCATTGTGGGCATATAGCCTTAATGTAAATGATTAAGTAGCTGAATTTCCATTTTGGGGTAACAAACTCCTTTTGAGAGATTCCTTGCAGTTACTTTGCATGTTGATTTACTTTGTAAGGACACAAGTGCACACATTTCAGATTTTGTCACCTTTTTTCTGTGCAGATTTGTCACAAAACCTAAAGGGTTTCCCGATGCCAGGAAAGTGACTGAGAATCCTGACGTCTCCTGCACATGTTACTTGTTTGTGACTTGCAGGTTTGGTGAAGATATAATTCTGCAGGATGTCAATTCTGTCAGCGTTTTTGCTGCAGATTTCACCCACACTGATGAGTGGGGAAAAACTTCACCTATTTACAGCAAGAGATGGAGAAACCAAAAGCTTAATGTGTGCACACAGCCTAATAGACGTCATTACTAGTGTTGAGCGAGCATGCTCGACACTGCTCGTTACTCGCCCGAGCATCTCACTACTCGGGATGTTCGGCGAGCACCGAGCATTTCCGGGTTACTCGGGCGGGAGCTCGGGTCTCCGCCCTGCATGTTTGGCGCTCTTTACAGAGCCAATGAACATGCAGGGATTGCCAGCCAGTCACTGTAATGCCGCAGCCATGTTGTTTGTGGGCATTACAGTGATTGGCTGGCCGCCCAGCGTCACCTCGAGTATTTAAAACCGGGCGCCGCCATCTTGGACTCAGTCGCCCGGGATCACACAGTCTAGGGAAAGTGCTGCTGATTTAGGGAGAGATATATACTGCGAAATAGTTAGTGTAGGGTCTGTAAAAGCTGCCAGATCAAACAAACCGTCCTTCTCAGGACTAATATCCATCCCAGATATCAGGCAGGCAGGCAGGCTGTATAGGAAACGCAGTGGTTATACCAGCAAACGCTGCATTACAGTCCTGTATGCTCCTGCTGCTCAAATTGCTAGACTTAGCTCCAGGTCTCGGGGGCCAGGAAAAATCCTTTTTTTTTTTTTATCTAAACCCTCTTTTTTTCTCCGCTAGAAGTGGTGGAAGAGGAGATCCCATGTAGCGATGCCCAAATATTTGAACAGCCACGGCCACAGGAAGGCGACGCTGGCGCAATTTGTCACAAGAGGTGGACGATGACGAGACACAATTGCCACGAAGTGAGGAGGAGGATCGTGGTGCGGAAGTGGAAGAGGAGGACGTGGTGGATGATCTAGTAACTGACCCAAGGTGGCAGGAGGACACGCAGAGCGAGGCGAGCAGCACACAGGGGGAGGGAGGCAGAGCACCCCAACAGACAGGAAGAAGCAGTGTGGTGGCTGCACACAGAAGGCGGGCAACCGTTCCCCGTAACACCAACACGAGGGACGTTGCCAGTACAACCGGTAGGTCTTCCAGAGTCTGGAATTTTTTTAAAGACTCTGCTGATAACCCCAAAAAGGCCATTTGTACCACCTGCCATGCCAGTGCCAGCAGGGGTGACAAAAGTACCAGCCTGACCTCAACCAACATGATCAGGCACATGTCAGCAAAGCACCCGACTTTGTGGGGCGAACCCCAGGGTCCACGACCAGTGTCAGCGGGTGTCACCACTGCTTTTTCCGCCGTTGTGCATGTAAGAGAACCCCCTGTTGTGCGTGCAAGGCAATCCCCTGTCCATACTGCATGCAAAGATTCCCCCTCCTCTCAGTCTTCACTTGTTATGGCAGTTTCTCAAGAAACAGCATCAACGTCCACGTCAGCGTTCAATTGTCCTTATCCCAGACCTTTGAACGAAAGAGCAAATTCGCAGCCAACGCCCCACAGGCCACAGTCCTAAATTCGCACATTTCACGACTGCTTGCGTTGGAAATGCTGCCTTTTAGGCTGGTGGAGACGGAATCCTTCCGCAACCTTGTGGCGGTGGCCGTCCCTCGGTGC
The DNA here is from genome assembly GCF_046119375.1 of Phyllobates terribilis. Lineage (NCBI taxonomy): Eukaryota > Metazoa > Chordata > Amphibia > Anura > Dendrobatidae > Phyllobates > Phyllobates terribilis. Next base: position 4,801,360 of record NW_027362807.1, on the reverse strand, counting down.
TCGGTCCCCAGCCGACACTATTTTGCCCGGTGTGCCATCCCCGCACTACACAAGCATGTGTCCCAAAACATCTGCCGTGCCCTCAACAACGCAATTACTGGGAGAGTCCACCTGACAATGGACACATGGACAAGAGCTTGTGGCCAGGGACGGTACATCTCTCTGACGGCACACTGGGTAAACATAGTGGAAGCCGGGAACCAGTCGGACCTTGGGACGGAACACATCCTCTCCACATCGAGGATTGCGTGCCCTATGTCAGTCAGAGTTGCCCCCACAGTGTACAGCTCCTGATGATCATCCTCCTCATGTTCACCCTCCATCTCAGATATCACCGCATCAGTTACAAGCTGGAAGCACTGCCGTACTGCCTCCGCCAAGCAGCAACAGGCTGTGCTGAAACTCATAAACTTAGGTGATAAACCTCACAGTTGTGGACAGCTGTGAAAGAGCAGGCAGATCTGTGGCTGAGACCGCTGAACCTACATCCAGGCATGGTCGTGTGTGACAATGGCCGTAACCTGGTGGCGGCTCTGAGGCGAGATCACACACGTACCATGCCTGGGTCATGTGCTTAAGCTCGTGGTTCAGCGGTTTCTTAAATCGTACCCCGAGTTGCCAGATCTGCTCGTCGAAGTACGCCGCCTGTCAGCTCATTTTCAGAAGTCGGCTACAGCTTCCGCCGCCCTTGCTGTGTTGCAACAGCGTTTGCAGCTTCCGTCACACCGACTTGTGTGTGATGTCCCTGACGCGCCCCTGGGCCTGAGTCGCGCAGCGTTGCGCACGCGGGAGCCTACCCGGAGCCGGATCTGATAGGGGTAGTAGTCTCGTGGCGGTGACCCGGTCCGTGCCCAGGGAGTCAGACTAAGTGGCGGTGTATTAGCAGTAGATGTAGGACGACTACGCCACCCGTTGAATGCAGCTATGGAGCTGCCGCTGCAGGGCAGACCGCTGAGGCCGGTGGAAGTATGGTGCAGCGTGAATGGTATAACCCCCAACGGGAGGAGTATGGCCTCAGGGCAGCCGACGTGGATGATGGGGGTAGCAGGAACCACTCAGAGACGATGCGGTGTAGTTCAGGGTCTTTACTGGTGACAAAGATAGACCCTCCCGGAGTACTGGCTAGCGGTCGGGGCCTGGTCAGTCCTTGAGCAGATGGGATCCCCCTTGGCCAGGCGGAGTTGTAGGCCTCCCCAACTAATTGTACTCTTCTGGCTACCTTGCTAGAGGCGGGTAAAGGTAGCCCACGTCCCTGAGTGTACCGTGTGGTGCTCACCCGTATGGCTGGTGACTCGGGGCCTTCTAGTGGCTTCCGCTCCACGACGGCGGTGCTGGTCCCATGCGTGTGACCGTGCCTTCGGGTTTCTTGGCCAGAGGACCTGAAATCCCCTGCTGGGCGGTTTCTGCTGCTGGGTCAGGGTTAGTCCCCACAGCCTCGGACTCCAGGTCCGGTGGTAACTCTTCAATCAGGGCGAGCTCTTCAGCTGCCAGCCCCTGATTCCTTTTAGCACGACTTCCTCAGAGCTCCTGATCTTTCTTTCCTATAGCTGCTTCTCCTCTTCTCTCTCTACTCTTCTCTTCTCTTCTCTCTAACCCTGCCTCAGCCCCAGTTTTATATAGGGGAAGTTCTTCCCCTCCCAGGACTGGGCAGGAGGTGTGGCATGCATAGGATTCCTGACCAAGAGACCTCCCACCTGCTCTCAGACATAACATTGCTATTACTGTGGAGACCAGAGCCCTGGGGTGCCACATTCCCCCCTAGTGAAATTTAGTACTCCGGGACTAAACATACTTTTGTAAACATAACAAGGTGTAAACAAAAACAGTACAATAAAGAAAACACATTAGGATGGTCACGGCGTGTCCGCAACCGGGTGTAACTTTTGAGGAAAACAAGGGTGTCCATTTCACCAACACAGGGAGACGTAACCAGGTAGGGGTCTGTCCTGCCCCGAGTCCTTAACAGTCTTTTAGTCCGTCCTGGGTTACGCTCCAACTATATGCACAAAGGATTCCCGGTAAATCCACCAAAGACTCCTATAAATAACTAGAAACACATAATTATACACAAGCAACAATAAACAGGTAAACATTAATAAAACAGCTTGAACATTTAGATCCTCCACCGTATGGGCAACTGGCCTCTAGTGACCCTAGTGGACCTACGGAGCTGGTTGACTGGTCCTGAGCTACAGGGTATAGGAGCTGTCAAGGGTAAACTGGGCAGCCGTCTACGGACTCTTTGGGTCACTAGGGGTATGGCAGGCTCACTATAAGCAGAGGGTTGATTTTCCTGGTCTGCTTGTGTGGGGCCTTCTGCCTCCTGGACCGGCTGTTCTTCCCGCTCTACCTGTGTCTCCTTAGGCACTTGGGATGCTGGTTGGAGGAACGTGAGGACGGGTACCACAACAGCACCATTGACTTGAGTCCAAGACCGAGGGAAGTCTCCGAGCACAGTACTAACCCTATCTTCCCTTTCCTCTACGGGTCGAGGGTCCTCTTGTTCCTCTTCAGGGTTCCGTAGCTGTTCGGGACACTTCTTCAGGTGATCCCGGGATACAATGGCTGTGGTTTCCCCTCCGTCTTTACTGATCGTACAGATCTTTGGGTTGTCGTGGCTTGAGGGCAGTACGGTGTACGGGTCCTTCTCCCACTGGTCGTCCAACTTGTGGAGCCGTCTTTTCCTCTTCAAGACCTGCTCTCCGGGCACCAGGGGAACAGCGGGAGCATACTGGTTGTAAGTTTTCTCTTGTCTTTCCCTAGCTTGACAGAGACTACGCTCCACGCTCTCCTGTACTTTTCGGTACTGCTGCTGCCTCTCTGTGTCCCAGTCTGCTTCTGGTGAAGTGTCCTCGGGTGTCAGGACTCCCATCTCCAGATCAACAGGAAGCTTACCAGGTCTTGCCCTCATCAGGTAAGCCGGGGTACAGTTGGTGGAACCTACAGGGATGTGGTTGTATAGGTCCACCAGGTCGGGCAGCTTCTCAGGCCACAGACTGCGTTCCTCCAGGGGCAATGTTTTCAGAAGATCTATCACCACCTGGTTCATTTTCTCACAAAGTCCATTAGTTTGCGGGTGATAGGGTGTTGTTCTTATCTTCCGGCAGCCATACAGGGTGCAGAACTCCTGGAAGACCTCCGCTTCAAAGGCAGGCCCCTGGTCCGTCAGCACCTGCTCCGGGTATCCGTGCGGACGGCAGAAGTGCTGCTGGAAGGCTCTAGCTGCTGTTTGAGCCGTTAAGTCCTTGACGGGGACGACAACCAAGAACCGGGAGTAGTGATCCACGATGGTTAACGCGTAGACGTAGCCACTTCTGCTTGGGGTCAGTTTTACATGATCCAAGGCTACCAGTTCCAACGGCTGTCTGGTGATGATGGACCGCAGGGGAGTCTTCTGGCTGGCACGGTCCCTCCTTCTTAGGTTGCATGGGCCACAGTCTCTGCACCACCTCTCGATGGTTCCTCTCATGCCTACCCAATGGAACCGCCCGCGCAGCAGGAACTCCAGCTTCTTCCATCCGAAATGTCCAGCTCCGTCGTGGTATGCCTCCATCACCATAGCTGCGTCTCTTCTTGGCACCACTACTTGCCAGATTAGTTCATGCGTCCGGGAGTTAACCATTCTGCGGCACAACTTCCCTTTGTAAAGGAACAGTCGACTCTTCTCAGCCCACAGTTGTTTGGCTTCCTCCGGAGCGTCCGGGTCAAGGCGTGCATCTGGCCGAGTCAGCATCTCCTTTACCAGTCGGACGGCAGGGTCACTGTCTTGCGTCTCCACCCAGTTGTAATGAGGTAAGGGGTTGAACGTAGCGGATTGCTTACTCCTTACACGGTGGGAATACTGGATAGTTCCATGACGGTGGAACGCGGGGAGCTCAACTTCTTCCAGTCCCTCTGAATCTTCCCCTACGTCCGGTAGGTTTGGCATCCTGGACAGGGCGTCCGCGTTGGTATTGGAGCGTCCTGCCCGGTATTTGATTGTAAACTCATAGTTGGACAAGCGGGCCATCCATCTCTGCTCTAGGGCACCGAGTCTTGCAGTGTCCAGGTGTGTCAACGGGTTGTTATCCGTGTACACGGTGAACCGGGAAGAAGCGAGGTAGTGCTTAAAGCGTTCGGTGACTGCCCACACCACTGCCAGGAACTCTAGCTTAAATGAGCTGTAATTCTCAGGGTTTCTTTCGGTGGGTCGCAGTTTTCGGCTGGCGTAAGCAATTACCCTTTCTTTCCCCTGCTGGATCTGGGACAGTACGGCTCCTAGCCCGATGTTACTGGCGTCGGTGTAGAGGATAAAGGGCTGGCTATAATCAGGGTACGCCAGGATTTCATCCCCCGTCAGGGCCATCTTCAGCTGGCGGAAGGACTCTTCTTCCAGCTTCTCCCATCTGAAGGGTGGCTTCTGGTTCTTGGCCTTCCTGGACTGGCCTATCAGGAGGTCCTGCATAGGAGCTGCCTTTTTGGTGAAACCGGGAATGAACCTTCGGTAGTAGCCTACCAACCCGAGGAACTGCCTCACTTCCTTTACGCTGGAGGGGCTTGGCCATTCCTTAATTGCGGTGATCTTATCAGGGTCGGGAGCCACTCCGTCAGCACTCACCACGTGTCCCAGGTACTGCACCTTTGGCTTCAGGAGGTGACACTTGGAGGGTTTCACCTTTAGGCCGTAACTTGCCAGAGCTTCGAACACTTCCGCCAGGTGTTTCAGGTGGTCCTCGTAGGTCTTGGAGTAGACGATGACATCGTCCAGGTATAACAGGACCGTCTCAAAGTTTCGGTGTCCCAGACAGCATTCCATCAATCGCTGGAAGGTTCCTGGTGCGTTGCAGAGTCCAAACGGCATGCAGGTAAACTCTCTAAGTCCCATCGGGGTGGTGAATGCGGTCTTCTCCCGATCCGCCTCTGCTACAGGAACCTGCCAGTACCCGCTAGTGAGATCCAAGGTGGAGAAGAAGTTAGCAGATTTTAAAGCAGCCAAAGACTCCTCTATTCTTGGTAAGGGGTACGCATCTTTGTGTGTGATACGGTTAATTTTCCGGTAATCTACACACATTCTCATGGTGTTGTCTTTCTTTTTGACCAAGACTAGTGGAGCTGCCCAGGGGCTACAGCTATCCCTGATTACCCCAGCCTCCTTCATGTCTCTAAGCATCCCCTTGGCATGTTGGTAGTGTGCAGGGGGTACGGGTCGATACCTCTCTTTTATGGGAGGATGGTCTCCCGTGGGGATGTGGTGTTCTACCCCCTTGACTCGCCCGAAGTCTAACGGGTGTTTACTAAACACTCTCTCGTACTCTTGAACCACCCGGTAGACTCCCTGTTTCTGGTGGGAGGGAGTGGAGTCAGTACCCAAATGTAGTTGCTGACACCAATCCTCCATTATTTTCTTAGAGCAGTTACCTTCCTCCGGATGAGATGGAGGCAAGGGTTCCACAGACTGTATAGAATTTTGGTTGATAGTATATAATTTGGCTAGCGTAGCATACCGGGGCAGGTATACTTCCCTTTTCCCGATATTTATTATGCGAACGGGCACCCTCCCATGGCGTACATCAACTACCCCCGGGCTGTCAAAATGGTGGGCCTACTGTCTGAGTAGACTGGTTCTACCATGGCCTGGTAATCTCTACCTCTCAGACCAATAGCTGCCCGGCACCAAATCATCATTTCACTTTTCGGGGGCATGGCAATAGGGAAAGGGTCACACATTCTTACGCTACCAATCTCACCGCCGGAGAGTTCCACTTGTTGCCGTCGCATCAGTGCCCGGATCTCTTTCTGGAGCACTCGCTGCTGGCCGGAGCTGGCGTTCTTGGCAACCTGCTGTAAAATGAAAATCACCTCTGCAAGACAATTTTCAATCACATTAGTTCCTAGAGTTATCTTTGGGTGACTCTTGCGCTTGTCAATGTCTACAATGATCAGTCCCTGTGCTGCCAGTTCGACTCTACCGATTTTAATGGTCATCTCTTTAAATCCGATCTGCGGCACGGGTTGACCATTGCTGGCGATGATACTCAAGTCGTCGTCAGGGTAGCGGGTTATATCCGAGTCATTCCAGTACTGCTTGAAGAGCACGTACGGGATGGTGGTGACCTGTGACCCGGTGTCCAGTAGGGCACTCATAGGAATGCCATCCAGTACCACAGGCAAGACTGGACGTCCTCCCACATATTTGTCGCGCCAGTTCGATGGGCCTGGTGATCTTTTTCCTGGGGGTTGGCCCTCTACCCCAGGTTGTGCCAGTTTAAAGGACAGTACCTTGCCATATGTCCGGGTTGATTGCAGCGGCGGCAGATGGGTTGTCCGTCCTCGTTGTATCGGTCGCTGGGTCTTCCTCTGGCCGGTGGGGTCCTCCTTGGTCGACGCCACGGGATGTCCTCCGGTCCGGATGCCAGCTGGATCTTCCCTGGAGCAGAAACCTGTAAAGACTGCACAGTTCGGGTTAGCGCAGCAACGCTTTTAGCTAGCTCTTGGACCTGATGGTGCAGGTCTGGAGCCGGGTCATTGTTCAAAGCCTGCGCATCAGCCCCCACAGGCCCTGCCGACAAGGGCGCCGCCTCCTGGTGGTAAGTGATAGCTGGGCGCCTGTGGGTCACAACGCCACCCGGTGCCGGTTCTCGGAGCACCCGGATGGCTCTGTCCTTGAACTGTGCAAAGTCCAGATGAGGATCCTGTAAGGCTATGGCCCGCAACTGGGTTCGGTGGACATTGCAATATAGTCCCTCTATAAATTGTTCGGTCAACAGCCTGTCCTCGTTTCCCACGCTGTCGGGGTCGGTCTGCTTAATGGCTCTCAGGGCCTCTTGTAGGTTCAGGGCATAGTCCCTTATACTCTCATGTGCTCACTGCTTGCACCCATAGAATTTAAGCTTAATCTCGGCTGAGGTGCGGGTATCAAAGGTGTCCCTCAGCCGGGTTAGTATCCCTGCGACAGTCCTCCTCCCAGGTGGCCAGGACTTTACCTCCCTTTGGGCTGCCCCGGTTAGTTGGGCCACCAGGATGCTCACTTTTTGCTCTTCTGTGAGGGGGTACACCTGGAATAGGCTATCCAGCTTTTCTCTAAAGTCATTCAGGGTATGTGACTCCCCTGAGTATTGGGGTAGCCAGGCTGCTCCCGGGATATAGGGCATGGTGAAAGGCATGACTGCAGCAGCGCTGGCGCTGGCGGGGGTTGAGGCAGTGAAGCTCTCCTCCGTATCCGACATCTTCCTCCCCCCTAGTGGACCGTGGCCTACCTTGCGATGATCCTCTTCCGTAGGCCGCGGCTCCGCAGTGGATCGTCAGGGTTGAGGACCTTCCGTCGCGCTCCTGTGACGTCGGCGTCTGCTGGGCTCCTTCCAGGACCTTACGCAACGTCCGGACGTGAGGCGGGGCTTCAGTTCTCGCGCGCTTTCGGAGTCCACGCCCCTCTTCTTCCCACGCGGCGTCTTCAAGATGGCGTCCAACGGCGGGAAAACTCCACGGATGGCGGGAAGAAGGCAGAAGATGGCGCCGGATGGCGGGAAAACTTCGCGGATGGTGGGAAGAAGGTAGAAGATGGCGCCGGATGGCGGGAAACTTCACCACTGGTAAGTTTGAACAGTCTTTTTCAGGCACGCAGTACCCGGTGGTTGCGGGCACGTAATCCTGCCGACTACGCCAAAAGTTGACGCGCCCCTGGGCCTGAGTCGCGCAGCGTTGCGCACGCGGGAGCCTACCCGGAGCCGGATCTGATAGGGGTAGTAGTCTCGTGGCGGTGACCCGGTCCGTGCCCAGGGAGTCAGACTAAGTGGCGGTGTATTAGCAGTAGATGTAGGACGACTACGCCACCCGTTGAATGCAGCTATGGAGCTGCCGCTGCAGGGCAGACCGCTGAGGCCGGTGGAAGGATGGTGCAGCGTGGATGGTATAACCCCCAACGGGAGGGGTATGGCCTCAGGGCAGCCGACGTGGATGATGGGGGTAGCAGGAACCACTCAGAGACGATGCGGTGTAGTTCAGGGTCTTTACTGGTGACAAAGATAGACCCTCCCGGAGTACTGGCTAGCGGTCGGGGCCTGGTCAGTCCTTGAGCAGATGGGATACCCCTTGGCCAGGCAAAGTTGTAGGCCTCCCCAACTAATTGTACTCTTCTGGCTACCTTGCTAGAGGCGGGTAAAGGTAGCCCACGTCCCTGAGTGTACCGTGTGGTGCTCACCCGTATGGCCGGTGACTCGGGGCCTTCTAGTGGCTTCCGCTCCACGACGGCGGTGCTGGTCCCACGCGTGTGACCGTGCCTTCGGGTTTCTTGGCCAGAGGACCTGAAATCCCCTGCCGGTCGGTTTCTGCTGCTGGGTCAGGGTTAGTCCCCACAGCCTCGGACTCCGGGTCCGGTGGTAACTCTTCAATCAGGGCGAGCTCTTCAGCTGCCAGCCCCTGATTCCTTTTAGCACGACTTCCTCAGAGCTCCTGATCTTTCTTTCCTATAGCTGCTTCTCCTCTTCTCTCTCTACTCTTCTCTTCTCTCTAACCCTGCCTCAGCCCCAGTTTTATATAGGGGAAGTTCTTCCCCTCCCAGGACTGGGCAGGAGGTGTGGCATGCATAGGATTCCTGACCAAGAGACCTCCCACCTGCTCTCAGACATAACATTGCTATTACTGTGGAGACCAGACCCCTGGGGTGCCACATCCCTACACGTTGGAACTTTACCCTCCACATGTTGCAAAGGATTTGTGAGCAGAAGAGAGCAGTTGTAGAGTACCAGCTGCAACAAGGCCGTCGATATTCAGGTCAGACTCCACACATAAGACCTCAGGAGTGGACCTGGATGTCTGACATATGTACCATCCTGACAATCTTTGAGGAGTCCACCAAGATGGTGAGTGGCGATGACGCCATCATTAGCGTCAGCATCCCACTTGTCTGTCTTTTGCAACGCACTCTGCAGAGAATTAAAGAGGAGGCATTGCAGCCAGAGTATGATGAGATGGATCAAGAAGCCGTAGCGGGCGATTACACACAGCCCAGCCTCATCTCATCCCAATGTGCATTGGGGGACCATGAGGGAGAGGAGGAGGAGGAAGAAAAACAGGAGCTGGTATCATGTTCTTTAGACTGTAGTACCTGTACAACTGTCATATCATCGGTTTAGCGTGGGTGGCCTGAGGAGGAGGAGGAGAGCATGGTCAGTCGTGATCTTGGTGAGCACACGGAAGTCTTGCCCGTTACCAGTCTGGCACGCATGGCTGACTTTATGTTACGCTGCCTTAACCGTGACCCTCGCGTTGTCAAAATGTTGGGTGACAGTCATTACTGGTTGGTGACACTTTTAGACCCCCGCTACAAGGAGAACTTTCACTCTCTTATTCCTGAGGTGGAGAGGGCTACAAAAATGGGGCAGTACCAGAAGGCTCTTGCTGCAGAACTGTTAAAAAAAAAATTCCCATCTGAACACGCTAGCGGCAGAGGTCACAGTTGGTTGCCCAACCAAGGCGTACAGGCGAGCGAGACGCAACTCCAATCCAGCAGAGGCAGGGGAACACTGTCAAAGTTCTGGGACAGTTTTCTGAGACCCACCCAATTTACAGGCCCTGAGGCTCAGGGTACTCTCACAAGGAGTGGAAAGTTTCAAAAGATGGTGAGGGGGAGTACCTTGCCGACCGTACCAGCGTCCTCCGTGATTCCTCTGTGCCTTTTAATTATTGGGTATCCAAGCTGGACACTTGGAATGAACTTTCTCTGTATGCCTTGGAGGTCCTGGCCTTCCCTGCCGCTAGCGTGTTATCGGAGCGTGTTTTTAGTGCCGCTGGGGGAATTATAACTGATAAGTGTTAGAACTCTCCTGTTAGGTTTTTTCTAGTTTGCTTGTCACATGACCTTTTTTGCCTATTTAAACCTGCTCCGCCCTTCTGGCCTTGCTGGACTTCATTGTAATTTCAACTCTTTATCTAGCCAGGTGCTTTGTTACCTTACTCCGTCAGTTTAGCTAGGTCTCTTGACCTCTATTTTCTATGTTGTTTTGTTTGTCCTTTTCTGCTACAATTTCTGTTAGGAGGTGTCCATCTTACTCCCAGTCCCTAGTTCTTGTAGGGATCCCTCCCTCACATCTATAGGTCTTCGTACAGACTAGCTGAGGACTTTAGCGGGTCTGATCACAGGATCAGGTTCCTCGCTACAACGTAGCGGGTTAAGCTTAGTTCTATTGTAGGGACAGATCTCCTTTCTTTCCTTAGTGCTTGTAGCAGATCATAACAGTAAGTCCAGCCCAAAAATATCTCTTAAGGAAAGACTTCCCATTTCCATCATGGTGTCGGTTCAGGATTTGGCTCAACGCCTGCAGGGACTCTCTCTGGAGGTGGTCGAGCTCCAACAACACGTGAGTAGCTGTTCTGGAGCACATTTTGTGGAGCCAAAGGTACGTTTGCCTGATTTATATTTTGGTGATCAAGAAGATTTTTTTTCCTTTTAAAAATGCTTGTTTATTATATTTTCGTTTGAGACCCAGATCGCATAGGGTTCATAATGTCACTTTTGCGCAAAGAACCTCAGGGATGGGCCTTTTCTCTCCAACCTAGTGATCCATGCTTTAGATCAGTGGATAGTTTTTTTTCTCCTTTGGGTCTGTTGTATGATGATCCTGATCGTGTCTCATCAGCTGAGACTGAATTGAGACGTTTGAGGCAGGGATCAGGTAATGTGGAAAAATATTGTTCTCACTTACGTCGGTGGTCTGCCCAGGTGGGGTGGAACGATTCAGCTTTGAAAAGTTTGTTTCTTGCGGGGCTAGGTGAAAGGGTTAAGGATCTGCTGATTGCTTATCCCACACCTGGAAACTTGCAGGAGGCAATGCAATTAGCTATATGGGTGGACAGGAGACTGCGTGCAAGGGTTAATGAGAGTAAAACCTCTGCCATGTCAGCTCCGAGTCTTGAGAGGGTCTGTACTGACATTGGAGAGCCGATGGAGATTGGGGCGATGGCACCCCGCTCTCAGGAAAAAGACCGCAGGTTTTCTGAAGGTTTGTGCTTTTATTGCGGAAAATCTGATCATTTCATTAAGAATTGTGTGCTTCGTATGAACAATGAAAAAAAAAAGGTCAGTTACGCCCATATAGCCTGTTTAAATACTAAGCGGGTATTCCTATCTGCTACTACCGTTGCTCAGGAAGAATTAATTGAATTTCGGGTATTTGTGGATTGTGGTTCTACTCTGAATGTGATTGATGGGGGGATTCTTGGAAAAACTTAAATTAAAACCCAAACCTTTGTCATCCCCTATTGCTGTGGTTTCCGTCGATGGCTCTCCCTTGAAGAGTGTTACTCACAAGGTCTGTGAATTTCCCCTCACTATTAATGGTGTTCACCAAGAGAATTTGGATTTGGTAGTATTAAATAATTTGCCTTGTCCAGTAGTTTTGGGGTTGCCCTGGTTAAAATTGTACAATCCTGTACTGGATTGGTCTACCAATGAAATTAAGTCCTGGAGCCCTAAGTGTTATGACAAGTGTTGTAACGGACGTATTGCTGCGGTGGAAAAGGGGAATTACCTGTACCTATTTAGGATTTTTGGAGAGTTTTTTCTGAGGATGAGTCACAAATTTTGCCTCCCCATAGAGACTATGATTGTACCATTGAATTTGTCCATGGAGCGACTCTTCCTAAAAGTCGTTTATTTAATCTTACTATTCCTGAGAGAAAGGCTTTGGAGGAATACATACAAACGAGCTTGGCCGCCGGTCACATTAGGCCTTCCAAGTCTCCTGTGGCTGTTGGATTTTTTTTTGTTTAAAAAAAGGACGGCGGTTTACGTCCTTGTCTGGATTTTCGTGAGATTAATAAAATTACTGTACGCAATCCTTACCCACTGCCATTGATTCCTGATTTGTTTAACCAGTTAGTGGGGGCCAAGTGGTTCTCTAAAATTGATGTCCGGGGGGCATACAATTTGTTGCGCATGAAGGACGGTGATGAATGGAAGACTGCTTTTAACACTCCTGTGGGTCATTTTGAGAATCTGGTTATGCCTTTCGGTCTTACCAATGCACCAGCATTTTTTCAGAATCTTATTAATGACATCCTTAGACCTTTGATCGGCAAAAATTTGGTTGTGTATTTGGATGACATTTTGATTTATTCAACGGATCTGGAGTCTCATTGGCGGAGCGTACGTGAGGTATTACAGTTATTAATTGACAATTCGCTTTTTGCTAAGCTGGAGAAATGTGAGTTCGCTGTACAGAGAATTAGTTTTTTGGGCTACATTATCTCCAGCGAGGGCTTTGAGATGGACCCGGTGAAAGTTCAAGCTGTGCAGGAATGGCCTAGGTCTATTGGTTTGAAATCGATACAGAGGTTTTTGGGTTTCGCCAATTAATACAGAAAATTCATTAAAAATTTTTCTATTATTGTCAAACCACTGACCGATCTCACCAGGAAAGGTGCTAATGCGGTTCAGTGGACTACTGAGGCCATTGAAGCTTTTGTGTTTCTAAAGGAGAGGTTCAGCTCTGCTCCCATCCTTATGCAGCCTGATGTGACTAAGCCGTTTTTGGTTGAGGTTGATGCTTCTTCGGTGGGGGTTGGTGCGGTGTTGTCTCAGAAAAACAAGGATGGAGTACATCCCTGTGCTTTTTTTTCAAAAAAATTTTCTGAGACTGAACTTAATTACGATATTGGTAATCGGGAATTGTTGGCTATTAAACTCGCATTTGAACACTGGCGTCATCTCTTGGAAGGTGCTGAATTTCCCATTCAGGTTTTCACTGATCATAAAAATCTGATCTATCTTGATGCTGCCAAGCGCTTGAATGCCCGTCAGGCTAGGGGGGCACTTTTTTTCTCGCGGTTTAATTTTTCTGTTACTTACATCCCGGGTACCAAGAATGTTAAAGCTGATGCTTTGTCTCGCAGCTCATCTCCCATGGTCGGTGCTGAGGAGGAGCAGAGCATTTTACAAGAAGGTGTTGTGATTGCTGCATTGGACTCCGTTTTGGAAGATGAGATTCTTAAAGCACAGGAGAATGCCCCATCTAACACTCCCCATGGGAGGTTGTTTGTGCCTAGGACCTTTAGGAGAGATTTGTTTGTTGAGTGTCATGAGTCTCGGTTGGCAGGTCATCCAGGAATTTCTGAGACCAAGAGACTTGTGGGTCGCAGTTTTTGGTGGCCTGGATGGCAGAAGGAAGTTATTAAGTGGGTGCGTCAATGTACTGTGTGTGCTAGATCTAAGTCTTCACATGCTCCTGCTGCGGGATTGCTTTGCCCTCTGGAGGTTCCTAGTGCACCTTGGACACATCTGGCTATGGACTTTATTACTGACCTTCCCCCCTCTGAGGGATTCACGGTCATCTGGGTGGTCGTGGACCGTTTTAGCAAGATGTGTCACTTGGTTCCCTTCATCAAACTGCCCTGCGCTAAGACACTCGCTAAGGCCTTTGTCAAGGAGATTGTGAGACTCCATGGCCTTCCTACTGATATTGTTTCTGATAGGGGACCTCAGTTCGTGGCTCGTTTTTGGCGTGCCTTTTGTGACAGGTTGGGAGTTCATTTGTCATCTTCATCTGGATATCATCCTGAGTCTAATGGCCAGACAGAAAGGAAGAACCAGGATGTTGAGCAGTTCTTGCATTGTTTCGTGGCAGACAATCAAGAGGGGTGGTCTGAGTTTCTGCCACTTGCTGAATTTGCTCTTCACAACCATACATCCTCTTCTGCTGGGTGTTCGCCTTTTTTTTGTTGTTCTAGGAGACATCCGTCTTTTGGGTCATTCTCCAAATTGGTATCGGCTGTGCCTGAGGAGGAGAGTTTTTCCGGTGATTTGGAAAGAGTTTGGACGGATGTGCGTGGTAATCTGCAGGAAGCTAACAAAAAATCTAAGAGGTACTTTGACAGGAAACGTCAAAAGGTTTTGTTTACGGCTGGTGACATGGTTTGGTTGTCCTCTAAGAATCTGCGGTTGAGGATTCCTTCTAAAAAATTGGGTCCCAAGTTTGTAGTGCCCTTTAAGGTGCTTCAGGTAGTTAACCAATCTGCTGTTAGGTTGGAGATTCCCACCTCCTGGAAGATTAATCCGGTGTTCCATGTTTCTCTATTGAAAAAAGCTGATGTATCTGATAGAGACGCCACTGCCACTGTTCCTCTGGTGGTGGAGGACGGGGAATATGAAATTTCCCGCATCCTTAATTCTAGACGGTATAGAGGGAGTTTGCAGTATCTCATCCCTTGGAAGGGTTTCGGTCCCGAGGATAACTCATGGGTGAGGGCGGATGATGTTTCTGCTTCCAAACTTGTCAGAGCATTTCACAGGAGGTTTCCTGATAAGCCTGGGCCTAGGGGATCCGGAGGATCCTCATAGAAGAGGGGGTACTGTTAGAACTCTCCTGTTGGGTTTTTTCTAGTTTGCTGGTCACATGACCTTTTTTGCCTATTTAAACCTGCTCTGCCCTTCTGGCCTTGCTGGACTTCATTGTAATTTCAACTCTTTATCTAGCCAGGTGCTTTGTTACCTTACTCCGTCAGTTTAGCTAGGTCTCTTGACCTCTATTTTCTATGTTGTTTTGTTTGTCCTTTTCTGCTACAATTTCTGTTAGGAGGTGTCCATCTTACTCCCAGTCCCTAGTTCTTGTAGGGATCCCTCCCTCACATCTATAGGTCTTCATACAGACTAGCTGAGGACTTTAGCAGGTCTGATCACAGGATCAGGTTCCCCGTTACATCGTAGGGATTAAGCTTAGTTCTATTGTAGGGACAGATCTCCTGTCTTTCCTTAGTGCTTGTAGCAGATCATAACAATAAACGCACTCAGCCATGTGAGGATTTTTTTTTTTTTTCAGAACGAGTTGTAGTTTTGAATGATGCAATTAATTTTGCTATAAAACATACATTATAAAAGAGGCAGCCATACTTACCAATACCTAGTCGCAATACTAATATACTACGGGATGTATCAGCCCTCAGGTGGAGACAGAGCTGGTGCAAAATACTAATGAAATAACCACTCTCACACCTACCATTTTTTTTTTGGACCATAAGACGCACCTAGGTTTTAGAGGAGAAAAAAAAAATTGAAGCAAAAAACATGTTCATGATGCACTTTTAAGGGGGAGGAGGTCTTCTTCTGACACTGGTATAGGGGTAATGTCCCCCAATTCTGACAATATCCCCCATCCTGGTATGTATGCATGGCACCCCTAATCCCTATCCTGGTGTGCATGGCACCCCTAATCCCTTTCCTGGTGTGCATGGCACCCCTAATCCCTTTCCTGGTGTGCATGGCACCCTTAATCCCTGTCCTGGTATGTATGGCACCCCTCATTCCTGTCTTGGTATGCATGGCACCCCTCATCCCTGTCCTGGTATGCATGGCACCCATCATCCCTGTCCTGGTATGCATGGCACCCCTCATCCCTGTCCTGGTATGCATGGCACCCCTCATCCCTTTCCTGGTATGCATGGCAACCCTCATCCCTGTCCTGGTATGCATGGCACCCCTCATCCCTGTCCTGGTATGCATGGCACCCCTCATCCCTGTCCTGGTATGCATGGCACCCCTCATCCCTGTCCTGGTATGCATGGCACCCCTCATCCCTGTCCTGGTATGCATGGCACCCCTCATCCCTGTCCTGGTATGCATGGCACCCCTCATCCCTGTCCTGGTATGCATGGCACCCCTCATCCCTGTCCTGGTATGCATAGCACCCCTCATCCCTGTCCTGGTATGCATGGCACCCCTCATCCCTGTCCTGGTATGCATGGCACCCCTCATCCCCGTCCTTGTATCCATGGCACAGCAATCCCCATCCTGGTATGCATGGCACAGCAGTCCCCATCCTGGTATGCATGGCACCCCTAATCCCTATCCTGTTATGTATGACCCCCTCATCTTTATCCTGTTACATATGCCCCCATCATCTTTATCCTGGTATGTATGGCCCGCTCATCTTTATTCTGGTTTGTATGGCCCCCTCATCTTTATCCTGGTTTGTATGGCCCCCTCATCCTTATCCTAGTATGCATGGTCCCCGTAATCCCCATCATGCTGCACATATAAAAAAATAAATATATAAACACTCCTACTCACCTTTCTTCTCTCCTCCAGCGCTGACGCCTGTCTGCCCGCACTGATCTCCCCATGTGAGCCGCGCATGGCGTCACTGCCATGCGCGGCTCACAAGGAGAGATCAGCTGTCGGAAGTCACTGCTCCCTGCGCCGGGACTGTGTGCGCGGGGATCAGTGACTTCATGCTCCTTCATAGCCGGCACACAGCTTAGCCGCGCTGCGGCTCCTGCTGCTGCCGGGTTATCTCGTGTGCCCGCTTATTAAAGGGCATGAATATTCACCCCCTCCCCACGCCCATGGGCATGGAGAGAGGTTAAATATTCATGCCCTTTAACAGCGGGCACAGGCGATTCCGGCAGCAGCTGCGGCTACACTGTGTGCTGCTATTAAGGAGCATGAATATTCAGTGTTCCCCATGGGCGTGGGGAGCAGTGAATATTCATTTTCTTTAGCAGCGGGGACAGCGTAGGCTGCTGCCTCCTGTGCCCCGCTCCTCCACCGCTACAGCTCCCCACAGCACAGTATATATACTCACCCCTCCCCAACATTCGGACTATAAGATGCACCCCCCATTTTCCTCCAAAATTTTGGAGGAAAAAAATGCGTCTTATAGTCTGAAAAATACGGTACTATTCATGTAGGGGATTAGAAATGCACAGGATAAGGCTTGTATAGGGCGCCAGTCACACAGATACATGTAGTGCAACATGCCAACTTGCAGCCTATTAGTGATGCCAAAGCTATTACAGAATTTCCCCAAAAATGAGCCCTAGCATGATTTTACAGGATTTTTGGAGGATGCTTGACATATAGGCCCTACTCCAAAAATAAACCTTAGTTAGTCAGGGCTGGCGTTAGGAGAGGGGAGCAACTGGGCAATTTATCAGGGCCCCTACTCTTTGGGGCTCCCTAAGCATTTCTATTCCAAGGCTGCTTAAGGACCTTTGGTGACATCACAGTCATGTGACCATAATGTCAGCAAAGGTTCTTGAACTGTGGGAGCCTAGAGTAACTGAAGAGTAGATAGACTGGTATGTAGGGGGGGAGACTGGACAATTTCTCTAGGTTCCCACTCTGAGGCCCTCAGCGTTTCCATTCCAAGGTTCAGACTACTTAAGGACCTTTGGAGAAATCACTGTCCTATGACCCTGATGTCACCAAAGGTCTTTTAACAGAGGAAGTCTAGAGGAGCTGAGACAGGCTGGTATGTATGTGCAGTGTGTGTGTCTGTGTATATTCTTGTGTATGTGCAATGTGTGTGATATGACATGATTATTATATATGGATAAATGAAGACATTCCCTGAAAATAAGCCCTAACCCATCTTTTTGAGCAAAAAATGATATAAGACCTTGTCTTATTTTCTGTAAAAGATGCTAGATCAGGCGGTCTGCCGAGCACTATATATGTGCACCCTACAAGAACAGACACATGGTTTCCACCAACACTACAAAAGCCTGGCTGCATCCTGCAAGGATGGAAAATTATGTAAGGTATTAGTTAATATTTTGACCAAAATATGTAAGCCTGCACCTACGTCAGGGGTCCTCATTGTCTTTCCAGCGAAAAGACAATATAACGTATTGGAAAACCAGATTTAACGCTGGCAGTAAAATGTTTTACCTCATAGAAAGAATCCACCTCGATCCCATGCTGTCCTGTCTGTATACTTGCTTTTGCTTCATTCTCTGCCCAGGAGCTGTGGTTCCTGCACAGTCAGACAGCCATTACACAGTATACGATTATCTCCACACATTATATTTTTACACATCCAATTGTGGAACTTATTAATCCAATGTATG
The DNA here is from genome assembly GCF_046119375.1 of Phyllobates terribilis. Classification (NCBI taxonomy): domain Eukaryota; kingdom Metazoa; phylum Chordata; class Amphibia; order Anura; family Dendrobatidae; genus Phyllobates; species Phyllobates terribilis. Next base: position 4,783,543 of record NW_027362807.1, on the reverse strand, counting down.
TTGATTAAAATGTACTTTAATATGACAACCCCTTTTGAACTTGGAGGGACCCTTTACTGCCGTGCAGCAATCATAAATGCCCAAAGGCAAAACCTTCTTGGGGAGGGGAGAATAAGTGAACATGTTTGTTGGTAATGCCTCAGTGTTGTTGGACACGTGCACTTATTGGCACTTGCAGTAATCGTTGTTTATGGCTACTTGTAGCATCTGCACAGTGGAAACCTACCTTACTTAAAGGGGTTGTCCGTACTTGGCCAGTGCCAGTCTCTTGAATGAAATTGGAAAACCCTATACTTACCTCCCACACCAGTGCCGTTCCAGCAGTGTTGGCGCCAGGTCTCTCGGTGCTCACGTGACAATATGAAATCTGCAGCCAATTGGGGGGTGTGATCGTCCACTCTGATGAAATAATAAAGGCAACAGCCGGCGACATAGTGTCATGTGAGTGCCAGGAGACCCGATGCCTAATATTGCTGAAAAGGCGCCAGTGCAGGAGATGAGTATAAGCCTCTCTTATTTAACATGGAGAACTCAGGCATTTAGGATGGGGTTGTCCAAGTAGAACTCTTGTGTATATTATTTAGCCAAAATTAAAATGTACCAAATATCCACATGTGCAAATACCGTATATAAAGCCTTTTACTCCAAATTCCGTTATTTCTCCTCTGATCTCATCAGTGGCCGTTCATTCAAAGCCACAAATTGTTTGTCTATCCTGATATCTTGTGGAACAGCCTGGCCTCACATGGGTTCTCCTCCCTCTTATCTCGGACCCTCAGTATTGACACCCTCACTTTTTTCATGCCCCTACATCTTTATATTTAATGCGGAAATGTAGCACCCTGAGGACTCGGCTGCTACAGGGGTATTGCACCTCAAACCAGAGGTGTGGTATTCCACTCCCGGGTAAGGATGGAGTGTGGAACTGAGCTAGTAGGCTGCATGCACTACATACATCCCATTTCCGGGGGACAGAACTACGGTACTCCCACCAGTATATGTGCAGGTACGACAGCGTCTGTCCCTGGCTGGAGTGGGAGGGGGGTGGAACATCCCAGTAGTGTAGGAGCAGATAGGGGGAGTAGTCTGGGTAAATGTAGGAGTTCATTGGGTGCTGGTCACCTGAGCTCACACATAGAGGGAGTATATAAGGTGGGCACCATCTTAGGATAGGGTCAGTCAAGTCAGTGAGTCAGCAGTAACTCCAGGAGAGGAGAAGGAAGAGGGACTCAGAGGCGCAGGATGAGAGGGGACCCCAAGAGCCCGTATGAGAACTGATAAGGGTGAAGGGTCGGCAAAAGGGTACCGGATCCCAAGCTGGCGGAGGCCAAAGCACACCTTAGCCAGGAACCGGAGGTCGTGGGCAAGATTTGCCACGACCCTCACCAAATCCACCAGAATGGCACACCGAGCATAGGGTCAGGGAAGCCAGAGAAGGTTCAACCACCAAGAGACCCGAGGGAGCCGGACATAGGTGGATCCCTGGTGAGAACGGCCAGAGAGAGAGAAGAAGGGAGCTCAGGACCATACTCAGGAATTGCCCGGGAGTTGACCGAGTCCCGCACCTGGTGGACGCAGCACGGCTTGGGTGGTCACTGCTGTACAGAGTGACCCGAGCAACACCAGTGAGTAAAAACCCTGAAACTGCATTTCATGCCTCTGAGTCTCCTTGCTGCACCTTCACAACCACCATCCTCCACGTCTGACCCCCTGAGGCTATACCCCTCCCGTTGGGGGTTATACTACCACAGCTGCACACACACCACCAGCCTCAGCGGACCATCCTGCAGCGGCGGCCTTTTGACCGCAAATCAACGGGTGGCGTAGTCGACACTAAGAACATCTGCAAGGACTGCCGCACACTGAGTTTGACACCCTGGGCACGGACCGGGTCATAGCCACTCGGAGACTACAACCCCCATCTGATCCGGCTCCGGGTATCCCTAACAACATGGCCCAGGGGGCGCGTCAACTTTGGCGTAGTCGGCAGGATTACGTGCCCGCAACAACCGGGTACTGCGTGCCTGAAGAAAAGTTCGCATTTACCTCAAAACGAAGTCTCCCGCCAATTCCAGAGGGTCCCCGCCATCGGACGCCATCTCGGATCAGTTCCCGCCATTTGCCCGTCATCTGCAGTCTTTTCCCGCCATCTGCAGTGTTTCCCGCCACTGGGAAGCGATTCCCGCCATCTAAGAAGATTTCCCGCCTTGGCAGAGCGGACGCCATTATGGGCGTGCCAGAGGGTGGCAAGAGGCCACCTCCCATCGTGGGCCAGGATCGGAAATGGCGCCAAAAGTGGAAACCGCCCCCACCAGCAGAGACTGTGATGATTGATATGTCCATCAGCGTGAGGGAACTGCCCCTGGAACTGACAATCACAAAGTTGCCCCAGGACGACCCCCAATGTGGGCGGATACAGAACAAAAGAAAGAAGATGGGTGCAGCCTGGAAGAGTCTAGAGAGAACACACCCGGAGATGGAGGGAGAGTCAGGCAGCACCGACCCTGTGGTCAGGAGCCTGTTGCAGGCCGCCACTCCAGAAGGCCTGCTGGAGATCCTGGCGCAGCTCCCCGGAGATCGGGAGCGTGCACAGACCACGCTGGAGGGCCTCGCACGAAGGATGGCCCGGGTGCAGCAGGAAACACTGGCGGAGTGGACCCGGGAGATGGCCCGGCAGGCCGGAGCCCGCCAGCGAAGCATGCCACCCGCAGCGAGGAGCAAGTCCACCTCTGAGGATGGCGAAGGAGGGACGACGGCCGGAGACGACGCCGCGGAGGGAGCCGAAGAGATGAAGGCAGGTAATGGGGGCGACAACATCCCGTGCCCAGAAGCCGTAAACCTGCCCCAGCTCCCCGTCGCAGAGCCCGAAGCCCCGCTCACCGTTCCCGTAGCCGCTGCGTCATCGCTCCAAGCTAGGCCTCAAGCGGCCGGAGCCGCGGCCAAGCCCCCTGTGACGTTACGGGCCTCAATGCTGAGCGCGGCCAAGCAGGAGGCGCCACCGGCCTGGTTGCAAGGCCGAGTGCCCCGGGGCGCCGCAGTACCAACAGCGCCCTCTACCTCTGCCGAGCCACCGGCCTGGTCGCTGGGCCAAGTAACCCCGGGCGCCGCCGTCTTCACGGTGCCCTTCACCTTCAGGGTGCCCCAAGCCTGGTCGCAAGGCCTGGTAAACCTGGGCGCCGCTACCACCACCGCGCCCTCAACTTCTACAGTGCCGCACCTGGGTGAAGACTTGTTTGCCCAGCACACTTGCCCGGATGGGCAGCCCTTAGAGTGGCCACCGGAGTATTACCATCCCCGACTCCGGAAGGAAAGACCCCTGGATGAGCCCCTGATCCCGGCTCCGGCGCCCGCCAAGATCACCCCACTCTCGTTGGAGGAAGCGCAGTTTGCGTGGGACCCCACCGGAGAAGACCTCATCGGGTTCACCGAGGAGACCCGGGCAGCCGCAGCCCAGCGTGCGGAGTGCTGCCAGCAACAATTGGAGGTTTTTGCTAGAGAGCGACGAGAGAGGCGGGTCCGCGAGGAGCGGCTCCAAGTGAAGAGCACCGAGCAGAAGAGCCGAGCCCGCAGAAACCCCCGTGCTGCCCACGGTCCCCGTGCCAGCGGGACTGAAATAAAATTCCAAATGGAGCACGGGTGGGGTTTCATCCGGGACCACAAGACCCCCGGCGACGTCTTTGTCACCCGCAGAGACGTTGAAAGTCATCTGCCGGAGGGACACAGAGGTCGTGACCTTTACCTGGGTGATGAGGTCACCTTCACCCGGCATCAGTGCGCCAAGGGCCCGTATGCCCTGCATGTGCATAGACTTACTGAGGAGGAGCTACGGGGTGAGGAGGATCAAGAGGACCCGGACGGGTCTAAAGATTACCCTCAGCCAAGAGCACACCGCCACTGATGAACTGTAAATAGAATATGTAAATAGTTACCCGTGTGGGTACAAAAACTGCTGCTACCAAAGTGTAGTCCCCGTCGGGACCAGCAATTGAGTACCCGTGTGTCCCCTATCCCTTAACAGGCTGAGGACTGTGAACAGCCATTCCTTTTCCCCACTGGCCGAGGACTGAGAGCGGCCATATTCCCCTTTGTACATAGTTGCGCTTTCTAAGGCGCCCCCTACCGGTTTTATAGGAAACTGTGTTTTTTCTACAAGAGACTGTTGCACTATACCTGGTCACAATTTGCACAAGTGGCCAGAGGTCAAAAATGTTTTATTATGAAAAGTTTTAAAATGAAAAGTTTTATGCTGCTGATAATGTTTATATGTTCTATATGTTTATGTTATGAAAAAAATTGTATGTTTTTGTATGTTTTTATTCTTTTACAGCCCGAGGACGTGCTGTGATTTACCAGGGGGGAATGTAGCACCCTGAGGACTCGGCTGCTACAGGGGTATTGCACCTCAAACCAGAGGTGTGGTATTCCACTCCCGGGTAAGGATGGAGTGTGGAACTGAGCTAGTAGGCTGCATGCACTACATACATCCCATTTCCGGGGGACAGAACTACGGTACTCCCACCAGTATATGTGCAGGTACGACAGCGTCTGTCCCTGGCTGGAGTGGGAGGGGGGTGGAACATCCCAGTAGTGTAGGAGCAGATAGGGGGAGTAGTCTGGGTAAATGTAGGAGCTCATTGGGTGCTGGTCACCTGAGCTCACACATAGAGGGAGTATATAAGGTGGGCACCATCTTAGGACAGGGTCAGTCAGTCAGTCAAGTCAGTGAGTCAGCAGTAACTCCAGGAGAGGAGAAGGAAGAGGGACTCAGAGGCGCAGGACGAGAGGAAACCCCAAGAGCCCGTATGAGAACTGATAAGGGTGAAGGGTCGGCAAAAGGGTACCGGATCCCAAGCTGGCGGAGGCCAAAGCACACCTTAGCCAGGAACCGGAGGTCGTGGGCAAGATTTGCCACGACCCTCACCAAATCCACCAGAATGGCACACCGAGCATAGGGTCAGGGAAGCCAGAGAAGGTTCAACCACCAAGAGACCCGAGGGAGCCGGACATAGGTGGATCCCTGGTGAGAACGGCCAGAGAGAGAGAAGAAGGGAGCTCAGGACCATACTCAGGAATTGCCCGGGAGTTGACCGAGTCCCGCACCTGGTGGACGCAGCACGGCTTGGGTGGTCACTGCTGTACAGAGTGACCCGAGCAACACCAGTGAGTAAAAACCCTGAAACTGCATTTCATGCCTCTGAGTCTCCTTGCTGCACCTTCACAACCACCATCCTCCACGTCTGACCCCCTGAGGCTATACCCCTCCCGTTGGGGGTTATACTACCACAGCTGCACACACACCACCAGCCTCAGCGGACCATCCTGCAGCGGCGGCCTTTTGACCGCAAATCAACGGGTGGCGTAGTCGACACTAAGAACATCTGCAAGGACTGCCGCACACTGAGTTTGACACCCTGGGCACGGACCGGGTCACAGCCACTCGGAGACTACAACCCCCATCTGATCCGGCTCCGGGTATCCCTAACAACATGGCCCAGGGGGCGCGTCAGAAAGACTACCAGGAAATGTAGTTTCTGATCACTTGAGTCTTTTCTAATGTGATCGGTTTCATTATACCCTTGTACCATCCACAGCAGTATACGAAAAGGAGTGTAGGTGTGAGTTGTGCAGAGGTAGTGGCTGCACCCAGGCACTGATGCGGAAATCCCAGCTCCCCTCTGCCCATTACCGTTCACCAGTTTTATATGTGATGCATGGTGGTTCAGCAGACAGATTCTAGGGCAAAATAACTACTAAATAATGTCATGTTATAATGACAGATCTGTCACAAGCAGTTTTTCAAGTTGTAGAGCAATGACCTGAATCTCCCCAGTTGTTCTTTCATAACCATATTCACCAGCATTCATAACCATAGTCACCAGCATTCATAACCATATTCACCAGCATTCATAACCATAGTCACCAGCATTCATAACCATATTCACCAGCATTCATAACCATATTCACCAGCATTCATAACCATATTCACCAGCATTCATAACCATAGTCACCAGCATTCATAACCATATTCACCAGCATTCATAACCATAGTCACCAGCATTCATAACCATAGTCACCAGCATTCATAACCATAGTCACCAGCATTCATAACCATAGTCACCAGCATTCATAACCATATTCACCAGCATTCATAATCATAGTCACCAGCATTGGCTGCAATTTCATGAAACCTCATTGTGCGCTAAGGGGATAATATATCATCTAGACATATTCAGAGATAAAGCTAAAATACAACACCAATAGCACAGTAATAATGGCGATCATTTATTGAAAGCAATGTAATATATAGAAATTTTTTATTTTTCCATGTATAATGTAGCCAGCAAGGGTGAGTCTATTTTAGCTTTTAATAATTATTTGCTAAAATAAAGTGGCTGACATTACAAATTATTGCCTAAATGGGCACAAAGCTGCCAGTCAGCGAGCAACACTGACCATAGCACTGGATAGGGGAAAGCTGTGGACCCCGTATAGCCAGGTTGACAATCGCACCAAGGACGGCTGTAGATGCCGCAGTTGTGTCCTGTAATTCATGCGTCACATCTCCCAACAAGGATTCCAGAGTTTGGATTTTATGACTTCACTTCTGAATCCACCTGGGGAACGTGGCACAGGGGCCTCATTGCTGCTTATGCTCCATCCCAGTTGGCACAGAGCAGACTGCCAGTGGTCACGTTGGCAGTGGAGCAGCAGCTTTCAGCCCTCTGTAAGTAGGTCAGATACATTGTGTGACTGCTTTGCCGCAGATCAGCACATATAGAGATGGAGGTAATAGGAAGATGTGGAAGAATGTTCTTCAGATTGGCAGGCCAGCCATGCTTGTTACTGATGACATGAAACATGATGATGTTGGCATTTTGAGTGCAGGTAGTAGGAGCTGATGGTACAGAAATAAATGAACTCCAGTAGATAGTCTTGCGTCAAGATACAGGAGGATTAGATGGTATGACGGTATTATGCTGTTTCTCCGCTTAGTGGTAAGTTGTGCTCCATGCTGGACCCACAAACGGGAAACTCGTGAAAATCCTCTGTTCTCTAGCAGGAATTGTCTCGTTCACGCCATCACTGCGCGGTGCTGGGATCTGCTGTCTCATGGTGACATACGGGTTCCTTCCTATAATAACTGGAGATGGCGCTTTTCCTGTCCTTATGTCTTTCCAGTTTATATTTGAAAAGAAGGGGTGCGTTCTGATTTTTCCATTAACCCCTAGCCGGACATAATGGTCTTTGCAGAGTAGTTTGGACATAATGTCCATAGCATCGTGGTCAGTGAGGTTTTCATATGATGGTTCTTCGTACAAGACATTATTCACAATCTCTTCAGTGGTGTCTCCTGGAAATGGTGAGTCTTGGAAAATCATGTCGTACAATATGACTCCAAAGGCGAACCAGTCCACACGTTCACCATAAGCGTCTCCCATGATCATTTCTGGGGCGCCATACCCAGGTGTTCCACTGAAATCTCTGGCATTAAATCTCTTATCAAACTCGTATAGAGATAGTCCAAAATCAGTAATCTTTATGTGGCCGTCACCAGTCAGCAGGATGTTATCCGGTTTTAAGTCCCGGTGAATGATGTCATTGCTGTGCAGGAATTGTAGGCCACAAACGATTTCTGCTCCTATAAATGTTACAGGTTCCTTCAGGGGAATGGTACTATATATATAGTGAAGCAGATCCCCTCCACTGGCCAGCTCGGTGACAAAATACGCATGGTTTTCCGTATGAAACGCGGCATGGCAATGGGTTAGGAATCTGCTGTTGTGGCTAAGCTTCAGGACATGGTGTTCTACAAGGCATTCAGGGAAGGAGATTAGGCTTTCTTTCTTAATGATTTTAAGGGCCACACTTTCTTTCTTTATTTTATCAGTGGCCAGCATAACCTTCCCATAACTCCCTTGTCCAAGTATGCCATGGCAGATAAACTTATCCCTGGTGAGAGGGACAGTGGTCTTTATTTTTTTGCTACTGGGGCCACTACATTCACCTGAGATGTCATCTTGACTGGTGGCTGGATCTTCCTGATGTTTCCTTTTTCTCCCAGTTCTCTTCTCTTCTGCTGCACTTTCATTACCTTTCAGGTTAATGATCCTGGTTGGACCCAAAGTACTCAGTTTTTTTAGATTATCAGCTCGATTTGTGATGTATCCCACAAGCTTTTCACATCTGTTTTGTACAGTGTCTAGGAAGGAAATATTCTGGGTTCCCTCATTGACAGGTAATACCTGACCAACCTGCCAGGATTTCTTGGAATCCATCTTCCTTATCTTTGCTGGAGGTTCCTGGTTATTTCCAGTGTCTTCTCCATCTGGTGTTTCTTTCCTTTTTCTCTTTCTATTCCCTGTAAAGTCCATGTTGCATCAGGCAACAACAGGGCAATTATCCAAAAACGTATGTAAAATTATCAGAGAATGCAATCCACACGTATATTGTAGTCAAAGCCAACTACAACTAAAGCTCAATGGCTGCAGTCAGTTGTTTATGGAACTTTGTGGAATGTGATGTCACTGTGCCGGTGATGTCACACTCACTGTGATGTCAGCAGATGTATGTGAGTGTTCCATCACTGCTGAACGTGAAAGTCTCAGAAGGGGCGGGGCTTAGTCACCATTGACTATAATGGAGTCTGTTGAGTGGGTAGTATTTAGTGACCTGAAGCTGGAAATCAGTGGGATAAATGACATCAGGATTCAGGAATAAGTTACAGTAGTTTTATATTTGTTTTAATTTATTTTATACAAAAAAAGAGCATGGACCGCACCTCCAAAAAAATCATACATTGATCTAATGCCTCTCAGCAAAAATATACATAACTGAACATGAGGTTCTTAGTTTAACATTCTGATCAGACTGTATGAAGCCCACTGCCACGTCACGGCAAACCTCGTTGTGGGTCCTAACATTTCCTGCCTAAAAGGCGCGGCGCCATGTGCCAACCACCGCTACAGTGAGAATGCACCAGCAGGGCGGGCGGCCTGGTGCCTCACAGCATCCATGCTTCAAGACCGAGTCCCCATGACTCCAGGCCGCGGCGCCCCACAAGCACAAAACCACAGCAACAATGGCTGACACATTGCACCAACACCACATGAAAGGAGCATTGTGACTCACCTTCCTCAAGCTCTCAAGTGAGAGCAAAATAGGCTAGACCCTCTTTGCAGACTCCTGCTAATTAAAATTGCCTGTGCCAAATGGGATGAGTGCTGGTCCAAGAAAGGGAAAAGAATAAGCTGGTTCATTGACGTGGCAGTGGGCTTCACACAGTCTGATCAGAATGTTAAGCTAAGAACCTCATGTTCAGTAATATGTATTTTTGCTGAGAGGCATTAGAACAAATGTATGATTTTTGGAGGTGCGGTCCATGCTCTTTTTTTTTTTGTATTTATTTTATGTTACATTATTTTGTGTAGGGCTGTGATGATATACATTTTTCAGTTCTTTTGTGTTAAATTTAAAGGAAAGTGTGTTAACCACTTCCTGACTGCCCACTGCACATAAACGTCCGCGCTTGCTGGGCTCTGTACATCGCAGATGTTTATGAACGGTCGGCGGTCTTTTAGCGCTCAGGGCCCCCAGGGTCCTGCACCCTGCGATTCCTGTGCAGAGCGATAGCTCTAACAGGTGACATCCTCGAGACTGGATTGGATCAGGTTCCAATAAAGTTAACCCTTTGCTATCTTCTACAACCCCTGGCAAAAATTATGGAATCACCGGGCTCGGAGGATGTTCATTCAGTTGTTTAATGTTGTTGAAAAAAAGCAGATCACAGACATGGCACAAAACTAAAGTCATTTCAAATGGCAACTTTACGGCTTTAAGAAACACTAAAAGAAATCAAGATTAAAATTGTGGTGCTCAGTAAGGGTAATTTTTTTCAGACCAAGCAGAGGGAAAAAATTATGGAATCACTCAATTCTTAGGAAAAAAATATGGAATCACCCTATAAGTTTTGGAAATTAAAATTAACACCTGCATCAAATTAGATCTGCTCGTTAGTCTGCATCTAAAAAGGAGTGATCACACCTTGGAGAGCTGTTGCACTCAGTGGACTGACATGAATCATGGCTCCAACACGAGAGATGTCAATTGAAAGGAAAGGATTATCATAGTCTTAAAAGAAGGTAAAAATCATCACGCAATGTTGCAAAAGATGTTGGTTGTTCACAGTCAGCTATGTCTAAAATCTGGACCAAATACAAACATGGGAAGGTTGTTAAAGGCAAACATACTGGTAGACCAAGGAAGACATCAATGCGTCAAGACCGGAAACTTAAAGCAATATGTCTCCAAAACAGGAAATGCACAACAAAACAAATGAGGAACGAATGGGAGGAAACTGGAGTCAATGTCTGTGACCGAACTGTAAGAAACCGCCTAAAGGAAATGGGATTTACATACAGAAAAGCTAAACATAAGCCATCATTAACACCTAAACAGAAAAAAGCAAGGTTACTATGGGCTAAGGAAAAGCAATCGTGGACTGTGGATGACTGGATAAAAGTCATATTCAGTGATGAATCGTGAATCTGCATTGGGCAAGGTGATGATGCTGGAACTTTTGTTTGGTGACGTTCTAATGAGATTTATAAAGATGACTGAAGAGAACATGCAAATTTCCACAGTCATTGATGATATGGGGCTGCATGTCAGGTAAAGGCACTGGAGAGATAGCTGTCATTACATCTTCAATAAATGCCCAAGTTTACATTGATATTTTGGACAGTTTTCTTATCCCATCAATTGAAAGGATGTTTGGGGATGATGACATCATTTTTCAAGATGATAATGCATCCTGCCATAGAGCAAAAACAGTGAAAACATTCCTTGAAAAGAAGACACATAAGGTCAATGTCATGGTCTGCAAATAGTCCGGATCTCAATCCAATTGAAAATCTTTGGAAGTTGAAGAAAATGGTCCATGACAGGGCTCCAACCTGCAAAGCTGATCTGGCAACAGCAATCAGAGAAAGTTGGAGCCAGATTGATAAAGAGTACTGTTTGTCACTCATTAAGTCCATGCCTCAGAGACTGCTTTAAAGCCAGAGGTGGTGCAACAAAATACTAGTGATGTATTGGAGTGTTCTTTTGTGTGTTTGTTTTTCATGATTCCATAATTTTTTCCTCAGAATTGAGTGATTCCATAATTTTTTCCCTCTCCTTGGTCTGAAAAAAATTACCCTGACTGAGTGCCACATTTTTTATCTTAATTTCTTTTTGTGTTTCTTAAAGCCCTAAAGTTGCCATTTGGAATGACTGACTTTAGTTTTGTGCCATGTCGGTGATCTGATTTTTTTCAACAGCATTAAACAACTGAATGAACATCCTCCGAGCCCGGTGATTCCATAATTTTTGCCAGGGGTTATAGATGCATAGCGATCACGGCACATAGAAGAGAGGGAGAGGCAGTTGTGCACTCACCTTTGACGGCCTCCGAGATAAGGTCTGACGTGGTCATGGCAGCCGGAGATCACATGATGACCTCCGAGGCTGCCAGGTACGGTGGCCTGTTAGGCTCAGCCATCAACGGAGTCTAACAGGAGATCTACCAGTGTAAAACTAACATCCGGTCTCATGCAATGCAATACATGTGTATTGCATTGCATGAGACCTGTGATGATAAAAATATTCCCATAGAGGGACTAAGTGAGAAAGTTAAAAACAGAAAGTTTAAAAATTGGGTCACTTGAGGGGGATTCAGCTCTTCTAGTGCTTAAGGGCTCTGTATACGTAGTCCGCAAACTATTCTACAATAATTTGTTCTCCAAAAGCGAAATAGTGCTCCGTCCCTCCCGGGTGTCGCCGTGTGCCTCCGTGTGCCTAAGCAGTACTGTACAGCCACATATGGAATATTGCCACGTTCAGCAGAAATTGTGAGATACATTTCGGCACCATTTTTACCCATTGCCTTGTGTGAAAATGTAAAATCTGAGGCTAAAACAAATTTTTTTTGTGATAAAAATAGAATTATTTTTTTCTTCGCTGCCCAATGGTATAAATTTCTGAGAGTCACATGTGGTGTCAGCTTGATCACTGCATCCGTAGAGGAATTCATTGAGAGGTGTAGTTTGTAAAATGGGGTCACTTATGGGGGTTTCCTGCTGCTTTAGGACCTCAGTCTCTCCCAGTGGGTCATGGCACCTGCAAACCACAACAGTAAAATCTGCACTGTAATATGACAATTTTTCCCTTTTGAGCTTTGCACTGTGCCTGAAAAGTAGGCTTCCAGTATCCATTGTTTCAGATGCTGCACATCTCGTATCTTGATGGTCTGGTGTGGTATATGGGGTACAAAGATAGGAATCTCAGTGGAATCAATGGAAACCTCAGTGCTACTGGATATCTGAAATTGCTACACGATGATGTGTTGCCCTCTTTATGCACTGAAGATGGCACGTTCCCTGAGTTTTTCCAACAAGATGGTGCACCACCACATTATGGGTGTCAGGTCTGAGCATTCCTACATGAACAGTTTCCTGGAAAGTGGATTGGTTGTCGTGGGCCAGTTGAATGGCCACCAAGGTCTCCCGATCTGGCCCTTTTAGACTGTTATCTTTGTGGTCATCAATACAATTGTCTATGCTGTGAAGATACGAGATGTGCAGCATCTGAAACAACGGATACTGGAAGCCTGTGCTAGCATTTCTTCTGCAGTGTTGCTATCAGTGTGTCAAGAGTGGAAGAAGAGGGTTGCATTGACAATCCAACACAATGGGCAGCACTCTGAACACATTTGATAAGTGGTCATAAACTTGTAAAAACTCATGAAAGAATAAAGTTAAGTTAAAACCAAGCACACCATTGTTTTTCTTATGAAATTCTCAATACGTTTGATGTGTCACATGACCTTCTTCTCATTGAAAAAAATAAAGTTGGATCCAAAATGGCCGACTTCAAAATGGCCACCATGGTCACCACCCATCTGGAAAAGTTTTCCCCTTCCTTTATACTAATGTGCCACAAACAGGAAGTTGATATCACCAACCATTCCCATTTTATTTAGGTGTATCCATATAAATGGCCCACCCTGTAGTTTTAATCCTTCTAACTTCCTAACCAAAAAAATTGTTTAAAAAATTGTGCAGATGTAAAATAACTATTTTGTGTGACCTAACTCTCTGGTTTAAGGGCATAAAAATTAAAAGTTTAAAAATTGCAAAATTTTCCCAATTTTGCCAGATTTCTGATATTTTAAAAAATAATCGAGTTACCGTATTTTTCGGACTATAAAATGCACCAGACCATGACCATAAGACACACCTACCTGGGTTTTAGAGAAGGAAAATAGAAAAGAAAGTTTAAGCAAAAAATGTGGTCATGATGCTCTGTTAAGGGGGATGGGGTCTGCCGCTCACACTGTTAAAGGGGTAATGTCCCCCAATTCTGTACTAATATCCCCCATCCTAGTAAATATGCCCCCCTCCTTCCTGTTATACATGGCCCTCATCCCCATCCTGGTATGCATGGCACCCCTCATCCCCATCCTGGTATGCATGGCACCCCTTATCCCCATCCTGGTATGTATGGCACCCCTTATCCCCATCCTGGTATGCATGGCACCCCTTATCCCCATCCCAGTATGCATGGCACCCCTCCATCCCGGTATGCATGGCACCCCTCCATCCCGGTATGCATGGCACCCCTCCATCCCGGTATGCATGGCACCCCTCCATCCCGATATGCATGGCACCTCTCCATCCCGGTATGCATGGCACCCCTCCATCCCGGTATGTATGGCACCTCTCCATCCTAAAATTTTGGAGGAAAAAAGTTTGTCTTATAATCCGAAAAATACGGTATATCTAGAAAAAAAATTACTACTATCCTGACTACTATCATGAAGTACAATATTTCACAAAAAACAATCTCCGAACCACTGGGATATGTTGAAGCGTTTCAGAGTTATTACCTCAAAAAGTGACGCTGGTCAGAATTGAAAAAAATTGGCCTGATCACAAAGGCAAAAACTGGCTCTGGCGCGAAAGGGTTAAATCTATAAGTTTAAAAAATATCTATTTCTGCTCTTTTTATTAAAAACACAAAATTCTACTGTGGAAGGGCTAAGAAAATGTACTTGTGAACAAATCTTTTGCAAATTACCCAGATATCAAGTTTCCAAAAGGTAATTCTGCCCAACTATGGTACATTGGGTAGTAAGAAAAGGGGAGTCAGTGTTTTGCAGGTCTATATTACAGCTCCACAGGGTTTATTACCCCTCTCCCAGGACCTTGTAAGGTGAGGCTCCATAGCTAAGCTACAGTATGGAGATTGGTGACCCCATATCTGGGCAGATGAGTTCATTACAGCTTCACACAGATCTTTACCCGGCGTTTCTAAGCTTCTGAGTAGGAACCTGACTAGTAATATTATTATACAAGATTTGATCATTTATGAATGACTGGCCGGGCAGATCTGGCATTCTGCAGACTGGAAAAGCTGGGGAACAACCATTATATAAAATATGAAAAAATAGAAAATATTAGCAATGTTCTATAATGGTTAATTTTTACATAACACTGGTTCAATTCACTTGATATTAACCCGTTCATGATCTTGTGATTTTCTATCTTTGCACTTTAGTTTTTTTTCTCCTCTTTTTTCCAGAGCCATAACTTTTATATTTTTTCAATATAACCAAGGGCTTGTTTTTTGCAGGACAAGTTGTACTTTTGAATGACACCATTTTTTTGAAGTGCTACTTTAGTGAAGTAAAAATAATAAATTTAGGATTTTTATCTTCGTTATTTTTTTATAGACTTTACATTTATCATATTGCGGGCTACAATTAAGATAGAGATGGGAGAGGCAGCATTTTGTTCAGAATTGTACAGGCTTTAATCGACATGTCTTAACCAAGTTTGTTATTTTGTTTTCGAGGAGTCAAATTCTAAATTTTGATGGGCGATTTCGGGAAAACTGTGTTTTGTTAAAAAAAAAATAAAAAAAATGCGTATGTGTTACTTGTGTTATTGGTTACATTCCTTCAGGGATTCAAGTTGGTATTTCTGTAGGATCATATTTTGTTGTGTGATTTTCTAAATACAGTCTCATCCTAGTCATAGGTTTAATGCTAAACTAAAAGAATCAATATTTTAACACCTTTTTAATATACAGTTATACATGTAACAACTTTTTTTTTATTATTACTTCACTAGACATTTCCTTTTTCCAGTTTAAAAAAAAAATGAAAAAAATACAGTAAAATCGTCCAGCGATAAAATAAAACATTATGAATTGGTCTGAACAATTAATAGTACGTCTTTACACTGATCTTTTCTCAATAATTTGTTCTCCCTTCTGGGTGAAATGTAATCTTGTCCACAATCTCTTACTAACAATGGCCGTTTCCTTTTGTGTCAGTATGTACGCCTGTTATGGGGTTTGGGTCCACTTGTGTTAATATCTGATTTTTGGTTACTTTCAAAATGTCTGCTTTCTTGGATACACAAAGGATGGTGATGGACCAGAAGGTGCAGAAAAATGGCTTTACTTCTTCATTGTCCTAGTCTTTGGAGAGTCCATTAGCCAGCAGCCACCAGTGCTGATCATACTCACAGGTCACATATCCAGTTATATCATCCATCGCCAATCTTGTGCCACCTTCAATCACTTCATGGACTTCACTGTCATTTCTGGATGAAAAAATCCTTGTTTATATTTTTGTTTCACTACATGGAATTAAAGTGTGGTATTGCTTAGTTCCTTTGATGGGTTCTGCTTTTTGTAACCAATGTTTTAACAAACTTTCCTCTTCTTCTTAGTCCTGGTTTGTACAGTACGTGAACTGGATGTTAGGAATATTTTTCTCACTCAGTTGGAAAAGTTGCATGGGTGTTAAAATTTGGTCTGAATGTGGTCTATGGAGGCTAGCTTGAGCTGCTAGACATTTCACCGTGCCTCCTAAACCATCACATACACCTTTTGCCAGGAGCTGAATGGCAAAAAAGTGCCATTCAGCTTTCACTCCAAAATGTTTCTTGTGATGGTATACAATTATAAGGTTTCTCCTATTTTTATACTGTGCAGAAGAGTCATCCGAGGAGTAGTAGACCTTGCTCAAACTTGTTAGGATGTCAGTTTTATCACTGAAATCAAATTTTTTTGGAACAAATGAACAGCTGTTGAATCGTGAAGTAAGCACTCAGACATAAAATACATAAGTGTAGTTCTGATATCTGACTGTAAGCAGAGTCGGCTTATTAGTAATAAGTTATTACTATTCAGCTAAGCAGACAACAGACCGGATGCTGCACTTATCGCACAGGGCGCTGAGGGAGACATTGCACGGACCAGCCCCTGAAACCAGCATCACTGATGGGCGGCAAACAAAGCAGGGGAGAGTAGGGATGTCCCAGTCCCCTCCTTTTCGATGATCTTCGTTTCAGTGTGGAAAGGGAAGTGACAGCAGTTTCCACATTTTTGGGTTCACTGTTAAGCCCACGGCTGTGTGCAAATCCACTACTGATTGTACCTGGGACAAGTTGGTATGCCACTTGGTACTAAAGGTAATATCCTCCAAATACACCGATACATACTTCTGATAAGGCTCTAACACTATGTCCATCAGCCTCTGGAACATGGCCGAGGCTGCATGTAACCCAAAAGGCAAGACGACCTAGTGATAGAGACCCTCCGGCGTTATGAAGGCTGACTCTGTCCGAGGCACCTGCCAGTAACCCGTGGTGAAGTACTGGGCCTGCCCCAGTCTCTCAATCAGCTCGTCCACCCAGGACATTGAATAAAGGTCAAATTTCAACACTTTATTACATTTTCAGAAGTCGTTACAAAATCATAACGATCCGTCCAGCTTCAGAACCAGTTACAATGGGGCTAGCCCGCTCCCTCCTGGACTCCTCGATAACTCCTAGCTGGAGCATTTGTTTTTCCTCAGCTGCGATGGCTTGTGTCTGGGCCTCTGTGACAATGTTATGTTGGATCACAGATGTTCGGCCAAGCAGTTCTGAAAATTACGTCCGTATTCCGCAGCACCAATTTCTGAGTCTCCCGTCGCTTCTGTTTAGAGAGTGTGTCACTTATATTTACCTCTCCCCTGGCCATTGTCGGAGGGTCCCCAGACGATACGACCGGAGTCGCATCCGTAATCATACATTCCCAGTCTTTCCTTGCTTATAGCAAATTTACGTGATATAGCTGTTTGGGTTTTCTCTTCCCAGGTTGATATACTCTCTAATTCATCTCCCCAACCTTTTCCCGGACTTCATATGGCCCTTGCCACTTGGCCATGAGCTTACTTTCTGCTGGGGGCACTAAGACTAATACCTGATCCCCTTGGACATTGACCATACCAGGGGTGCAACAAAGTGCCATTAGTTGCATAAGGATTAAAAGTGAATTTAGGCTGTGTACCCACGATGTGTTTTTCAAGCGTTTTTGCTGCGGAATTTTCCGCAGCGTAAACGCTTGGGAAACGCATGGTAAGCCTTCTGCCATGGTCCCCTATGCAATTCCGCACTTTCAATGCCCATGCTGCGGATTTTTCCGCAGCGTTTATGCTGCTCTCAAAAATCCGCAGCATGTCCCTTAATTTTGCGGAAGCGCTGCGTTTTCGCCGCCATTGACTTGCATTAGAACGCGCCAATTCTGCAAGACTGCTTCTGTACATGCGTAATTGGCGCGTTGTAATGTGCGGATTGTACCTGAGTGTGGAGAAGAGAAGACTCTCATCCACACCCAGGTACCATAGAAACTGTAAAAAAAAAGAATAAAATAAAAAATAAAGATTATATTCACCTACCGACAGTCCCCGGTCTCCTTCCCTGTGCTTGCCAGCAGACTGAAGGACCTGCGCTGACGTCACAGTCATGTGACAGCAGGTCTTTCAGTGCAGTGTCCCGCGATCAGCTGGCAGCCAGGAAGGAGCGCAGCAACACACGCCGGGCCATCGGAAAGTAAGTATCAAGGTTTATTTTTTTATTTTTAACCACTCTAAAGGTCACACTATATAAATCCATGCTGTTTGCATGGATTTATATAGTGTGACCTAGTTGTCAAGCACTTTCCAAGTGATGCTAAAATCGCTTTGAAAGCACTTGTCAATCCGCATGCGGAAACGCATGTGAATCCACATGTATTACGCTGGAAAAACGCATGTACAATCCGCATGCGTTTTTTCTGCCAGGGAGATGCAGAAATGCTGCAGAAATTTTCTGCTTCATTTCTGCATTGTGGGCACATAGCCTTAATGTAAATGATTAAGTAGCTGAATTTCCATTTTGGGGTAACAAACTCCTTTTGAGAGATTCCTTGCAGTTACTTTGCATGTTGATTCACTTTGTAAGGACACAAGTGCACACATTTCAGATTTTGTCACCTTTTTTCTGTGCAGATTTGTCACAAAACCTAAAGGGTTTCCCGATGCCAGGAAAGTGACTGAGAATCCTGACGTCTCCTGCACATGTTACTTGTTTGTGACTTGCAGGTTTGGTGAAGATATAATTCTGCAGGATGTCAATTCTGTCAGCGTTTTTGCTGCAGATTTCACCCACACTGATGAGTGGGGAAAAACTTCACCTATTTACAGCATTTTCCAGACAAGAGATGGAGAAACCAAAAGCTTAATGTGTGCACACAGCCTAATAGACGTCATTACTAGTGTTGAGCGAGCATGCTCGACACTGCTCGTTACTCGCCCGAGCATCTCACTACTCGGGATGTTCGGCGAGCACCGAGCATTTCCGGGTTACTCGGGCGGGAGCTCGGGTCTCCGCCCTGCATGTTTGGCGCTCTTTACAGAGCCAATGAGCATGCAGGGATTGCCAGCCAGTCACTGTAATGCCGCAGCCATGTTGTTTGTGGGCATTACAGTGATTGGCTGGCCGCCCAGCATCACCTTGAGTATTTAAAACCGGGCGCCGCCATCTTGGACTCAGTCGCCCGGGATCACACAGTCTAGGGAAAGTGCTGCTGATTTAGGGAGAGATATATACTGCGAAATAGTTAGTGTAGGGTCTGTAAAAGCTGCCAGATCAAACAAACCATCCTCAGGACTAATATCCATCCCAGATATCAGGCAGGCAGGCAGGCAGGCTGTATAGGAAACGCAGTGGTTATACCAACAAACGCTGCATTACAGTCCTGTGTGCTCCTGCTGCTCAAATTGCTAGACTTGGCTCCAGGTCTCGGGGGCCAGGAAAAATCCTTTTTTTTTCATCTAAATCCTCTTTTCTTTCTCCGCTAGAAGTGGTGGAAGAGAAGATCCCATGTAGCGATGCCCAAATATTTGAACAGCCACGGCCACAGGAAGGCGACGCTGGCAATTTGTCAAAAGAGGTGGACGATGACGAGACACAATTGCCACGAAGTGAGGAGGAGGATCGTGGTGCGGAAGTGGAAGAGGAGGACGTGGTGGATGATCTAGTAACTGACCCAAGATGGCAGGAGGACACGCAGAGCGAGGCCAGCAGCACACAGGGGGAGGGAGGCAGAGCACCCCAACAGACAGGAAGAAGCAGTGTGGTGGCTGCACAGAGAAGGCGGGCAACCGTTCCCCGTAAAACTAACACGAGGGACTTTGCCAGTACAACCGGTAGGTCTTCCAGAGTCTGGAATTTTTTTAAAGACTCTGCTGATAACCCCAAAAAGGCCATTTGTACCACCTGCCATGCCAGCGCCAGCAGGGGTGACAAAAGTACCAGCCTGACCACCACCAACATGATCAGGCACATGTCAGCAAAGCACCCGACTTTGTGGGGCGAACCCCAGGGTCCACGACCAGTGTCAGCGGGTGTCACCACTGCTTTTTCCGCCGTTGTGCGTGTAAGAGAACCCCCTGTTGTGCGTGCGAGGTAATCCCCTGTCCATACTGCATGCAAAGATGCCCCCTCCTCTCAGTCTTCACTTGTTATGGCAGTTTCTCAAGAAACCGCATCAACGTCCACGTGCCACCGCAGCGTTCAATTGTCCTTATCCCAGACCTTTGAACGAAAGTGCAAATTCGCAGCCAACGCCCTACAGGCCACAGTCCCAGATTCGCACATTTCACGACTGCTTGCGTTGGAAATGCTGCCTTTTAGGTTGGTGGAGACAGAATCTTTCCGCAACCTTGTGGCGGTGGCCGTCCCTCGGTACTCGGTCCCCAGCCGACACTATTTTGCCCGGTGTGCCATCCCCGCACTACACAAGCATGTGTCCCAAAACATCTGCCGTGCCCTCAACAACGCAGTTACTGGGAGAGTCCACCTGACAACGGACACGTGGACAAGGGCTTGTGGCCAGGGACGGTGCATCTCCCTGACTGCACACTGGGTAAACATAGTGGAAGCCGGGACCCAGTCGGACCTTGGAACGGAACACATCCTCCCCACACCGAGGATTGCGGGCCCTATGTCAGTCAGAGTTGCCCCCACAGTGTACTGCTCCTGATGATCATCCTCCTCATGTTCAGCCTCCATCTCAGATATCACCGCATCAGTTACAAGCTGGAAGCACTGCAGTACTGCCTCCGCCAAGCAGCAACAGGCTGTGCTGAAACTCATAAACTTAGGTGATAAACCTCACAGTTGTGGACAGCTGTGAAAGAGCAGGCAGATCTGTGGCTGAGACCGCTGAACCTACATCCTGGCATGGTCGTGTGTGACAATGGCCGTATCCTGGTGGCGGCTCTGAGGCGAGGCGAGATCACACACGTACCATGCCTGGCTCATGTGCTTAAGCTCGTGGTTCAGCGGTTTCTTAAATCGTACCCCGAGTTGCCAGATCTGCTCGTCGAAGTACGCCGCCTGTCAGCTCATTTTTGGAAGTCAGCTACAGCTTCCGCCGCCCTTGCTGTGTTGCAGCAGCGTTTGCAACTTCCGTCACACCGACTTGTGTGTGATGTCCCCACACGTTGTAACTCTATCCTCCACATGTTGCAAAGGATTTGTGAGCAGAAGAGAACAGTTGTAGAGTACCAGCTGCAACAAGGCCGTCGATATTCAGGTCAGACTCCACACATAAGACCTCAGGAGTGGACCTGGATGTCTGACATATGTACCATCCTGACAAACTTTGAGGAGTCCACCAAGATGGTGAGTGGCGATGACGCCATCATTAGCGTCAGCATCCCACTTGTCTGTCTTTTGCAACGCTCTCTGCAGAGAATTAAAGAGGAGGCATTGCAGCCAGAGTATTATGAGATGGATCAAGAAGCCGTAGCGGGCGATTACACACAGCCCAGCCTCATCTCATCCCAATGTGCATTGGGGGACAATGAGGGAGAGGAGGAGGAGGAAGAAGAACAGGAGCTGGTATCATGTTCTTTAGACGGTAGTACCTGTACAACTGTCATATCATCGGTTTAGCGTGGGTGGCCTGAGGACGGGGAGGAGGAGGAGTAGAAGAGCATGGTCAGTCGTGATCTTGGTGAGCACACGGAAGTCTTGCCCGTTACCAGTCTGGCACGCATGGCTGACTTTGTTACGCTGCCTTAACCGTGACCCTCGCGTTGTCAAAATGTTGGGTGACAGTCATTACTGGTTGGTGACACTTTTAGACCCCCACTACAAGGAGAACTTTCACTCTCTTATTCCTGAGGTGAAGAGGTCTACAAAAATGGGGCAGTACCAGAAGGCTCTTGCTGCAGAACTGTTAAAAAATTCCCATCTGAACACGCTAGCGGCAAAGGTCACAGCTGGTTGCCCAACCAAGGCGTACAGGCGAGCGAGACGCAACTCCAATCCAGCAGAGGCAGGGGAATACTGTCAACGTTCTGGGATAGTTTTCTGAGACCCGCCCAATTTACAGGCCCTGAGGCTCGGGGCACTCTCACAAGGAGTGGAAAGTTTCAAAAGATGGTGAGGGGGAGTACCTTGCCGACCGTACCAGCGTCCTCCGTGATTCCTCTGTGCCTTTTAATTATTGGGTATCCAAACTGGACACTTGGAATGAACTTTCTCTGTATGCCTTGGAGGTTCTGGCCTTCCCTGCCGCTAGCATGTTATCGGAGCGTGTTTTTAGTGCCGCTGGGGGAATTATAACTGATAAGCGCAGTCGCCTGTCAACTGACAATGCTGACCCTTATCAAAATGAACAAGGGCTGGATTGGGCCAGACTTCTCATCATCACCAAATGACAGCAGGGTAACATAAAGTCAAATCCACTGTGTTATTTCGGGAGGTGTATTCCCATGCACCGCTTAACACCCACACATGGGGGTATACGCTTCCTTATTTCGGCTGTATTTTGCTCTTCTTATCCTCAGCCTCCATCACCACTATACCACCAGGGTGACCTTGGTCCGTGTTGCCAGCATTACAAGTTCCTCCGTCCTAATTTTTGGCAGCTTTTGCTTGGAAGGCATAGGCGCAGACTATGGGAGACCCACTCCCTAATTATGGGTATAAGGTTTTTAATATGCTGTACTGCATGGCTCTTGTAAGGGGCATTAAAACCGTCTTGTTAAGCTACTGCGACCTCCACCACTCTTCCAAGGGGCATTAAAACCGTCTTGTTAAACCACCCTGTACTCCACAGCTCTTCCAAGGGGCATTGAAATGTTGTTTTTAATTACCTCTAATCTCCACGACTCTTCCAACGGGCATTGCATTTCCTCCTAATATTAGTCAGCTTTTGCTTTTCAATGCATAGGCGAAAACTAAGGGAGACTCGCTCTCTAATAATGGGTAGAAGGTTTTTAGTACGCTGTAATCCACGCCTGTTTCAAGGGGCATTGCAGTTCCTCATAATTTTTGGAAAGCCTTCCATTCACTGCTTAGGCCAACAGTGTACGGGAGACCCAGTTGCTATAAATGGAAAAAAACGGTTTAATTAAGGTCCTCTGACCTCCATGTCACTTCCAAGGGGCAATGGAGTGCCTCGAAATTTTTGGTAGGCATTGCACTCACTGTATGCCCTATAACTGTGTAGCTGAACCGCTCCTTTTGGTACAGAAACATATCCTACAAAACATGTGTGGTTGACTGGCCTGATATTGATGTGAATGGTCCCTGTTCATCCTGCTCTTTCTCCTTTGCCACCACCTCATCCATCATTCATCACCTGAAGCTTTGTTTTAACGGGAGTCATAGTAGCAGGAAAACATCCAGCAATCTACGGAGGAGGTAGGATATGCGCCAAAACGCTGACCACCTCAGGCCTAACTGCTACTACATACATGCGCTTGCATTCCAAGGAACAGAAAGCTAAGGAGATGGATGGCCTCATGATCATGAATAATTTATTCGTTGTATAGGAGGCCGACCACTGCTGCTGTCTACCTTCTGAACCTTGTTTTGAAGCCTGATTGACCCAGGACCCGCAATCCTCTATGTCTGGAGGACGTGTTGCATCCCAGTATCCAACGGTGTCCCGGCTTCCACAATATTAACCCAGGGTGAAGGCGTCAGTGAGATGGAGCATCCCTGGCCACATTCACAAGGACTTGCACGGGGATAGTTGCAAGTCTGCATCTTCTGATGCGGCAAGGATCACTTCAGATGGGCACACTTTTAGGCAGTGACCTGGGAGTCAGAGATGCTTCCAGGGGTCTTCCCCATGCTGTTCCCATGTCTTTTTAGCACTGTATGCATGTGTCATACAGCACATGGCCAGATAAGGTTGTAAAATGTTAAAATGACATTTCCCGGTGAATGCATTTGTCATGGTTGAAAGCAATACAAAAGTGCAAAAACGCTTAAACAATGCTACTTGTGAACATAGCCCAAGGTGTGCAGGAATATTTTTGTTTTTGGTTATTTATTTTACCTTATACACAAGGCTTTACCCTGGAAAGGAAGTTCCTTAACATATTTCACAGGAAAACCGTTTCAGTTTCGTTTTTGAACGTTTTATTGTGAGCCCGTAAAAGTGGCTTAAACGTTGTTGACAGCAGTGACCTGGGGGTCAGAAATGCTTCCTGGGGTGATCCCCATGCTGTCTCCATGTCATTTGAGCACTGTCACTATTGTTTTGGGCACTTTTTAGGCTTTCTACAGACTGTCGGGGGTGCTGCCGCAAAAATGCTCGGGTCTCCCATAGACTAACATTGGGCTCGTTGCTCGGATCGAGCACCCGAGTATCACGGTGAGCTGGGCCCGAGCTTCGAGCACCCGAGCATTTTAGTGATCGCTCAACAATAGTAAGCATCACTTATCTGCACTGCAAGCTCCCAAAACCTGTTTTCTGTATTAATGTATTTTTTCCTACTACTTTATGAATTTAGTTATTAGGGTAAGATCAGACTTACTGGATTTTCAAGTGGAAATTGTGAATAGGTAGAAAAATGGCAATATATTAAAATCCACAGCACCAACTTTATCTGAATGAGGCATTTAAACAGCCCTCCAGTCTCATTACTCTTGTTGTGTGTTCGGCAGTTAACGATCAATGATCTTTATTATTTTACTCATTTTTATAGCCCCATTACTTACATGCCACATTACAGACATTGTGAGCCCCAATGGGGACAGTGATGATGATCTACTGTACATTCCCTATCAGAGTGTGGGAGGAAACCAATGAAAACACGGCGAGAAAGAACAAACTCCTTGCAGATGTTATCCTTAAGCTCTTCCTGTTCAGCTCTTGTTCTTCTTCCAGGCTCTGCTGTTGACGGGGCGTGATTGCCCAAGTCATGGTGATTGACAGCCGGCTTCACAGTGGCCTGTCAATCAGCAGGACATCAGCAGTCACGCCCCGTCAGCACAGCGGAAAATAAGCATCTGCTCTGTTATATGATGTTATCGGAAGCCACAGAATCGCCGTGAGAAACCATCCTTGATTGCTCAGAGGATTGGTATCGGACACTACAGTCAGGTATTAGCAACTGCTTGCCTGTAAGTTGTGATGCCCATGAAAAGAAAAAAATAGGCCCTGATAACCCCATTAATGGGAACCTAGCAACCTAGTGCTAACCACTGAGCCACCATGCTGCCCATCTTGCAGTATGTACTTTATCATCATTCTGCCCGCCTTTTAAAAAAAAATGTCCTACTGGTGAGCTTGTGATGGTATTCTGCTGGTATAAAGCAGTCAGTAAGCGGTGACTGAGCTTTCGGGAAAGGGACCAGTAATAATATGGAGTGTCTGACTACCTCCCTCTGTAAGCACCGTACTCGCAGGTCACAGTCCTGATGGAGCGGAGTTAGAGGAGGCTAGCCGCAATGCAGTAGTGAAATAAATGACAGTCATGTATTGACTTGGATATATTATTTTTGTTTTTTAAAACCCGAGTGTACAATTGCTTACAGGGGACTGCCTGAGCTGAACTGAAACCTCTACAGAATCGTGAATGTGTGCAATGTCCCCAGCTGATCAACGGTCACATAACCGCATGAAAGCAATTTGTATACTTGTGGGCACATGCCAACTATACGTAAGAATTGAGCGAAACTGAGACCATCCACTGACGGGGGAACTATGACAGTGTGTGCTTTACTCATGGGCACAATTCTGTAGTCTGCAAACTTTTAATTTCAGCCCTGACAATCCCGTTCTTTCGTTTTATTACTCTTTTCCAAGAGCAAAAAGGTTTTATTATTTTTCCATTGACACAGCCATGTGAGGATTTTTTTTTTTTGCAGAACGAGTTGTAGTTTTGAATGATGCAATTAATTTTGCTATATAACATACATTATAAAAGAGGCAGCCATACTTGCCAATTCCTAGTCGCAATACTAATGTACAACGGGATATAGCAGCCCTCAGGTGGAGAGAGAGCTGGTGCAAAATACTAATGAAATAACCACTCACACCTACCATATTGTTTGGACCATAAGACGCACCTAGGTTTTAGAGGAGAAAAAAAAAATTTAAGCAAAAGATGTGTTCATGATCCACTTTTAAGGGGGGGGGGGTGTCTTCTACTGACACTGGTATAGGGGTAATATCCCCCAATTCTGACAATATCCCCCATCCTGGTATATATGCCCCCCCCCTTCCTTTTATACATGGTCCCCATCCTGGTATGCCTGGCATCCCTCCATCCTGGTATGCCTGGCATCCCTCCATCCTGGTATGCCTGGCATCCCTCCATCCTGGTATGCCTGGCATCCCTCCATCCTGGTTTGCATGGAACCCCTCCATCCTGGTATGCCTGGCACCCATCATCGCTATCCTGGTGTGCATGGCACCCCTAATCCCTATCCTGGTATGCATGGCACCCCTAATCCCTATCCTGGTATGCATGGCACCCCTAATCCCTATCCTGGTATGCATGGCACCCCTAATCCCTGTCCTGGTATGCATGGCACCCCTCATCCCTGTCCTGGTATGCATGGCACCCCTCATCCCCGTCCTTGTATGCATGTATCAGCAATCCCCATCCTGGTATGCATGGCACAGCAATCCCCATCCTGGTATGCATGGTACCCCTAATCCCTATCCTGGTATGTATGCCCCTCTCATCTTTATCCTGGCATGTATGGCCCCCTCATCTTTATGCTGGTATGTATGGCCCCCTCATCTTTATCCTGGTATGTATGGCCCCCTCATATTTACCCTGGTATGTATGGCCCCCCTAATCCTTACCCTGGTATGTATGGCCCCCCTCATCCTTACCCTGGTATGTATGGCCCCCCTCATCCTTACCCTGGTATGTATGGCCCCTTCATCCTTTTTCCTAGTATGCATGGTCCCCGTAATCCCCATCATGCTGCACATAAAAAAAAAAAAATATATAAACATTGCTACTCACCTTTCTTCTCTCCTCCAGCGCTGACGCCTGTCTGCCCGCACTGATCTCCCCATGTGAGCCGCGCATGGCGTCACTGCTATGCGCGGCTTACAAGGAGAGATCAGCTGACGGAAGTCACCTCTCCCCGCGCCGGGACTGTGTGCGCGGGGAGCAGTGACTTCATGCTCCTTCATAGCCGGCACACAGCTTAGCCGCGCTGCGTCTCCTGCTGCTGCCGGGTTATCTCGTGTGCCCGCTTATTAAAGGGCATGAATATTCACCCCATCCCCACGCCCATGGGCGTGGAGAGAGGTTAAATATTCATGCCCTTTAACAGCGGGCACAGGCGATTCCGGCAGCAGCTGCGGCTACACTGTGTGCTGCTATTAAGGACCATGAATATTCAGTGCTCCCCATGGGCGTGGGGAGCAGTGAATATTCATTTTCTTTAGCAGCGGGGACAGTGTAGGCTGCAGCAGGCGGCTGTTGCCCCCTGTGCCCCGCTCCTCCACCGCTACAGCTCCCCACAGCACAGTATATATACTCACCCCTCCCCAACATTTGGACTATAAGAATCACCCCCCATTTTCCTCCAAAATTTTGGGGGAAAAAAATGCGTCTTATAGTCTGAAAAATACGGTACTATTCATGGAGGGGATTAGAAATGCACAGGATAAGGCTTGTATAGGGCGCCAGTCACACAGATACATGTAGTGCAACATGCCAACTTGCAGCCTATTAGTGATGCCAAAGCTATTACAGAATTTCCCCAAAAATAAGCCCTAGCATGATTTTACAGGATTTTTGGAAGATGCTTGACATATAGGTGTTAGAACCTTGCTGTTGGGTTTTTTTTCCTTTGCTGGTCACATGACCTTGTTGGCCTATTTAATCCTGCTCCGCCCTTCTGGCTTTGCTGGACTTCATTGTATATCTACTTTCTAGCTAGCCTGTGCTCTGTATCTAACTCTGTTAGTTTGCTTGGTCTACGGACCTCTATGTTCTATCTATTTTGTTTGTTCGTCTGTCTGCTACTATTTCTGTTAGGAGGTGTCCCATATTCCTCCCAGTCCTTAGTACTTGTAGGGATTCCCTCCCCACATCTATAGGTCTCCGTACAGACTAGATTAGGACTTTAGCAGGTCTGATCGCAGGATCAGGTTCCCTGTTACATCGTAGGGATTCAGCTGAGTCCTATAGTAGGGACAGATCTCCTCTCTTTCCTTAGCTTTGGTAGCAGAACATAACAGTAAGTCCAGCCTGCAAATTCTCTAAGGAAAGATTTTTTTTTTTGTTCCATCATGGTGTCGGTTCAGGATTTGGCTAAACACCTGCAGGGACTCTCTCTGGAAGTGGCCGAGCTCCGTCAGCACGTGAGTAACTGTCCTGGAGCATATTTCTTGGAGCCTAAGGTATGTTTGCCGGATTTATTTTTTGGTGAACATCGAGAATTTTTTTCATTTAAAAATGCTTGCTTATTGTATTTTCGTTTGAGACCCAAGTCCTCTGGGGATGAATCCCAGCGCGTAGGGTTCATAATGTCACTTTTGCGCAAAGAGCCTCAGGAGTGGGCCTTTTCTTTGCAACCTAGTGATACATGCTTCAGATCAGTGGATAGTTTTTTTTCTGCTTTAGGACTATTATATGATGATCCTGACCGTGTGGAATCAGCTGAGACTGAGTTGAGACGTTTAAAACAAGGATCAGGTAATGTCGAAAAATATTGTACTCATTTTCGTCGTTGGTCCACTCAAACAGGGTGGAACGATTCTGCTCTGAAAAGTCTATTTCTTGCTGGGCTCAGTGAAAGGGTTAAAGACCTGCTAATTGCTTATCCTACACCTGAGGATTTGCAACAGGCTATGCAATTAGCTATACGGGTGGATAGAAGACTGCGTGCTAGGGTTAATGAGAGCAAATCCTCTGCTATGTCAGTTTCTGGTTATGATAATGTGTGTACTAACAGTGGTGAACCGATGGAGATTGGATCGGTGGCACCTCGCTCTCAAGAAAAAGACCGTCGTTTTTCGGAAGGCTTGTGTTTCTATTGCGGAAAATCTGGTCATTTGATTAAAGGCTGTGAGCTTCGTATGAAGAAAGAAAAAAAAATGGTCAGTCACGCCCGTATTGCCTGTTTAAATTCCAAGGGTATATTTTTAGCTGCTTCCACGATTGCTCAGGAAAAATTAATGGAATTTCGGGTGTTTGTTGATTGCGGGTCTACACTGAATGTAATTGATGGGGGATTCGTGGAAAAACTCAATTTAAAACCTGAACCTTTATCATCCCCCATTGCTGTAGTTTCTGTGGATGGCTCCCCTTTGAAGAATATTACTCTCAAGGTCAGTGAATTTCCTCTCACTATTAATGGTGTTCACCATGAGAAATTGGATTTGGTAGTGTTGAATAACTTGCCTTCTCCAGTAATATTGGGTTTGCCCTGGTTAAAATTTCACAATCCTGTACTGGATTGGTCTACCAGTGAAATTAAATCCTGGAGCCATAAATGTTATGACAAGTGTTGTAACGGGCGTATTGCAGCTTTGGATAGGGGAGAATTGCCTGTTCCTATTCAGGATTTTTGGAGAGTTTTTTCTGAGAAGGAATCGCAGGTTTTGCCTCCCCATAGAGACTATGATTG
This sequence comes from Phyllobates terribilis, assembly GCF_046119375.1. Lineage (NCBI taxonomy): Eukaryota > Metazoa > Chordata > Amphibia > Anura > Dendrobatidae > Phyllobates > Phyllobates terribilis. Next base: position 4,754,279 of record NW_027362807.1, on the reverse strand, counting down.
TTCTATTGAATTTGTCCCTGGAGCGACTCTTCCTAAAAGTCGTTTATTTAACCTTACTATTCCTGAGAGAAAGGCTTTGGAGGAATACATACAGACAAGTTTGGCCGCCGGTCACATTAGGCCCTCTAAGTCTCCTGTGGCGGTTGGATTTTTTTTTGTAAAAAAAAAGGACGGCGGTTTACGTCCTTGTCTGGATTTTCGTGAGATTAACAAAATTACGGTACGCAATCCTTACCCACTGCCATTGATTCCTGATCTGTTTAACCAGTTATTGGGAGCCAAGTGGTTCTCTAAAATTGACCTTAAGGGGGCATACAATCTGTTGCGCATGACGAGGGTGATGAATGGAAGACTGCTTTTAACACTCCTGTGGGTCATTTTGAGAATCTGGTTATGCCTTTTGGTCTTACTAATGCTCCTGCATTTTTTCAGAATCTGATTAATGACATCCTTAGACCTTTGATCGGTAAAAATGTGGTTGTGTATTTGGATGACATTTTGATTTATTCGCCAGATCTGGAGTCTCATTGGCGGAGCGTGCGTGAGGTATTACAGTTATTAATGGACAATTCACTTTTTGCTAAGCTGGAGAAATGTGAGTTCGCTGTACAGAGAATTAGTTTTTTGGGCTACATTATCTCCAGCAAAGGTTTTGAGATGGATCCGGTTAAGGTTCAGGCTGTGCAGGAATGGCCTAGGCCTATTGGTTTGAAATCGATACAGAGGTTTTTGGGTTTCGCCAATTACTACAGAAAATTCATAAAAAATGTTTCTAGTATTGTCAAACCTCTGACTGATCTCACCAGGAAAGGTGCTGATGCGGTTCAGTGGTCTTCTGAGGCCATTGAAGCTTTTGTGTATCTCAAGGAGAGGTTCACCTCTGCTCCCATCCTTATGCAGCCTGATGTTACTAGGCCGTTTTTGGTTGAGGTTGATGCTTCCTCTGTGGGGGTTGGCGCAGTATTGTCTCAGGATAACGGGGATGGATTACATCCCTGTGCCTTTTTTTCAAAAAAATTTTCGGAGACTGAACTGAATTACGATATTGGTAATCGGGAATTATTGGCTATTAAACTCGCATTTGAACACTGGCGCCACTTCTTGGAAGGTGCGGAATTTCCCGTTCAGGTTCTTACGGATCATAAAAATCTGATATATCTTGATGCTGCCAAGCGCCTGAATGCCCGTCAGGCTAGGTGGGCACTGTTTTTCTCGCGGTTTAATTTCTCCGTTACTTACATCCCTGGTACTAAGAATGTTAAGGCGGATGCCTTGTCTCTCAGTTTTTCTCCCATAGTCGGTGCTGAGAAAGAGGAAAACATTTTACAAGAAGGTGTTGTGATAGCTGCTTTAGACTCCGTTTTGGAAGATGAGATTCTTAAAGCTCAGGAGAATGCCCCATCTAACACTCCTCATGGGAGGTTGTTTGTGCCTGGGACCTTAAGGAGAGATTTGTTTGTTGAGTGTCACGAATCTCGGTTGGCAGGTCATCCCGGAATCTCTGAGACCAAGAGACTGGTGGGTCGCAGTTTTTGGTGGCCTGGATGGCAGAAGGAAGTCATTAAGTGGGTGCGCCAATGTACTATATGTGCTAGATCTAAGTCCTCACATACTCCTGCTGTGGGGTTGCTTTGTCCTTTGGAGGTCCCCAGTGCTCCTTGGACACATTTGGCTATGGACTTTATAACTGACCTTCCCCCCTCTGAGGGTTTTACTGTCATCTGGGTGGTCGTGGACCGTTTTAGCAAGATGTGTCACTTGGTTCCCTTCGTCAAACTGCCCTGCGCTAAAACTCTCGCTAAGGCCTTTGTCAAGGAAATTGTCAGACTTCATGGCGTTCCTACTGACATTGTTTCTGATAGGGGTCCTCAGTTCGTGGCTCGTTTTTGGCGTGCCTTTTGTGACAGGTTGGGAATTCATTTGTCGTTTTCGTCCGGATATCATCCTGAATCTAATGGCCAGACAGAAAGGAAAAACCAGGATGTTGAGCAGTTCTTGCGTTGTTTTGTGGCAGACAATCAAGAGGGGTGGTCTGAGTTTCTGCCACTTGCCGAATTTGCTCTGAACAATCATACATCTTCTTCTGCTGGTTGTTCGCCTTTTTTTTGTTGTTCTGGGAGACATCCGTCGTTTGGGTCGTTCTCCAAGTTGGGATCTGCCGTGCCTGAGGAGGAGAATTTTTCCGGTGATTTGGAAAGAGTTTGGACGGATGTGCGTGGTAATCTTCAGGAGGCCAACAGAAAATCTAAAGACTACTTTGATAGGAAACGACAGGAGGTTTTGTTCGCTGTTGGTGACATGGTTTGGTTGTCCTCTAGGAATCTGCGGTTGAGGATTCCTTCTAAGAAATTGGGTCCCAAGTTTGTAGGGCCCTTTAAGGTGCTTCAGGTTGTCAACCAATCTGCTGTTAGGTTGGAGGTTCCTACCTCCTGGAGAATTAATCCGGTCTTTCATGTCTCTCTGTTAAAAAAAGCTGTTGTGTCGGATGGTGACGCCTCTGCCTCTGTTCCTCCGGTGGTGGAGGACGGGGAATATGAAATTTCTCGCATCCTTGACTCTAGACGGTATAGAGGTAGTTTGCAGTATCTTGTGGCCTGGAAAGGTTTCGGACCCGAGGATAACTCTTGGGTGAGGTCAGATGATGTTTCCGCGTCCAGACTTATCAGAGCGTTTCACAGGAGATTTCCTGATAAGCCTGGTCCTAGGGGATCCGGAGGATCCTCTTAGAAGGGGGGGTACTGTTAGAACCTTGCTGTTGGGTTTTTTTTCCTTTGCTGGTCACATGACCTTGTTGGCCTATTTAATCCTGCTCCGCCCTTCTGGCTTTGCTGGACTTCATTGTATATCTACTTTCTAGCTAGCCTGTGCTCTGTATCTAACTCTGTTAGTTTGCTTGGTCTACGGACCTCTATGTTCTATCTATTTTGTTTGTTCGTCTGTCTGCTACTATTTCTGTTAGGAGGTGTCCCATATTCCTCTCAGTCCTTAGTACTTGTAGGGATTCCCTCCCCACATCTATAGGTCTCCGTACAGACTAGATTAGGACTTTAGCAGGTCTGATCGCAGGATCAGGTTCCCTGTTACATCGTAGGGATTCAGCTGAGTCCTATAGTAGGGACAGATCTCCTCTCTTTCCTTAGCTTTGGTAGCAGAACATAACAATAGGCCCTACTCCAAGAATAAGTCTTAGTTAGTCAGGGCTGGCGTTAGGAGAGGGGAGCAACTGGGCAATTTATCAGGGCCCCTACTCTCTTTGGGGCTCTAAGCATTTCTATTCCAAGGCTGCTTAAGGACCTTTGGTGACATCATAGTCATGTGACCATAATGTCAGCAAAGGTTCTTGAACTGTGGGAGCCTAGAGTAACTGAAGAGTAGATAGACTGGTATGTAGGGGGGGAGACTGGACAATTTCTCTAGGTTCCCACTCTGAGGCCCTCAGCGTTTCTATTCCAAGGTTCAGACTACTTAAGGACCTTTGGAGAAATCACTGTCCTATGACCCTGATGTCACCAAAGGTCTTTTAACAGAGGAAGTCTAGAGGAGCTGAGACAGGCTGGTATGTATGTGCAGTGTGTGTGTCTGTGTATATTCTTGTGTATGTGCAATGTGTGTGATATGACATGATTATTATATATGGATAAATGAAGACATTCCCTGAAAATAAGCCCTAACCCAACTTTTTGAGCAAAAAATGATATAAGACCTTGTCTTATTTTCTGTAAAAGATGCTAGATCAGGCGGTCTGCCGAGCACTATATATGTGCACCCTACAAGAACAGACACATGGTTTCCACCAACACTACAAAAGCCTGGCTGCATCCTGCAAGGATGGAAAATTATGTAAGGTATTAGTTAATATTTTGACCAAAATATGTAAGCCTGCACCTACGTCAGGGGTCCTCATTGTCTTTCCAGCGAAAAGACAATATAACGTATTGGAAAACCAGATTTAACGCTGGCAGTAAAATGTTTTACCTCATAGAAAGAATAAGGCTGTGTGCCCACAATGTGTTTTTCAAGCATTTATGCTGCGGAATTTCCGCAGTATAAACGCTTCAAAAACGTTTGGTAATCCGCCCCCCATGGTCCCCAATGACAAGACGCACTTTCAGTGCCCATGGTGCGGTTTTTTCCGCAGCGTTTATGCTGCGCTCAAAAATCTGCAGCATGTCCATTAATTTTGCGGAAGTGCGGCGTAATCGCCGCCATTGACTTGCTTTGAGACGCATATAATCCGTGTCAGTACATTTGTACTCACGGATTATATGCGTTTCTATGTGCGGATGGTACCCAGGTCTGGAGTAGAGTAGACTCTCATCCAGACCTGGGTACCATAGAAACTGTAAAAAATAGAATTTAAAATAAAAAATAAGGTTTATACTCACCTTCCGATGTCTTCCCGGTGTTTTGTCTGCTACGTCCAGTGACTTGCAATGTTCGCGTGGTTGTGAAGGACCTGCCATGACGTCACTGAGTCATGTGACCCATCACATGGCTCAATGACGTCACCCCAGGTCCTTCACACCACCGCGAGCAGTGCAAGACACTGGACGGAGCAGACAAAACACCGGGAAGACATCGGAAGGAGAGTATAAACTTTATTTTTTTTTTGTTTTTCACCATTCTTATTCTCTTTTTTAACTAACTTGGTCACACTACTATAAATCCATGCCCGTTGCAACAAGGTGGACAAGTTGTCAAGCACTTTTCCAAGTGATGCTAAAATCGCTTGGAAAAGTACTTGATAACCCGCATGCAGAAATGCGCATGCAAAGACGCTTCACAAACGCTTCTACCTGGCGGGAGAAACGCATGTAAAATCCGCATGCGTTTTTCCTGCCAGGGAGAAGCGTAAAAAATATGCAGCATTTCTGCATCGTGGGCACATAGCCTCAGCCTCGATCCCATGCTGTCCTGTCTGTATACTTGCTTTTGCTTCATTCTCTGCCCAGGAGCTGTGGTTCCTGCACAGTCAGACAGCCATTACACAGTATACGATTATCTCCACACATTATATTTTTACACATCCAATTGTGGAACTTATTAATCCAATGTATGTTGATTAAAATGTACTTTAATATGACAACCCCTTTTGAACTTGGAGGGACCCTTTACTGCCGTGCAGCAATCATAAATGCCCAAAGGCAAAACCCTCTTGGGGAGGGGAGAATAAGTGAACATGTTTGTTGGTAATGCCTCAGTGTTGTTGGACACGTGCACTTATTGGCACTTGCAGTAATCGTTGTTTATGGCTACTTGTAGCATCTGCACAGTGGAAACCTACCTTACTTAAAGGGGTTGTCCGTACTTGGCCAGTGCCAGTCTCTTGAATGAAATTGGAAAACCCTATACTTACCTCTCACACCAGTGCCGTTCCAGCAGTGTTGGCGCCAGGTCTCTCGGTGCTCACGTGACAATATGAAATCTGCAGCCAATTGGGGGGTGTGATCGTCCACTCTGATGAAATAATAAAGGCAACAGCCGGCGACATAGTGTCATGTGAGTGCCAGGAGACCCGATGCCTAATATTGCTGAAAAGGCGCCAGTGCAGGAGGTGAGTATAAGCCTCTCTTATTTAACATGGAGAACTCAGGCATTTAGGATGGGGTTGTCCAAGTAGAACTCTTGTGTATATTATTTAGCCAAAATTAAAATGTACCAAATATCCACATGTGCAAATACCGTATATAAAGCCTTTTACTCCAAATTCCGTTATTTCTCCTCTGATCTCATCAGTGGCCGTTCATTCAAAGCCAAAAAGTGTTTGTCTATCCTGATATCTTGTGGAACAGCCTGGCCTCACATGGGTTCTCCTCCCTCTTATCTCGGACCCTCAGTATTGACACCCTCACTTTTTTCATGCCCCTACATCTTTATATTTAATGCGGAAAGACTACCAGGAAATGTAGTTTCTGATCACTTGAGTCTTTTCTAATGTGATCGGTTTCATTATACCCTTATACCATCCACAGCAGTATACGAAAAGGAGTGTAGGTGTGAGTTGTGCAGAGGTAGTGGCTGCACCCAGGCACTGATGCGGAAATCCCAGCTCCCCTCTGCCCATTACCGTTCACCAGTTTTATATGTGATGCATGGTGGTTCAGCAGACAGATTCTAGGGCAAAATAACTACTAAATAATGTCATGTTATAATGACAGATCTGTCACAAGCAGTTTTTCAAGTTGTAGAGCAATAACCTGAATCTCCCCAGTTGTTCTTTCATAACCATATTCACCAGCATTCATAACCATAGTCACCAGCATTCATAACCATATTCACCAGCATTCATAACCATATTCACCAGCATTCATAACCATAGTCACCAGCATTCATAACCATAGTCACCAGCATTCATAACCATAGTCACCAGCATTCATAACCATAGTCACCAGCATTCATAACCATAGTCACCAGCATTCATAACCATAGTCACCAGCATTGGCTGCAATTTCATGAAACCTCATTGTGCGCTAAGGGGATAATATATCATCTAGACATATTCAGAGATAAAGCTAAAATACAACACCAATAGCACAGTAATAATGGCGATCATTTATTGAAAGCAATGTAATATATAGAATTTTTTTATTTTTCCATGTATAATGTAGCCAGCAAGGGTGAGTCTATTTTAGCTTTTAATAATTATTTGCTAAAATAAAGTGGCTGACATTACAAATTATTGCCTAAATGGGCACAAAGCTGCCAGTCAGCGAGCAACACTGACCATAGCACTGGATAGGGGAAAGCTGTGGACCCCGTATAGCCAGGTTGACAATCGCACCAAGGACGGCTGTAGATGCCGCAGTTGTGTCCTGTAATTCATGCGTCACATCTCCCAACAAGGATTCCAGAGTTTGGATTTTATGACTTCACTTCTGAATCCACCTGGGGAACGTGGCACAGGGGCCTCATTGCTGCTTATGCTCCATCCCAGTTGGCACAGAGCAGACTGCCAGTGGTCACGTTGGCAGTGGAGCAGCAGCTTTCAGCCCTCTGTAAGTAGGTCAGATACATTGTGTGACTGCTTTGCCGCAGATCAGCACATATAGAGATGGAGGTAATAGGAAGATGTGGAAGAATGTTCTTCAGATTGGCAGGCCAGCCATGCTTGTTACTGATGACATGAAACATGATGATGTTGGCATTTTGAGTGCAGGTAGTAGGAGCTGATGGTACAGAAATAAATGAACTCCAGTAGATAGTCTTGCGTCAAGATACAGGAGGATTAGATGGTATGACGGTATTATGCTGTTTCTCCGCTTAGTGGTAAGTTGTGCTCCATGCTGGACCCACAAACGGGAAACTCGTGAAAATCCTCTGTTCTCTAGCAGGAATTGTCTCGTTCACGCCATCACTGCGCGGTGCTGGGATCTGCTGTCTCATGGTGACATACGGGTTCCTTCCTATAATAACTGGAGATGGCGCTTTTCCTGTCCTTATGTCTTTCCAGTTTATATTTGAAAAGAAGGGGTGCGTTCTGATTTTTCCATTAACCCCTAGCCGGACATAATGGTCTTTGCAGAGTAGTTTGGACATAATGTCCATAGCATCGTGGTCAGTGAGGTTTTCATATGATGGTTCTTCGTACAAGACATTATTCACAATCTCTTCAGTGGTGTCTCCTGGAAATGGTGAGTCTTGGAAAATCATGTCGTACAATATGACTCCAAAGGCGAACCAGTCCACACCTTCATCATAAGCGTCTCCCATGATCATTTCTGGGGCGCCATACCCAGGTGTTCCACTGAAATCTCTGGCATTAAATCTCTTATCAAACTCGTATAGAGATAGTCCAAAATCAGTAATCTTTATGTGGCCGTCACCAGTCAGCAGGATGTTATCCGGTTTTAAGTCCCGGTGAATGATGTCATTGCTGTGCAGGAATTGTAGGCCACAAACGATTTCTGCTCCTATAAATGTTACAGGTTCCTTCAGGGGAATGGTACTATATATATAGTGAAGCAGATCCCCTCCACTGGCCAGCTCGGTGACAAAATACGCATGGTTTTCCGTATGAAACGCGGCATGGCAATGGGTTAGGAATCTGCTGTTGTGGCTAAGCTTCAGGACATGGTGTTCTACAAGGCATTCAGGGAAGGAGATTAGGCTTTCTTTCTTAATGATTTTAAGGGCCACACTTTCTTTCCTTATTTTATCAGTGGCCAGCATAACCTTCCCATAACTCCCTTGTCCAAGTATGCCATGGCAGATAAACTTATCCCTGGTGAGAGGGACAGTGGTCTTTATTTTTTTGCTACTGGGGCCACTACATTCACCTGAGATGTCATCTTGACTGGTGGCTGGATCTTCCTGATGTTTCCTTTTTCTCCCAGTTCTCTTCTCTTCTGCTGCACTTTCATTACCTTTCAGGTTAATGATCCTGGTTGGACCCAAAGTACTCAGTTTTTTTAGATTATCAGCTCGATTTGTGATGTATCCCACAAGCTTTTCACATCTGTTTTGTACAGTGTCTAGGAAGGAAATATTCTGGGTTCCCTCATTGACAGGTAATACCTGACCAACCTGCCCAGATTTCTTGGAATCCATCTTCCTTATCTTTGCTGGAGGTTCCTGGTTATTTCCAGTGTCTTCTCCATCTGGTGTTTCTTTCCTTTTTCTCTTTCTATTCCCTGTAAAGTCCATGTTGCATCAGGCAACAACAGGGCAATTATCCAAAAACGTATGTAAAATTATCAGAGAATGCAATCCACACGTATATTGTAGTCAAAGCCAACTACAACTAAAGCTCAATGGCTGCAGTCAGTTGTTTATGGAACTTTGTGGAATGTGATGTCACTGTGCCGGTGATGTCACACTCACTGTGATGTCAGCAGATGCATGCGAGTGTTCCATCTCTGCTGAACGTGAAAGTCTCAGAAGGGGCGGGGCTTAGTCACCATTGACTATAATGGAGTCTGTTGAGTGGGTAGTATTTAGTGACCTGAAGCTGGAAATCAGTGGGATAAATGACATCAGGATTCAGGAATAAGTTACAGTAGTTTTATATTTGTTTTAATTTATTTTATACAAAAAAAGAGCATGGACCGCACCTCCAAAAAAATCATACATTGATCTAATGCCTCTCAGCAAAAATATACATAACTGAACATGAGGTTCTTAGTTTAACATTCTGATCAGACTGTATGAAGCCCACTGCCACGTCACGGCAAACCTCGTAGTGGGTCCTAACATTTCCTGCCTAAAAGGAGCGGCGCCATGTGCCAACCACCGCTACAGTGAGAATGCACCAGCAGGGCGGGCGGCCTGGTGCCTCACAGCATCCATGCTTCAAGACCGAGTCCTCATGACTCCAGGCGCCCCACAAGCACAAAACCACAGCAACAATGGCTGACACATTGCACCAACACCACATGAAAGGAGCATTGTGACTCACCTTCCTCAAGCTCTCAAGTGAGAGCAAAATAGGCTAGACCCTCTTTGCAGACTCCTGCTAATTAAAATTGCCTGTGCCAAATGGGATGAGTGCTGGTCCAAGAAAGGGAAAAGAATAAGCTGGTTCATTGACATGGCAGTGGGCTTCACACAGTCTGATCAGAATGTTAAGCTAAGAACCTCATGTTCAGTAATATGTATTTTTGCTGAGCGGCATTAGATCAAATGTATGATTTTTGGAGGTGCGGTCCATGCTCTTTTTTTATTTTTTTTTATTTTATGTTACATTATTTTGTGTAGGGCTGTGATGATATACATTTTTCAGTTCTTTTGTGTAAAATTTAAAGGAAAGTGTGTTAACCACTTCCTGACTGCCCACTGCACATAAACGTCCGCGCTTGCTGGGCTCTGTACATCGCAGATGTTTATGAACGGTCGGCGGTCTTTTAGCGCTCAGGGCCCCCAGGATCCTGCACCCTGCGATTCCTGTGCAGAGCGATAGCTCTAACAGGTGACATCCTCGAGACTGGATTGGATCAGGTTCCAATAAAGTTAACCCTTTGCTATCTTCTACTACCCCTGGCAAAAATTATGGAATCACCGGGCTCGGAGGATGCTCATGCAGTTGTTTAATGTTGTTGAAAAAAAGCAGATCACAGACATGGCACAAAACTAAAGTCATTTCAAATGGCAACTTTAGGGCTTTAAGAAAAACTAAAAGAAATCAAGATTAAAAATGTGGTACTCAGTAAGGGTAATTTTTTTCAGACCAAGCAGAGAGGAAAAAATTATGGAATCACTCAATTCTGAGGAAAAAATTATGGAATCACCCTGTAAATTTTAATTTACAAATCTAACACCTGCATCAAATTAGATCTGCTCGTTAGTCTGCATCTAAAAAGGAGTGATCACACCTTGAAAAGCTGTTGCACCAAGTGGACTGACATGAATCATGGCTCCAACACGAGAGATGTCAATTGAAACAAAGGAGATGATTATCATACTCTTAAAAGAAGGTAAGTCATCACGCAATGTTGCAAAATATGTTGGTTGTTCACATTCAGCTGTGTCTAAAATCTGGACCAAATACAAACAATATGGGAAGGTTGTTAAAAAAAAACATACTGGTAGACCAAGGAAGACATCAATGTGTCAAGACCGGAAACTAAGCAATATGTCTCCAAAACAGGAAATGCACAACAAAACAAATGAGGAACGAATAGGAGGAAACTGGAGTCAATGTCTGTGACCGAACTGTAAGAAACCGCCTAAAGGAAATGAGATTTACATACAGAAAAGCTAAACATAAGCCATCATTAACACCTAAACAGAAAAAAACAAGGTTACAATGGGCTAAGGAAAAGCAATCGTGGACTGTGGATGACTGTATGAAAGTCATATTCAGTGATGAATCGCGAATCTGCATTGGGCAAGGTGATGATGCTGGAACTTTTGTTTGGTGCCGTTCTAATGAGATTTATAAAGATGACTGCATGAAGAGAACATGCAAATTTTCACAGTCATTGATGATATGGGGCTGCATGTCAGGTAAAGGCACTGGGGAAATGGCTGTCATTACATCTTCAATAAATGCCCATGTTTACATTGATATTTTGGACAGTTTTCTAATCCCATCAATTGAAAGGATGTTTGCGGATGATAACATCATTTTTCAAGATGATTATGCATCCTGCCATAGAGCAAAAACTGTGAAAACATTCCTTGAAAAGAAGACACATAAGGTCAATGTCATAGCCTGCAAATAGTCCGGATCTCAATCCAATTGAAAATCTTTGGAAGTTGAAGAAAATGGTCCATGACAGGGCTCCAACCTGCAAAGCTGATCTGGCAACAGCAATCAGAGAAAGTTGGAGCCAGATTGATAAAGGGTACTGTTTGTCACTCATTAAGTCCATGCCTCAGAGACTGCTTTAAAGCCAGAGGTGGTGCAACAAAATACTAGTGATGTATTGGAGTGTTCTTTTGTGTGTTTGTTTTTCATGATTCCATATTTTTTTCCTCAGAATTGAGTGATTCCATAATTTTTTCCCTCTGCTTGGTCTGAAAAAATTTACCCTGACTGAGTGCCACATTTTTTATCTTAATTTCTTTTAGTGTTTCTTAAAGCCCTGAAGTTGCCATTTGGAATGACTTTAGTTTTGTGCCATGTCTGTGATCAGATTTTTTTCAACAGCATTAAACAACTGAATGAACATCCTCAGAGCCCGGTGATTCCATAATTTTTGCCAGGGGTTATAGATGCTGTGATCCATAGCGATCACGGCACATAGAAGAGAGGGAGAGGCAGTTGTGCACTCACCTTTGACGGCCTCCGAGATAAGGTCTGACGTGGTCATGGCAGCCGGAGATCACATGATGACCTCCGAGGCTGCCAGGTACGGTGGCCTGTTAGCCATCAACTGAGTCTAACAGGAGATCTACCAGTGTAAAACTGACATCCGGTCTCATGCAATGCAATACATGTGTATTGCATTGCATGAGACCTGTGATGATAAAAATATTCTCATAGCGGGACTAAGTGAGAAAGTTAAAAACAGAAAGTTTAAAAATTGGGTCACTTGAGGGGGATTCAGCTCTTCTAGTGCTTAAGGGCTCTGTATACGTAGTCCGCAAACTATTCTACAATAATTTGTTCTCCAAAAGCGAAATAGTGCTCCTTCCCTCCCGGGTGTCGCCGTGTGCCTAAGCAGTACTGTACAGCCACATATGGGATATTGCCACGTTCAGCAGAAATTGTGTGATACATTTCGGCACCATTTTTACCCATTGCCTTGTGTGAAAATGTAAAATCTGAGGCTAAAACTAATTTTTTTTGTGGTAAAAATAGAATTATTTTTTTCTTCGCTGCCCAATGGTATAAATTTCTGAGAGTCACATGTGGTGTCAGTTTGATCACTGCATCCGTAGAGGAATTCATTGAGAGATGTAGTTTGTACAATGGGGTCACTTATGGGGGTTTCCTGCTGCTTTAGGACCTCAGTCTCTCCCAGTGGGTCATGGCACCTGCAAACCACAACAGTAAAATCTGCACTATAATATGACAATTTTTCCCTTCTGAGCTTTGCACTGTGCCTGAAAAGTAGGCTTCCAGTATCCATTGTTTCAGATGCTGCACATCTCGTATCTTGATGGTCTGGTGTGGTATATGGGGTACAAAGATAGTGGGGCCATTCTTCATCAGTGGAAACCTCAATGCCACTGGATATCTGAAATTGCTACACGATGATGTGTTGCCCTCTTTATGCACTGAAGATGGCACGTTCCCTGAGTTTTTCCAACAAGATGGTGCACCACCACATTATGGGTGTCAGGTCCGAGCATTCCTACATGAACAGTTTCCTGGAAAGTGGATTGGTTGTCGTGGACCTGTTGAATGGCCACCAAGGTCTCCCGATCTGACCCCCTTAGACTTTTATCTTTGAGGTCATCTGAAGGCAATTGTCTATGCTGTGAAGATACGAGATGTGCAGCATCTGAAACAACGGATACTGGAAGCCTGTGCTAGAATTTCTTCTGCAGTGTTGCTATCAGTGTGTCAAGAGTGGAAGAAGAGGGTTGCATTGACAATCCAACACAATGGGCAGCACTTTGAACACATTTGATAAGTGGTCATAAACTTGTAAAAAACTCATGAAATAATAAAGTTACGTTAAAACCAAGCACATCATTGTTTTTCTTATGAAATTCTCAATAAGTTTGATGTGTCACATGACCCTCTTCCCATTGAAAAAAATTAAGTTGAATCCAAAATGGCCAACTTCAAAATGGCCGCCATGGTCACCACCCATCTGGAAAAGTTTTCCCCTTCCCTTATACTAATGTGCCACAAACAGGAAGTTGATATCACCAACCATTCCCATTTTATTTAGGTGTATCCATATAAATGGCCCACCCTGTAGTTTTAATCCTTCTAACTTCTTAACCAAAAAAAATTGTTTAAAAAATTGTGCAGATGTAAAAGAACTATTTTGTGTGACCTAACTCTCTGGTTTAAGGGCATAAAAATTAAAAGTTTAAAAATTGCAAAATTTTCCCAATTTTGCCAAATTTCTGATATTTTAAAAAATAATCTAGTTACCGTATTTTTCGGACTATAAGATGCACCAGACCATGACCATAAGACACACCTGGGTTTTAGAGAAGGAAAATAGAAAAGAAAATTTAAGCAAAAAATGTGGTCATGATGCTCCCCATCCTGGTATGCATGGAACCCCTCATCCCCATCCCGGTATGCATGGCACCCCTCATCCCCATCCTGGTATGCATGGCACCCCTCCATCCCGGTTTGCATGGCACCCCTCCATCCCGGTTTGCATGGCACCCCTCATCCCCATCCTGGTATGCATGGCACCCCTCATCCCCATCCTGGTATGCATGGCACCCCTGATCCCCATCCTGGTATGCATGGCACCCCTCATCCCCATCCTGGTATGCATGGCACCCCTCATCCCCATCCTGGTATGCATGGCACCCCTCATCCCCATCCTGGTATGCATGGCACCCCTCATCCCCATCCCGGTATGCATGGCACCGCACCATCCCGGTATGCATGGCACCTCTCCATCCCGGTATGCATGGCACCTCTCCACCCCAAAATTTTGGAGGAAAAAAGTTCGTCTTATAATCCGAGAAATACAGTATATCTAGAAAAAAAAATACTACTATCCTGACTACTATCATGAAGTACAATATGTCACAATAAAACAATCTCAGAACCACTGGGATATGTTGAAGCGTTTCAGAGTTATTACCTCAAAAAGTGACGCTGGTCAGAATTGAAAAAAATTGGCCTGATCACAAAGGCAAAAACTGGCTCTGGCGCGAAAGGGTTAAATCTATAAGTTTAAAAAAATATCTATTTCTGCTATTTTTATTAAAAACACAAAATTCTACTGTGGAAGGGCTAACAAAATGTACTTGTGAACAAATCTTTTGCAAATTACCCAGATATCAAGAGTTTCCAAAAGGTAATTCTGCCCAACTATGGTACATTGGGTAGTAGGAAAAGGGGAGTCAGTGTTTAGCAGGTCTATATTACAGCTCCACAGGGTTTATTACCCCTCTCCCATGACCTTGTAAGGTGAGGCTCCATAGCTAAGCTACAGTATGGAGATTGGTGACCGCATATCTGGGCAGATGAGTTCATTACAGCTTCACACAGATCTTTACCCGGCGTTTCTAAGCTTCTGAGTAGCAACCTGACTAGTAATATTATTATACAAGATTTGATCATTTATTACATAGTTTGTAAAGCCGAATAAAGACTTGCGTCCATCAAGTTCGACCTGTTAATCCTGTAATTGCTACAGTTGATCCAGAGGAGGGCAAAAACCCCAAATGATTTAGCCAATCTTCACCTGAGGAAAAATTCCCTCCCGACTCTGAAACCAGCAGTCAGAATAAATCCCTGTATCTGACGCGCCCCTGGGCCTGTGTCGCGCTGCGTTGCGCACGCGGGAGCTTACCCGGAGCCGGATCTGTTTAGGGTTGTAGTCTCGTGGCGGTGACCCGGTCCGTGCCCAGGGAGTCAAACTGGACGGCAGTCTGTTAGCGGTAGAAAATGGTTGATGACTACGCCACCCGTTGAATGCAGCCAGGGGGGCTGCTGCTGCAGGGCAGACCGCTGAGGCCGGTGGAAGGATGGTGCAGCGTGATAGTATAACCCCCAACGGGAGGGGTATGGCCTCAGGGCAGCCGACGTGGATGATGGGGGTAGCAGGAACCACTCAGAGACGGTATGGTAGCGTTCAGGGTCTTTACTGGTAACAACTATAGACCCTCCCGGAGTACTTGCTAGCGAACGGGGCCTGGTCAGTCCTTGAGCAGATGGGATCTCCCCTGGCCAGGCGTAGTTGTAGGCCTCCCAAGCTGACTGTACTCTTCTGGCTACCTTGCTAGAAGCTGATGTAAGTAGCCCACGTCCCTGAGTGTACCGTGTGGTGCTCACCCGTATGGCCGGTGACTCGGGGCCTTCTAATGGCTTCCGCTCCACGATGGCGGTGCTGGTCCCACGCGTGTGACCGGGCCTTCGGGCTTCTGGGCCAGGGGACCTGAAATCCCCTGCCTGACGGATTCTGCTGCTGGGTAGAAGTTAGTCCCCACAGCCTCGGACTCCGGGTCCGGTAAAGAATCTTCTTAGTCAGGGCGAGCTCTTTAGCTGCCAGCCCCTGACTCCTTGTGACTCTGCTGCTTCCTATGCTGCTCTTGTCTCTACTCTTCCTGGACTCACTAACCCTGCCTCAGCCCCGGGTTTATACAGGGGAAGTTCTTCCCCTCCCAAGGCTGGGCAGGAGGTGTGGCATGCACAGGATCCCTGACCAAAGGACCTCCCACCTGCTCTCAGACGTAATATCTCTATCACTGTGACAACCAGACCCCTGGGGTGTCACACTCCCCCCTAGTGAAATTTAGTACTCCGGGACTAAACACTTTTTAGAAAAATATAACAAGGTATATCAAAGAACAATAAAATACAATAAGGAAACACAATAAGATGGTCACGGATGTCCGCAACCGGGTGCAGTCTTTGAAGAAAAGCAAAGGTGTCCATTTCACCAACACAGGGAGACGTAACCAGGTAGGGGTCTGTCCTACCCCAAGTCCTTAACAGTCTCTAGTCCATCCTGGGTTACGCTCCAACTATATACAAAGGATTCCCGGTAAATCCACCGAAGACTCCTAAAAACAACTAGAAACACAAAATTACACACAAGCAACAATAAACAGGTAAACATTGTAAAACAACTTAAACATTTAGATCCTCCAACGTGCGGGTAACTGGCCTCTAGTGGCCCTAGTGGACCTACGGAGCTGACTGTCTGGCCCTGAACTACAGGGTGTAGGAGCTGTCAAGGGTAAACTGGGCAGCTGTCTACCGGCTCTTTGTCTCACTAGGGGTACGGCAGGCTCACTATAAGCAGAGGGTGGATTCTCCTGTTCCGCTTGGGTGGAGTCTTCTGCCTCCTGGACCGACTGCTCTTCCAGCTCTACCCGTTGCTCCGTAGGTTCTTGGGATGATGGTTGGAGGAAGGTGAGTACGGGTACCACAACTGCACCATTGACTTGAGTCCAAGACCGAGGGAAGTCCCCGAGCACGGTACTAACCATATCTTCCCTTTCTTCCACGGGTCGATGGTCTTCCTGTTCCTCCTCAGGGTTCCTCAGTTGTTCGGGGCACTTCTTCAGGTGGTCCCGGGATACAATGGCTGTGGTTTCCCCTCCGTCTTTACTGATGGTACAGACCTTCGGGTTCTCGTGGCTTGAGGGCAGTACGGTGTACGGGTCCTTCTCCCACTGGTCGTCCAACTTGTGGAGCCGTCTCTTCCTCTTCAAGACCTGCTCTCCGGGTACCAGGGGAACAGCGGGAGCATACTGGTTGTAAGTCTTCTCTTGTCTTTCCCTAGCCTGACAGAGACTTCGCTCCACGCTCTCCTGTACTTTCCGGTACTGCTGCTGCCTCTCTGTGTCCCAGTCTGTTTCTGGTGAAGTGTCCTCGGGCGTCAGGACTCCCATTTCCAGGTCAACAGGTAACTTACCAGGTCTTGCCCTCATTAGGTAAGCCGGGGTACAGTTGGTGGAACCTACCGGGATGTGGTTGTATAGGTCCACCAGATCGGGCAACTTCTCAGGCCACAGACTGCGTTCTTCCAGGGGCAACGTTTTTAGAAGATCCATTACCACCTGGTTCATTTTCTCACAAAGTCCATTAGTTTGCGGATGGTAGGGTGTCGTCCTTATCTTCCGGCAGCCATACAGATTGCAGAATTCCTGGAAGACCTCCGCTTCAAAGGCAGGTCCCTGGTCCGTCAGCACTTGGTCCGGGTACCCGTGTGGACGGCAAAAGTGCTGCTGGAAGGCTCTAGCTGCTGTTCGAGCCGTTAAGTCCTTGACGGGGACGACAACCAGAAACCGGGAGTAATGATCCACGATGGTTAACGCGTAGACGTAGCCACTTCTGCTGGGGGTCAGTTTTACATGATCCAAGGCTACCAGTTCCAACGGTTGCCGGGTGACGATGGACTGCAGGGGAGTCTTCTGGCTGGCCCGGTCCTTCCTTCTCAGATTGCACGGGCCACAGTCTCTGCACCACTTCTCGATGGTTCCCCTCATGCCTACCCAGTGGAACCGCTCGCGCAGCAGGAACTCCAGCTTTTTCCACCCGAAGTGTCCAGCTCCGTCGTGGTATGCCTCCATCACCATGGCTGCGTCTCTTCGTGGCACCACTACTTGCCAGAGTAGTTCATGCGTCCTGGAGTTAACCATTCTGCGGCACAACTTCCCCTTGTAAAGGAACAGTCGACTCTTCTCTGCCCATAGTTGTTTGGCTTCCTCTGGAGCGTCTGATTCCAGGCTAGCCTCCGGGCGAGTCAGCATCTCCTTCACCAGTCGGACGGCAGGGTCGCTGTCTTGCGTTTCCGCCCAGTTGTAGTGAGGTAAGGGGTTCAACGTAGCAGCCTGCTTACTCCTTACCCGGTGGGAATACTGGATAGTCCCATGACGGTGGAACGCAGGGAGTTCAACTTCTTCCAGTCCCTCCGGATCTTCTCCTCCGTCCGGCAGGTTGGGCATCCTGGACAGGGCGTCCGCATTGGTATTGGAGCGCCCTGCCCGGTATTTAATTGTGAACTCGTAGTTGGACAGACGGGCCATCCACCTCTGCTCCAGGGCACCGAGTCTTGCCGTGTCCAGGTGTGTCAACGGGTTGTTATCCGTGTATACGGTGAACCGGGAAGAAGCGAGGTAATGCCTAAAGCGCTCGGTGACTGCCCATACCACGGCCAGGAACTCTAGCTTAAATGAGCTGTAATTTTCGGGGTTCCTTTCGGTGGGTCGCAGTTTTCGGCTGGCATAGGAGATTACTCGTTCTCTCCCCTGCTGAATCTGGGACAGTACGGCTCCTAGCCCGATGTTACTGGCGTCGGTGTAGAGGATGAAGGGCTGGCTATAGTCCGGGTACGCCAAGATTTCATCCCCCGTGAGGGCCATCTTCAGCTGGCGGAAGGACTCTTCTTCTAGCTTTTCCCATTTGAAGGGCGGCTTCTGGTTCTTGGCCTTCCGGGACTGGCCTATCAGGAGGTCCTGCATAGGTGCTGCCTTTTTGGTGAAACCGGGAATAAACCTTCGGTAGTAGCCTACCAACCCTAGGAACTGCCGCACTTCTTTTACGCTGGAGGGGCTTGGCCATCCCTTAATTGCGGTGATCTTATCGGGGTCGGGAGCCACTCCGTCAGCGCTCACCACGTGTCCCAGGTATTGCACCTTTGGTTTCAGGAGGTGACACTTGGAGGGTTTCACCTTTAGGCCGTAACTCGCCAGAGCTTCGAACACCTCCGCCAGGTGTTTCAGGTGGTCCTCATAAGTTTTGGAGTATACGATGACATCGTCCAGGTACAACAGGACCGTCTCGAAGTTTCTGTGGCCCAGACAGCACTCCATTAATCGTTGGAAGGTTCCTGGGGCGTTGCAGAGTCCGAACGGCATGCAGGTGAACTCGCTAAGTCCCATCGGGGTGGTGAATGCGGTCTTCTCCCGGTCCGCCTCTGCTACAGGAACCTGCCAGTACCCGCTAGTGAGATCCAAGGTAGAGAAGAAGTTAGCAGATCTTAAAGCAGCCAATGACTCCTCTATCCTTGGTAAGGGGTACGCATCCTTGTGTGTGATACTGTTGATTTTCCGGTAATCTACACACATCCTCATGGTGTTGTCTTTCTTTTTGACTAAAACTAGTGGGGCTGCCCAGGGGCTACAGCTATCCCGGATTACCCCAGCCTCCTTCATGTCTCTAAGCATCCCCTTGGCGTGTTGGTAATGTGCAGGGGGTACGGGTCGATACCTCTCTTTTATGGGAGGATGATCTCCCGTGGTGATGCGGTGTTCTACCCCCTTGACTCGCCCGAAGTCTAACGGGTGTTTACTAAACACTCTTTCATACTCTTGAACCACCCGATAGACTCCTTGTTTCTGGTGTGAGGGAGTGGAGTCAGTACCCAGATGTAGTTGCTGACACCAGTCCTCCATGTCTTTCTTAGAGCCGTTACCTTCCTCCGGGTGAGATGGAGGCAAGGGTTCCACAGATTGTATAGAATTTTGATTAGTGGTATATAATTTGGCTAGCGTGGCATACCGGGGCAGGTACACTTCCCTCTCCCCGATATTTATTATGCGAACGGGCACCCTCCCATGGCGTACATTGACCACCCCCCGTGCTGTCAAAATGGTGGGCCTACTGTCTGAGTAAACTGGTTCTACCATTGCCTGGTAATCTCTACCTCTCGGACCAATAGCTGCCCGGCACCAAATCATCATTTCACTTTTTGGGGGCATGGCAATAGGAAAAGGGTCACACATTCTTACGCTACCAATCTCACCGCCGGAGAGTTCCACTTGTTGCCGTTGCATCAGTGCCCGGATCTCTTTCTGGAGCACCCGCTGCTCGCCGGAGCTGGCATTCTTGGCAACCTGCTGTAAAAGGAAAATCACCTCTGCAAGACAATTTTCAATTACATTAGTTCCTAGAGTTATTTTTGGGTGACTCTCATGTTTGTCAATATCTACAATGATCAGTCCCTGTGCGGCCAGTTCGACTCTACCAATTTTGATGGTCACCTCTTTAAATCCGATCTGTGGCACGGGCTGACCATTGCTGGCGATGATACTCAAGTCGTCGTCAGGGTAGCGGGTAATATCCGAGTCATTCCAGTACTGCTTGAAGAGCACGTACGGGATGGTGGTGACCTGTGACCCGGTGTCCAGTAGGGCACTCATGGGAATGCCATCCAGTACCACAGGCAAGACTGGACGTCCTCCCACATATCTGTCGCGCCAGTTCGATGGGCCTGGTGATCTTTTTCCTGGGGGTTGGCCCTCTACCCCAGGTTGTGCCCGTTTAAAGAACAGTACCTTTCCATATGTCCGGGTTGATTGCAGCGGCGGCAGATGGGTCGTCCGTCCTCGCTGTATCGGTCACTGGGTCTTCCTCTGGCCGGTGGGGTCCTCCTTGGTCGACGCCACGGGATGTCCTCCGGTCCGGATGCCAGCTGGATCTTCCCTGGAGTGGAAACCTGTAAAGACTGCACAGTTCGGGTTAGCGCAGCAACGCTTTTAGCTAGCTCTTGGACCTGATGGTGTAGGTCTGGAGCCGGGTCATTGTCCAAAGCCTGCGCATCAGCTCCCACAGGCCCTGCTGACAAGGGCGCCGCCTCCTGGTAGTAAGTGGTAGTGGGGCGTCTGTGGGTCACAACGCCACCTGGTGCCGGTTCTCGGAGCACCCGGATGGCTCTGTCCTTGAACTGTGCAAATTCTAGATGAGGGTCCTGTAAGGCCATTGCCCGCAACTGGGTGCGGTGGGCATTGCAATATAAACCCTCTATAAATTGTTCGGTCAACAGCCTGTCCTCGTTTCCCACTCCATTAGGGTCGGTCTGCTTAATGGCCCTCAGGGCCTCTTGTAGGTTGAGTGCATAGTCCCTTATACTCTCATGCGCTCGCTGCTTGCACCCGTAGAATCTAAGTTTAATCTCGGCTGAGGTGCGGGTATCAAAGGTGTCCTTCAGCCGGGTTAGTATCCCTGCGACAGTCTTCCTCCCAGGTGGCCAGGATTTTACTTCCCTTTTGGCTGCCCCAGTTAGTTGGGCCACCAGGATGCTCACTTTTTGCTCTTCTGTGAGGGGGTACACCTGGAAGAGGCTATCCAGCTTTTCTCTAAAGTCATGCAGGGTATGTGACTCCCCTGAGTACTGGGGTAGCCAAGCTGCTCCCGGGATATAGGGCATGGTGAAGGGCATAACTGCAACAGCGGTAGCGCTGGCGGGGGTTGAGGCAGTGGAGCTCTCCTCCGTATCCGACATCTTCCTCCCCCCTAGTGGACCGTGGCCTACCTTGCGATGATCCTGTTCCGTAGGCTGCGGCTCCGCAGTGGATCGTCAGGGTTGAGGACCTTCCGTCGCGCTCCTGTGACGTCGGCGTCTGCTGGGCTCCTTCCAGGACCTTACGCAACGTCCAGACGTGAGGCGGGGCTTCAGTTCTCGCGCGCTTTCGGAGTCCACGCCCCTCTTCTTCCCGCGCGGCGTCCTCAAGATGGCGTCCAATGGCGGGAAAACTCCACGGATGGCGGGAAGAAGGCTGAAGATGGCGCCGGATGGCGGGAAACTTCACCGATGGCGGGAAGAAGGCTGAAGATGGCGCCGGATGGCGGGAATCTTCACCGATGGCGGGAATCTTCACCACTGGTAAGTTTGAACAGTCTTTGCTTTTCAGGCACGCAGTACCCGGTGGTTGCGGGCACGTGATCCTGCCGACTACGCCAAAGTTGACGCGCCCCTGGGCCTGTGTCGCGCTGCGTTGCGCACGCGGGAGCTTACCCGGAGCCGGATCTGTTTAGGGTTGTAGTCTCGTGGCGGTGACCCGGTCCGTGCCCAGGGAGTCAAACTGGACGGCAGTCTGTTAGCGGTAGAAAATGGTTGATGACTACGCCACCCGTTGAATGCAGCCAGGGGGGCTGCTGCTGCAGGGCAGACCGCTGAGGCCGGTGGAAGGATGGTGCAGCGTGATAGTATAACCCCCAACGGGAGGGGTATGGCCTCAGGGCAGCCGACGTGGATGATGGGGGTAGCAGGAACCACTCAGAGACGGTATGGTAGCGTTCAGGGTCTTTACTGGTAACAACTATAGACCCTCCCGGAGTACTTGCTAGCGAACGGGGCCTGGTCAGTCCTTGAGCAGATGGGATCTCCCCTGGCCAGGCGTAGTTGTAGGCCTCCCAAGCTGACTGTACTCTTCTGGCTACCTTGCTAGAAGCTGATGTAAGTAGCCCACGTCCCTGAGTGTACCGTGTGGTGCTCACCCGTATGGCCGGTGACTCGGGGCCTTCTAATGGCTTCCGCTCCACGATGGCGGTGCTGGTCCCACGCGTGTGACCGGGCCTTCGGGCTTCTGGGCCAGGGGACCTGAAATCCCCTGCCTGACGGATTCTGCTGCTGGGTAGAAGTTAGTCCCCACAGCCTCGGACTCCGGGTCCGGTAAAGAATCTTCTTAGTCAGGGCGAGCTCTTTAGCTGCCAGCCCCTGACTCCTTGTGACTCTGCTGCTTCCTATGCTGCTCTTGTCTCTACTCTTCCTGGACTCACTAACCCTGCCTCAGCCCCGGGTTTATACAGGGGAAGTTCTTCCCCTCCCAAGGCTGGGCAGGAGGTGTGGCATGCACAGGATCCCTGACCAAAGGACCTCCCACCTGCTCTCAGACGTAATATCTCTATCACTGTGACAACCAGACCCCTGGGGTGTCACACTTCAACCTACTATTTTATTTTATTTTTAAGTATATGCTGAAATCTGCCTGGTGTCTAGAAATGCATCCAGTCCCCGCTTGAACTGGTGTAGTGAATCCGACATTACCGTCTCCTCACTCAGTGAATTCCATATTCTCACTGCTCTTACCGTAAAGAACCCCTTCCTATGCTGGTGCTGAAACCTTTTCTCTTCCAGTCTTAGTGAATGCCCTCTTGTTACCGTAATATTCCTCCTTTTGAATAAATCCCGGGCAAGGTCTCTATACTGTCCCCTAACATATTTGTACACATTTATTATGTCCCCCCTCAACCTTCTCTTTTCCAGGCTGAATAGTCCTAGTTTTGCCAACCTCTCTGGGTATTGCAGTCCCTCCATTCCCTTTATTAATTTTGTTGCCCTCCTTTGTACCTTTTCAAGCTCATTTATATCCTTTCTATATATTGGGGCCCATAACTGAGCACAGTATTCCAAGTGTGGTCTGACCAGTGCTTTGTACAGTGGAAGAACAATGTTCTCATCCTTTGCAGCTATACCTCTTCTGATACATCCCATTACCCTGTTTGCCCTTACAGCAGCGGCCTGACTTTGGGCACTCCAATTTAGTTTGCTATCAATCAAGATGCCCAAGTCCTTCTCCATCTCTGAATTCCCCAATGATTTCCCATTCAGTGAGTACTGGTGACTTCCATTTTTCCTTCCCATATGTATGACCTTACATTTCTCCTCATTAAACCTCATTTGCCATTTAATGCTCCACCTACCCAGCTTATCCAAATCCCTCTGTAGGTCTGCACTGTCCTCTTTTGTATTAATTGTTTTACATAACTTTGTGTCATCTGCAAATATTGACATTTTACTATTTATCCCGTTGACTGTCGTTAATAAAGATATTAAATAGCATTGGGCCTAGTACAGACCCCTGTGGTACCCCACTAGTGACGCTTACCCAATCTGAGTATATTCCATTTATAACCACCCTCTGCCTTCTATCCCTTAGCCAGTTAGCTACCCACTTGCAAACATTTTCCCCCAGCCCCATCATTCTCATTTTGTATACCAACCTATTATGTGGCACGCTATCGAACGCTTTTGCGAAGTCTAGATACACGACATCCACTGGTTCCCCCTGATCTACTCGTGAGCTAACCTCCTCGTAGAAGTCAATCAGGTTTGTTTGGCAGGAGCGATTCCTCATGAATCCATGTTGGTTCGGGATTAAAAGATTATTAGCATCAAGATGCTCCGTAATTGCCTCTTTAATGAAGCTTTCAAAAATTTTGCCCACAACGGACGTCAGACTCACCGGCCGATAGTTTCCGGCGTCACTTTTTGCTCCCTTTTTGAATATTGGCACTACATTCGCCTGTCGCCAATCAAGTGGTACAGACCCAGTCTCAACAGAGTCCTTAAATATAAGATATAACGGTCTGTCTATCACATTACTTAGTTCCCTTAGTACCCGTGGGTGTATGCCATCAGGTCCTGGTGATTTGTTTATTTTAATGTTACTGAGGCGTTTCTGTACCCCAACTTGGGTTAGATTAGTCATACTTAGTGGAGGATTAAGCTTGTCACTTCTCATTTCTCCTGTTAGTTCTATTTCCTTTGTGAAAGTTGTCGAAAAAAAATTATTTAATAGGTTAGCTTTATCCTCATCTTTCTCTATGATTTTGCCTTCATCACTTTTTATCGGTCCAATATTATCCGATTTAATCCTTTTACTATTTATATACGTAAAGAACAGTTTGGGATTTGATCTACTTTCTCTAGCAATACGTCTCTCTGTTTCCTCCTTCGCTATTTTTATTTGTTTTTTACAGGTTCTCGTTTTTTCCTTGTAACACATTAGTGCCTCCTTACTGTTTTCCTGTTTTAATCTCTTGAATGCCTCTTTTTTTGCTATTTAACGCCCCTTTTACGTTCTTGTTCAACCATATTGGTTTCCTCTTATTTCTGGCCCTTTTATTCCCATACGGTATATATCTCTCGCACTGAGTATTCAGAATTCTTTTGAAGGTTTCCCATTTACTATTCGTATTCCTTTGATTAAGAACTTTGTCCCAGTCAATAAGTTGAAGGTTTTCTATCAGCTGATCAAACTTCGCCCTCCTAAAGTTTAATGTTTTTGTTGTTCCCTTATTGATAACCCTACTGAAGGGCATTTTGAAATTGATAATATTATGATCGCTATTACCTAGGTGCCCCCCTATCTGTACCTCAGTTATTCTATCAGGCCTATTAGTCAATATTAAGTCCAACACGGCCTTCCCTCTCGTTGGTTCCTGCACTAGTTGGGAGAGATAATTATCCTTAATATTTGTCCAGAACCTTTTTCCTTTCTGAGATCTACAGGTTTCTGTTTCCCAGTCAATATCCGGGTAGTTGAAATCCCCCATTACAATCACTTCATTATGTTTTGCTACTTTGTCTATTTGTCCTAATAGCAGACTCTCATTCTCCTCTGTTATATTTGGTGGCTTATAGCAGACCCCCAATAATATTTTATTATTATTTTTTGCCCCCTCTATCTCTACCCACATGGACTCGACCCCCTCTTCTCCCTCTCCTATATCTTCCCTTAGTCTGGGCTTTAGACATGACTTTACATATAAGCAGACTCCTCCGCCTTTCCCCTGTTTCCGGTCCCTTCTAAATAAACTATAATCTAATAAATTTACCGCCCAGTCGTAGCTATCGTCTAGCCAAGTCTCTGTTATACCTACGATGTCATACCTCTCCTCCGATATAAGCGCCCGCAGCTCATTCGCCTTATTGGTCAGGCTTCTTGCATTGGTCAGCATGCAAGATAAAATTTTGGGGTTATTTAGCTTCCTATTCTTCTCTAGCGATCTAACTGTACTATCCTCACCCCCCTCTCCACCCTCATTATATTCACTTCTCCCCTTCCCCCTTGCTTGCCTCACATCCCACCTATTTCCTTGGTTTCCCCCCCCCATCTCTAGTTTAAATACTCCTCCAACCTATTAGCCATCTTCTTCCCCAGCACCGCTGCACCCTCCCCATTGAGGTGCAGCCCGTCCCTACGGTAGAGCCTGTAGCCGACTGCGAAGTCAGCCCAGTTCTCCATGAACCCAAACCCTTCTGCCTTGCACCAACTCTTTAGCCACTTATTCACCTCCCTAACTTCCCGTTGGCGCTCCTGTGTGGCTCGCGGGATTGGTAGTATTTCTGAGAAAACTACTTTGGAGGTCCTTGCCCTAAGCTTCCTACCTAGGTCCCTGAAATAATTTTTAAGGACCCTCTATCTACCACTCACTTTGTCATTGGTGCCGATGTGGACCATGACCGCTGGGTCTTCGCCAGCCCCACCCAGTAACCTGTCAACCCGATCCGCGATGTGCCGGACTCGAGCGCCAGGGAGGCAGCACACCGTTCGGCGATCCCGGTCTTTGTGACAGATTGCCCTGTCTGTCCCCCTAATAATAGAATCACCCACTACCAGGACCTGTCTTGCCTGCCCTACACTTCCCCCCTCCCCCTCATTACTGGAGCATACACTCCCCCGGCGGTCAGAGGATCTGTCATGCTCCAATAATGCCGGTTCTGAACCAGCCTTCCTATACTTCTTCCCTCTATCCCTCCTAACTGTTATCCAGCTCCCTGCCTGTTCAGCCTGCACTTCCCCTCTATGCTCCACCCCCAGTATTGACCCATTGAGTGTCTGCTCGGTGAGCAGCTAACTCCGTTCCATGTTGTCGATGCTCCTCAGTATCGCTATCTGAGCACTTAGATCCAGAATTTGGGCTTCCAAGTGCACGATATGCTCACATCTCTCGCAGCAGTATGGATCCTCGAGCGGTAGCTCACGGAATGCAGACATTGCGCAAGATGTACACTGCACAGCTCCGGCCAAGATGGACGCCATTCTAAATATTGGGATACAGTCAGTATATATATACAAGTACAAAACACAATTATTTATATATAGGTGTATGGACGGGGATCAATTAGGGATGTGCAAGTGTATCAATTAGATATCGGCGGGGGATCAGTTAAGTATGGACGGGGGATCAATTAAGTATGGACCGGGGACTCAGCTGAGTAGGTCAGGTGGATTAATTAAGTATGGACGGTGTGTCAATTGACTATGGACTGGGGATCAATAAATATGGGCTGGGGAAATAATTAATTGTGGACTGGGGAATCAATCAATTAATTATGGACAGGGGGTTAATTAAATATGGATGGGGATAAGGCAAATAAATAGGGACTGGGGGATCAGTAAAAGTGGACAGGGGGAATCTATTAAATATGGACAAGGGGGATCAATTGATTATGGGCTGGGGGGGGCAATCAGTTAAATGTGGTCGGGGGATCAATTTAATATGGACGGGGGGGTCAATTTAAATGTGGTCAGGGGGATCAGTTAAATATGGATGGGGGGTTATCAGGGGATCAATTTAAATATGGACGGGGGGTGATCAATTAAATATGGTCTGGGGGATCACTAAAGATGGCCTGGGGAGTTGTATTAAATTTGGATAGGGGGGAGATCGATCAAATATGGACAGGGGATTAATTTAAATAAGGCCGGGGGGGAGCACTTAAATAAAATGCAATTACAATACAAATACAGTACAATACACGCTCGGGTTCAGTAGGGCCTCTTATCGCGGCCTCCTGCCCCTCACTCACCTCCTCTAGGGACGCTGCACGCTATCACAGCGCGCTCGCCCCTCCGGTCGCCTCTTACCGGTCCTCCTGGTCACCACCACCTGGCGCCCTCCGCCGGCCGGCGCTGCACGATATCACAGCGCTCTCTTGCGCTCGTTCCTCCGGTCGCCTCCTACCGGTCCTCCCGGTCCACTTGGTCACCTCCGCCTGGCTCCCTCGCCAGAGGGCCGCGAGCCGAGTCGGACCACGCCGCACGCCGCTCACCACAGCCACACCACAGCCCACGTGTTCACACCCCGCGCGCGCTCTCACTTCCGGTCACCTCCACGGTAGCGTTTAGATTGACTGGCCGGGCAGATCTGGCATTCTGCAGACTGGAAAAGCTGGGGAACAACCATTATATAAAATATGAAAAAATAGGAAAATATTAGCAATGTTCTGTAATGGTTAATTTTTACATAACACTGGTTCAATTTACTTGATATTAACCCGTTCATGATCTTGTGATTTTCTATCTTTGCACTTTAGTTTTTTTTCTCCTCTTTTTTCCAGAGCCATAACTTTTATATTTTTTCAATATAACCAAGGGCTTGTTTTTTGCAGGACAAGTTGTACTTTTGAATGACACCATTTTTTTGAAGTGCTACTTTAGTGAAGTAAAAATAATAAATTTAGGATTTTTTATCTTCGTTATTTTTTTATAGACTTTACATTTATCATATTGCGGGCTACAATTAAGATAGAGATGGGAGAGGCAGCATTTTGTTCAGAATTGTACAGGCTTTAATTCGACATGTCTTAACCAAGTTTGTTATTTTGTTTTCGAGGAGTCAAATTCTAAATTTTGATGGGCGATTTCGGGAAAACTGTGTTTTGTAAAAAAAAAAATAAAAAAAAATGCGTATGTGTTACTTGTGTTATTGGTTACATTCCTTCAGGGATTCAAGTTGGTATTTCTGTAGGATCATATTTTGTTGTGTGATTTTCTAAATACAGTCTCATCCTAGTCATAGGTTTAATGCTAAACTAAAAGAATCAATATTTTAACACCTTTTTAATATACAGTTATACATGTAACAACTTTTTTTTATTATTACTTCACTAGACATTTCCTTTTTCCAGTTTAAAAAAAAAATGAAAAAAATACAGTAAAATCGTCCAGCGATAAAATAAAACATTATGAATTAGTCTGAACAATTAATAGTACGTCTTTACACTGATCTTTTCTCAATAATTTGTTCTCCCTTCTGGGTGAAATGTAATCTTGTCCACAATCTCTTACTAACAATGGCCGTTTCCTTTTGTGTCAGTATGTACGCCTGTTATGGGGTTTGGGTCCACTTGTGTTAATATCTGATTTTTGGTTACTTTCAAAATGTCTGCTTTCTTGGATACACAAAGGATGGTGATGGACCAGAAGGTGCAGAAAAATGGCTTTACTTCTTCATTGTCCTAGTCTTTGGAGAGTCCATTAGCCAGCAGCCACCAGTGCTGATCATACTCACAGGTCACATATCCAGTTATATCATCCATCGCCAATCTTGTGCCACCTTCAATCACTTCATGGACTTCACTGTCATTTCTGGATGAAAAAATCCTTGTTTATATTTTTGTTTCACTACATGGAATTAAAGTGTGGTATTGCTTAGTTCCTTTGATGGGTTCTGCTTTTTGTAACCAATGTTTTAACAAACTTTCCTCTTCTTCTTAGTCCTGGTTTGTACAGTACGTGAACTGGATGTTAGGAATATTTTTCTCACTCAGTTGGAAAAGTTGCATGGGTGTTAAAATTTGGTCTGAATGTGGTCTATGGAGGCTAGCTTGAGCTGCTAGACATTTCACCGTGCCTCCTAAACCATCACATACACCTTTTGCCAGGAGCTGAATGGCAAAAAAGTGCCATTCAGCTTTCACTCCAAAATGTTTCTTGTGATGGCATACAATTATAAGGTTTCTCCTATTTTTATACTGTGCAGAAGAGTCATCCGAGGAGTAGTAGACCTTGCTCAAACTTGTTAGGATGTCAGTTTTATCACTGAAATCAAATTTTTTTGGAACAAATGAACAGCTGTTGAATCATGAAGTAAGCACTCAGACATAAAATACATAAGTGTAGTTCTGATATCTGACTGTAAGCAGAGTCGGCTTATTAGTAATAAGTTATTACTATTCAGCTAAGCAGACAACAGACCGGATGCTGCACTTATCGCACAGGGCGCTGAGGGAGACATTGCACGGACCAGCCCCTGAAACCAGCATCACTGATGGGCGGCAAACAAAGCAGGGGAGAGTATGGATGTCCCAGTCCCCTCCTTTTCGATGATCTTCGTTTCAGTGTGGAAAGGGAAGTGACAGCAGTTTCCACATTTTTGGGTTCACTGTTAAGCCCACGGCTGTGTGCAAATCCACTACTGATTGTACCTGGGACAAGTTGGTATGCCACTTGGTACTAAAGGTAATATCCTCCAAATACACCGATACATACTTCTGATAAGGCTCTAACACTATGTCCATCAGCCTCTGGAACATGGCCGAGGCTGCATGTAACCCAAAAGGCAAGACGACCTAGTGATAGAGACCCTCCGGCGTTATGAAGGCTGACTCTGTCCGAGGCACCTGCCAGTAACCCGTGGTGAAGTACTGGGCCTGCCCCAGTCTCTCAATCAGCTCGTCCACCCAGGACATTGAATAAAGGTCAAATTTCAACACTTTATTACATTTTCAGAAGTCGTTACAAAATCATAACGATCCGTCCAGCTTCAGAACCAGTTACAATGGGGCTAGCCCGCTCCCTCCTGGACTCCTCGATAACTCCTAGCTGGAGCATTTGTTTTTCCTCAGCTGCGATGGCTTGTGTCTGGGCCTCTGTGACAATGTTATGTTGTATCACAGATGTTCGGCCAAGCAGTTCCGAAAATACATCCGTACTCTGCAGCACCAATTTCTCAGTCTCCCGTCGCTTCTGTTTAGAGAGTGTGTCACTTATATTTACCTCTCCCCTGGCCATTGTCGGAGGGTCCCCAGACGATACGACCGGAGTCGCATCCGTAATCATACATTCCCAGTCTTTCCTTGCTTATAGCAAATTTACGTGATATAGCTGTTTGGGTTTTCTCTTCCCAGGTTGATATACTCTCTAATTCATCTCCCCAACCTTTTCCCGGACTTCATATGGCCCTTGCCACTTGGCCATGAGCTTACTTTCTGCTGTGGGCACTAAGACTAATACCTGATCCCCTTGGACATTGACCATGCCAGGGGTGCAACAAAGTGCCATTAGTTGCATAAGGATTAAAAGTGAATTTAGGCTGTGTACCCACGATGTGTTTTTCAAGCGTTTTTGCTGCGGAATTTTCCGCAGCGTAAACGCTTGGGAAACGCATGGTAAGCCTTCTGCCATGGGCCCCTATGCAATTCCACACTTTCAATGCCCATGCTGCGGATTTTTCCGCAGCGTTTATGCTGCTCTCAAAAATCCGCAGCATGTCCATTAATTTTGCGGAAGCGCTGCGTTTTCGCCGCCATTGACTTGCATTAGAACGCGCCAATTCTGCAAGACTGCTTCTGTACATGCTTAATTGGCGCGTTGTAATGTCTGGATGGTACCCGAGTGTGGAGAACAGAAGACTCTCATCCACACCCAGGTACCATAGAAACTGTAAAAAAAAGAATAAAATAAAAAATAAAGATTATATTCACCTACCGACAGCCCCCGGTCTCCTTCCCTGTGCTTGCCAGCAGACTGAAGGACCTGCGCTGACGTCACAGTCATGTGACAGCAGGTCTTTCAGTGCAGTGTCCCGCGATCAGCTGGCAGCCAGGAAGGAGCGCAGCAACACACGCCGGGCCATCGGAAAGTAAGTATCAAGGTTTATTTTTTATTTTTAACCACTCTAAAGGTCACACTATATAAATCCATGCTGTTTGCATGGATTTATATAGTGTGGCCTAGTTGTCACAAGCACTTTCCAAGTGATGCTAAAATCGCTTTGAAAGCACTTGTCAATCCGCATGCGGAAACGCATGTGAATCCACATGTATTACGCTGGAAAAACGCATGTACAATCCGCATGCGTTTTTTCTGCCAGGGAGATGCAGAAATGCTGCAGAAATTTTCTGCTTCATTTCTGCATTGTGGGCACATAGCCTTAATGTAAATGATTAAGTAGCTGAATTTCCATTTTGGGGTAACAAACTCCTTTTGAGAGATTCCTTGCAGTTACTTTGCATGTTGATTTACTTTGTAAGGACACAAGTGCACACATTTCAGATTTTGTCACCTTTTTTCTGTGCAGATTTGTCACAAAACCTAAAGGGTTTCCCGATGCCAGGAAAGTGACTGAGAATCCTGACGTCTCCTGCACATGTTACTTATTTGTGACTTGCAGGTTTGGTGAAGATATAATTCTGCAGGATGTCAATTCTGTCAGCGTTTTTGCTGCAGATTTCACCCACACTGATGAGTGGGGAAAAACTTCACCTATTTACAGCATTTTCCAGACAAGAGATGGAGAAACCAAAAGCTTAATGTGTGCACACAGCCTAATAGACGTCATTACTAGTGTTGAGCGAGCATGCTCGACACTGCTCGTTACTCGCCCGAGCATCTCACTACTCGGGATGTTCGGCGAGCACCGAGCATTTCCGGGTTACTCGGGCGGGAGCTCGGGTCTCCGCCCTGCATGTTTGGCGCTCTTTACAGAGCCAATGAACATGCAGGGATTGCCAGCCAGTCACTGTAATGCCGCAGCCATGTTGTTTGTGGGCATTACAGTGATTGGCTGGCCGCCCAGCGTCACCTCGAGTATTTAAAACCGGGCGCCGCCATCTTGGACTCAGTCGCCCGGGATCACACAGTCTAGGGAAAGTGCTGCTGATTTAGGGAGAGATATATACTGCGAAATAGTTAGTGTAGGGTCTGTAAAAGCTGCCAGATCAAACAGACCATCCTTCTCAGGACTAATATCCATCCCAGATATCAGGCAGGCAGGCAGGCTGTATAGGAAACGCAGTGGTTATACCAGCAAACGCTGCATTACAGTCCTGTGTGCTCCTGCTGCTCAAATTGCTAGACTTAGCTCCAGGTCTCGGGGGCCAGGAAAAATCCTTTTTTTTTTTTTTTCATCTAAATCCTCTTTTTTTCTCCGCTAGAAGTGGTGGAAGAGGAGATCCCATGTAGCGATGCCCAAATATTTGAACAGCCACGGCCACAGGAAGGCGACGCTGGCGCAATTTGTCACAAGAGGTGGACGATGACGAGACACAATTGCCACGAAGTGAGGAGGAGGATCGTGGTGCGGAAGTGGAAGAGGAGGACGTGGTGGATGATCTAGTAACTGACCCAAGGTGGCAGGAGGACACGCAGAGCGAGGCGAGCAGCACACAGGGGGAGGGAGGCAGAGCACCCCAACAGACAGGAAGAAGCAGTGTGGTGGCTGCACACAGAAGGCGGGCAACCGTTCCCCGTAACACCAACACGAGGGACGTTGCCAGTACAACCGGTAGGTCTTCCAGAGTCTGGAATTTTTTTAAAGACTCTGCTGATAACCCCAAAAAGGCCATTTGTACCACCTGCCATGCCAGTGCCAGCAGGGGTGACAAAAGTACCAGCCTGACCTCCACCAACATGATCAGGCACATGTCAGTAAAGCACCCGACTTTGTGGGGCGAACCCCAGGGTCCACGACCAGTGTCAGCGGGTGTCACCACTGCTTTTTCCGCCGTTGTGCGTGTAAGAGAACCCCCTGTTGTGCGTGCAAGGCAATCCCCTGTCCATACTGCATGCAAAGATTCCCCCTCCTCTCAGTCTTCACTTGTTATGGCAGTTTCTCAAGAAACAGCATCAACGTCCACGTCAGCGTTCAATTGTCCTTATCCCAGACCTTTGAACGAAAGAGCAAATTCGCAGCCAACGCCCCACAGGCCACAGTCCTAAATTCGCACATTTCACGACTGCTTGCGTTGGAAATGCTGTCTTTTAGGCTGGTGGAGACGGAATCCTTCCGCAACCTTGTGGCGGTGGCCGTCCCTCGGTGCTCGGTCCCCAGCCGACACTATTTTGCCCGGTGTGCCATCCCCGCACTACACAAGCATGTGTCCCAAAACATCTGCCGTGCCCTCAACAACGCAATTACTGGGAGAGTCCACCTGACAACGGACACGTGGACAAGAGCTTGTGGCCAGGGACGGTACATCTCTCTGACGGCACACTGGGTAAACATAGTGGAAGCCGGGAACCAGTCGGACCTTGGGACGGAACACATCCTCTCCACATCGAGGATTGCGTGCCCTATGTCAGTCAGAGTTGCCCCCACTGTGTACAGCTCCTGATGATCATCCTCCTCATGTTCACCCTCCATCTCAGATATCACCGCATCAGTTACAAGCTGGAAGCACTGCCGTACTGCCTCCGCCAAGCAGCAACAGGCTGTGCTGAAACTCATAAACTTAGGTGATAAACCTCACAGTTGTGGACAGCTGTGAAAGAGCAGGCAGATCTGTGGCTGAGACCGCTGAACCTACATCCAGGCATGGTCGTGTGTGACAATGGCCGTAACCTGGTGGCGGCTCTGAGGCGAGATCACACACGTACCATGCCTGGGTCATGTGCTTAAGCTCGTGGTTCAGCGGTTTCTTAAATCGTACCCCGAGTTGCCAGATCTGCTCGTCGAAGTACGCCGCCTGTCAGCTCATTTTCAGAAGTCGGCTACAGCTTCCGCCGCCCTTGCTGTGTTTCAACAGCGTTTGCAGCTTCCGTCACACCGACTTGTGTGTGATGTCCCTGACGCGCCCCTGGGCCTGAGTCGCGCAGCGTTGCGCACGCGGGAGCCTACCCGGAGCCGGATCTGATAGGGGTAGTAGTCTCGTGGCGGTGACCCGGTCCGTGCCCAGGGAGTCAGACTAAGTGGCGGTGTATTAGCAGTAGATGTAGGACGACTACGCCACCCGTTGAATGCAGCTATGGAGCTGCCGCTGCAGGGCAGACCGCTGAGGCCGGTGGAAGGATGGTGCAGCGTGGATGGTATAACCCCCAACGGGAGGGGTATGGCCTCAGGGCAGCCGACGTGGATGATGGGGGTAGCAGGAACCACTCAGAGACGATGCGGTGTAGTTCAGGGTCTTTACTGGTGACAAAGATAGACCCTCCCGGAGTACTGGCTAGCGGTCGGGGCCTGGTCAGTCCTTGAGCAGATGGGATCCCCCTTGGCCAGGCGGAGTTGTAGGCCTCCCCAACTAATTGTACTCTTCTGGCTACCTTGCTAGAGGCGGGTAAAGGTAGCCCACGTCCCTGAGTGTACCGTGTGGTGCTCACCCGTATGGCCGGTGACTCGGGGCCTTCTAGTGGCTTCCGCTCCACGACGGCGGTGCTGGTCCCACGCGTGTGACCGTGCCTTCGGGTTTCTTGGCCAGAGGACCTGAAATCCCCTGCCGGTCGGTTTCTGCTGCTGGGTCAGGGTTAGTCCCCACAGCCTCGGACTCCGGGTCCGGTGGTAACTCTTCAATCAGGGCGAGCTCTTCAGCTGCCAGCCCCTGATTCCTTTTAGCACGACTTCCTCAGAGCTCCTGATCTTTCTTTCCTATAGCTGCTTCTCCTCTTCTCTCTCTACTCTTCTCTTCTCTCTAACCCTGCCTCAGCCCCAGTTTTATATAGGGGAAGTTCTTCCCCTCCCAGGACTGGGCAGGAGGTGTGGCATGCATAGGATTCCTGACCAAGAGACCTCCCACCTGCTCTCAGACATAACATTGCTATTACTGTGGAGACCAGACCCCTGGGGTGCCACATCCCTACACGTTGGAACTCTACCCTCCACATGTTGCAAAGGATTTGTGAGCAGAAGAGAGCAGTTGTAGAGTACCAGCTGCAACAAGGCCGTCAATATTCAGGTCAGACTCCACACATAAGACCTCAGGAGTGGACCTGGATGTCTGACATATGTACCATCCTGACAATCTTTGAGGAGTCCACCAAGATGGTGAGTGGCGATGACGCCATCATTAGCGTCAGCATCCCACTTGTCTGTCTTTTGCAACGCACTCTGCAGAGAATTAAAGAGGAGGCATTGCAGCCAGAGTATGATGAGATGGATCAAGAAGCCGTAGCGGGCGATTACACACAGCCCAGCCTCATCTCATCCCAATGTGCATTGGGGGACCATGAGGGAGAGGAGGAGGAGGAAGAAGAACAGGAGCTGGTATCATGTTCTTTAGACTGTAGTACCTGTACAACTGTCATATCATCGGTTTAGCGTGGGTGGCCTGAGGACGGGGAGGAGGAGGAGAGCATGGTCAGTCGTGATCTTGGTGAGCACACGGAAGTCTTGCCCGTTACCAGTCTGGCACGCATGGCTGACTTTATGTTACGCTGCCTTAACCGTGACC
This sequence comes from Phyllobates terribilis, assembly GCF_046119375.1. NCBI lineage: Eukaryota > Metazoa > Chordata > Amphibia > Anura > Dendrobatidae > Phyllobates > Phyllobates terribilis. The sequence continues at coordinate 4,718,565 of NW_027362807.1, read as the reverse complement.
CTCGCGTTGTCAAAATGTTGGGTGACAGTCATTACTGGTTGGTGACACTTTTAGACCCCCGCTACAAGGAGAACTTTCACTCTCTTATTCCTGAGGTGGAGAGGTCTACAAAAATGGGGCAGTACCAGAAGGCTCTTGCTGCAGAACTGTTAAAAAAAAAATTCCCATCTGAACACGCTAGCGGCAGAGGTCACAGTTGGTTGCCCAACCAAGGCGTACAGGCGAGCGAGACGCAACTCCAATCCAGCAGAGGCAGGGGAACACTGTCAACGTTCTGGGACAGTTTTCTGAGACCCACCCAATTTACAGGCCCTGAGGCTCAGGGTACTCTCACAAGGAGTGGAAAGTTTCAAAAGATCATCTTTATTCTGGTTTGTATGGCCCCCTCATCTTTATCCTGGTTTGTATGGCCCCCTCATCCTTATCCTAGTATGCATGGTCCCCGTAATCCCCATCATGCTGCACATATAAAAAAATAAATATATAAACACTCCTACTCACCTTTCTTTTCTCCTCCAGCGCTGACGCCTGTCTGCCCGCACTGATCTCCCCATGTGAGCCGCGCATGGCGTCACTGCCATGCGCGGCTCACAAGGAGAGATCAGCTGTCGGAAGTCACTGCTCCCCGCGCCGGGACTGTGTGCGCGGGGATCAGTGACTTCATGCTCCTTCATAGCCGGCACACAGCTTAGCCGCGCTGCGGCTCCTGCCGGGTTATCTCGTGTGCCCGCTTATTAAAGGGCATGAATATTCACCCCCTCCCCACGCCCATGGGCATGGAGAGAGGTTAAATATTCATGCCCTTTAACAGCGGGCACAGGCGATTCCGGCAGCAGCTGCGGCTACACTGTGTGCTGCTATTAAGGAGCATGAATATTCAGTGTTCCCCATGGGCGTGGGGAGCAGTGAATATTCATTTTCTTTAGCAGCGGGGACAGCGTAGGCTGCTGCCTCCTGTGCCCCGCTCCTCCACCGCTACAGCTCCCCACAGCACAGTATATATACTCACCCCTCCCCAACATTCGGACTATAAGATGCACCCCCCATTTTCCTCCAAAGTTTTGGAGGAAAAAAATGCGTCTTATAGTCTGAAAAATACGGTACTATTCATGTAGGGGATTAGAAATGCACAGGATAAGGCTTGTATAGGGCGCCAGTCACACAGATACATGTAGTGCAACATGCCAACTTGCTGCCTATTAGTGATGCCAAAGCTATTACAGAATTTCCCCAAAAATGAGCCCTAGCATGATTTTACAGGATTTTTGGAGGATGCTTGACATATAGGCCCTACTCCAAAAATAAACCTTAGTTAGTCAGGGCTGGCGTTAGGAGAGGGGAGCAACTGGGCAATTTATCAGGGCCCCTACTCTCTTTGGGGCTCTAAGCATTTCTATTCCAAGGCTGCTTAAGGACCTTTGGTGACATCATAGTCATGTGACCATAATGTCAGCAAAGGTTCTTGAACTGTGGGAGCCTAGAGTAACTGAAGAGTAGATAGACTGGTATGTAGGGGGGGAGACTGGACAATTTCTCTAGGTTCCCACTCTGAGGCCCTCAGCGTTTCTATTCCAAGGTTCAGACTACTTAAGGACCTTTGGAGAAATCACTGTCCTATGACCCTGATGTCACCAAAGGTCTTTTAACAGAGGAAGTCTAGAGGAGCTGAGACAGGCTGGTATGTATGTGCAGTGTGTGTGTCTGTGTATATTCTTGTGTATGTGCAATGTGTGTGATATGACATGATTATTATATAGGGATAAATGAAGACATTCCCTGAAAATAAGCCCCAACCCATCTTTTTGAGCAAAAAATGATATAAGACCTTGTCTTATTTTCTGTAAAAGATGCTAGATCAGGCGGTCTGCCGAGCACTATATATGTGCACCCTACAAGAACAGACACATGGTTTCCACCAACACTACAAAAGCCTGGCTGCATCCTGCAAGGATGGAAAATTATGTAAGGTATTAGTTAATATTTTGACCAAAATATGTAAGCCTGCACCTACGTCAGGGGTCCTCATTGTCTTTCCAGCGAAAAGACAATATAACGTATTGGAAAACCAGATTTAACGCTGGCAGTAAAATGTTTTACCTCACAGAAAGAATAAGGCTGTGTGCCCATAATGTGTTTTTCAAGCATTTATGCTGCGGAATTTCCGCAGTATAAACGCTTCAAAAACGCTTGGTAATCCGCCCCCCATGGTCCCCAATGACAAGACGCACTTTCAATGCCCATGCTGCGTTTTTTTCCGCAGCGTTTATGCTGCGCTCAAAAATCTGCAGCATGTCCATTAATTTTGCGGAAGCGCAGCGTAATCGCCGCCATTGACTTGCTTTGAGACGCATATAATCCGTGTCAGTACATTTGTACTCACGGATTATATGCGTTTCTATGTGCGGATGGTACCCAGGTCTGGAGTAGAGTAGACTCTCATCCAGACCTGGGTACCATAGAAACTGTAAAAAATAGAATTTAAAATAAAAAATAAAGTTTATACTCACCTTCCGATGTCTTCCCGGTGTTTTGTCTGCTACATCCAGTGACTTGCAATGTTCGCGTGGTTGTGAAGGACCTGCCATGACGTCACTGAGTTATGTGACCCATCACATGGCTCAATGACGTCACCGCAGGTCCTTCACACCACCGCGAGCAGTGCAAGACACTGGACGGAGCAGACAAAACACCGGGAAGACATCGGAAGGAGAGTATAAACTTTATTTTTTTTTTGTTTTTCACCATTCTTATTCTCTTTTTTAACTAACTTGGTTACACTACTATAAATCCATGCCCGTTGCAACAAGGTGGACAAGTTGTCAAGCACTTTTCCAAGTGATGCTAAAATCGCTTGGAAAAGTACTTGATAACCCGCATGCAGAAATGCGCATGCAAAGACGCTTCACAAACGCTTCTAACTGGCGGGAAAAACGCATGTAAAATCCGCATGCGTTTTTCCTGCCAGGGAGAAGCGTAAAAAATATGCAGCATTTCTGCATCGTGGGCACATAGCCTCAGCCTCGATCCCATGCTGTCCTGTCTGTATACTTGCTTTTGCTTCATTCTCTGCCCAGGAGCTGTGGTTCCTGCACAGTCAGACAGCCATTACACAGTATACGATTATCTCCACACATTATATTTTTACACATCCAATTGTGGAACTTATTAATCCAATGTATGTTGATTAAAATGTACTTTAATATGACAACCCCTTTTGAACTTGGAGGGACCCTTTACTGCCGTGCAGCAATCATAAATGCCCAAAGGCAAAACCCTCTTGGGGAGGGGAGAATAAGTGAACATGTTTGTTGGTAATGCCTCAGTGTTGTTGGACACGTGCACTTATTGGCACTTGCAGTAATCGTTGTTTATGGCTACTTGTAGCTTCTGCACAGTGGAAACCTACCTTACTTAAAGGGGTTGTCCGTACTTGGCCAGTGCCAGTCTCTTGAATGAAATTGGAAAACCCTATACTTACCTCCCACACCAGTGCCGTTCCAGCAGTGTTGGCGCCAGGTCTCTCGGTGCTCACGTGACAATATGAAATCTGCAGCCAATTGGGGGGTGTGATCGTCCACTCTGATGAAATAATAAAGGCAACAGCCGGCGACATAGTGTCATGTGAGTGCCAGGAGACCCGATGCCTAATATTGCTGAAAAGGCGCCAGTGCAGGAGGTGAGTATAAGCCTCTCTTATTTAACATGGAGAACTCAGGCATTTAGGATGGGGTTGTCCAAGTAGAACTCTTGTGTATATTATTTAGCCAAAATTAAAATGTACCAAATATCCACATGTGCAAATACCGTATATAAAGCCTTTTACTCCAAATTCCGTTATTTCTCCTCTGATCTCATCAGTGGCCGTTCATTCAAAGCCACAAAGTGTTTGTCTATCCTGATATCTTGTGGAACAGCCTGGCCTCACATGGGTTCTCCTCCCTCTTATCTCGGACCCTCAGTATTGACACCCTCACTTTTTTCATGCCCCTACATCTTTATATTTAATGCGGAAAGACTACCAGGAAATGTAGTTTCTGATCACTTGAGTCTTTTCTAATGTGATCGGTTTCATTATACCCTTGTACCATCCACAGCAGTATACGAAAAGGAGTGTAGGTGTGAGTTGTGCAGAGGTAGTGGCTGCACCCAGGCACTGATGCGGAAATCCCAGCTCCCCTCTGCCCATTACCGTTCACCAGTTTTATATGTGATGCATGGTGGTTCAGCAGACAGATTCTAGGGCAAAATAACTACTAAATAATGTCATGTTATAATGACAGATCTGTCACAAGCAGTTTTTCAAGTTGTAGAGCAATAACCTGAATCTCCCCAGTTGTTCTTTCATAACCATATTCACCAGCATTCATAACCATAGTCACCAGCATTCATAACCATATTCACCAGCATTCATAACCATATTCACCAGCATTCATAACCATAGTCACCAGCATTCATAACCATATTCACCAGCATTCATAACCATATTCACCAGCATTCATAACCATATTCACCAGCATTCATAACCATAGTCACCAGCATTCATAACCATATTCACCAGCATTCATAACCATAGTCACCAGCATTCATAACCATATTCACCAGCATTCATAACCATATTCACCAGCATTCATAACCATAGTCACCAGCATTCATAACCATATTCACCAGCATTCATAACCATATTCACCAGCATTCATAACCATATTCACCAGCATTCATAACCATAGTCACCAGCTTTGGCTGCAATTTCATGAAACCTCATTGTGCGCTAAGGGGATAATATATCATCTAGACATATTCAGAGATAAAGCTAAAATACAACACCAATAGCACAGTAATAATGGCGATCATTTATTGAAAGCAATGTAATATATAGAATTTTTTTATTTTTCCATGTATAATGTAGCCAGCAAGGGTGAGTCTATTTTAGCTTTTAATAATTATTTGCTAAAATAAAGTGGCTGACATTACAAATTATTGCCTAAATGGGCACAAAGCTGCCAGTCAGCGAGCAACACTGACCATAGCACTGGATAGGGGAAAGCTGTGGACCCCGTATAGCCAGGTTGACAATCGCACCAAGGACGGCTGTAGATGCCGCAGTTGTGTCCTGTAATTCATGCGTCACATCTCCCAACAAGGATTCCAGAGTTTGGATTTTATGACTTCACTTCTGAATCCACCTGGGGAACGTGGCACAGGGGCCTCATTGCTGCTTATGCTCCATCCTAGTTGGCACAGAGCAGACTGCCAGTGGTCACGTTGGCAGTGGAGCAGCAGCTTTCAGCCCTCTGTAAGTAGGTCAGATACATTGTGTGACTGCTTTGCCGCAGATCAGCACATATAGAGATGGAGGTAATAGGAAGATGTGGAAGAATGTTCTTCAGATTGGCAGGCCAGCCATGCTTGTTACTGATGACATGAAACATGATGATGTTGGCATTTTGAGTGCAGGTAGTAGGAGCTGATGGTACAGAAATAAATGAACTCCAGTAGATAGTCTTGCGTCAAGATACAGGAGGATTAGATGGTATGACGGTATTATGCTGTTTCTCCGCTTAGTGGTAAGTTGTGCTCCATGCTGGACCCACAAACGGGAAACTCGTGAAAATCCTCTGTTCTCTAGCAGGAATTGTCTCGTTCACGCCATCACTGCGCGGTGCTGGGATCTGCTGTCTCATGGTGACATACGGGTTCCTTCCTATAATAACTGGAGATGGCGCTTTTCCTGTCCTTATGTCTTTCCAGTTTATATTTGAAAAGAAGGGGTGCGTTCTGATTTTTCCATTAACCCCTAGCCGGACATAATGGTCTTTGCAGAGTAGTTTGGACATAATGTCCATAGCATCGTGGTCAGTGAGGTTTTCATATGATGGTTCTTCGTACAAAACATTATTCACAATCTCTTCAGTGGTGTCTCCTGGAAATGGTGAGTCTTGGAAAATCATGTCGTACAATATGACTCCAAAGGCGAACCAGTCCACACCTTCACCATAAGCGTCTCCCATGATCATTTCTGGGGCGCCATACCCAGGTGTTCCACTGAAATCTCTGGCATTAAATCTCTTATCAAACTCATATAGAGATAGTCCAAAATCAGTAATCTTTATGTGGCCGTCACCAGTCAGCAGGATGTTATCCGGTTTTAAGTCCCGGTGAATGATGTCATTGCTGTGCAGGAATTGTAGGCCACAAACGATTTCTGCTCCTATAAATCTTACAGGTTCCTTCAGGGGAATGGTACTATATATATAGTGAAGCAGATCCCCTCCACTGGCCAGCTCGGTGACAAAACACGCATGGTTTTCCGTATGAAATGCGGCATGGCAATGGGTTAGGAATCTGCTGTTGTGGCTAAGCTTCAGGACATGGTGTTCTACAAGGCATTCAGGGAAGGAGATTAGGCTTTCTTTCTTAATGATTTTAAGGGCCACACTTTCTTTCCTTATTTTATCAGTGGCCAGCATAACCTTCCCATAACTCCCTTGTCCAAGTATGCCATGGCAGATAAACTTATCCCTGGTGAGAGGGACAGTGGTCTTTATTTTTTTGCTACTGGGGCCACTACATTCACCTGAGATGTCATCTTGACTGGTGGCTGGATCTTCCTGATGTTTCCTTTTTCTCCCAGTTCTCTTCTCTTCTGCTGCACTTTCATTACCTTTCAGGTTAATGATCCTGGTTGGACCCAAAGTACTCAGTTTTTTTAGATTATCAGCTCGATTTGTGATGTATCCCACAAGCTTTTCACATCTGTTTTGTACAGTGTCTAGGAAGGAAATATTCTGGGTTCCCTCATTGACAGGTAATACCTGACCAACCTGCCCAGATTTCCTGGAATCCATCTTCCTTATCTTTGCTGGAGGTTCCTGGTTATTTCCAGTGTCTTCTCCATCTGGTGTTTCTTTCCTTTTTCTCTTTCTATTCCCTGTAAAGTCCATGTTGCATCAGGCAACAACAGGGCAATTATCCAAAAACGTATGTAAAATTATCAGAGAATGCAATCCACACGTATATTGTAGTCAAAGCCAACTACAACTAAAGCTCAATGGCTGCAGTCAGTTGTTTATGGAACTTTGTGGAATGTGATGTCACTGTGCCGGTGATGTCACACTCACTGTGATGTCAGCAGATGCATGTGAGTGTTCCATCACTGCTGAACGTGAAAGTCTCAGAAGGGGCGGGGCTTAGTCACCATTGACTATAATGGAGTCTGTTGAGTGGGTAGTATTTAGTGACCTGAAGCTGGAAATCAGTGGGATAAATGACATCAGGATTCAGGAATAAGTTACAGTAGTTTTATATTTGTTTTAATTTATTTTATACAAAAAAAGAGCATGGACCGCACCTCCAAAAAAATCATACATTGATCTAATGCCTCTCAGCAAAAATATACATAACTGAACATGAGGTTCTTAGTTTAACATTCTGATCAGACTGTATGAAGCCCACTGCCACGTCACGGCAAACCTCGTAGTGGGTCCTAACATTTCCTGCCTAAAAGGCGCGGCGCCATGCGCCAACCACCGCTACAGTGAGAATGCACCAGCAGGGCGGGCGGCCTGGTGCCTCACAGCATCCATGCTTCAAGACCGAGTCCCCATGACTCCAGGCCGCGGCGCCCCACAAGCACAAAACCACAGCAACAATGGCTGACACATTGCACCAACACCACATGAAAGGAGCATTGTGACTCACCTTCCTCAAGCTCTCAAGTGAGAGCAAAATAGGCTAGACCCTCTTTGCAGACTCCTGCTAATTAAAATTGCCTGTGCCAAATGGGATGAGTGCTGGTCCAAGAAAGGGAAAAGAATAAGCTGGTTCATTGACATGGCAGTGGGCTTCACACAGTCTGATCAGAATGTTAAGCTAAGAACCTCATGTTCAGTAATATGTATTTTTGCTGAGCGGCATTAGATCAAATGTATGATTTTTGGAGGTGCGGTCCATGCTCTTTTTTTTTTGTATTATTTATTTTATGTTACATTATTTTGTGTAGGGCTGTGATGATATACATTTTTCAGTTCTTTTGTGTCAAATTTAAAGGAAAGTGTGTTAACCACTTCCTGACTGCCCACTGCACATAAACGTCCGCGCTTGCTGGGCTCTGTACATCGCAGATGTTTATGAACGGTCGGTGGTCTTGTAGCGCTCAGGGCCCCCAGGGTCCTGCACCCTGTGATTCCTGTGCAGAGCGATAGCTCTAACAGGTGACATCCTCGAGACCGGATTGGATCAGGTTCCAATAAAGTTAACCCTTTGCTTTCTTCTACAACCCCTGGCAAAAATTATGGAATCACTGGGCTCGGATGATGTTCATTCAGTTGTTTAATGTTGTTGAAAAAAAGCAGATTACAGACATGGCACAAAACTAAAGTCATTTCAAATGGCAACTTTAGGGCTTTAAGAAACAGTAAAAGAAATCAAGATTAAAAATGTGGTGCTCAGTAAGGGTAATTTTTTTCAGACCAAGCAGAGGGAAAAAATTATGGAATCACTCAATTCTGAGGAAAAAATTATGGAATCACCCTGTAAGTTTTGGAAATTAAAATTAACACCTGCATCAAATTAGATCTGCTTTTTTAGTCTGCATCTAAAAAGGAGTGATCACACCTTGGAGAGCTGTTGCACTCAGTGGACTGACATGAATCATGGCTCCAACACGAGAGATGTCAATTGAAACAAAGGAGATGATTATCATACTCTTAAAAGAAGGTAAAAATCATCACGCAATGTTGCAAAAGATGTTGGTTGTTCACAGTCAGCTGTGTCTAAAATCTGGACCAAATACAAACATGGGAAGGTTGTTAAAGGCAAACATACTGGTAGACCAAGGAAGACATCAAAGCGTCAAGACCGGAAACTTAAAGCAATATGTCTCCAAAACAGGAAATGCACAACAAAACAAATGAGGAACGAATAGGAGGAAACTGGAGTCAATGTCTGTGACTGAACTGTAAGAAACCGCCTAAAGGAAATGAGATTTACATACAGAAAAGCTAAACATAAGCCATCATTAACACCTAAACAGAAAAAAACAAGGTTACAATGGGCTAAGGAAAAGCAATCGTGGACTGTGGATGACTGGATGAAAGTCATATTCAGTGATGAATCGCGAATCTGCATTGGGCAAGGTGATGATGCTGGAACTTTTGTTTGGTGCCGTTCTAATGAGATTTATAAAGATGACTGCATGAAGAGAACATGTAAATTTTCACAGTCATTGATGATATGGGGCTGCATGTCAGGTAAAGGCACTGGGGAAATGGCTGTCATTACATCTTTAATAAATGCCCAAGTTTACATTGATATTTTGGTCAGTTTTCTTATCCCATCAATTGAAAGGATGTTTGCGGATGATAACATAATTTTTCAAGATGATTATGCATCCTGCCATAGAGCAAAAACTGTGAAAACATTCCTTGAAAAGAAGACACATAAGGTCAATGTCATGGCCTGCAAATAGTCCGGATCTCAATCCAATTGAAAATCTTTGGAAGTTGAAGAAAATGGTCCATGACAGGGCTCCAACCTGCAAAGCTGATCTGGCAACAGCAATCAGAGAAAATTGGAGCCAGATTGATAAAGAGTACTGTTTGTCACTCATTAAGTCCATGCCTCAGAGACTGCTTTAAAGCCAGAGGTGGTGCAACAAAATACTAGTGATGTATTGGAGTGTTCTTTTGTGTGTTTGTTTTTCATGATTCCATATTTTTTTCCTCAGAATTGAGTGATACCATAATTTTTTCCCTCTGCTTGGTCTGAAAAAAATTACCCTGACTGAGTGCCACATTTTTTATCTTAATTTCTTTTTGTGTTTCTTAAAGCCCTAAAGTTGCCATTTGGAATGACTGACTTTAGTTTTGTGCCATGTCTGTGATCTGATTTTTTTCAACAGCATTAAACAACTGAATGAACATCCTCCGAGCCTGGTGATTCCATAATTTTTTGCCAGGGGTTATAGATGCTGTGATCCATAGCGATCACGGCACATAGAAGAGAGGGAGAGGCAGTTGTGCACTCACCTTTGATGGCCTCCGAGATAAGGTCTGACGTGGTCATGGCAGCCGGAGATCACATGATGACCTCCGAGGCTGCCAGGTACGGTGGCCTGTTAGCCATCAACTGAGTCTAACAGGAGATCTACCAGTGTAAAACTGACATCCGGTCTCATGCAATGCAATACATGTGTATTGCATTGCATGAGACCTGTGATGATAAAAATATTCCCATAGCGGGACTAAGTGAGAAAGTTAAAAACAGAAAGTTTAAAAATTGGGTCACTTGAGGGGGATTCAGCTCTTCTAGTGCTTAAGGGCTCTGTATACGTAGTCCGCAAACTATTCTACAATAATTTGTTCTCCAAAAGCGAAATAGTGCTCCGTCCCTCCCGGGTGTCGCCGTGTGCCTAAGCAGTACTGTAAAGCCACTTATGGGATATTGCCACGTTCAGCAGAAATTGTGTGATACATTTCGGCACCATTTTTACCCATTGCCTTGTGTGAAAATGTAAAATCTGAGGCTAAAACTAATTTTTTTTGTGATAAAAATATAATTATTTTTTTCTTCGCTGCCCAATGGTATAAATTTCTGAGAGTCATATATGGTGTCAGTTTGATCACTGCATCCGTAGAGGAATTCATTGAGAGGTGTAGTTTGTAAAATGGGGTCACTTATGGGGGTTTCCTGCTGCTTTAGGACCTCAGTCTCTCCCAGTGGGTCATGGCACCTGCAAACCACAACAGTAAAATCTGCACTATAATATGACAATTTTTCCCTTCTGAGCTTTGCACTGTGCCTGAAAAGTAGGCTTCCAGTATCCATTGTTTCAGATGCTGCACATCTCGTATCTTGATGGTCTGGTGTGGTATATGGGGTACAAAGATAGTGGGGCCATTCTTCATCAATGGAAACCTCAGTGCCACTGGATATCTGAAATTGCTGCATGATGATGAGTTGCCCTCTTTATGCACTGAAGATGGCACGTTCCCTGAGTTTTTCCAACAAGATGGTGCACCACCACATTATGGGTGTCAGGTCTGAGCATTCCTACATGAACAGTTTCCTGGAAAGTGGATTGGTTGTCGTGGGCCAGTTGAATGGCCACCAAGGTCTCCCGATCTGGCCCTTTTAGACTGTTATCTTTGTGGTCATCAATACAATTGTCTATGCTGTGAAGATACGAGATGTGCAGCATCTGAAACAACGGATACTGGAAGCCTGTGCTAGCATTTCTTCTGCATGTTGCTATCAGTGTGTCAAGAGTGGAAGAAGAGGGTTGAATTGACAATCCAACACAATGGGCAGCACTCTGAACACATTTTATAAGTGGTCATAAACTTGTAAAAACTCATGAAAGAATAAAGTTAAGTTAAAACCAAGCACACCATTGTTTTTCTTATGAAATTCTCAATACGTTTGATGTGTCACATGACCTTCTTCTCATTGAAAAAAATAAAGTTGGATCCAAAATGGCCGACTTCAAAATGGCCACCATGGTCACCACACATCTGGAAAAGTTTTCCCCTTCCCTTATTCTAATGTGCCACAAACAGGAAGTTGATATCACCAACCATTCCCATTTTATTTAGGTGTATCCATATAAATGGCCCACCCTGTAGTTTTAATCCTTCTAACTTCCTAACCAAAAAAAATTGTTTAAAAAATTGTGCGGATGTTAAATAACTATTTTGTGTGACCTAACTCTCTGGTTTAAGGGCATAAAAATTAAAAGTTTAAAAATTGCAAAATTTTCCCAATTTTGCCAAATTTATAATATTTTAAAAAATAATCGAGTTACCGTATTTTTCGGACTATAAAGTGCACCAGACCATGAACATAAGACACACCTACCTGGGTTTTAGAGACTGAAAATAGAAAAGAAAGTTTAAGCAAAAAATGTGGTCATGATGCTCTGTTAAGGGGGATGGGGTCTGCCGCTCACACTGTTAAGGGGTAATGTCCCCCAATTCTGTACTAATATCCCCCATCCTAGTAAATATGCCTCCCTCCTTCCTGGTATACATGGCCCTCATCCCCATCCTGGTATGCATGGCACCCCTCATCCCCATCCTGGTATGCATGGCACCCCTTATCCCCATCCTGGTATGCATGGCACCCCTCCATCCCGGTATGCATGGCACCCCTCATCCCCATCCTGGTATGCATGGCACCCCTCCATCCCGGTATGCATGGCACCCCTCCATCCCGGTATGCATGGCACCCCTCCATCCCGGTATGCATGGTACCCCTCCATCCCGATATGCATGGCACCCCTCCATCCCGATATGCATGGCACCTCTCCATCCCGATATGCATGGCACCTCTCCATCCCGGTATGCATGGCACCCCTCCATCCCGGTATGTATGGCACCTCTCCACCCTAAAATTTTGGAGGAAAAAAGTTTCTTATAATCCGAAAAATACGGTATATCTAGAAAAATAATTACTACTATCATGAAGTACAATATGTCACAAAAAACAATCTCCGAACCACTGGGATATGTTGAAGCGTTTCAGAGTTATTACCTCAAAAAGTGACGCTGGTCAGAATTGAAAAAAATTGGCCTGATCACAAAGGCAAAAACTGGCTCTGGCGCGAAAGGGGTAAATCTATAAGTTTAAAAAATATCTATTTCTGCTCTTTTTATTAAAAACGCAAAATTCTACTGTGGAAGGGCTAAGAAAATGTACTTGTGAACAAATCTTTTGCAAATTATCCAGATATCAAGAGTTTCCAAAAGGTAATTCTGCCCAACTATGGTACATTGGGTAGTAAGAAAAGGGGAGTCAGTGTTTCGCAGGTCTATATTACAGCTCCACAGGGTTTATTACCCCTCTCCCAGGACCTTGTAAGGTGAGGCTCCATAGCTAAGCTACAGTATGGAGATTGGTGACCCCATATCTGGGCAGATGAGTTCATTACAGCTTCACACAGATCTTTACCCGGCGTTTCTAAGCTTCTGAGTAGCAACCTGACTAGTAATATTATTATACAAGATTTGATCATTTATGAATGACTGGCCGGGCAGATCTGGCATTCTGCAGACTGGAAAAGCTGGGGAACAACCATTATATAAAATATGAAAAAATAGAAAATATTAGCAATGTTCTATAATGGTTAATTTTTACATAACACTGGTTCAATTCACTTGATATTAACCCGTTCATGATCTTGTGATTTTCTATCTTTGCACTTTAGTTTTTTTCCTCCTCTTTTTTCCAGAGCCATAACTTTTATATTTTTTCACTATAACCAAGGGCTTGTTTTTTGCAGGACAAGTTGTACTTTTGAATGACACCATTTTTTTGAAGTGCTACTTTAGTGAAGTAAAAATAATAAATTTAGGATTTTTTATCTTCGTTATTTTTTTATAGACTTTACATTTATCATATTGCGGGCTACAATTAAGATAGAGATGGGAGAGGCAGCATTTTGTTCAGAATTGTACAGGCTTTAATCGACATGTCTTAACCAAGTTTGTTATTTTGTTTTCGAGGAGTCAAATTCTAAATTTTGATGGGCGATTTCGGGAAAACTGTGTTTTGTAAAAAAATAAATAAAAAAAATGCGTATGTGTTACTTGTGTTATTGGTTACATTCCTTCAGGGATTCAAGTTGGTATTTCTGTAGGATCATATTTTGTTGTGTGATTTTCTAAATACAGTCTCATCCTAGTCATAGGTTTAATGCTAAACTAAAAGAATCAATATTTTAACACCTTTTTAATATACAGTTATACATGTAACAACTTTTTTTTTATTATTACTTCACTAGACATTTCCTTTTTCCAGTTTAAAAAAAAATGAAAAAAATACAGTAAAATCGTCCAGCGATAAAATAAAACATTATGAATTGGTCTGAACAATTAATAGTACGTCTTTACACTGATCTTTTCTCAATAATTTGTTCTCTCTTCTGGGTGAAATGTAATCTTGTCCACAATCTCTTACTAACAATGGCCGTTTCCTTTTGTGTCAGTATGTACGCCTGTTATGGGGTTTGGGTCCACTTGTGTTAATATCTGATTTTTGGTTACTTTCAAAATGTCTGCTTTCTTGGATACACAAAGGATGGTGATGGACCAGAAGGTGCAGAAAAATGGCTTTACTTCTTCATTGTCCTAGTCTTTGGAGAGTCCATTAGCCAGCAGCCACCAGTGCTGATCATACTCACAGGTCACATATCCAGTTATATCATCCATCGCCAATCTTGTGCCACCTTCAATCACTTCATGGACTTCACTGTCATTTCTGGATGAAAAAATCCTTGTTTATATTTTTGTTTCACTACATGGAATTAAAGTGTGGTATTGCTTAGTTCCTTTGATGGGTTCTGCTTTTTGTAACCAATGTTTTAACAAACTTTCCTCTTCTTCTTAGTCCTGGTTTGTACAGTACGTGAACTGGATGTTAGGAATATTTTTCTCACTCAGTTGGAAAAGTTGCATGGGTGTTAAAATTTGGTCTGAATGTGGTCTATGGAAGCTAGCTTGAGCTGCTAGACATTTCACCGTGCCTCCTAAACCATCACATACACCTTTTGTCAGGAGCTGAATGGCAAAAAAGTGCCATTCAGCTTTCACTCCAAAATGTTTCTTGTGATGGCATACAATTATAAGGTTTCTCCTATTTTTATACTGTGCAGAAGAGTCATCCGAGGAGTAGTAGACCTTGCTCAAACTTGTTAGGATGTCAGTTTTATCACTGAAATCAAATTTTTTTGGAACAAATGAACAGCTGTTGAATCGTGAAGTAAGCACTCAGACATAAAATACATAAGTGTAGTTCTGATATCTGACTGTAAGCAGAGTCGGCTTATTAGTAATAAGTTATTACTATTCAGCTAAGCAGACAACAGACCGGATGCTGCACTTATCGCACAGGGCGCTGAGGGAGACATTGCACGGACCAGCCCCTGAAACCAGCATCACTGATGGGCAGCAAACAAAGCAGGGGAGAGTAGGGATGTCCCAGTCCCCTCCTTTTCTATGATCTTCGTTTCAGTGTGGAAAGGGAAGTGACAGCAGTTTCCACATTTTTGGGTTCACTGTTAAGCCCACGGCTGTGTGCAAATCCACTACTGATTGTACCTGGGACAAGTTGGTATGCCACTTGGTACTAAAGGTAATATCATCCAAATACACCGATACATACTTCTGATAAGGCTCTAACACTATGTCCATCAGCCTCTGGAACATGGCCGAGGCTGCATGTAACCCAAAAGGCAAGACGACCTAGTGATAGAGACCCTCCGGCGTTATGAAGGCTGACTCTGTCCGAGGCACCTGCCAGTAACCCGTGGTGAAGTACTGGGCCTGCCCCAGTCTCTCAATCAGCTCGTCCACCCAGGACATTGAATAAAGGTCAAATTTCAACACTTTATTACATTTTCAGAAGTCGTTACAAAATCATAACGATCCGTCCAGCTTCAGAACCAGTTACAATGGGGCTAGCCCGCTCCCTCCTGGACTCCTCGATAACTCCTAGCTGGAGCATTTGTTTTTCCTCAGCTGCGATGGCTTGTGTCTGGGCCTCTGTGACAATGTTATGTTGGATCACAGATGTTCGGCCAAGCATTTCTGAAAATTACGTCCGTATTCCGCAGCACCAATTTCTGAGTCTCCCGTCGCTTCTGTTTAGAGAGTGTGTCACTTATATTTACCTCTCCCCTGGCCATTGTCGGAGGGTCCCCAGACGATACGACCGGAGTCGCATCCGTAATCATACATTCCCAGTCTTTCCTTGCTTATAGCAAATTTACGTGATATAGCTGTTTGGGTTTTCTCTTCCCAGGTTGATATACTCTCTAATTTATCTCCCCAACCTTTTCCCGGACTTCATATGGCCCTTGCCACTTGGCCATGAGCTTACTTTCTGCTGGGGGCACTAAGACTAATACCTGATCCCCTTGGCCATTGACCATACCAGGGGTGCAACAAAGTGCCATTTGTTGCATAAGGATTAAAAGTGAATTTAGGCTGTGTACCCACGATGTGTTTTTCAAGCGTTTTTGCTGCGGAATTTTCCGCAGCGTAAACGCTTGGGAAACGCATGGTAAGCCTTCTGCCATGGTCCCCTATGCAATTCCGCACTTTCAATGCCCATGCTGCAGATTTTTCTGCAGCGTTTATGCTGCTCTCAAAAATCCGCAGCATGGCCATTAATTTTGCGGAAGCGCTGCGTTTTCGCCGCCATTGACTTGCATTAGAACGCGCCAATTCTGCAAGACTGCTTCTGTACATGCTTAATTGGCGCGTTGTAATGTCTGGATGGTACCCGAGTGTGGAGAAGAGAAGACTCTCATCCACACCCATGTACCATAGAAACTGTAAAAAAAAGAATAAAATAAAAAATAAAGATTATATTCACCTACCGACAGCCCCCGGTCTCCTTCCCTGTGCTTGCCAGCAGACTGAAGGACCTGCGCTGACGTTACAGTCATGTGACAGCAGGTCTTTCAGTGCAGTGTCCCGCGATCAGCTGGCAGCCAGGAAGGAGCGCAGCAACACACGCCGGGCCATCGGAAGGTAAGTATCAAGGTTTATTTTTTTATTTTTAACCACTCTAAAGGTCACACTATATAAATCCATGCTGTTTGCATGGATTTATATAGTGTGACCTAGTTGTCAAGCACTTTCCAAGTGATGCTAAAATCGCTTTGAAAGCACTTGTCAATCCGCATGCGGAAACGCATGTGAATCCACATGTATTACGCTGGAAAAACGCATGTACAATCCGCATGCGTTTTTTCTGCCAGGGAGATGCAGAAATGCTGCAGAAATTTTCTGCTTCATTTCTGCATTGTGGGCACATAGCCTTAATGTAAATGATTAAGTAGCTGAATTTCCATTTTGGGGTAACAAACTCCTTTTGAGAGATTCCTTGCAGTTACTTTGCATGTTGATTTACTTTGTAAGGACACAAGTGCACACATTTCAGATTTTGTCACCTTTTTTCTGTGCAGATTTGTCACAAAACTTAAAAGGGTTTCCCGATGCCAGGAAAGTGACTGAGAATCCTGACGTCTCCTGCACATGTTACTTATTTGTGACTTGCAGGTTTGGTGAAGATATAATTCTGCAGGATGTCAATTCTGTCAGCGTTTTTGCTGCAGATTTCACCCACACTGATGAGTGGGGAAAAATCTGCACCTATTTACAGCATTTTCCAGACAAGAGATGGAGAAACCAAAAGCTTAATGTGTGCACACAGCCTAATAGACGTCATTACTAGTGTTGAGCGAGCATGCTCGTTACTCGCCCGAGCATCTCACTACTCGGGATGTTCGGCGAGCACCGAGCATTTCCGGGTTACTCGGGCGGGAGCTCGGGTCTCCGCCCTGCATGTTTGGCGCTCTTTACAGAGCCAATGAACATGCAGGGATTGCCAGCCAGTCACTGTAATGCCGCAGCCATGTTGTTTGTGGGCATTATAGTGATTGGCTGGCCGCCCAGCGTCACCTCGAGTATTTAAAACCGGGCGCCGCCATCTTGGACTCAGTCGCCCGGGATCACACAGTCTAGGGAAAGTGCTGCTGATTTAGGGAGAGATATATACTGCGAAATAGTTAGTGTAGGGTCTGTAAAAGCTGCCAGATCAAACAAACCGTCCTTCTCAGGACTAATATCCATCCCAGATATCAGGCAGGCAGGCAGGCAGGCTGTATAGGAAACGCAGTGGTTATACCAGCAAACGCTGCATTACAGTCCTGTGTGCTCCTGCTGCTCAAATTGCTAGACTTAGCTCCAGGTCTCGGGGGCCAGGAAAAATCCTTTTTTTTTTTTTTCATCTAAATCCTCTTTTTTTCTCCGCTAGAAGTGGTGGAAGAGGAGATCCCATGTAGCGATGCCCAAATATTTGAACAGCCATGGCCACAGGAAGGCGACGCTGGCGCAATTTGTCATAAGAGGTGGACGATGACGAGACACAATTGCCACGAAGTGAGGAGGAGGATCGTGGTGCGGAAGTGGAAGAGGAGGACGTGGTGGATGATCTAGTAACTGACCCAAGGTGGCAGGAGGACACGCAGAGCGAAGCGAGCAGCACACAGGGGGAGGGAGGCAGAGTACCCCAACAGACAGGAAGAAGCAGTGTGGTGGCTGCACACAGAAGGCGGGCAACCGTTCCCCGTAACACCAACACGAGGGACGTTGCCAGTACAACCGGTAGGTCTTCCAGAGTCTGGAATTTTTTTAAAGACTCTGCTGATAACCCCAAAAAGGCCATTTGTACCACCTGCCATGCCAGTGCCAGCAGGGGTGACAAAAGTACCAGCCTGACCACCACCAACATAATCAGGCACATGTCAGCAAAGCACCCGACTTTGTGGGGCGAACCCCAGGGTCCACGACCAGTGTCAGCTGGTGTCACCACTGCTTTTTCCGCCGTTGTGCGTGTAAGAGAACCCCCTGTTGTGCGTGCAAGGCAATCCCCTGTCCATACTGCATGCAAAGATTCCCCCTCCTCTCAGTCTTCACTTGTTATGGCAGTTTCTCAAGAAACAGCATCAACGTCCACGTCAGCGTTCAATTGTCCTTATCCCAGACCTTTGAACGAAAGCGCAAATTCGCAGCCAACGCCCCACAGGCCACAGTCCTAAATTCGCACATTTCACGACTGCTTGCGTTGGAAATGCTGCCTTTTAGGCTGGTGGAGACGGAATCCTTGTGGCGGTGGCCGTCCCTCGGTGCTCGGTCCTCAGCCGACACTATTTTGCCCGGTGTGCCATCCCCGCACTACACAAGCATGTGTCCCAAAACATCTGCCGTGCCCTCAACAACGCAGTTACTGGGAGAGTCCACCTGACAACGGACACGTGGACAAGAGCTTGTGGCCAGGGATGGTACATCTCTCTGACGGCACACTGGGTAAACATAGTGGAAGCCGGGAACCAGTCGGACCTTGGGACGGAACACATCCTCCCCACACCGAGGATTGCGCGGCCTATGTCAGTCAGAGTTGCCCCCACAGTGTACAGCTCCTGATGATCATCTTCCTCATGTTCACCCTCCATCTCAGATATCACCGCATCAGTTACAAGCTGGAAGCACTGCCGTACTGCCTCCGCCAAGCAGCAACAGGCTGTGCTGAAACTCATAAACTTAGGTGATAAACCTCACAGTTGTGGACAGCTGTGAAAGAGCAGGCAGATCTGTGACTGAGACCGCTGAACCTACATCCAGGCATGGTCGTGTGTGACAATGGCCGTAACCTGGTGGCTCTGAGGCGAGATCACACACGTACCATGCCTGGGTCATGTGCTTAAGCTCGTGGTTCAGCGGTTTCTTAAATCGTACGCCGAGTTGCCAGATCTGCTCGTCGAAGTACGCCGCCTGTCAGCTCATTTTCAGAAGTCGGCTACAGCTTCCGCCGCCCTTGCTGTGTTGCAACAGCGTTTGCAGCTTCCGTCACACCGACTTGTGTGTGATGTCCCTACACGTTGGAACTCTACCCTCCACATGTTGCAAAGGATTTGTGAGCAGAAGAGAGCAGTTGTAGAGTACCAGCTGCAACAAGGCCGTCAATATTCAGGTCAGACTCCACACATAAGACCTCAGGAGTGGACCTGGATGTCTGACATATGTACCATCCTGACAATCTTTGAGGAGTCCACCAAGATGGTGAGTGGCGATGACGCCATCATTAGCATCAGCATCCCACTTGTCTGTCTTTTGCAACGCACTCTGCAGAGAATTAAAGAGGAGGCATTGCAGCCAGAGTATGATGAGATGGATCAAGAAGCCGTAGCGGGCGATTACACACAGCCCAGCCTCATCTCATCCCAATGTGCATTGGGGGACCATGAGGGAGAGGAGGAGGAGGAAGAAAAACAGGAGCTGGTATCATGTTCTTTAGACTGTAGTACCTGTACAACTGTCATATCATCGGTTTAGCGTGGGTGGCCTGAGGACGGGGAGGAGGAGGAGAGCATGGTCAGTCGTGATCTTGGTGAGCACACGGAATTCTTGCCCGTTACCAGTCTGGCACGCATGGCTGACTTTATGTTACGCTGCCTTAACCGTGACCCTCGCGTTGTCAAAATGTTGGGTGACAGTCATTACTGGTTGGTGACACTTTTAGACCCCCGCTACAAGGAGAACTTTCACTCTCTTATTCCTGAGGTGGAGAGGTCTACAAAAATGGGGCAGTACCAGAAGGCTCTTGCTGCAGAACTGTTAAAAAAAAAATTTCCATCTGAACACGCTAGCGGCAGAGGTCACAGTTGGTTGCCCAACCAAGGCGTACAGGCGAGCGAGACGCAACTCCAATCCAGCAGAGGCAGGGGAACACTGTCAACGTTCTGGGACAGTTTTCTGAGACCCACCCAATTTACAGGCCCTGAGGCTCAGGGTACTCTCACAAGGAGTGGAAAGTTTCAAAAGATGGTGAGGGGGAGTACCTTGCCGACCGTACCAGCGTCCTCCGTGATTCCTCTGTGCCTTTTAATTATTGGGTATCCAAGCTGGACGCTTGGAATGAACTTTCTCTGTATGCCTTGGAGGTCCTGGCCTTCCCTGCCGCTAGCGTGTTATCGGAGCGTGTTTTTAGTGCCGCTGGGGGAATTATAACTGATAAGTGTTAGAACTCTCCTGTTAGGTTTTTTCTAGTTTGCTTGTCACATGACCTTTTTTGCCTATTTAAACCTGCTCCGCCCTTCTGGCCTTGCTGGACTTCATTGTAATTTCAACTCTTTATCTAGCCAGGTGCTTTGTTACCTTACTCCGTCAGTTTAGCTAGGTCTCTTGACCTCTATTTTCTATGTTTTGTTTGTCCTTTTCTGCTACAATTTCTGTTAGGAGGTGTCCATCTTACTCCCAGTCCCTAGTTCTTGTAGGGATCCCTCCCTCACATCTATAGGTCTTCGTACAGACTAGCTGAGGACTTTAGCGGGTCTGATCACAGGATCAGGTTCCTCGCTACAACGTAGCGGGTTAAGCTTAGTTCTATTGTAGGGACAGATCTCCTTTCTTTCCTTAGTGCTTGTAGCAGATCATAACAGTAAGTCCAGCCCAAAAATATCTCTTAAGGAAAGACTTCCCATTTCCATCATGGTGTCGGTTCAGGATTTGGCTCAATGCCTGCAGGGACTCTCTCTGGAGGTGGCCGAGCTCCAACAACACGTGAGTAGCTGTTCTGGAGCACATTTTGTGGAGCCAAAGGTACGTTTGCCTGATTTATATTTTGGTGATCAAGAAGATTTTTTTTCCTTTTAAAAATGCTTGTTTATTATATTTTCGTTTGAGACCCAGATCCTCTGGTGATGAATCACAGCGCATAGGGTTCATAATGTCACTTTTGCGCAAAGAACCTCAGGGATGGGCCTTTTCTCTCCAACCTAGTGATCCATGCTTTAGATCAGTGGATAGTTTTTTTTCTGCTTTGGGTCTGTTGTATGATGATCCTGATCGTGTTTCATCAGCTGAGACTGAATTGAGACGTTTGAGGCAGGGATCAGGTAATGTGGAAAAATATTGTTCTCACTTACGTCGGTGGTCTGCCCAGGTGGGGTGGAACGATTCAGCTTTGAAAAGTTTGTTTCTTGCGGGGCTAGGTGAAAGGGTTAAGGATCTGCTGATTGCTTATCCCACACCTGGAAACTTGCAGGAGGCAATGCAATTAGCTATACGGGTGGACAGGAGACTGCGTGCAAGGGTTAATGAGAGTAAAACCTCTGCCATGTCAGCTCCGAGTCTTGAGAGGGTCTGTACTGACATTGGAGAGCCGATGGAGATTGGGGCGATGGCACCCCGCTCTCAGGAAAAAGACCGCAGGTTTTCTGAAGGTTTGTGCTTTTATTGCGGAAAATCTGATCATTTCATTAAGAACTGTGTGCTTCGTATGAGCAAAGAAAAAAAAAAAGGTCAGTTACGCCCATATAGCCTGTTTAAATACTAAGCGGGTATTCCTATCTGCTACTACCGTTGCTCAGGAAGAATTAATTGAATTTCGGGTATTTGTGGATTGTGGTTCTACTCTGAATGTGATTGATGGGGGGATTCTTGGAAAAACTTAAATTAAAACCCAAACCTTTGTCATCCCCTATTGCTGTGGTTTCCGTCGATGGCTCTCCCTTGAAGAGTGTTACTCACAAGGTCTGTGAATTTCCCCTCACTATTAATGGTGTTCACCAAGAGAATTTGGATTTGGTAGTATTAAATAATTTGCCTTGTCCAGTAGTTTTGGGGTTGCCCTGGTTAAAATTGTACAATCCTGTACTGGATTGGTCTACCAATGAAATTAAGTCCTGGAGCCCTAAGTGTTATGACAAGTGTTGTAACGGACGTATTGCTGCGGTGGAAAAAGGGGAATTACCTGTACCTATTTAGGATTTTTGGAGAGTTTTTTCTGAGGATGAGTCACAAATTTTGCCTCCCCATAGAGACTATGATTGTACCATTGAATTTGTCCATGGAGCGACTCTTCCTAAAAGTCGTTTATTTAATCTTACTATTCCTGAGAGAAAGGCTTTGGAGGAATACATACAAACGAGCTTGGCCGCCGGTCACATTAGGCCTTCCAAGTCTCCTGTGGCTGTTGGATTTTTTTTTGTTAAAAAAAAAAGGACGGCGGTTTACGTCCTTGTCTGGATTTTCGTGAGATTAATAAAATTACTGTACGCAATCCTTACCCACTGCCATTGATTCCTGATTTGTTTAACCAGTTAGTGGGGGCCAAGTGGTTCTCTAAAATTGATGTCCGGGGGGCATACAATTTGTTGCGCATGAAGGACGGTGATGAATGGAAGACTGCTTTTAACACTCCTGTGGGTCATTTTGAGAATCTGGTTATGCCTTTCGGTCTTACCAATGCACCAGCATTTTTTCAGAATCTTATTAATGACATCCTTAGACCTTTGATCGGCAAAAATTTGGTTGTGTATTTGGATGACATTTTGATTTATTCAACGGATCTGGAGTCTCATTGGCGGAGCGTACGTGAGGTATTACAGTTATTAATTGACAATTCGCTTTTTGCTAAGCTGGAGAAATGTGAGTTCGCTGTACAGAGAATTAGTTTTTTGGGCTACATTATCTCCAGCGAGGGCTTTGAGATGGACCCGGTGAAAGTTCAAGCTGTGCAGGAATGGCCTAGGTCTATTGGTTTGAAATCGATACAGAGGTTTTTGGGTTTCGCCAATTAATACAGAAAATTCATTAAAAATGTTTCTATTATTGTCAAACCACTGACCGATCTCACCAGGAAAGGTGCTAATGCGGTTCAGTGGACTACTGAGGCCATTGAAGCTTTTGTGTTTCTAAAGGAGAGGTTCAGCTCTGCTCCCATCCTTATGCAGCCTGATGTGACTAAGCCGTTTTTGGTTGAGGTTGATGCTTCTTCGGTGGGGGTTGGTGCGGTGTTGTCTCAGAAAAACAAGGATGGAGTACATCCCTGTGCTTTTTTTTTAAAAAAATTTTCTGAGACTGAACTTAATTACGATATTGGTAATCGGGAATTGTTGGCTATTAAACTCGCATTTGAACACTGGCGTCATCTCTTGGAAGGTGCTGAATTTCCCATTCAGGTTTTCACTGATCATAAAAATCTGATCTATCTTGATGCTGCCAAGCGCTTGAATGCCCGTCAGGCTAGGGGGGCACTTTTTTTCTCGCGGTTTAATTTTTCTGTTACTTACATCCCGGGTACCAAGAATGTTAAAGCTGATGCTTTGTCTCGCAGCTTATCTCCCATGGTCGGTGCTGAGGAGGAGGAGAGCATTTTACAAGAAGGTGTTGTGATTGCTGCATTGGACTCCGTTTTGGAAGATGAGATTCTTAAAGCACAGGAGAATGCCCCATCTAACACTCCCCATGGGAGGTTGTTTGTGCCTAGGACCTTTAGGAGAGATTTGTTTGTTGAGTGTCATGAGTCTCGGTTGGCAGGTCATCCAGGAATTTCTGAGACCAAGAGACTTGTGGGTCGCAGTTTTTGGTGGCCTGGATGGCAGAAGGAAGTTATTAAGTGGGTGCGTCAATGTACTGTGTGTGCTAGATCTAAGTCTTCACATGCTCCTGCTGCGGGATTGCTTTGCCCTCTGGAGGTTCCTAGTGCACCTTGGACACATCTGGCTATGGACTTTATTACTGACCTTCCCCCCTCTGAGGGATTCACGGTCATCTGGGTGTCGTGGACCGTTTTAGCAAGATGTGTCACTTGGTTCCCTTCATCAAACTGCCCTGCGCTAAGACACTCGCTAAGGCCTTTGTCAAGGAGATTGTGAGACTCCATGGCCTTCCTACTGACATTGTTTCTGATAGGGGACCTCAGTTCGTGGCTCGTTTTTGGCGTGCCTTTTGTGACAGGTTGGGAGTTCATTTGTCATCTTCATCTGGATATCATCCTGCGTCTAATGGCCAGACAGAAAGGAAGAACCAGGATGTTGAGCAGTTCTTGCATTGTTTTGTGGCAGACAATCAAGAGGGGTGGTCTGAGTTTCTGCCACTTGCTGAATTTGCTCTTCACAACCATACATCCTCTTCTGCTGGGTGTTCGCCTTTTTTTTGTTGTTCTAGGAGACATCCGTCTTTTGGGTCATTCTCCAAATTGGTATTGGCTGTGCCTGAGGAGGAGAGTTTTTCCGGTGATTTGGAAAGAGTTTGGACAGATGTGCGTGGTAATCTGCAGGAAGCTAACAAAAAATCTAAGAGGTACTTTGACAGGAAACGTCAAAAGGTTTTGTTTACGGCTGGTGACATGGTTTGGTTGTCCTCTAAGAATCTGCGGTTGAGGATTCCTTCTAAAAAATTGGGTCCCAAGTTTGTAGTGCCCTTTAAGGTGCTTCAGGTAGTTAACCAATCTGCTGTTAGGTTGGAGATTCCCACCTCCTGGAAGATTAATCCGGTGTTCCATGTTTCTCTATTGAAAAAAGCTGATGTATCTGATAGAGACGCCACTGCCACTGTTCCTCTGGTGGTGGAGGACGGGGAATATGAAATTTCCCGCATCCTTAATTCTAGACGGTATAGAGGGAGTTTGCAGTATCTCATCCCTTGGAAGGGTTTCGGTCCCGAGGATAACTCATGGGTGAGGGCGGATGATGTTTCTGCTTCCAGACTTGTCAGAGCATTTCACAGGAGGTTTCCTGATAAGCCTGGGCCTAGGGGATCCGGAGGATCCTCATAGAAGAGGGGGTACTGTTAGAACTCTCCTGTTGGGTTTTTTCTAGTTTGCTGGTCACATGACCTTTTTTTCCTATTTAAACCTGCTCTGCCCTTCTGGCCTTGCTGGACTTCATTGTAATTTCAACTCTTTATCTAGCCAGGTGCTTTGTTACCTTACTCCGTCAGTTTAGCTAGGTCTCTTGACCTCTATTTTCTATGTTGTTTTGTTTGTCCTTTTCTGCTACAATTTCTCTTAGGAGGTGTCCATCTTACTCCCAGTCCCTAGTTCTTGTAGAGATCCCTCCCTCACATCTATAGGTCTTCATACAGACTAGCTGAGGACTTTAGCAGGTCTGATCACAGGATCAGGTTCCCCGTTACATCGTAGGGATTAAGCTTAGTTCTATTGTAGGGACAGATCTCCTGTCTTTCCTTAGTGCTTGTAGCAGATCATAACAATAAACGCACTCAGCCATGTGAGAATTTTTTTTTTTTTTCAGAACGAGTTGTAGTTTTGAATGATGCAATTAATTTTGCTATAAAACATACATTATAAAAGAGGCAGCCATACTTGCCAATACCTAGTCGCAATACTAATATACTACGGGATGTATCAGCCCTCAGGTGGAGACAGAGCTGGTGCAAAATACTAATGAAATAACCACTCTCACACCTACCATTTTTTTTTTGGACCATAAGACGCACCTAGGTTTTAGAGGAGAAAAAAAAAATTGAAGCAAAAAACGTGTTCATGATGCACTTTTAAGGGGGAGGAGGTCTTCTTCTGACACTGGTATAGGGGTAATGTCCCCCAATTCTGACAATATCCCCCATCCTGGTATGTATGCATGGCACCCCTAATCCCTATCCTGGTGTGCATGGCACCCCTAATCCCTTTCCTGGTGTGCATGGCACCCCTAATCCCTTTCCTGGTGTGCATGGCACCCCTAATCCCTGTCCTGGTATGCATGGCACCCCTCATTCCTGTCTTGGTATGCATGGCACCCCTCATCCCTGTCCTGGTATGCATGGCACCCATCATCCCTGTCCTGGTATGCATGGCACCCCTCATCCCTGTCCTGGTATGCATGGCACCCCTCATCCCTTTCCTGGTATGCATGGCAACCCTCATCCCTGTCCTGGTATGCATGGCACCCCTCATCCCTGTCCTGGTATGCATGGCACCCCTCATCCCTGTCCTGGTATGCATGGCACCCCTCATCCCTGTCCTGGTATGCATGGCACCCCTCATCCCTGTCCTGGTATGCATGGCACAGCAATGCCCATCCTGGTATGCATGGCACAGCAGTCCCCATCCTGGTATGACCCCCTCATCTTTATCCTGTTACATATGCCCCCATCATCTTTATCCTGGTATGTATGGCCCGCTCATCTTTATTCTGGTTTGTATGGCCCCCTCATCTTTATCCTGGTTTGTATGGCCCCCTCATCCTTATCCTAGTATGCATGGTCCCCGTAATCCCCATCATGCTGCACATATAAAAAAATAAATATATAAACACTCCTACTCACCTTTCTTCTCTCCTCCAGCGCTGACGCCTGTCTGCCCGCACTGATCTCCCCATGTGAGCCGCGCATGGCGTCACTGCCATGCGCGGCTCACAAGGAGAGATCAGCTGTCGGAAGTCACTGCTCCCCGCGCCGGGACTGTGTGCGCGGGGATCAGTGACTTCATGCTCCTTCATAGCCGGCACACAGCTTAGCCGCGCTGCGGCTCCTGCTGCTGCCGGGTTATCTCGTGTGCCCGCTTATTAAAGGGAATGAATATTCACCCCCTCCCCACGCCCATGGGCATGGAGAGAGGTTAAATATTCATGCCCTTAACAGCGGGCACAGGCGATTCCGGCAGCAGCTGCGGCTACACTGTGTCCTGCTATTAAGGAGCATGAATATTCAGTGTTCCCCATGGGCGTGGGGAGCAGTGAATATTCATTTTCTTTAGCAGCGGGGACAGCGTAGGCTGCTGCCTCCTGTGCCCCGCTCCTCCACCGCTACAGCTCCCCACAGCACAGTATATATACTCACCCCTCCCCAACATTCGGACTATAAGATGCACCCCCCATTTTCCTCCAAAATTTTGGAGGAAAAAAATGCGTCTTATGTAGCACCCTGAGGATTCGGCTGCTACAGGAGTATTACACCTCAAGCCAGAGGTGTGGTATTCCACTCCCGGGTAAGGATGGAGTGTGGAACTGAGCTCAGTAGGCTGCATGCACTACATACATCCCATTTCCGGGGGACAGATGAATGGTACTCCCACTAGAGAAATGTGCAGGTACGACAGTGTCTGTCCCTGGCTGGAGTGGGAGGGGGGTGGAACATCCCAGTAGTGTAGGGGCAGATAGGGGGAGCAGTCTGGGTAATGCTAGGAGCTCATTGGGTGCTGGTCACCTGAGCTCACACATAGAGGGAGTATATAAGGTGGGAACCATCTTAGATCAGGGTCAGACAGGCAGACAGTTACCAGTCAGTCTTTGTAGAGGAAGAGAGCAGAGGAGAAGAGCAGCTCCAAGGCCAAGAGAGAGAGAGAGGAGAAAGAAGGACCCAGAGGGGGAGAAGAGGGAACCCCAAGAGCCCAAATACAACCAGAAGGGTGAAGGGTTGGCACAAGGGTACCGGATCCCAAGCTGGTGGAGGGCACTAATCCTCAGCCAGAGACCGGAGGTCGTGGGCAGGATCTGCCACGACCCCCCCACTAAATCCACCCGGAAGGCAAACCAAGCATAGGGTCAGGGAACCCAGAGACAAGGGTTTTACCAACAAGAGGCCCGAGGGAGCCGGACATAGGTGGATCCCTGGTGGGGAAGGCCAGAGAGAAGGAACGTCAGAAAGGGAGCTCAGGATCACGCTCCAGAATTACTTGGGGGTTGGCCGAGTCCAGGACCTGGTGGACGCAGCACGGCTCGGGCGGTCACTCAAGGCCGGAGTGACCAACACAAAAGCAGTAAGTAAAAACCCTGAACTGCACAGCCCGACTCTGAGTCTCATTACCATCCTCACTGCACCTCCACAACCACCATCCTCTGCAACTGACCCCCTGAGGCTATACCCCTCCCGTTGGGGGTTATACTACCAGAGCTGCACAAACACCACCAGCCTCAGCGGACCCTGCTGCAGCGGCGGCCGTATTGACCGCAAATCAACGGGTGGCGTAGTCGACACTAAAGAACATCCAGCAACATCTGTAGGACTGCCACACACTGAGCTTGACACCCTGGGCACGGACCGGGTCACCGCCACTCGGAGACTACAACCCCCATCTGATCCGGCTCCGGGTATCCCCCAAACAACACTGGCCCAGGGGGCGCGTCAACTTTGGCGTAGTCGGCAGGATAACGTGCCCGCAACAACCGGGTACTGCGTGCCTGAAGAAAAGTTCACCGTTACCTCAAAAAGAAGTCTCCCGCCGGTTCCGGAGGGTCCCCGCCAACGGACCCCATCACAGGTCGATTCCCGCCGGTTGTCCGCCATTTGCAGCTTTTTCCCGCCATCCATGGAGTTTCCCGCCACTGGGAGACGATTCCCGCCATTTCCAAAGATTTCCCGCCTTGGAAGAGCGGACGCCATTATGGGCGTGCCAGAGGGTGGCAAAAGGCCACCTCCCATCGTGGGCCAGGTCGAAGAATGGCGCCAAAAGCGGAAACCGCGCCCACCAACAGAGACTGTGATGCTGGAAGTGTCCATCAGCGTGAGAGAACTGCCCCTGGAACTGAAGTTGCCCCGGAACCACCCTCAATGTGGGCGGAGACAGAACAAAAGAAAGAAGATGGGTGCAGCCTGGAGAAGTCTGGAGAGAGCGCACCCGGAGACAAGAAGTCTGGAGAGGAGTCCAGAGAGAACACACCCGGAGATGGAAGGAGAGACAGGCAGCACCGACCCAGTGGTCAGGAGCCTGCTGCAAGCAACAAGCCCACTAGGCTTAGTGGAGGTCCTGGCACAGCTCCCCCGAGACCGGGAGTGTGCACAGACCGCGCTGGAGGGCCTCGCACGGAGGATGGCCCGGGTGCAGCGGGAGACGTTGGCGGAGTGGAGCCGAGAGATGGCCCAGCAGACCGAAACCCGTCAGCGGAGCACGCCACCCGTGACGAGGAGACCGACCGCCTCTGAGGATGGTGCAGGAGGACTCAAGGCCGGAGACGGCGCCGAGAAGGGAGCTGAACGGACGGAGGCAGGTAAAGGGGACGTCTCTACCCCGAGCCGGGAAACCGCGTGCCTGCCCCAGCTCCCCGTCGCAGAGCCCGAAGTTCCCCCTGCCGTGCCCGACGCTGCATCGTCACCGCCGCAGACTAGGCCTCAATCGGAAACCGCGGCCGCGACCCCTGTGACGTCACGCGCTTCGACCCTGAGCGCGGCAAAGCAGGAAATACCATCGGCCTGGTCGCAAGGCCTAGTACACCCGGGCGCTGCAATTCCAACAGCGCCCCCTACCTCCGCGGAGCCACCGGCCTGGTCGCAGGGCCGAATAACCACGGGCGCCGCCGTTCTTACAGTGCCCTTTTCCTTTAGGGTGCCCCAAGCCTGGTCGCAAGGCCTGGTCAATCCGGGCGCCGCTACCACCACAGCGCCCATAACATCTAAAGTACCGCACCTGGGTGAAGATCTGTTCGCCCAGCATACGTGCCCGGATGGGCAGCCCTTCATATGGCCCCAGGAGTACTATGAATTGGAACTCCAAAGGGCGAGGCCCCTGTGTGAGCCCCTGATTCCGGCTCCGAAGCCCGCTAGGAGGACCCAGCCCCCGCTAGAGGAGGCACAGTTTGAGTGGGACCCCACCGGAGAAGACCTCATGGGGTTCACTCAGGAGACTCGGGCGGCCGCAGCGGAGCGTGCAGAGTGCTGCCGGCAGCAGCTCGAGGTCTTCGAGAGGGAGCGGAGAGAGAGGCGGGTCCGGGAACAGCAAACGCAGATAAGGAGCGCGGAGCAGAAGAGCCGGACCAGGAGAGATCCCCGTGCAGCGCATGGTCCCCGTACCACCGGGACTGTGATAAAATTCAATATGCAGCACGGATGGGGCTTTATAAGAGACCACCACACCCCCGGCGACGTCTTTGTCACCCGCAGAGACGTAGAAAGCCATCTGCCGGAGGGACACAGAGGTCGTGACCTGTACGTAGGGGACGAGGTCACGTTCACCCGGCACAAGTGTGCCAAAGGACCCTACGCCCTCAATGTGCATCGCCTGACGGAGGAGGAGCTGCGGTGTGAGGAGGAGCAAGAGGACCCGGACGGGTCTGAAGAATCTAAAGAAGGAGCAGGAGGACGCCGTCGTTGAAGTACGGTAGAGAGAGACTGTAAATAGTTACCCGTCGGGGTACCAGAACTGTTGCTGAGTTACATATGTTCCCCGTTGGGACAAAGAGTGAACTTAAACCCGTGTGTCCCCTATCCCTTAACAGCCATCCCTTTTTCCCACTGGCCGAGGACTGAGAGCGGCCATATCCCCTTGTATATAGTTGCGCCTCCTAAGGCGCCCCCTACTGGTTTTATAGGAAACCGTGTTTCTAAAAGAGACTGTCGCACTTTACCCGGTCACAAGTTGCACCGTGGCCGGAGGAACAAGAATGTTTCTAATGAGAAGTTTTATATGAAAAGTTTTATGATATATATATATGATGTTTTATATGTTATGTTGTTATGAAAAAAAAAAAAAAATTGTATGTTTTGAAGTTTTATTCTCTTACAGCCCGAGGACGTGCTGTGATTTACCAGGGGGGAATGTAGCACCCTGAGGATTCGGCTGCTACAGGAGTATTACACCTCAAGCCAGAGGTGTGGTATTCCACTCCCGGGTAAGGATGGAGTGTGGAACTGAGCTCAGTAGGCTGCATGCACTACATACATCCCATTTCCGGGGGACAGATCAATGGTACTCCCACTAGAGAAATGTGCAGGTACGACAGTGTCTGTCCCTGGCTGGAGTGGGAGGGGGGTGGAACATCCCAGTAGTGTAGGGGCAGATAGGGGGAGCAGTCTGGGTAATGCTAGGAGCTCATTGGGTGCTGGTCACCTGAGCTCACACATAGAGGGAGTATATAAGGTGGGAACCATCTTAGATCAGGGTCAGACAGGCAGACAGTTACCAGTCAGTCTTTGTAGAGGAAGAGAGCAGAGGAGAAGAGCAGCTCCAAGGCCAAGAGAGAGAGAGAGGAGAAAGAAGGACCCAGAGGGGGAGAAGAGGGAACCCCAAGAGCCCAAATACAACCAGAAGGGTGAAGGGTTGGCACAAGGGTACCGGATCCCAAGCTGGTGGAGGGCACTAATCCTCAGCCAGAGACCGGAGGTCATGGGCAGGATCTGCCACGACCCCCCCACTAAATCCACCCGGAAGGCAAACCAAGCATAGGGTCAGGGAACCCAGAGACAAGGGTTTTACCAACAAGAGGCCCGAGGGAGCCGGACATAGGTGGATCCCTGGTGGGGAAGGCCAGAGAGAAGGAACGTCAGAAAGGGAGCTCAGGATCACGCTCCAGAATTACTTGGGGGTTGGCCGAGTCCAGGACCTGGTGGACGCAGCACGGCTCGGGCGGTCACTCAAGGCCGGAGTGACCAACACAAAAGCAGTAAGTAAAAACCCTGAACTGCACAGCCCGACTCTGAGTCTCATTACCATCCTCACTGCACCTCCACAACCACCATCCTCTGCAACTGACCCCCTGAGGCTATACCCCTCCCGTTGGGGGTTATACTACCAGAGCTGCACAAACACCACCAGCCTCAGCGGACCCTGCTGCAGCGGCGGCCGTATTGACCGCAAATCAACGGGTGGCGTAGTCGACACTAAAGAACATCCAGCAACATCTGTAGGACTGCCACACACTGAGCTTGACACCCTGGGCACGGACCGGGTCACCGCCACTCGGAGACTACAACCCCCATCTGATCCGGCTCCGGGTATCCCCCAAACAACACTGGCCCAGGGGGCGCGTCATCTTATAGTCTGAAAAATATGGTACTATTCATGTAGGGGATTAGAAATGCACAGGATAAGGCTTGTATAGGGCGCCAGTCACACAGATACATGTAGTGCAACATGCCAACTTGCTGCCTATTAGTGATGCCAAAGCTATTACAGAATTTCCCCAAAAATAAGCCCTAGCATGATTTTACAGGATTTTTGGAGGATGCTTGACATATAGGCCCTACTCCAAAAATAAGCCTTAGTTAGTCAGGGCTGGCGTTAGGAGAGGGGAGCAACTGGGCAATTTATCAGGGCCCCTACTCTCTTTGGGGCTCCCTAAGCATTTCTATTCCAAGGCTGCTTAAGGACCTTTGGTGACATCATAGTCATGTGACCATAATGTCAGCAAAGGTTCTTGAACTGTGGGAGCCTAGAGTAACTGAAGAGTAGATAGACTGGTATGTAGGGGGGGAGACTGGACAATTTCTCTAGGTTCCCACTCTGAGGCCCTCAGCGTTTCTATTCCAAGGTTCAGACTACTTAAGGACCTTTGGAGAAATCACTGTCCTATGACCCTGATGTCACCAAAGGTCTTTTAACAGAGGAAGTCTAGAGGAGCTGAGACAGGCTGGTATGTATGTGCAGTGTGTGTGTCTGTGTATATTCTTGTGTATGTGCAATGTGTGTGATATGACATGATTATTATATATGGATAAATGAAGACATTCCCTGAAAATAAGCCCTAACCCATCTTTTTGAGCAAAAAATGATATAAGACCTTGTCTTATTTTCTGTAAAAGATGCTAGATCAGGCGGTCTGCCGAGCACTATATATGTGCACCCTACAAGAACAGACACATGGTTTCCACCAACACTACAAAAGCCTGGCTGCATCCTGCAAGGATGGAAAATTATGTAAGGTATTAGTTAATATTTTGACCAAAATATGTAAGCCTGCACCTACATCAGGGGTCCTCATTGTCTTTCCAGCGAAAAGACAATATAACGTATTGGAAAACCAGATTTAACGCTGGCAGTAAAATGTTTTACCTCACAGAAAGAATAAGGCTGTGTGCCCACAATGTGTTTTTCAAGCATTTATGCTGCGGAATTTCCGCAGTATAAACGCTTCAAAAACGCTTGGTAATCCGCCCCCCATGGTCCCCAATGACAAGACGCACTTTCAGTGGCCATGGTGCGGTTTTTTCCGCAGCGTTTATGCTGCGCTCAAAAATCTGCAGCATGTCCATTAATTTTGCGGAAGCGCGGCGTAATCGCCGCTATTGACTTGCATTGAGACGCATATAATCCGTGTCAGTACATTTGTACTCACGGATTATATGCGTTTCTATGTGCGGATGGTACCCAGGTCTGGAGTAGAGTAGACTCTCATCCAGACCTGGGTACCATAGAAACTGTAAAAAATAGAATTTAAAATAAAAAATAAAGTTTATACTCACCTTCCGATGTCTTCCCGGTGTTTTGTCTGCTACGTCCAGTGACTTGCAATGTTCGCGTGGTTGTGAAGGACCTGCCATGACGTCACTGAGTCATGTGACCCATCACATGGCTCAATGACGTCACCGCAGGTCCTTCACACCACCGCGAGCAGTGCAAGACACTGGACGGAGCAGACAAAACACCGGGAAGACATCGGAAGGAGAGTATAAACTTTATTTTTTTTTATTTTTCACCATTCTTATTCTCTTTTTTAACTAACTTGGTCACACTACTATAAATCCATGCCCGTTGCACCAAGGTGGACAAGTTGTCAAGCACTTTTCCAAGTGATGCTAAAATCGCTTGGAAAAGTACTTGATAACCCGCATGCAGAAATGCGCATGCAAAGATGCTTCACAAACGCTTCTACCTGGCGGGAAAAACGCATGTAAAATCCGCATGCGTTTTTCCTGCCAGGGAGAAGCGTAAAAAATATGCAGCATTTCTGCATCGTGGGCACATAGCCTCAGCCTCGATCCCATGCTGTCCTGTCTGTATACTTGCTTTTGCTTCATTCTCTGCCCAGGAGCTGTGGTTCCTGCACAGTCAGACAGCCATTACACAGTATACGATTATCTCCACACATTATATTTTTACACATCCAATTGTGGAACTTATTAATCCAATGTATGTTGATTAAAATGTACTTTAATATGACAACCCCTTTTGAACTTGGAGGGACCCTTTACTGCCGTGCAGCAATCATAAATGCCCAAAGGCAAAACCCTCTTGGGGAGGGGAGAATAAGTGAACATGTTTGTTGGTAATGCCTCAGTGTTGTTGGACACGTGCACTTATTGGCACTTGCAGTAATCGTTGTTTATGGCTACTTGTAGCATCTGCACAGTGGAAACCTACCTTACTTAAAGGGGTTGTCCGTACTTGGCCAGTGCCAGTCTCTTGAATGAAATTGGAAAACCCTATACTTACCTCCCACACCAGTGCCGTTCCAGCAGTGTTGGCGCCAGGTCTCTCGGTGCTCACGTGACAATATGAAATCTGCAGCCAATTGGGGGGTGTGATCGTCCACTCTGATGAAATAATAAAGGCAACAGCCGGCGACATAGTGTCATGTGAGTGCCAGGAGACCCGATGCCTAATATTGCTGAAAAGGCGCCAGTGCAGGAGGTGAGTATAAGCCTCTCTTATTTAACATGGAGAACTCAGGCATTTCGGATGGGGTTGTCCAATTAGAACTCTTGTGTATATTATTTAGCCAAAATTAAAATGTACCAAATATCCACATGTGCAAATACCGTATATAAAGCCTTTTACTCCAAATTCCGTTATTTCTCCTCTGATCTCATCAGTGGCCGTTCATTCAAAGCCACAAATTGTTTGTCTATCCTGATATCTTGTGGAACAGCCTGGCCTCACATGGGTTCTCCTCCCTCTTATCTCGGACCCTCAGTATTGACACCCTCACTTTTTTCATGCCCCTACATCTTTATATTTAATGCGGAAAGACTACCAGGAAATGTAGTTTCTGATCACTTGAGTCTTTTCTAATGTGATCGGTTTCATTATACCCTTATACCATCCACAGCAGTATACGAAAAGGAGTGTAGGTGTGAGTTGTGCAGAGGTAGTGGCTGCACCCAGGCACTGATGCGGAAATCCCAGCTCCCCTCTGCCCATTACCGTTCACCAGTTTTATATGTGATGCATGGTGGTTCAGCAGACAGATTCTAGGGCAAAATAACTACTAAATAATGTCATGTTATAATGACAGATCTGTCACAAGCAGTTTTTCAAGTTGTAGAGCAATAACCTGAATCTCCCCAGTTGTTCTTTCATAACCATATTCACCAGCATTCATAACCATAGTCACCAGCATTCATAACCATAGTCACCAGCATTCATAACCATAGTCACCAGCATTCATAACCATATTCACCAGCATTCATAACCATATTCACCAGCATTCATAACCATATTCACCAGCATTCATAACCATAGTCACCAGCATTCATAACCATATTCACCAGCATTCATAACCATATTCACCAGCATTCATAACCATATTCACCAGCATTCATAACCATAGTCACCAGCATTCATAACCATATTCACCAGCATTCATAACCATATTCACCAGCATTCATAACCATAGTCACCAGCATTCATAACCATATTCACCAGCATTCATAACCATATTCACCAGCATTCATAACCATAGTCACCAGCATTCATAACCATATTCACCAGCATTCATAACCATAGTCACCAGCATTCATAACCATATTCACCAGCATTCATAACCATATTCACCAGCATTCATAACCATAGTCACCAGCATTCATAATCATAGTCACCAGCATTGACTGCAATTTCATGAAACCTCATTGTGCGCTAAGGGGATAATATATCATCTAGACATATTCAGAGATAAAGCTAAAATACAACACCAATAGCACAGTAATAATGGCGATCATTTATTGAAAACAATGTAATATATAGAATTTTTTTATTTTTCCATGTATAATGTAGCCAGCAAGGGTGAGTCTAGTTTAGCTTTTAATAATTATTTGCTAAAATAAAGTGGCTGACATTACAAATTATTGCCTAAATGGGCACAAAGCTGCCAGTCAGCGAGCAACACTGACCATAGCACTGGATAGGGGAAAGCTGTGGACCCCGTATAGCCAGGTTGACAATCGCACCAAGGACGGCTGTAGATGCCGCAGTTGTGTCCTGTAATTCATGCGTCACATCTCCCAACAAGGATTCCAGAGTTTGGATTTTATGACTTCACTTCTGAATCCACCTGGGGAACGTGGCACAGGGGCCTCATTGCTGCTTATGCTCCATCCCAGTTGGCACAGAGCAGACTGCCAGTGGTCACGTTGGCAGTGGAGCAGCAGCTTTCAGCCCTCTGTAAGTAGGTCAGATACATTGTGTGACTGCTTTGCCGCAGATCAGCACATATAGAGATGGAGGTAATAGGAAGATGTGGAAGAATGTTCTTCAGATTGGCAGGCCAGCCATGCTTGTTACTGATGACATGAAACATGATGATGTTGGCATTTTGAGTGCAGGTAGTAGGAGCTGATGGTACAGAAATAAATGAACTCCAGTAGATAGTCTTGCGTCAAGATACAGGAGGATTAGATGGTATGACGGTATTATGCTGTTTCTCCGCTTAGTGGTAAGTTGTGCTCCATGCTGGACCCACAAACGGGAAACTCGTGAAAATCCTCTGTTCTCTAGCAGGAATTGTCTCGTTCACGCCATCACTGCGCGGTGCTGGGATCTGCTGTCTCATGGTGACATACGGGTTCCTTCCTATAATAACTGGAGATGGCGCTTTTCCTGTCCTTATGTCTTTCCAGTTTATATTTGAAAAGAAGGGGTGCGTTCTGATTTTTCCATTAACCCCTAGCCGGACATAATGGTCTTTGCAGAGTAGTTTGGACATAATGTCCATAGCATCGTGGTCAGTGAGGTTTTCATATGATGGTTCTTCGTACAAGACATTATTCACAATCTCTTCAGTGGTGTCTCCTGGAAATGGTGAGTCTTGGAAAATCATGTCGTACAATATGACTCCAAAGGCGAACCAGTCCACACCTTCACCATAAGCGTCTCCCATGATCATTTCTGGGGCGCCATACCCAGGTGTTCCACTGAAATCTCTGGCATTAAATCTCTTATCAAACTCGTATAGAGATAGTCCAAAATCAGTAATCTTTATGTGGCCGTCACCAGTCAGCAGGATGTTATCCGGTTTTAAGTCCCGGTGAATGATGTCATTGCTGTGCAGGAATTGTAGGCCACAAACGATTTCTGCTCCTATAAATCTTACAGGTTCCTTCAGGGGAATGGTACTGTATATATAGTGAAGCAGATCCCCTCCACTGGCCAGCTCGGTGACAAAATACGCATGGTTTTCCGTATGAAACGCGGCATGGCAATGGGTTAGGAATCTGCTGTTGTGGCTAAGCTTCAGGACATGGTGTTCTACAAGGCATTCAGGGAAGGAGATTAGGCTTTCTTTCTTAATGATTTTAAGGGCCACACTTTCTTTCCTTATTTTATCAGTGACCAGCATAACCTTCCCATAACTCCCTTGTCCAAGTATGCCATGGCAGATAAACTTATCCCTGGTGAGAGGGACAGTGGTCTTTATTTTTTTGCTACTGGGGCCACTACATTCACCTGAGATGTCATCTTGACTGGTGGCTGGATCTTCATGATGTTTCCTTTTTCTCCCAGTTCTCTTCTCTTCTGCTGCACTTTCATTACCTTTCAGGTTAATGATCCTGGTTGGACCCAAAGTACTCAGTTTTTTTAGATTATCAGCTCGATTTGTGATGTATCCCACAAGCTTTTCACATCTGTTTTGTACAGTGTCTAGGAAGGAAATATTCTGGGTTCCCTCATTGACAGGTAATACCTGACCAACCTGCCCAGATTTCTTGGAATCCATCTTCCTTATCTTTGCTGGAGGTTCCTGGTTATTTCCAGTGTCTTCTCCATCTGGTGTTTCTTTCCTTTTTCTCTTTCTATTCCCAGTAAAGTCCATGTTGCATCAGGCAACAACAGGGCAATTATCCAAAAACGTATGTAAAATTATCAGAAAATGCAATCCACACGTATATTGTAGTCAAAGCCAACTACAACTAAAGCTCAATGGCTGCAGTCAGTTGTTTATGGAACTTTGTGGAATGTGATGTCACTGTGCCGGTGATGTCACACTCACTGTGATGTCAGCAGATGCATGTGAGTGTTCCATCTCTGCTGAACGTGAAAGTCTCAGAAGGGGCGGGGCTTAGTCACCATTGACTATAATGGAGTCTGTTGAGTGGGTAGTATTTAGTGACCTGAAGCTGGAAATCAGTGGGATAAATGACATCAGGATTCAGGAATAAGTTACAGTAGTTTTATATTTGTTTTAATTTATTTTATACAAAAAAAGAGCATGGACCGCACCTCCAAAAAAATCATACATTGATCTAATGCCTCTCAGCAAAAATATACATAACTGAACATGAGGTTCTTAGTTTAACATTCTGATCAGACTGTATGAAGCCCACTGCCACGTCACGGCAAACCTCGTAGTGGGTCCTAACATTTCCTGCCTAAAAGGAGCGGCGCCATGTGCCAACCACCGCTACAGTGAGAATGCACCAGCAGGGCGGGCGGCCTGGTGCCTCACAGCATCCATGCTTCAAGACCGAGTCCCCATGACTCCAGGCCGCGGCGCCCCACAAGCACAAAACCACAGCAACAATGGCTGACACACTGCACCAACACTACATGAAAGGAGCATTGTGACTCACCTTCCTCAAGCTCTCAAGTGAGAGCAAAATAGGCTAGACCCTCTTTGCAGACTCCTGCTAATTAAAATTGCCTGTGCCAAATGGGATGAGTGCTGGTCCAAGAAAGGGAAAAGAATAAGCTGGTTCATTGACATGGCAGTGGGCTTCACACAGTCTGATCAGAATGTTAAGCTAAGAACCTCATGTTCAGTAATATGTATTTTTGCTGAGAGGCATTAGAACAAATGTATGATTTTTGGAGGTGCGGTCCATGCTCTTTTTTTTTTTGTATTTATTTTATGTTACATTATTTTGTGTAGGGCTGTGATGATATACATTTTTCAGTTCTTTTGTGTAAAATTTAAAGGAAAGTGTGTTAACCACTTCCTGACTGCCCACTGCACATAAACGTCCGCGCTTGCTGGGCTCTGTACATCGCAGATGTTTATGAACGGTCGGCGGTCTTGTAGCGCTCAGGGCCCCCAGGGTCCTGCACCCTGCGATTCCTGTGCAGAGCGATAGCTCTAACAGGTGACATCCTCGAGACTGGATTGGATCAGGTTCCAATAAAGTTAACCCTTTGCTTTCTTCTACAACCCCTGGCAAAAATGATGGAATCACCGGGCTCGGATGATGTTCATTCAGTTGTTTAATGTTGTTGAAAAAAAGCAGATTACAGACATGGCACAAAACTAAAGTCATTTCAAATGGCAACTTTAGGGCTTTAAGAAACAGTAAAAGAAATCAAGATTAAAAATGTGGTTCTCAGTAAGGGTAATTTTTTTCAGACCAAGCAGAGGGAAAAAATTATGGAATCACTTAATTCTGAGGAAAAAATTATGGAATCACCCTGTAAGTTTTGGAAATTAAAATTAACACCTGCATCAAATTAGATCTGCTTTTTTAGTCTGCATCTAAAAAGGAGTGATCACACCTTGGAGAGCTGTTGCACTCAGTGGACTGACATGAATCATGGCTCCAACACGAGAGATGTCAATTGAAACAAAGGAGATGATTATCATACTCTTAAAAGAAGGTAAAAATCATCAAGCAATGTTGCAAAAGATGTTGGTTGTTCACAGTCAGCTGTGTCTAAAATCTGGACCAAATACAAACATGGGAAGGTTGTTAAAGGCAAACATACTGGTAGACCAAGGAAGACATCAAAGCGTCAAGACCAGAAACTTAAAGCAATATGTCTCCAAAACAGGAAATGCACAACAAAACAAATGAGGAACGAATAGGAGGAAACTGGAGTCAATGTCTGTGACTGAACTGTAAGAAACCGCCTAAAGGAAATGAGATTTACATACAGAAAAGCTAAACATAAGCCATCATTAACACCTAAACAGAAAAAAACAAGGTTACAATGGGCTAAGGAAAAGCAATCGTGGACTGTGGATGACTGGATGAAAGTCATATTCAGTGATGAATCGCGAATCTGCATTGGGCAAGGTGATGATGCTGGAACTTTTGTTTGGTGCCGTTCTAATGAGATTTATAAAGATGACTGCATGAAGAGAACATGCAAATTTTCACAGTCATTGATGATATGGGGCTGCATGTCAGGTAAAGGCACTGGGGAAATGGCTGTCATTACATCTTTAATAAATGCCCAAGTTTACATTGATATTTTGGTCAGTTTTCTTATCCCATCAATTGAAAGGATGTTTGCGGATGATAACATAATTTTTCAAGATGATTATGCATCCTGCCATAGAGCAAAAACTGTGAAAACATTCCTTGAAAAGAAGACACATAAGGTCAATGTCATGGCCTGCAAATAGTCCGGATCTCAATCCAATTGAAAATCTTTGGAAGTTGAAGAAAATGGTCCATGACAGGGCTCCAACCTGCAAAGCTGATCTGGCAACAGCAATCAGAGAAAATTGGAGCCAGATTGATAAAGAGTACTGTTTGTCACTCATTAAGTCCATGCCTCAGAGACTGCTTTAAAGCCAGAGGTGGTGCAACAAAATACTAGTGATGTATTGGAGTGTTCTTTTGTGTGTTTGTTTTTCATGATTCCATATTTTTTTCCTCAGAATTGAGTGATACCATAATTTTTTCCCTCTGCTTGGTCTGAAAAAAATTACCCTGACTGAGTGCCACATTTTTTATCTTAATTTCTTGTTGTGTTTCTTAAAGCCCTAAAGTTGCCATTTGGAATGACTGACTTTAGTTTTGTGCCATGTCTGTGATCTGATTTTTTTCAACAGCATTAAACAACTGAATGAACATCCTCCGAGCCTGGTGATTCCATAATTTTTGCCAGGGGTTATAGATGCTGTGATCCATAGCGATCACGGCACATAGAAGAGAGGGAGAGGCAGTTGTGCACTCACCTTTGACGGCCTCCGAGATAAGGTCTGACGTGGTCATGGCAGCCGGAGATCACATGATGACCTCCGAGGCTGCCAGGTACGGTGGCCTGTTAGCCATCAACTGAGTCTAACAGGAGATCTACCAGTGTAAAACTGACATCCGGTCTCATGC
The DNA here is from genome assembly GCF_046119375.1 of Phyllobates terribilis. Taxonomy (NCBI): domain Eukaryota; kingdom Metazoa; phylum Chordata; class Amphibia; order Anura; family Dendrobatidae; genus Phyllobates; species Phyllobates terribilis. The sequence continues at coordinate 4,677,289 of NW_027362807.1, read as the reverse complement.
AATGCAATACATGTGTATTGCATTGCATGAGACCTGTGATGATAAAAATATTCCCATAGCGGGACTAAGTGAGAAAGTTAAAAACAGAAAGTTTAAAAATTGGGTCACTTGAGGGGGATTCAGCTCTTCTAGTGCTTAAGGGCTCTGTATACGTAGTCCGCAAACTATTCTACAATAATTTGTTCTCCAAAAGCGAAATAGTGCTCCGTCCCTCCCGGGTGTCGCCGTGTGCCTAAGTAGTACTGTAAAGCCACTTATGGGATATTGCCACGTTCAGCAGAAATTGTGTGATACATTTCGGCACCATTTTTACCCATTGCCTTGTGTGAAAATGTAAAATCTGAGGCTAAAACTAATTTTTTTTGTGATAAAAATATAATTATTTTTTTCTTCGCTGCCCAATGGTATAAATTTCTGAGAGTCATATATGGTGTCAGTTTGATCACTGCATCCGTAGAGGAATTCATTGAGAGGTGTAGTTTGTAAAATGGGGTCACTTATGGGGGTTTCCTGCTGCTTTAGGACCTCAGTCTCTCCCAGTGGGTCATGGCACCTGCAAACCACAACAGTAAAATCTGCACTATAATATGACAATTTTTCCCTTCTGAGCTTTGCACTGTGCCTGAAAAGTAGGCTTCCAGTATCCATTGTTTCAGATGCTGCACATCTCGTATCTTGATGGTCTGGTGTGGTATATGGGGTACAAAGATAGTGGGGCCATTCTTCATCAATGGAAACCTCAGTGCCACTGGATATCTGAAATTGCTGCATGATGATGAGTTGCCCTCTTTATGCACTGAAGATGGCACGTTCCCTGAGTTTTTCAAACAAGATGGTGCACCACCACATTATGGGTGTCAGGTCTGAGCATTCCTACATGAACAGTTTCCTGGAAAGTGGATTGGTTGTCGTGGGCCAGTTGAATGGCCACCAAGGTCTCCCGATCTGGCCCTTTTAGACTGTTATCTTTGTGGTCATCAATACAATTGTCTATGCTGTGAAGATACGAGATGTGCAGCATCTGAAACAACGGATACTGGAAGCCTGTGCTAGAATTTCTTCTGCATGTTGCTATCAGTGTGTCAAGAGTGGAAGAAGAGGGTTGAATTGACAATCCAACACAATGGGCAGCACTCTGAACACATTTTATAAGTGGTCATAAACTTGTAAAAACTCATGAAAGAATAAAGTTAAGTTAAAACCAAGCACACCATTGTTTTTCTTATGAAATTCTCAATACGTTTGATGTGTCACATGACCTTCTTCTCATTGAAAAAAATAAAGTTGGATCCAAAATGGCCGACTTCAAAATGGCCACCATGGTCACCACCCATCTGGAAAAGTTTTCCCCTTCCCTTATACTAATGTGCCACAAACAGGAAGTTGATATCACCAACCATTCCCATTTTATTTAGGTGTATCCATATAAATGGCCCACCCTGTAGTTTTAATCCTTCTAACTTCCTAACCAAAAAAAATTGTTTAAAAAATTGTGCGGATGTTAAATAACTATTTTGTGTGACCTAACTCTCTGGTTTAAGGGCATAAAAATTAAAAGTTTAAAAATTGCAAAATTTTCCCAATTTTGCCAGATTTCTGATATTTTAAAAAATAATCGAGTTACCGTATTTTTCGGACTATAAAGTGCACCAGACCATGAACATAAGACACACCTACCTGGGTTTTAGAGACTGAAAATAGAAAAGAAAGTTTAAGCAAAAAATGTGGTCATGATGCTCTGTTAAGGGGGATGGGGTCTGCCGCTCACACTGTTAAGGGGTAATGTCCCCCAATTCTGTACTAATATCCCCCATCCTAGTAAATATGCCTCCCTCCTTCCTGGTATACATGGCCCTCATCCCCATCCTGGTATGCATGGCACCCCTCATCCCCATCCTGGAATGCATGGCACCCCTTATCCCCATCCTGGTATGCATGGCACCCCTTATCCCCATCCTGGTATGCATGGCACCCCTCATCCCCATCCTGGTATGCATGGCACCCCTCCATCCCGGTATGCATGGTACCCCTCCATCCCGGTATGCATGGCACCCCTCTATCCCGATATGCATGGCACCTCTCCATCCCGATATGCATGGCACCTCTCCATCCCGGTATGCATGGCACCCCTCCATCCCGGTATGTATGGCACCTCTCCACCCTAAAATTTTGGAGGAAAAAAGTTTCTTATAATCCGAAAAATACGGTATATCTAGAAAAAAAATTACTACTATCATGAAGTACAATATGTCACAAAAAACAATCTCCGAACCACTGGGATATGTTGAAGCGTTTCAGAGTTATTACCTCAAAAAGTGACGCTGGTCAGAATTGAAAAAAATTGGCCTGATCACAAAGGCAAAAACTGGCTCTGGCGCGAAAGGGGTAAATCTATAAGTTTAAAAAATATCTATTTCTGCTCTTTTTATTAAAAACACAAAATTCTACTGTGGAAGGGCTAAGAAAATGTACTTGTGAACAAATCTTTTGCAAATTATCCAGATATCAAGAGTTTCCAAAAGGTAATTCTGCCCAACTATGGTACATTGGGTAGTAAGAAAAGGGGAGTCAGTGTTTCGCAGGTCTATATTACAGCTCCACAGGGTTTATTACCCCTCTCCCAGGACCTTGTAAGGTGAGGCTCCATAGCTAAGCTACAGTATGGAGATTGGTGACCGCATATCTGGGCAGATGAGTTCATTACAGCTTCACACAGATCTTTACCCGGCGTTTCTAAGCTTCTGAGTAGCAACCTGACTAGTAATATTATTATACAAGATTTGATCATTTATGAATGACTGGCCGGGCAGATCTGGCATTCTGCAGACTGGAAAAGCTGGGGAACAACCATTATATAAAATATGAAAAAATAGAAAATATTAGCAATGTTCTATAATGGTTAATTTTTACATAACACTGGTTCAATTCACTTGATATTAACCCGTTCATGATCTTGTGATTTTCTATCTTTGCACTTTAGTTTTTTTTCTCCTCTTTTTTCCAGAGCCATAACTTTTATATTTTTTCAATATAACCAAGGGCTTGTTTTTTGCAGGACAAGTTGTACTTTTGAATGACACCATTTTTTTGAAGTGCTACTTTAGTGAAGTAAAAATAATAAATTTAGGATTTTTTATCTTCGTTATTTTTTTATAGACTTTACATTTATCATATTGCGGGCTACAATTAAGATAGAGATGGGAGAGGCAGCATTTTGTTCAGAATTGTACAGGCTTTAATTCGACATGTCTTAACCAAGTTTGTTATTTTGTTTTCGAGAAGTCAAATTCTAAATTTTGATGGGCGATTTCGGGAAAACTGTGTTTTGTAAAAAAAAAAATAAAAAAAATGCGTATGTGTTACTTGTGTTATTGGTTACATTCCTTCAGGGATTCAAGTTGGTATTTCTGTAGGATCATATTTTGTTGTGTGATTTTCTAAATACAGTCTCATCCTAGTCATAGGTTTAATGCTAAACTAAAAGAATCAATATTTTAACACCTTTTTAATATACAGTTATACATGTAACAACTTTTTTTTTATTATTACTTCACTAGACATTTCCTTTTTCCAGTTTAAAAAAAAAATGAAAAAAATACAGTAAAATCGTCCAGCGATAAAATAAAACATTATGAATTAGTCTGAACAATTAATAGTACGTCTTTACACTGATCTTTTCTCAATAATTTGTTCTCCCTTCTGGGTGAAATGTAATCTTGTCCACAATCTCTTACTAACAATGGCCGTTTCCTTTTGTGTCAGTATGTACGCCTGTTATGGGTTTTGGGTCCACTTGTGTTAATATCTGATTTTTGGTTACTTTCAAAATGTCTGCTTTCTTGGATACACAAAGGATGGTGATGGACCAGAAGGTGCAGAAAAATGGCTTTACTTCTTCATTGTCCTAGTCTTTGGAGAGTCCATTAGCCAGCAGCCACCAGTGCTGATCATACTCACAGGTCACATATCCAGTTATATCATCCATCGCCAATCTTGTGCCACCTTCAATCACTTCATGGACTTCACTGTCATTTCTGGATGAAAAAATCCTTGTTTATATTTTTGTTTCACTACATGGAATTAAAGTGTGGTATTGCTTAGTTCCTTTGATGGGTTCTGCTTTTTGTAACCAATGTTTTAACAAACTTTCCTCTTCTTCTTAGTCCTGGTTTGTACAGTACGTGAACTGGATGTTAGGAATATTTTTCTCACTCAGTTGGAAAAGTTGCATGGGTGTTAAAATTTGGTCTGAATGTGGTCTATGGAGGCTAGCTTGAGCTGCTAGACATTTCACCGTGCCTCCTAAACCATCACATACACCTTTTGCCAGGAGCTGAATGGCAAAAAAGTGCCATTCAGCTTTCACTCCAAAATGTTTCTTGTGATGGCATACAATTATAAGGTTTCTCCTATTTTTATACTGTGCAGAAGAGTCATCCGAGGAGTAGTAGACCTTGCTCAAACTTGTTAGGATGTCAGTTTTATCACTGAAATCAAATTTTTTTGGAACAAATGAACAGCTGTTGAATCATGAAGTAAGCACTCAGACATAAAATACATAAGTGTAGTTCTGATATCTGACTGTAAGCAGAGTCGGCTTATTAGTAATAAGTTATTACTATTCAGCTAAGCAGACAACAGACCGGATGCTGCACTTATCGCACAGGGCGCTGAGGGAGACATTGCACGGACCAGCCCCTGAAAACAGCATCACTGATGGCACTGATGGGCGGCAAACAAAGCAGGGGAGAGTAGGGATGTCCCAGTCCCCTCCTTTTCGATGATCTTCGTTTCAGTGTGGAAAGGGAAGTGACAGCAGTTTCCACATTTTTGGGTTCACTGTTAAGCCCACGGCTGTGTGCAAATCCACTACTGATTGTACCTGGGACAAGTTGGTATGCCACTTGGTACTAAAGGTAATATCCTCCAAATACACCGATACATACTTCTGATAAGGCTCTAACACTATGTCCATCAGCCTCTGGAACATGGCCGAGGCTGCATGTAACCCAAAAGGCAAGACGACCTAGTGATAGAGACCCTCCGGCGTTATGAAGGCTGACTCTGTCCGAGGCACCTGCCAGTAACCCGTGGTGAAGTACTGGGCCTGCCCCAGTCTCTCAATCAGCTCGTCCACCCAGGACATTGAATAAAGGTCAAATTTCAACACTTTATTACATTTTCAGAAGTCGTTACAAAATCATAACGATCCGTCCAGCTTCAGAACCAGTTACAATGGGGCTAGCCCGCTCCCTCCTGGACTCCTCGATAACTCCTAGCTGGAGCATTTGTTTTTCCTCAGCTGCGATGGCTTATGTCTGGGCCTCTGTGACAATGTTATGTTGGATCACAGATGTTCGGCCAAGCAGTTCTGAAAATTACGTCCGTATTCCGCAGCACCAATTTCTGAGTCTCCCGTCGCTTCTGTTTAGAGAGTGTGTCACTTATATTTACCTCTCCCCTGGCCATTGTCGGAGGGTCCCCAGACGATACGACCGGAGTCGCATCCGTAATCATACATTCCCAGTCTTTCCTTGCTTATAGCAAATTTACGTGATATAGCTGTTTGGGTTTTCTCTTCCCAGGTTGATATACTCTCTAATTCATCTCCCCAACCTTTTCCCGGACTTCATATGGCCCTTGCCACTTGGCCATGAGCTTACTTTCTGCTGGGGGGAATAAGACTAATACCTGATCCCCTTGGACATTGACCATACCAGGGGTGCAACAAAGTGCCATTAGTTGCATAAGGATTAAAAGTGAATTTAGGCTGTGTACCCACGATGTGTTTTTCAAGCGTTTTTGCTGCGGAATTTTCCGCAGCGTAAACGCTTGGGAAACGCATGGTAAGCCTTCTGCCATGGTCCCCTATGCAATTCCGCACTTTCAATGCCCATGCTGCGGATTTTTCTGCAGCGTTTATGCTGCTCTCAAAAATCCGCAGCATGTCCATTAATTTTGCGGAAGCGCTGCGTTTTCGCCGCCATTGACTTGCATTAGAACGCGCCAATTCTGCAAGACTGCTTCTGTACATGCTTAATTGGCGCGTTGTAATGTCTGGATGGTACCCGAGTGTGGAGAAGAGAAGACTCTCATCCACACCCAGGTACCATAGAAACTGTAAAAAAAAGAATAAAATAAAAAATAAAGATTATATTCACCTACCGACAGCCCCCGGTCTCCTTCCCTGTGCTTGCCAGCAGACTGAAGGACCTGCGCTGACGTCACAGTCATGTGACAGCAGGTCTTTCAGTGCAGTGTCCCGCGATCAGCTGGCAGCCAGGAAGGAGCGCAGCAACACACGCCGGGCCATCGAAAGGTAAGTATCAAGGTTTATTTTTTTATTTTTAACCACTCTAAAGGTCACACTATATAAATCCATGCTGTTTGCATGGATTTATATAGTGTGACCTAGTTGTCAAGCACTTTCCAAGTGATGCTAAAATCGCTTTGAAAGCACTTGTCAATCCGCATGCGGAAACGCATGTGAATCCACATGTATTACGCTGGAAAAACGCATGTACAATCCGCATGCGTTTTTTCTGCCAGGGAGATGCAGAAATGCTGCAGAAATTTTCTGCTTCATTTCTGCATTGTGGGCACATAGCCTTTATGTAAATGATTAAGTAGCTGAATTTCCATTTTGGGGTAACAAACTCCTTTTGAGAGATTCCTTGCAGTTACTTTGCATGTTGATTTACTTTGTAAGGACACAAGTGCACACATTTCAGATTTTGTCACCTTTTTTCTGTGCAGATTTGTCACAAAACCTAAAGGGTTTCCCGATGCCAGGAAAGTGACTGAGAATCCTGACGTCTCCTGCACATGTTACTTATTTGTGACTTGCAGGTTTGGTGAAGATATAATTCTGCAGGATGTCAATTCTGTCAGCGTTTTTGCTGCAGATTTCACCCACACTGATGAGTGGGGAAAAATCTGCACCTATTTACAGCATTTTCCAGACAAGAGATGGAGAAACCAAAAGCTTAATGTGTGTGTAGCACCCTGAGGATTCGGCTGCTACAGGAGTATTGCACCTCAACCCAGAGGTGTGATATTCCACTCCCGGGTAAGGAAGGAGTGTGGAACTGAGCTCGGTAGGCTGCATGCACTACACACATCCCATTTCCGAGGAGCAGACCGACGGTACTCCCACTTAGAAATGTGCAGGTACGACCGAGTCTGTTCCTGGCTGGAGTGGGAGGGGGGTGGTACATCCCAAGTAGTGTAGGGGCAGATAGGGGGAGCAGCCTGGGTAAAGATAGGAGCTCATTGGGTGCTGGTCACCTGAGCTCACACATAGAGGGTGTATATAAGGTGGGCACCAACTAAGAACAGGGTCAGTCAGTTGCAGAGAGGAAGTCTGAGAGCAGAAAAGAAAGACCCAGAGTGAGAGAGGAGAAAAGAGAGAGACCCAGAGCACAGAAGAGAAGGACTCTGAGATCCCAACTAAAAACACCGGGTGAAGAGTCGGCATCAGGGTACCGGAACCCAAGCTGGTGGGGGTAAAAACATTCCCCAGCCAGAGACCGGAGACCGTGGGCAGCGTTTGCCACGGTCACCCATCACATCCACCCCGAAGGCACACCACATGAAGGGTCAGGGAACCCAGGGCCAAGGGTGTCCCAACAGAAGGCCCGAGGGAGCTGGACCTAGGTGGATTACTGGTGGGGACGGCCAGAGAACGGGACAGAAAGAGAGCTCAGGGCCACGCTCCGGACTTGTTTGGGGGTTGGCTGGATCCAGGACCTGGTGGACGCAGCACGGCTCGGGTGGTCACTCGAAGCTGGAGTGACCAGCACAACATCAGCAGTAAGTAAACACCCTTAACTGCACAACCCGACTCTGTCTTCACTGCCGTCTGCACTACACCACCACAACCCCCATCCTCTGCACCTGTCCCCTCTGAGGCTATACCCCTCCCGTTGGGGGTTATCCCACCAAGCTGCGCATCCACCATCAGCCTCAGCGGAATCTGCTGCAGCGGCGGCCACAGTGACCGCATCACAACGGGTGGCGTAGTCGACACAAAAGAACTCTTAATAACATCTGTAGGACTGCCACATAACACTGAGCTTGACGCCCTGGGCACGGGCCGGGTCACAGCCGCTCGGAGACTACAACCCCCCATCTGATCCGGTGCCGGGTATTCCCCTCAAAAAGGAATATGTCCCAGGGGGTGCGTCATGTGCACACAGCCTAATAGACGTCATTACTAGTGTTGAGCGAGCATGCTCGACACTGCTCGTTACTCGCCCGAGCATCTCACTACTCGGGATGTTCGGCGAGCACCGAGCATTTCCGGGTTACTCGGGCGGGAGCTCGGGTCTCCGCCCTGCATGTTTGGCGCTCTTTACAGAGCCAATGAACATGCAGGGATTGCCAGCCAGTCACTGTAATGCCGCAGCCATGTTGTTTGTGGGCATTACAGTGATTGGCTGGCCGCCCAGCGTCACCTCGAGTATTTAAAACCGGGCGCCGCCATCTTGGACTCAGTCGCCCGGGATCACACAGTCTAGGGAAAGTGCTGCTGATTTAGGGAGAGATATATACTGCGAAATAGTTAGTGTAGGGTCTGTAAAAGCTGCCAGATCAAACAAACCGTCCTTCTCAGGACTAATATCCATCCCAGATATCAGGCAGGCAGGCAGGCTGTATAGGAAACGCAGTGGTTATACCAGCAAACGCTGCATTACAGTCCTGTGTGCTCCTGCTGCTCAAATTGCTAGACTTAGCTCCAGGTCTCGGGGGCCAGGAAAAATCCTTTTTTTTTTTTTTTCATCTAAATCCTCTTTTTTTCTCCGCTAGAAGTGGTGGAAGAGGAGATCCCATGTAGCGATGCCCAAATATTTGAACAGCCACGGCCACAGGAAGGCGACGCTGGCGCAATTTGTCACAAGAGGTGGACGATGACGAGACACAATTGCCACAAAGTGAGGAGGAGGATCGTGGTGCGGAAGTGGAAGAGGAGGACGTGGTGGATGATCTAGTAACTGACCCAAGGTGGCAGGAGGACACGCAGAGCGAGGCGAGCAGCACACAGGGGGAGGGAGGCAGAGTACCCCAACAGACAGGAAGAAGCAGTGTGGTGGCTGCACACAGAAGGCGGGCAACCGTTCCCCGTAACACCAACACGAGGGACGTTGCCAGTACAACCGGTAGGTCTTCCAGAGTCTGGAATTTTTTTAAAGACTCTGCTGATAACCCCAAAAAGGCCATTTGTACCAGCTGCCATGCCAGTGCCAGCAGGGGTGACAAAAGTACCAGCCTGACCTCCACCAACATGATCAGGCACATGTCAGCAAAGCACCCGACTTTGTGGGGCGAACCCCAGGGTCCACGACCAGTGTCAGCGGGTGTCACCACTGCTTTTTCCGCCGTTGTGCGTGTAAGAGAACCCCCTGTTGTGCGTGCAAGGCAATCCCCTGTCCATACTGCATGCAAAGATTCCCCCTCCTCTCAGTCTTCACTTGTTATGGCAGTTTCTCAAGAAACAGCATCAACGTCCACGTCAGCGTTCAATTGTCCTTATCCCAGACCTTTGAACGAAAGAGCAAATTCGCAGCCAACGCCCCACAGGCCACAGTCCTAAATTCGCACATTTCACGACTGCTTGCGTTGGAAATGCTGCCTTTTAGGCTGGTGGAGACGGAATCCTTCCGCAACCTTGTGGCGGTGGCCGTCCCTCGGTGCTCTGTCCCCAGCCGACACTATTTTGCCCGGTGTGCCATCCCCGCACTACACAAGCATGTGTCCCAAAACATCTGCCGTGCCCTCAACAACGCAATTACTGGGAGAGTCCACCTGACAACGGACACGTGGACAAGAGCTTGTGGCCAGGGACGGTACATCTCTCTGACGGCACACTGTGTAAACATAGTGGAAGCCGGGAACCAGTCGGACCTTGGGACGGAACACATCCTCTCCACACCGAGGATTGCGTGCCCTATGTCAGTCAGAGTTGCCCCCACAGTGTACAGCTCCTGATGATCATCCTCCTCATGTTCACCCTCCATCTCAGATATCACCGCATCAGTTACAAGCTGGAAGCACTGCCGTACTGCCTCCGCCAAGCAGCAACAGGCTGTGCTGAAACTCATAAACTTAGGTGATAAACCTCACAGTTGTGGACAGCTGTGAAAGAGCAGGCAGATCTGTGGCTGAGACCGCTGAACCTACATCCAGGCATGGTCGTGTGTGACAATGGCCGTAACCTGGTGGCGGCTCTGAGGCGAGATCACACACGTACCATGCCTGGGTCATGTGCTTTAGCTCGTGGTTCAGCGGTTTCTTAAATCGTACCCCGAGTTGCCAGATCTGCTCGTCGAAGTACGCCGCCTGTCAGCTCATTTTCAGAAGTCGGCTACAGCTTCCGCCGCCCTTGCTGTGTTGCAACAGCGTTTGCAGCTTCCGTCACACCGACTTGTGTGTGATGTCCCTGACGCGCCCCTGGGCCTGAGTCGCGCAGCGTTGCGCACGCGGGAGCCTACCCGGAGCTGGATCTGATAGGGGTAGTAGTCTCGTGGCGGTGACCCGGTCCGTGCCCAGGGAGTCAGACTAAGTGGCGGTGTATTAGCAGTAGATGTAGGACGACTACGCCACCCGTTGAATGCAGCTATGGAGCTGCCGGTGGAAGGATGGTGCAGCGTGGATGGTATAACCCCCAACGGGAGGGGTATGGCCTCAGGGCAGCCGACGTGGATGATGGGGGTAGCAGGAACCACTCAGAGACGATGCGGTGTAGTTCAGGGTCTTTACTGGTGACAAAGATAGACCCTCCCGGAGTACTGGCTAGCGGTCGGGGCCTGGTCAGTCCTTGAGCAGATGGGATCCCCCTTGGCCAGGCGGAGTTGTAGGCCTCCCCAACTAATTGTACTCTTCTGGCTACCTTGCTAGAGGCGGGTAAAGGTAGCCCACGTCCCTGAGTGTACCGTGTGGTGCTCACCCGTATGGCCGGTGACTCGGGGCCTTCTAGTGGCTTCCGCTCCACGACGGCGGTGCTGGTCCCACGCGTGTGACCGTGCCTTCGGGTTTCTTGGCCAGAGGACCTGAAATCCCCTGCCGGTCGGTTTCTGCTGCTGGGTCAGGGTTAGTCCCCACAGCCTCGGACTCCGGGTCCGGTGGTATCTCTTCAATCAGGGCGAGCTCTTCAGCTGCCAGCCCCTGATTCCTTTTAGCACGACTTCCTCAGAGCTCCTGATCTTTCTTTCCTATAGCTGCTTCTCCTCTTCTCTCTCTACTCTTCTCTTCTCTTCTCTCTAACCCTGCCTCAGCCCCAGTTTTATATAGGGGAAGTTCTTCCCCTCCCAGGACTGGGCAGGAGGTGTGGCATGCATAGGATTCCTGACCAAGAGACCTCCCACCTGCTCTCAGACATAACATTGCTATTACTGTGGAGACCAGACCCCTGGGGTGCCACATTCCCCCCTAGTGAAATTTAGTACTCCGGGACTAAACATACTTTTGTAAACATAACAAGGTGTAAACAAAAACAGTGCAATAAAGAAAACACATTAGGATGGTCACGGCGTGTCCGCAACCGGGTGTAACTTTTGAGGAAAACAAGGGTGTCCATTTCACCAACACAGGGAGACGTAACCAGGTAGGGGTCTGTCCTGCCCCGAGTCCTTAACAGTCTTTTAGTCCGTCCTGGGTTACGCTCCAACTATATGCACAAAGGATTCCCGGTAAATCCACCAAAGACTCCTATAAATAACTAGAAACACATAATTATACACAAGCAACAATAAACAGGTAAACATTAATAAAACAGCTTGAACATTTAGATCCTCCACCGTATGGGCAACTGGCCTCTAGTGACCCTCGTGGACCTACGGAGCTGGTTGACTGGTCCTGAGCTACAGGGTATAGGAGCTGTCAAGGGTAAACTGGGCAGCCGTCTACGGACTCTTTGGGTCACTAGGGGTATGGCAGGCTCACTATAAGCAGAGGGTTGATTTTCCTGGTCTGCTTGTGTGGGGCCTTCTGCCTCCTGGACCGGCTGTTCTTCCCGCTCTACCTGTGTCTCCTTAGGCACTTGGGATGCTGGTTGGAGGAACGTGAGGACGGGTACCACAACAGCACCATTGACTTGAGTCCAAGACCGAGGGAAGTCTCCGAGCACAGTACTAACCCTATCTTCCCTTTCCTCTACGGGTCGAGGGTCCTCTTGTTCCTCTTCAGGGTTCCGTAGCTGTTCGGGACACTTCTTCAGGTGATCCCGGGATACAATGGCTGTGGTTTCCCCTCCGTCTTTACTGATCGTACAGATCTTTGGGTTGTCGTGGCTTGAGGGCAGTACGGTGTACGGGTCCTTCTCCCACTGGTCGTCCAACTTGTGGAGCCGTCTTTTCCTCTTCAAGACCTGCTCTCCGGGCACCAGGGGAACAGCGGGAGCATACTGGTTGTAAGTTTTCTCTTGTCTTTCCCTAGCTTGACAGAGACTACGCTCCACGCTCTCCTGTACTTTTCGGTACTGCTGCTGCCTCTCTGTGTCCCAGTCTGCTTCTGGTGAAGTGTCCTCGGGTGTCAGGACTCCCATCTCCAGATCAACAGGAAGCTTACCAGGTCTTGCCCTCATCAGGTAAGCCGGGGTACAGTTGGTGGAACCTACAGGGATGTGGTTGTATAGGTCCACCAGGTCGGGCAGCTTCTCAGGCCACAGACTGCGTTCCTCCAGGGGCAATGTTTTCAGAAGATCTATCACCACCTGGTTCATTTTCTCACAAAGTCCATTAGTTTGCGGGTGATAGGGTGTTGTTCTTATCTTCCGGCAGCCATACAGGGTGCAGAACTCCTGGAAGACCTCCGCTTCAAAGGCAGGCCCCTGGTCCGTCAGCACCTGCTCCGGGTATCCGTGTGGACGGCAGAAGTGCTGCTGGAAGGCTCTAGCTGCTGTTTGAGCTGTTAAGTCCTTGACGGGGACGACAACCAAGAACCGGGAGTAGTGATCCACGATGGTTAACGCGTAGACGTAGCCACTTCTGCTTGGGGTCAGTTTTACATGATCCAAGGCTACCAGTTCCAACAGCTGTCTGGTGATGATGGACCGCAGGGGAGTCTTCTGGCTGGCACGGTCCCTCCTTCTTAGGTTGCATGGGCCACAGTCTCTGCACCACCTCTCGATGGTTCCTCTCATGCCTACCCAATGGAACCGCCCGCGCAGCAGGAACTCCAGCTTCTTCCATCCGAAATGTCCAGCTCCGTCGTGGTATGCCTCCATCACCATAGCTGCGTCTCTTCTTGGCACCACTACTTGCCAGATTAGTTCATGCGTCCGGGAGTTAACCATTCTGCGGCACAACTTCCCTTTGTAAAGGAACAGTCGACTCTTCTCAGCCCACAGTTGTTTGGCTTCCTCCGGAGCGTCCGGGTCAAGGCGTGCATCTGGCCGAGTCAGCATCTCCTTTACCAGTCGGACGGCAGGGTCACTGTCTTGCGTCTCCACCCAGTTGTAATGAGGTAAGGGATTGAACGTAGCGGATTGCTTACTCCTTACACGGTGGGAATACTGGATAGTTCCATGACGGTGGAACGCGGGGAGCTCAACTTCTTCCAGTCCCTCTGAATCTTCCCCTACGTCCGGTAGGTTTGGCATCCTGGACAGGGCGTCCGCGTTGGTATTGGAGCGTCCTGCCCGGTATTTGATTGTAAACTCATAGTTGGACAAGCGGGCCATCCATCTCTGCTCTAGGGCACCGAGTCTTGCAGTGTCCAGGTGTGTCAACGGGTTGTTATCCGTGTACACGGTGAACCGGGAAGAAGCGAGGTAGTGCTTAAAGCGTTCGGTGACTGCCCACACCACTGCCAGGAACTCTAGCTTAAATGAGCTGTAATTCTCAGGGTTTCTTTCGGTGGGTCGCAGTTTTCGGCTGGCGTAAGCAATTACCCTTTCTTTCCCCTGCTGGATCTGGGACAGTACGGCTCCTAGCCCGATGTTACTGGCGTCGGTGTAGAGGATAAAGGGCTGGCTATAATCAGGGTACGCCAGGATTTCATCCCCCGTGAGGGCCATCTTCAGCTGGCGGAAGGACTCTTCTTCCAGCTTCTCCCATCTGAAGGGTGGCTTCTGGTTCTTGGCCTTCCTGGACTGGCCTATCAGGAGGTCCTGCATAGGAGCTGCCTTTTTGGTGAAACCGGGAATGAACCTTCGGTAGTAGCCTACCAACCCGAGGAACTGCCTCACTTCCTTTACGCTGGAGGGGCTTGGCCATTCCTTAATTGCGGTGATCTTATCAGGGTCGGGAGCCACTCCGTCAGCACTCACCACGTGTCCCAGGTACTGCACCTTTGGCTTCAGGAGGTGACACTTGGAGGGTTTCACCTTTAGGCCGTAACTTGCCAGAGCTTCGAACACTTCCGCCAGGTGTTTCAGGTGGTCCTCGTAGGTCTTGGAGTAGACGATGACATCGTCCAGGTATAACAGGACCGTCTCAAAGTTTCGGTGTCCCAGACAGCATTCCATCAATCGCTGGAAGGTTCCTGGTGCGTTGCAGAGTCCAAACGGCATGCAGGTAAACTCGCTAAGTCCCATCGGGGTGGTGAATGCGGTCTTCTCCCGATCCGCCTCTGCTACAGGAACCTGCCAGTACCCGCTAGTGAGATCCAAGGTGGAGAAGAAGTTAGCAGATTTTAAAGCAGCCAAAGACTCCTCTATTCTTGGTAAGGGGTACGCATCTTTGTGTGTGATACGGTTAATTTTCCGGTAATCTACACACATTCTCATGGTGTTGTCTTTCTTTTTGACCAAGACTAGTGGAGCTGCCCAGGGGCTACAGCTATCCCTGATTACCCCAGCCTCCTTCATGTCTCTAAGCATCCCCTTGGCGTGTTGGTAGTGTGCAGGGGGTACGGGTTGATACCTCTCTTTTATGGGAGGATGGTCTCCCGTGGGGATGTGGTGTTCTACCCCCTTGACTCGCCCGAAGTCTAACGGGTGTTTACTAAACACTCTCTCGTACTCTTGAACCACCCGGTAGACTCCCTGTTTCTGGTGGGAGGGAGTGGAGTCAGTACCCAAATGTAGTTGCTGACACCAATCCTCCATTATTTTCTTAGAGCCGTTACCTTCCTCCGGATGAGATGGAGGCAAGGGTTCCACAGACTGTATAGAATTTTGTTTGATAGTATATAATTTGGCTAGCGTAGCATACCGGGGCAGGTATACTTCCCTTTTCCCGATATTTATTATGCGAACGGGCACCCTCCCATGGCGTACATCAACTACCCCCCGGGCTGTCAAAATGGTGGGCCTACTGTCTGAGTAGACTGGTTCTACCATGGCCTGGTAATCTCTACCTCTCAGACCAATAGCTGCCCGGCACCAAATCATCATTTCACTTTTCGGGGGCATGGCAATAGGGAAAGGGTCACACATTCTTACGCTACCAATCTCACCGCCGGAGAGTTCCACTTGTTACCGTCGCATCAGTGCCCGGATCTCTTTCTGGAGCACTCGCTGCTGGCCGGAGCTGGCGTTCTTGGCAACCTGCTGTAAAATGAAAATCACCTCTGCAAGACAATTTTCAATCACATTAGTTCCTAGAGTTATCTTTGGGTGACTCTCGCGCTTGTCAATGTCTACAATGATCAGTCCCTGTGCTGCCAGTTCGACTCTACCGATTTTAATGGTCATCTCTTTAAATCCGATCTGCGGCACGGGTTGACCATTGCTGGCGATGATACTCAAGTCGTCGTCAGGGTAGCGGGTTATATCCGAGTCATTCCAGTACTGCTTGAAGAGCACATTCGGGATGGTGGTGACCTGTGACCTGGTGTCCAGTAGGGCACTCATAGGAATGCCATCCAGTACCACAGGCAAGACTGGACGTCCTCCCACATATTTGTCACGCCAGTTCGATGGGCCTGGTGATCTTTTTCCTGGGGGTTGGCCCTCTACCCCAGGTTGTGCCAGTTTAAAGGACAGTACCTTGCCATATGTCCGGGTTGATTGCAGCGGCGGCAGATGGGTTGTCCGTCCTCGTTGTATCGGTCGCTGGGTCTTCCTCTGGCCGGTGGGGTCCTCCTTGGTCGACGCCACGGGATGTCCTCCGGTCCGGATGCCAGCTGGATCTTCCCTGGAGCAGAAACCTGTAAAGACTGCACAGTTCGGGTTAGCGCAGCAACGCTTTTAGCTAGCTCTTGGACCTGATGGTGCAGGTCTGGAGCCGGGTCATTGTTCAAAGCCTGCGCATCAGCCCCCACAGGCCCTGCCGACAAGGGCGCCGCCTCCTGGTGGTAAGTGATAGCTGGGCGCCTGTGGGTCACAACGCCACCCGGTGCCGGTTCTCGGAGCACCCGGATGGCTCTGTCCTTGAACTGTGCAAAGTCCAGATGAGGATCCTGTAAGGCTATGGCCCGCAACTGGGTTCGGTGGACATTGCAATATAGTCCCTCTATAAATTGTTCGGTCAACAGCCTGTCCTCGTTTCCCACGCTGTCGGGGTCGGTCTCCTTAATGGCTCTCAGGGTCTCTTGTAGGTTTAGTGCATAGTCCCTTATACTCTCATGTGCTCGCTGCTTGCACCCATAGAATTTAAGCTTAATCTCGGCTGAGGTGCGGGTATCAAAGGTGTCCCTCAGCCGGGTTAGTATCCCTGCGACAGTCCTCCTCCCAGGTGGCCAGGACTTTACCTCCCTTTGGGCTGCCCCGGTTAGTTGGGCCACCAGGATGCTCACTTTTTGCTCTTCTGTGAGGGGGTACACCTGGAAGAGGCTATCCAGCTTTTCTCTAAAGTCATTCAGGGTATGTGACTCCCCTGAGTATTGGGGTAGCCAGGCTGCTCCCGGGATATAGGGCATGGTGAAAGGCATGACTGCAGCAGCGCTGGCGCTGGCGGGGGTTGAGGCAGTGAAGCTCTCCTCCGTATCCGACATCTTCCTCCCCCCTAGTGGACCGTGGCCTACCTTGCGATGATCCTCTTCCGTAGGCCGCGGCTCCGCAGTGGATCGTCAGGGTTGAGGACCTTCCGTCGCGCTCCTGTGACGTCGGCGTCTGCTGGGCTCCTTCCAGGACCTTACGCAACGTCCGGACGTGAGGCGGGGCTTCAGTTCTCGCGCGCTTTCGGAGTCCACGCCCCTCTTCTTCCCGCGCGGCGTCTTCAAGATGGCGTCCAACGGCGGGAAAACTCCACGGATGGCGGGAAGAAGGCAGAAGATGGCGCCGGATGGCGGGAAAACTTTGCGGATGGCGGGAAGAAGGTAGAAGATGGCGCCGGATGGCGGGAAACTTCACCACTGGTAAGTTTGAACAGTCTTTTTCAGGCACGCAGTACCCGGTGGTTGCGGGCACGTAATCCTGCCGACTACGCCAAAAGTTGACGCGCCCCTGGGCCTGAGTCGCGCAGCGTTGCGCACGCGGGAGCCTACCCGGAGCCGGATCTGATAGGGGTAGTAGTCTCGTGGCGGTGACCCGGTCCGTGCCCAGGGAGTCAGACTAAGTGGCGGTGTATTAGCAGTAGATGTAGGACGACTACGCCACCCGTTGAATGCAGCTATGGAGCTGCCGCTGCAGGGCAGACCGCTGAGGCCGGTGGAAGGATGGTGCAGCGTGGATGGTATAACCCCCAACGGGAGGGGTATGGCCTCAGGGCAGCCGACGTGGATGATGGGGGTAGCAGGAACCACTCAGAGACGATGCGGTGTAGTTCAGGGTCTTTACTGGTGACAAAGATAGACCCTCCCGGAGTACTGGCTAGCGGTCGGGGCCTGGTCAGTCCTTGAGCAGATGGGATCCCCCTTGGCCAGGCGGAGTTGTAGGCCTCCCCAACTAATTGTACTCTTCTGGCTACCTTGCTAGAGGTCGGTAAAGGTAGCCCACGTCCCTGAGTGTACCGTGTGGTGCTCACCCATATGGCCGGTGACTCAGGGCCTTCTAGTGGCTTCCGCTCCACGACGGCGGTGCTGGTCCCACGCGTGTGACCGTGCCTTCGGGTTTCTTGGCCAGAGGACCTGAAATCCCCTGCCGGTCGGTTTCTGCTGCTGGGTCAGGGTTAGTCCCCACAGCCTCGGACTCCGGGTCCGGTGGTAACTCTTCAATCAGGGCAAGCTCTTCAGCTGCCAGCCCCTGATTCCTTTTAGCACGACTTCCTCAGAGCTCCTGATCTTTCTTTCCTATAGCTGCTTCTCCTCTTCTCTCTCTACTCTTCTCTTCTCTTCTCTCTAACCCTGCCTCAGCCCCAGTTTTATATAGGGGAAGTTCTTCCCCTCCCAGGACTGGGCAGGAGGTGTGGCATGCATAGGATTCCTGACCAAGAGACCTCCCACCTGCTCTCAGACATAACATTGCTATTACTGTGGAGACCAGACCCCTGGGGTGCCACATCCCTACACGTTGGAACTCTACCCTCCACATGTTGCAAAGGATTTGTGAGCAGAAGAGAGCAGTTGTAGAGTACCAGCTGCAACAAGGCCGTCGATATTCAGGTCAGACTCCACACATAAGACCTCAGGAGTGGACCTGGATGTCTGACATATGTACCATCCTTACAATCTTTGAGGAGTCCACCAAGATGGTGAGTGGCGATGACGCCATCATTAGCGTCAGCATCCCACTTGTCTGTCTTTTGCAACGCACTCTGCAGAGAATTAAAGAGGAGGCATTGCAGCCAGAGTATGATGAGATGGATCAAGAAGCCGTAGCGGGCGATTACACACAGCTCAGCCTCATCTCATCCCAATGTGCATTGGGGGACCATGAGGGAGAGGAGGAGGAGGAAGAAAAACAGGAGCTGGTATCATGTTCTTTAGACTGCACTACCTGTACAACTGTCATATCATCGGTTTAGCGTTGGTGGCCTGAGGACGGGGAGGAGGAGGAGAGCATGGTCAGTCGTGATCTTGGTGAGCACACGGAAGTCTTGCCCGTTACCAGTCTGGCACGCATGGCTGACTTTATGTTACGCTGCCTTAACCGTGACCCTCGCGTTGTCAAAATGTTGGGTGACAGTCATTACTGGTTGGTGACACTTTTAGACCCCCGCTACAAGGAGAACTTTCACTCTCTTATTCCTGAGGTGGAGAGGTCTACAAAAATGGGGCAGTACCAGAAGGCTCTTGCTGCAGAACTGTTAAAAAAAAAATTCCCATCTGAACACGCTAGCGGCAGAGGTCACAGTTGGTTGCCCAACCAAGGCGTACAGGCGAGCGAGACGCAACTCCAATCCAGCAGAGGCAGGGGAACACTGTCAACGTTCTGGGACAGTTTTCTGAGACCCACCCAATTTACAGGCCCTGAGGCTCAGGGTACTCTCACAAGGAGTGGAAAGTTTCAAAAGATGGTGAGGGGGAGTACCTTGCCGACCGTACCAGCGTCCTCCGTGATTCCTCTGTGCCTTTTAATTATTGGGTATCCAAGCTGGACACTTGGAATGAACTTTCTCTGTATGCCTTGGAGGTCCTGGCCTTCCCTGCCGCTAGCGTGTTATCGGAGCGTGTTTTTAGTGCCGCTGGGGGAATTATAACTGATAAGTGTTAGAACTCTCCTGTTAGGTTTTTTCTAGTTTGCTTGTCACATGACCTTTTTTGCCTATTTAAACCTGCTCCGCCCTTCTGGCCTTGCTGGACTTCATTGTAATTTCAACTCTTTATCTAGCCAGGTGCTTTGTTACCTTACTCCGTCAGTTTAGCTAGGTCTCTTGACCTCTATTTTCTATGTTGTTTTGTTTGTCCTTTTCTGCTACAATTTCTTTTAGGAGGTGTCCATCTTACTCCCAGTCCCTAGTTCTTGTAGGGATCCCTCCCTCACATCTATAGGTCTTCGTACAGACTAGCTGAGGACTTTAGCGGGTCTGATCACAGGATCAGGTTCCTCGCTACAACGTAGCGGGTTAAGCTTAGTTCTATTGTAATGACAGATCTCCTTTCTTTCCTTAGTGCTTGTAGCAGATCATAACAGTAAATCCAGCCCAAAAATATCTCTTAAGGAAAGACTTCCCATTTCCATCATGGTGTCGGTTCAGGATTTGGCTCAACGCCTGCAGGGACTCTCTCTGGAGGTGGCCGAGCTCCAACAACACGTGAGTAGCTGTTCTGGAGCACATTTTGTGGAGCCAAAGGTACGTTTGCCTGATTTATATTTTGGTGATCAAGAAGATTTTTTTTCCTTTTAAAAATGCTTGTTTATTATATTTTCGTTTGAGACCCAGATCCTCTGGTGATGAATCACAGCGCATAGGGTTCATAATGTCACTTTTGCGCAAAGAACCTCAGGGATGGGCCTTTTCTCTCCAACCTAGTGATCCATGCTTTAGATCAGTGGATAGTTTTTTTTCTGCTTTGGGTCTGTTGTATGATGATCCTGATCGTGTCTCATCAGCTGAGACTGAATTGAGACGTTTGAGGCAGGGATCAGGTAATGTGGAAAAATATTGTTCTCACTTACGTCGGTGGTCTGCCCAGGTGGGGTGGAACGATTCAGCTTTGAAAAGTTTGTTTCTTGCGGGGCTAGGTGAAAGGGTTAAGGATCTGCTGATTGCTTATCCCACACCTGGAAACTTGCAGGAGGCAATGCAATTAGCTATATGGGTGGACAGGAGACTGCGTGCAAGGGTTAATGAGAGTAAAACCTCTGCCATGTCAGCTCCGAGTCTTGAGAGGGTCTGTACTGACATTGGAGAGCCGATGGAGATTGGGGCGATGGCACCCCGCTCTCAGGAAAAAGACCGCAGGTTTTCTGAAGGTTTGTGCTTTTATTGCGGAAAATCTGATCATTTCATTAAGAACTGTGTGCTTCGTATGAACAAAGAAAAAAAAAAAGGTCAGTTACGCCCATATAGCCTGTTTAAATACTAAGCGGGTATTCCTATCTGCTACTACCGTTGCTCAGGAAGAATTAATTGAATTTCGGGTATTTGTGGATTGTGGTTCTACTCTGAATGTGATTGATGGGGGGATTCTTGGAAAAACTTAAATTAAAACCCAAACCTTTGTCATCCCCTATTGCTGTGGTTTCCGTCGATGGCTCTCCCTTGAAGAGTGTTACTCACAAGGTCTGTGAATTTCCCCTCACTATTAATGGTGTTCACCAAGAGAATTTGGATTTGGTAGTATTAAATAATTTGCCTTGTCCAGTAGTTTTGGGGTTGCCCTGGTTAAAATTGTACAATCCTGTACTGGATTGGTCTACCAATGAAATTAAGTCCTGGAGCCCTAAGTGTTATGACAAGTGTTGTAACGGACGTATTGCTGCGGTGGAAAAAGGGGAATTACCTGTACCTATTTAGGATTTTTGGAGAGTTTTTTTCTGAGGATGAGTCACAAATTTTGCCTCCCCATAGAGACTATGATTGTACCATTGAATTTGTCCATGGAGCGACTCTTCCTAAAAGTCGTTTATTTAATCTTACTATTCCTGAGAGAAAGGCTTTGGAGGAATACATACAAACGAGCTTGGCCGCCGGTCACATTAGGCCTTCCAAGTCTCCTGTGGCTGTTGGATTTTTTTTTGTTAAAAAAAAAGGACGGCGGTTTACGTCCTTGTCTGGATTTTCGTGAGATTAATAAAATTACTGTACGCAATCCTTACCCACTGCCATTGATTCCTGATTTGTTTAACCAGTTAGTGGGGGCCAAGTGGTTCTCTAAAATTGATGTCCGGGGGGCATACAATTTGTTGCGCATGAAGGACGGTGATGAATGGAAGACTGCTTTTAACACTCCTGTGGGTCATTTTGAGAATCTGGTTATGCCTTTCGGTCTTACCAATGCACCAGCATTTTTTCAGAATCTTATTAATGACATCCTTAGACCTTTGATCGGCAAAAATTTGGTTGTGTATTTGGATGACATTTTGATTTATTCAACGGATCTGGAGTCTCATTGGCGGAGCGTACGTGAGGTATTACAGTTATTAATTGACAATTCGCTTTTTGCTAAGCTGGAGAAATGTGAGTTCGCTGTACAGAGAATTAGTTTTTTGGGCTACATTATCTCCAGCGAGGGCTTTGAGATGGACCCGGTGAAAGTTCAAGCTGTGCAGGAATGGCCTAGGTCTATTGGTTTTAAATCGATACAGAGGTTTTTGGGTTTCGCCAATTAATACAGAAAATTCATTAAAAATTTTTCTATTATTGTCAAACCACTGACCGATCTCACCAGGAAAGGTGCTAATGCGGTTCAGTGGACTACTGAGGCCATTGAAGCTTTTGTGTTTCTAAAGGAGAGGTTCAGCTCTGCTCCCATCCTTATGCAGCCTGATGTGACTAAGCCGTTTTTGGTTGAGGTTGATGCTTCTTCGGTGGGGGTTGGTGCGGTGTTGTCTCAGAAAAACAAGGATGGAGTACATCCCTGTGCTTTTTTTTCAAAAAAATTTTCTGAGACTGAACTTAATTACGATATTGGTAATCGGGAATTGTTGGCTATTAAACTCGCATTTGAACACTGGCGTCATCTCTTGGAAGGTGCTGAATTTCCCATTCAGGTTTTCACTGATCATAAAAATCTGATCTATCTTGATGCTGCCAAGCGCTTGAATGCCCGTCAGGCTAGGGGGGCACTTTTTTTCTCGCGGTTTAATTTTTCTGTTACTTACATCCCGGGTACCAAGAATGTTAAAGCTGATGCTTTGTCTCGCAGCTCATCTCCCATGGTCGGTGCTGAGGAGGAGGAGAGCATTTTACAAGAAGGTGTTGTGATTGCTGCATTGGACTCCGTTTTGGAAGATGAGATTCTTAAAGCACAGGAGAATGCCCCATCTAACACTCCCCATGGGAGGTTGTTTGTGCCTAGGTCCTTTAGGAGAGATTTGTTTGTTGAGTGTCATGAGTCTCGGTTGGCAGGTCATCCAGGAATTTCTGAGACCAAGAGACTTGTGGGTCGCAGTTTTTGGTGGCCTGGATGGCAGAAGGAAGTTATTAAGTGGGTGCGTCAATGTACTGTGTGTGCTAGATCTAAGTCTTCACATGCTCCTGCTGCGGGATTGCTTTGCCCTCTGGAGGTTCCTAGTGCACCTTGGACACATCTGGCTATGGACTTTATTACTGACCTTCCCCCCTCTGAGGGATTCACGGTCATCTGGGTGGTCGTGGACCGTTTTAGCAAGATGTGTCACTTGGTTCCCTTCATCAAACTGCCCTGCGCTAAGACACTCGTTAAGGCCTTTGTCAAGGAGATTGTGAGACTCCATGGCCTTCCTACTGACATTGTTTCTGATAGGGGACCTCAGTTCATGGCTCGTTTTTGGCGTGCCTTTTGTGACAGGTTGGGAGTTCATTTGTCATCTTCATCTGGATATCATCCTGAGTCTAATGGCCAGACAGAAAGGATGAACCAGGATGTTGAGCAGTTCTTGCATTGTTTTGTGGCAGACAATCAAGAGGGGTGGTCTGAGTTTCTGCCACTTGCTGAATTTGCTCTTCACAACCATACATCCTCTTCTGCTGGGTGTTCGCCTTTTTTTTGCTGTTCTAGGAGACATCCGTCTTTTGGGTCATTCTCCAAATTGGTATCGGCTGTGCCTGAGGAGGAGAGTTTTTCCGGTGATTTGGAAAGAGTTTGGACGGATGTGCGTGGTAATCTGCAGGAAGCTAACAAAAAATCTAAGAGGTATTTTGACAGGAAACGTCAAAAGGTTTTGTTTACGGCTGGTGACATGGTTTGGTTGTCCTCTAAGAATCTGCGGTTGAGGATTCCTTCTAAAAAATTGGGTCCCAAGTTTGTAGTGCCCTTTAAGGTGCTTCAGGTAGTTAACCAATCTGCTGTTAGGTTGGAGATTCCCACCTCCTGGAAGATTAATCCGGTGTTCCATGTTTATTGAAAAAAGCTGATGTATCTGATAGAGACGCCACTGCCACTGTTCCTCTGGTGGTGGAGGACGGGGAATATGAAATTTCCCGCATCCTTAATTCTAGACGGTATAGAGGGAGTTTGCAGTATCTCATCCCTTGGAAGGGTTTCGGTCCCGAGGATAACTCATGGGTGAGGGCGGATGATGTTTCTGCTTCCAGACTTGTCAGAGCATTTCACAGGAGGTTTCCTGATAAGCCTGGGCCTAGGGGATCCGGAGGATCCTCATAGAAGAGGGGGTACTGTTAGAACTCTCCTGTTGGGTTTTTTCTAGTTTGCTGGTCACATGACCTTTTTTGCCTATTTAAACCTGCTCTGCCCTTCTGGCCTTGCTGGACTTCATTGTAATTTCAACTCTTTATCTAGCCAGGTGCTTTGTTACCTTACTCCGTCAGTTTAGCTAGGTCTCTTGACCTCTATTTTCTATGTTGTTTTGTTTGTCCTTTTCTGCTACAATTTCTGTTAGGAGGTGTCCATCTTACTCCCAGTCCCTAGTTCTTGTAGGGATCCCTCCCTCACATCTATAGGTCTTCATACAGACTAGCTGAGGACTTTAGCAGGTCTGATCACAGGATCAGGTTCCCCGTTACATCGTAGGGATTAAGCTTAGTTCTATTGTAGGGACAGATCTCCTGTCTTTCCTTAGTGCTTGTAGCAGATCATAACAATAAACGCACTCAGCCATGTGAGGATTTTTTTTTTTTTTCAGAACGAGTTGTAGTTTTGAATGATGCAATTAATTTTGCTATAAAACATACATTATAAAAGAGGCAGCCATACTTGCCAATACCTAGTCGCAATACTAATATACTACGGGATGTATGAGCCCTCAGGTGGAGACAGAGCTGGTGCAAAATACTAATGAAATAACCACTCTCACACCTACCATTTTTTTTTTTGGACCATAAGACGCACCTAGGTTTTAGAGGAGAAAAAAAAAATTGAAGCAAAAAACGTGTTCATGATGCACTTTTAAGGGGGAGGAGGTCTTCTTCTGACACTGGTATAGGGGTAATGTCCCCCAATTCTGACAATATCCCCCATCCTGGTATGTATGCATGGCACCCCTAATCCCTATCCTGGTGTGCATGGCACCCCTAATCCCTTTCCTGGTGTGCATGGCACCCCTAATCCCTTTCCTGGTGTGCATGGCACCCCTAATCCCTGTCCTGGTATGCATGGCACCCCTCATTCCTGTCTTGGTATGCATGGCACCCCTCATCCCTGTCCTGGTATGCATGGCACCCATCATCCCTGTCCTGGTATGCATGGCACCCCTCATCCCTGTCCTGGTATGCATGGCACCCCTCATCCCTTTCCTGGTATGCATGGCAACCCTCATCCCTGTCCTGGTATGCATGGCACCCCTCATCCCTGTCCTGGTATGCATGGCACCCCTCATCCCTGTCCTGGTATGCATGGCACCCCTCATCCCTGTCCTGGTATGCATGGCACCCCTCATCCCTGTCCTGGTATGCATGGCACCCCTCATCCCTGTCCTGGTATGCATGGCACCCCTCATCCCTGTCCTGGTATGCATAGCACCCCTCATCCCTGTCCTGGTATGCATGGCACCCCTCATCCCTGTCCTGGTATGCATGGCACCCCTCATCCCCGTCCTTGTATCCATGGCACAGCAATCCCCATCCTGGTATGCATGGCACAGCAGTCCCCATCCTGGTATGCATGGCACCCCTAATCCCTATCCTGTTATGTATGACCCCCTCATCTTTATCCTGTTACATATGCCCCCATCATCTTTATCCTGGTATGTATGGCCCGCTCATCTTTATTCTGGTTTGTATGGCCCCCTCATCTTTATCCTGGTTTGTATGGCCACCTCATCCTTATCCTAGTATGCATGGTCCCCGTAATCCCCATCATGCTGCACATATAAAAAAATAAATATATAAACACTCCTACTCACCTTTCTTCTCTCCTCCAGCGCTGACGCCTGTCTGCCCGCACTGATCTCCCCATGTGAGCCGCGCATGGCGTCACTGCCATGCGCGGCTCACAAGGAGAGATCAGCTGTCGGAAGTCACTGCTCCCCGCGCCGGGACTGTGTGCGCGGGGATCAGTGACTTCATGCTCCTTCATAGCCGGCACACAGCTTAGCCGCGCTGCGGCTCCTGCTGCTGCCGGGTTATCTCATGTGCCCGCTTATTAAAGGGCATGAATATTCACCCCCTCCCCACGCCCATGGGCATGGAGAGAGGTTAAATATTCATGCCCTTTAACAGCGGGCACAGGCGATTCCGGCAGCAGCTGCGGCTACACTGTGTGCTGCTATTAAGGAGCATGAATATTCAGTGTTCCCCATGGGCGTGGGGAGCAGTGAATATTCATTTTCTTTAGCAGCGGGGACAGCGTAGGCTGCTGCCTCCTGTGCCCCGCTCCTCCACCGCTACAGCTCCCCACAGCACAGTATATATACTCACCCCTCCCCAACATTCGGACTATAAGATGCACCCCCCATTTTCCTCCAAAATTTTGGAGGAAAAAAATGCGTCTTATAGTCTGAAAAATATGGTACTATTCATGTAGGGGATTAGAAATGCACAGGATAAGGCTTGTATAGGGCGCCAGTCACACAGATACATGTAGTGCAACATGCCAACTTGCAGCCTATTAGTGATGCCAAAGCTATTACAGAATTTCCCCAAAAATAAGCCCTAGCATGATTTTACAGGATTTTTGGAGGATGCTTGACATATAGGCCCTACTCCAAAAATAAGCCTTAGTTAGTCAGGGCTGGCGTTAGGAGAGGGGAGCAACTGGGCAATTTATCAGGGCCCCTACTCTCTTTGGGGCTCCCTAAGCATTTCTATTCCAAGGCTGCTTAAGGACCTTTGGTGACATCATAGTCATGTGACCATAATGTCAGCAAAGGTTCTTGAACTGTGGGAGCCTAGAGTAACTGAAGAGTAGATAGACTGGTATGTAGGGGGGGAGACTGGACAATTTCTCTAGGTTCCCACTCTGAGGCCCTCAGCGTTTCTATTCCAAGGTTCAGACTACTTAAGGACCTTTGGAGAAATCACTGTCCTATGACCCTGATGTCACCAAAGGTCTTTTAACAGAGGAAGTCTAGAGGAGCTGAGACAGGCTGGTATGTATGTGCAGTGTGTGTGTCTGTGTATATTCTTGTGTATGTGCAATGTGTGTGATATGACATGATTATTATATATGGATAAATGAAGACATTCCCTGAAAATAAGCCCTAACCCATCTTTTTGAGCAAAAAATGATATAAGACCTTGTCTTATTTTCTGTAAAAGATGCTAGATCAGGCGGTCTGCCGAGCACTATATATGTGCACCCTACAAGAACAGACACGTGGTGTCCACCAACACTACAAAAGCCTGGCTGCATCCTGCAAGGATGGAAAATTATGTAAGGTATTAGTTAATATTTTGACCAAAATATGTAAGCCTGCACCTACGTCAGGGGTCCTCATTGTCTTTCCAGCGAAAAGACAATATAACGTATTGGAAAACCAGATTTAACGCTGGCAGTAAAATGTTTTATCTCACAGAAAGAATAAGGCTGTGTGCCCATAATGTGTTTTTCAAGCATTTATGCTGCGGAATTTCCGCAGTATAAACGCTTCAAAAACGCTTGGTAATCCGCCCCCCATGGTCCCCAATGACAAGCCGCACTTTCAATGCCCATGCTGCGTTTTTTTCCGCAGCGTTTATGCTGCGCTCAAAAATCTGCAGCATGTCCATTAATTTTGCGGAAGCGCGGCGTAATCGCCGCCATTGACTTGCTTTGAGACGCATATAATCCGTGTCAGTACATTTGTACTCACGGATTATATGCGTTTCTATGTGCGGATGGTACCCAGGTCTGGAGTAGAGTAGACTCTCATCCAGACCTGGGTACCATAGAAACTGTAAAAAATAGAATTTAAAATAAAAAATAAAGTTTATACTCACCTTCCGATGTCTTCCCGGTGTTTTGTCTGCTACGTCCAGTGACTTGCAATGTTCGCGTGGTTGTGAAGGACCTGCCATGACGTCACTGAGTCATGTGACCCATCACATGGCTCAATGACGTCACTGCAGGTCCTTCACACCACCGCGAGCAGTGCAAGACACTGGACGGAGCAGACAAAACACCGGGAAGACATCGGAAGGAGAGTATAAACTTTATTTTTTTTTATTTTTCACCATTCTTATTCTCTTTTTTAACTAACTTGGTCACACTACTATAAATCCATGCCCGTTGCAACAAGGTGGACAAGTTGTCAAGCACTTTTCCAAGTGATGCTAAAATCGCTTGGAAAAGTACTTGATAACCCGCATGCAGAAATGCGCATGCAAAGACGCTTCACAAACGCTTCTACCTGGCGGGAAAAACGCATGTAAAATCCGCATGCGTTTTTCCTGCCAGGGAGAAGCGTAAAAAATATGCAGCATTTCTGCATCGTGGGCACATAGCCTCAGCCTCGATCCCATGCTGTCCTGTCTGTATACTTGCTTTTGCTTCATTCTCTGCCCAGGAGCTGTGGTTCCTGCACAGTCAGACAGCCATTACACAGTATACGATTATCTCCACACATTATATTTTTACACATCCAATTGTGGAACTTATTAATCCAATGTATGTTGATTAAAATGTACTTTAATATGACAACCCCTTTTGAACTTGGAGGGACCCTTTACTGCCGTGCAGCAATCATAAATGCCCAAAGGCAAAACCCTCTTGGGGAGGGGAGAATAAGTGAACATGTTTGTTGGTAATGCCTCAGTGTTGTTGGACACGTGCACTTATTGGCACTTGCAGTAATCGTTGTTTATGGCTACTTGTAGCATCTGCACAGTGGAAACCTACCTTACTTAAAGGGGTTGTCCGTACTTGGCCAGTGCCAGTCTCTTGAATGAAATTGGAAAACCCTATACTTACCTCCCACACCAGTGCCGTTCCAGCAGTGTTGGCGCCAGGTCTCTCGGTGCTCACGTGACAATATGAAATCTGCAGCCAATTGGGGGGTGTGATCGTCCACTCTGATGAAATAATAAAGGCAACAGCCGGCGACATAGTGTCATGTGAGTGCCAGGAGACCCGATGCCTAATATTGCTGAAAAGGCGCCAGTGCAGGAGATGAGTATAAGCCTCTCTTATTTAACATGGAGAACTCAGGCATTTAGGATGGGGTTGTCCAAGTAGAACTCTTGTGTATATTATTTAGCCAAAATTAAAATGTACCAAATATCCACATGTGCAAATACCGTATATAAAGCCTTTTACTCCAAATTCCGTTATTTCTCCTCTGATCTCATCAGTGGCCGTTCATTCAAAGCCACAAATTGTTTGTCTATCCTGATATCTTGTGGAACAGCCTGGCCTCACATGGGTTCTCCTCCCTCTTATCTCAGACCCTCAGTATTGACACCCTCACTTTTTTCATGCCCCTACATCTTTATATTTAATGCGGAAAGACTACCAGGAAATGTAGTTTCTGATCACTTGAGTCTTTTCTAATGTGATCGGTTTCATTATACCCTTATACCATCCACAGCAGTATACGAAAAGGAGTGTAGGTGTGAGTTGTGCAGAGGTAGTGGCTGCACCCAGGCACTGATGTGGAAATCCCAGCTCCCCTCTGCCCATTACCGTTCACCAGTTTTATATGTGATGCATGGTGGTTCAGCAGACAGATTCTAGGGCAAAATAACTACTAAATAATGTCATGTTATAATGACAGATCTGTCACAAGCAGTTTTTCAAGTTGTAGAGCAATGACCTGAATCTCCCCAGTTGTTCTTTCATAACCATATTCACCAGCATTCATAACCATAGTCACCAGCATTCATAACCATAGTCACCAGCATTCATAACCATATTCACCAGCATTCATAACCATAGTCACCAGCATTCATAACCATAGTCACCAGCATTCATAACCATAGTCACCAGCATTCATAACCATAGTCACCAGCATTCATAACCATAGTCACCAGCATTCATAACCATAGTCACCAGCATTGGCTGCAATTTCATGAAACCTCATTGTGCGCTAAGGGGATAATATATCATCTAGACATATTCAGAGATGAAGCTAAAATACAACACCAATAGCACAGTAATAATGGCGATCATTTATTGAAAGCAATGTAATATATAGAATTTTTTTATTTTTCCATGTATAATGTAGCCAGCAAGGGTGAGTCTATTTTAGCTTTTAATAATTATTTGCTAAAATAAAGTGGCTGACATTACAAATTATTGCCTAAATGGGCACAAAGCTGCCAGTCAGCGAGCAACACTGACCATAGCACTGGATAGGGGAAAGCTGTGGACCCCGTATAGCCAGGTTGACAATCGCACCAAGGACGGCTGTAGATGCCGCAGTTGTGTCCTGTAATTCATGCGTCACATCTCCCAACAAGGATTCCAGAGTTTGGATTTTATGACTTCACTTCTGAATCCACCTGGGGAACGTGGCACAGGGGCCTCATTGCTGCTTATGCTCCATCCCAGTTGGCACAGAGCAGACTGCCAGTGGTCACGTTGGCAGTGGAGCAGCAGCTTTCAGCTCTCTGTAAGTAGGTCAGATACATTGTGTGACTGCTTTGCCGCAGATCAGCACATATAGAGATGGAGGTAATAGGAAGATGTGGAAGAATGTTCTTCAGATTGGCAGGCCAGCCATGCTTGTTACTGATGACATGAAACATGATGATGTTGGCATTTTGAGTGCAGGTAGTAGGAGCTGATGGTACAGAAATAAATGAACTCCAGTAGATAGTCTTGCGTCAAGATACAGGAGGATTAGATGGTATGACGGTATTATGCTGTTTCTCCGCTTAGTGGTAAGTTGTGCTCCATGCTGGACCCACAAACGGGAAACTCATGAAAATCCTCTGTTCTCTAGCAGGAATTGTCTCGTTCACGCCATCACTGCGCGGTGCTGGGATCTGCTGTCTCATGGTGACATACGGGTTCCTTCCTATAATAACTGGAGATGGCGCTTTTCCTGTCCTTATGTCTTTCCAGTTTATATTTGAAAAGAAGGGGTGCGTTCTGATTTTTCCATTAACCCCTAGCCGGACATAATGGTCTTTGCAGAGTAGTTTGGACATAATGTCCATAGCATCGTGGTCAGTGAGGTTTTCATATGATGGTTCTTCGTACAAGACATTATTCACAATCTCTTCAGTGGTGTCTCCTGGAAATGGTGAGTCTTGGAAAATCATGTCGTACAATATGACTCCAAAGGCGAACCAGTCCACACCTTCATCATAAGCGTCTCCCATGATCATTTCTGGGGCGCCATACCCAGGTGTTCCACTGAAATCTCTGGCATTAAATCTCTTATCAAACTCGTATAGAGATAGTCCAAAATCAGTAATCTTTATGTGGCCGTCACCAGTCAGCAGGATGTTATCCGGTTTTAAGTCCCGGTGAATGATGTCATTGCTGTGCAGGAATTGTAGGCCACAAATGATTTCTGCTCCTATAAATGTTACAGGTTCCTTCAGGGGAATGGTACTATATATATAGTGAAGCAGATCCCCTCCACTGGCCAGCTCGGTGACAAAATACGCATGGTTTTCCGTATGAAACGCGGCATGGCAATGGGTTAGGAATCTGCTGTTGTGGCTAAGCTTCAGGACATGGTGTTCTACAAGGCATTCAGGGAAGGAGATTAGGCTTTCTTTCTTAATGATTTTAAGGGCCACACTTTCTTTCCTTATTTTATCAGTGGCCAGCATAACCTTCCCATAACTCCCTTCTCCAAGTATGCCATGGCAGATAAACTTATCCCTGGTGAGAGGGACAGTGGTCTTTATTTTTTTGCTACTGGGGCCACTACATTCACCTGAGATGTCATCTTGACTGGTGGCTGGATCTTCCTGATGTTTCCTTTTTCTCCCAGTTCTCTTCTCTTCTGCTGCACTTTCATTACCTTTCAGGTTAATGATACTGGTTGGACCCAAAGTACTCAGTTTTTTTAGATTATCAGCTCGATTTGTGATGTATCCCACAAGCTTTTCACATCTGTTTTGTACAGTGTCTAGGAAGGAAATATTCTGGGTTCCCTCATTGACAGGTAATACCTGACCAACCTGCCCAGATTTCTTGGAATCCATCTTCCTTATCTTTGCTGGAGGTTCCTGGTTATTTCCAGTGTCTTCTCCATCTGGTGTTTCTTTCCTTTTTCTCTTTCTATTCCCTGTAAAGTCCATGTTGCATCAGGCAACAACAGGGCAATTATCCAAAAACGTATGTAAAATTATCAGAAAATGCAATCCACACGTATATTGTAGTCAAAGCCAACTACAACTAAAGCTCAATGGCTGCAGTCAGTTGTTTATGGAACTTTGTGGAATGTGATGTCACTGTGCCGGTGATGTCACACTCACTGTGATGTCAGCAGATGCATGTGAGTGTTCCATCTCTGCTGAACGTGAAAGTCTCGGAAGGGGCGGGGCTTAGTCACCATTGACTATAATGGAGTCTGTTGAGTGGGTAGTATTTAGTGACCTGAAGCTGGAAATCAGTGGGATAAATGACATCAGGATTCAGGAATAAGTTACAGTAGTTTTATATTTGTTTTAATTTATTTTATACAAAAAAAGAGCATGGACCGCACCTCCAAAAAAATCATACATTGATCTAATGCCTCTCAGCAAAAATATACATAACTGAACATGAGGTTCTTAGTTTAACATTCTGATCAGACTGTATGAAGCCCACTGCCACGTCACGGCAAACCTCGTAGTGGGTCCTAACATTTCCTGCCTAAAAGGAGCGGCGCCATGTGCCAACCACCGCTACAGTGAGAATGCACCAGCAGGGCGGGCGGCCTGGTGCCTCACAGCATCCATGCTTCAAGACCGAGTCCCCATGACTCCAGGCCGCGGCGCCCCACAAGCACAAAACCACAGCAACAATGGCTGACACACTGCACCAACACCACATGAAAGGAGCATTGTGACTCACCTTCCTCAAGCTCTCAAGTGAGAGCAAAATAGGCTAGACCCTCTTTGCAGACTCCTGCTAATTAAAATTGCCTGTGCCAAATGGGATGAGTGCTGGTCCAAGAAAGGGAAAAGAATAAGCTGGTTCATTGACGTGGCAGTGGGCTTCACACAGTCTGATCAGAATGTTAAGCTAAGAACCTCATGTTCAGTAATATGTATTTTTGCTGAGCGGCATTAGATCAAATGTATGATTTTTGGAGGTGCGGTCCATGCTCTTTTTTTATTTTTTTTTATTTTATGTTACATTATTTTGTGTAGGGCTGTGATGATATACATTTTTTAGTTCTTTTGTGTCAAATTTAAAGGAAAGTGTGTTAACCACTTCCTGACTGCCCACTGCACATAAACGTCCGCGCTTGCTGGGCTCTGTACATCACAGATGTTTATGAACGGTCGGTGGTCTTGTAGCGCTCAGGGCCCCCAGGGTCCTGCACCCTGCGATTCCTGTGCAGAGCGATAGCTCTAACAGGTGACATCCTCGAGACTGGATTGGATCAGGTTCCAATAAAGTTAACCCTTTGCTTTCTTCTACAACCCCTGGCAAAAATGATGGAATCACCGGGCTCGGAGTATGCTCATGCAGTTGTTTAATGTTGAAAAAAGCAGATCACAGACATGGCACAAAACTAAAGTCATTTCAAATGGCAACTTTAGGGCTTTAAGAAACACTAAAAGAAATCAAGATTAAAAATGTGGTGCTCAGTAAGGGTAATTTTTTTCAGACCAAGCAGAGAGGAAAAAATTATGGAATCACTCAATTCTGAGGAAAAAATTATGGAATCACCCTGTAAATTTTAATTTACAAATCTAACACCTGCATCAAATTAGATCTGCTCGTTAGTCTGCATCTAAAAAGGAGTGATCACACCTTGAAAAGCTGTTGCACCAAGTAGACTGACATGAATCATGGCTCCAACACGAGAGATGTCAATTGAAACAAAGGAGATGATTATCATACTCTTAAAAGAAGGTAAGTCATCACGCAATGTTGCAAAATATGTTGGTTGTTCACATTCAGCTGTGTCTAAAATCTGGACCAAATACAAACAACATGGGAAGGTTGTTAAAAGAAAACATACTGGTAGACCAAGGAAGACATCAATGTGTCAAGACCGGAAACTAAGCAATATGTCTCCAAAACAGGAAATGCACAACAAAACAAATGAGGAACGAATAGGAGGAAACTGGAGTCAATGTCTGTGACCGAACTGTAAGAAACCGCCTAAAGGAAATGAGATTTACATGCAGAAAAGCTAAACATAAGCCATCATTAACACCTAAACAGAAAAAAACAAGGTTACAATGGGCTAAGGAAAAGCAATCGTGAACTGTGGATGACTGGATGAAAGTCATATTCAGTGATGAATCGCGAATCTGCATTGGGCAAGGTGATGATGCTGGAACTTTTGTTTGGTGCCGTTCTAATGAGATTTATAAAGATGACTGCATGAAGAGAACATGCAAATTTTCACAGTCATTGATGATATGGGGCTGCATGTCAGGTAAAGGCACTGGGGAAATGGCTGTCATTACATCTTCAATAAATGCCCAAGTTTACATTGATATTTTGGACAGTTTTCTAATCCTATCAATTGAAAGGATGTTTGCGGATGATAACATCATTTTTCAAGATGATTATGCATCCTGCCATAGAGCAAAAACTGTGAAAACATTCCTTGAAAAGAAGACACATAAGGTCAATGTCATGGCCTGCAAATAGTCCGGATCTCAATCCAATTGAAAATCTTTGGAAGTTGAAGAAAATGGTCCATGACAGGGCTCCAACCTGCAAAGCTGATCTGGCAACAGCAATCAGAGAAAGTTGGAGCCAGATTGATAAAGGGTACTGTTTGTCACTCATTAAGTCCATGCCTCAGAGACTGCTTTAAAGCCAGAGGTGGTGCAACAAAATACTAGTGATGTATTGGAGTGTTCTTTTGTGTGTTTGTTTTTCTTGATTCCATATTTTTTTCCTCAGAAT
This sequence comes from Phyllobates terribilis, assembly GCF_046119375.1. NCBI lineage: Eukaryota > Metazoa > Chordata > Amphibia > Anura > Dendrobatidae > Phyllobates > Phyllobates terribilis. Next base: position 4,642,531 of record NW_027362807.1, on the reverse strand, counting down.
TGAGTGATTCCATAATTTTTTCCCTCTGCTTGGTCTGAAAAAAATTACCCTGACTGAGTGCCACATTTTTTATCTTAATTTCTTTTAGTGTTTCTTAAAGCCCTGAAGTTGCCATTTGGAATTACTTTAGTTTTGTGCCATGTCTGTGATCTGATTTTTTTCAACAGCATTAAACAACTGAATGAACATCCTCAGAGCCCGGTGATTCCATAATTTTTGCCAGGGGTTATAGATGCTGTGATCCATAGCGATCACGGCACATAGAAGAGAGGGAGAGGCAGTTGTGCACTCACCTTTGACAGCCTCCGAGATAAGGTTTGACGTGGTCATGGTAGCCGGAGATCACATGATGACCTCCGAGGCTGCCAGGTACGGTGGCCTGTTAGGCTCAGCCATCAACGGAGTCTAACAGGAGATCTACCAGTGTAAAACTGACATCCGGTCTCATGCAATGCAATACATGTGTATTGCATTGCATGAGACCTGTGATGATAAAAATATTCCCATAGAGGGACTAAGTGAGAAAGTTAAAAACAGAAAGTTTAAAAATTGGGTCACTTGAGGGGGATTCAGCTCTTCTAGTGCTTAAGGGCTCTGTATACGTAGTCCGCAAACTATTCTACAATAATTTGTTCTCCAAAAGCGAAATAGTGCTCCTTCCCTCCCGGGTGTCGCCGTGTGCCTAAGCAGTACTGTACAGCCACATATGGGATATTGCCACGTTCAGCAGAAATTGTGTGATACATTTCGGCACCATTTTTACCCATTGCCTTGTGTGAAAATGTAAAATCTGAGGCTAAAACTAATTTTTTTTGTGGTAAAAATAGAATTATTTTTTTCTTCGCTGCCCAATGGTATAAATTTCTGAGAGTCACATGTGGTGTCAGTTTGATCACTGCATCCATAGAGGAATTCATTGAGAGATGTAGTTTGTAAAATGGGGTCACTTATGAGAGTTTCCTGCTGCTTTAGGACCTCAGTCTCTCCCAGTGGGTCATGGCACCTGCAAACCACAACAGTAAAATCTGCACTATAATATGACAATTTTTCCCTTCTGAGCTTTGCACTGTGCCTGAAAAGTAGGCTTCCAGTATCCATTGTTTCAGATGCTGCACATCTCGTATCTTGATGGTCTGGTGTGGTATATGGGGTACAAAGATAGTGGGGCCATTCTTCATCAGTGGAAACCTCAATGCCACTAGATATCTGAAATTGCTACACGATGATGTGTTGCCCTCTTTATGCACTGAAGATGGCACGTTCCCTGAGTTTTTCCAACAAGATGGTGCACCACCACATTATGGGTGTCAGGTCCGAGCATTCCTACATGAACAGTTTCCTGGAAAGTGGATTGGTTGTCGTGGACCTGTTGAATGGCCACCAAGGTCTCCCGATCTGACCCCCTTAGACTTTTATCTTTGAGGTCATCTGAAGGCAATTGTCTATGCTGTGAAGATACGAGATGTGCAGCATCTGAAACAACGGATACTGGAAGCCTGTGCTAGCATTTCTTCTGCAGTGTTGCTATCAGTGTGTCAAGAGTGGAAGAAGAGGGTTGCATTGACAATCCAACACAATGGGCAGCACTTTGAACACATTTGATAAGTGGTCATAAACTTGTAAAAAACTCATGAAATAATAAAGTTACGTTAAAACCAAGCACATCATTGTTTTTCTTATGAAATTCTCAATAAGTTTGATGTGTCACATGACCCTCTTCCCATTGAAAAAAATTAAGTTGAATCCAAAATGGCCAACTTCAAAATGGCCGCCATGGTCACCACCCATCTGGAAAAGTTTTCCCCTTCCCTTATACTAATGTGCCACAAACAGGAAGTTGATATCACCAACCATTCCCATTTTATTTAGGTGTATCCATATAAATGGCCCACCCTGTAGTTTTAATCCTTCTAACTTCCTAACCAAAAAAAATTGTTTAAAAAATTGTGCAGATGTAAAAGAACTATTTTGTGTGACCTAACTCTCTGGTTTAAGGGCATAAAATTAAAAGTTTAAAAATTGCAAAATTTTCCCAATTTTGCCAAATTTCTGATATTTTAAAAAATAATCTAGTTACCGTATTTTTCGGACTATAAGATGCACCAGACCATGACCATAAGACACACCTGGGTTTTAGAGAAGGAAAATAGAAAAGAAAATTTAAGCAAAAAATGTGGTCATGATGCTCTGTTAAGGGGGATGGGGTCTGCCGCTCACACTGTTAAAGGGGTAATGTCCCCCAATTCTGTACTAATATCCCCCATCCTAGTAAATATGCCCCCATCCTTCCTGTTATACATGGCCCTCATCCCCATCCTGGTATGCATGGCACCCCTCATCCCCATCCTGGTATGCATGGCACCCCTCATCCCCATCCCGGTATGCATGGCACCCCTCATCCCATCCCGGTATGCATGGCACCCCTCCATCCCGGTTTGCATGGCACCCCTCCATCCCGGTTTGCATGGCACCCCTCATCCCCATCCTGGTATGCATGGCACCCCTCATCCCCATCCTGGTATGCATGGCACCCCTCATCCCCATCCTGGTATGCATGGCACCCCTCATCCCCATCCTGGTATGCATGGCACCCCTCATCCCCATCCCGTATGCATGGCACCCCTCATCCCCATACCGGTATGCATGGCACCGCTCAATCCCGGTATGCATGGCACCTCTCCATCCCGGTATGCATGGCACCTCTCCACCCCAAAATTTTGGAGGAAAAAAGTTCGTCTTATAATCCGAGAAATACCGTATATCTAGAAAAAAAATTACTACTATCCTGACTACTATCATGAAGTACAATATGTCACAATAAAACAATCTCAGAACCACTGGGATATGTTGAAGCGTTTCAGAGTTATTACCTCAAAAAGTGACGCTGGTCAGAATTGAAAAAAATTGGCCTGATCACAAAGGCAAAAACTGGCTCTGGCGCGAAAGGGTTAAATCTATAAGTTTAAAAAATATCTATTTCTGCTATTTTTATTAAAAACACAAAATTTTACTGTGGAAGGGCTAACAAAATGTACTTGTGAACAAATCTTTTGCAAATTACCCAGATATCAAGAGTTTCCAAAAGGTAATTCTGCCCAACTATGGTACATTGGGTAGTAAGAAAAGGGGAGTCAGTGTTTCGCAGGTCTATATTACAGCTCCACAGGGTTTATTACCCCTCTCCCAGGACCTTGTAAGGTGAGGCTCCATAGCTAAGCTACAGTATGGAGATTGGTGACCCCATATCTGGGCAGATGAGTTCATTACAGCTTCACACAGATCTTTACCCGGCGTTTCTAAGCTTCTGAGTAGCAACCTGACTAGTAATATTATTATACAAGATTTGATCATTTATTACATAGTTTGTAAAGCCGAATAAAGACTTGCGTCCATCAAGTTCGACCTGTTAGTCCTGTAATTGCTACAGTTGATCCAGAGGAGGGCAAAAACCCCAAATGATTTAGCCAATCTTCACCTGAGGAAAAATTCCCTCCCGACTCTGAAACCAGCAGTCAGAATAAATCCCTGTATCAACCTACTATTTTATTCTATTTTTAAGTATACGCTGAAATCTGCCTGGTATCTAGAAATGCATCCAGTCCCCGCTTGAACTGGTGTAGTGAATCCGACATTACCGTCTCCTCACTCAGTGAATTCCATATTCTCACTGCTCTTACCGTAAAGAACCCCTTCCTATGCTGGTGCTGAAACCTTTTCTCTTCCAGTCTTAGTGAATGCCCTCTTGTTACCGTAATATCCCTCTTTTTGAATAAATCCCGGGCATGGGTCTATACTGTCCCCTAACATATTTGTACACATTTATTATGTCCCCCCTCAACCTTCTCTTTTCCAGGCTGAATAGTCCTAGTTTTGCCAACCTCTTTGGGTATTGCAGTCCCTCCATTCCCTTTATTAATTTTGTTGCCCTCCTTTGTACCTTTTCAAGCTCATTTATATCCTTTCTATATATTGGGGCCCATAACTGAGCACATTATTCCAAGTGTGGTCTGACCAGTGCTTTGTACAGTGGAAGAACAATGTTCTCCTCCTTTGCAGCTATACCTCTTCTGATACATCCCATTACCCTGTTTGCCCTTACAGCAGCGGCCTGACTTTGGGCACTCCAATTTAGTTTGCTATCAATCAAGATGCCCAAGTCCTTCTCCATCTCTGAATTCCCCAATGATTTCCCATTCAGTGAGTACTGGTGACTTCCATTTTTCCTTCCCATATGTATGACCTTACATTTCTCCTCATTAAACCTCATTTGCCATTTAATGCTCCACCTACCCAGCTTATCCAAATCCCTCTGTAGGTCTGCACTGTCCTCTTTTATATTAATTGTTTTACATAACTTTGTGTCATCTGCAAATATTGACATTTTACTATTTATCCCGTTGACTGTCGTTAATAAAGATATTAAATAGCATTGGGCCTAGTACAGACCCCTGTGGTACCCCACTAGTGACGCTTACCCAATCTGAGTATATTCCATTTATAACCACCCTCAGCCTTCTATCCCTTAGCCAGTTACCTACCCACTTGCAAACATTTTCCCCCAGCCCCATCATTCTCATTTTGTATACCAACCTATTATGTGGCACGCTATCGAACGCTTTTGCGAAGTCTAGATACACGACATCCACTGGTTCCCCCTGATCTACTCGTGAGCTAACCTCCTCGTAGAAGTCAATCAGGTTTGTTTGGCAGGAGCGATTCCTCATGAATCCATGTTGGTTCGGGATTAAAAGATTATTAGCATCAAGATGCTCCGTAATTGCCTCTTTAATGAAGCTTTCAAAAATTTTGCCCACAACGGACGTCAGACTCACCGGCCGATAGTTTCCGGCGTCACTTTTTGCTCCCTTTTTGAATATTGGCACTACATTCGCCTGTCGCCAATCAAGTGGTACAGACCCAGTCTCAACAGAGTCCTTAAATATAAGATATAACGGTCTGTCTATCACATTACTTAGTTCCCTTAGTACCCGTGGGTGTATGCCATCAGGTCCTGGTGATTTGTTTATTTTAATGTTACTGAGGCGTTTCTGTACCCCAGCTTGGGTTAGATTAGTCATACTTAGTGGAGGATTAAGCTTGTCACTTCTCATTTCTCCTGTTAGTTCTATTTCCTTTGTGAAAGTTGTCGAAAAAAAATTATTTAATAGGTTAGCTTTATCCTCATCTTTCTTTATGATTTTGCCTTCATCACTTTTTATCGGTCCAATATTATCCGATTTAATCCTTTTACTATTTATATACGTAAAGAACAGTTTGAGATTTGATCTACTTTCCCTAGCAATACGTCTCTCTGTTTCCTCCTTCGCTATTTTTATTTGTTTTTTACAGGTTCTCGTTTTTTCCTTGTAACACATTAGTGCCTCCTTACTATTTTCCTGTTTTAATCTCTTGAATGCCTCTTTTTTGCTATTTAACGCCCCTTTTACGTTCTTGTTCAACCATATTGGTTTCCTCTTATTCCTGGCCCTTTTATTCCCATACGGTATATATCTCTCGCACTGAGTATTCAGAATTCTTTTGAAGGTTTCCCATTTACTATTCGTATTCCTTTGATTAAGAACTTTGTCCCAGTCAATAAGTTGAAGGTTTTCTATCAGCTGATCAAACTTCGCCCTCCTAAAGTTTAATGTTTTTGTTGTTCCCTTATTGATAACCCTACTGAAGGGCATTTTGAAATTGATAATATTATGATCGCTATTACCTAGGTGCCCCCCTATCTGTACCTCAGTTATTCTATCAGGCCTATAAGTCAATATTAAGTCCAACACGGCCTTCCCTCTCGTTGGTTCCTGCACTAGTTGGGAGAGATAATTATCCTTAATATTTGTCCAGAACCTTTTTCCTTTCTGAGATCTACAGGTTTCTGTTTCCCAGTCAATATCCGGGTAGTTGAAATCCCCCATTACAATCACTTCATTATGTTTTGCTACTTTGTCTATTTGTCCTAATAGCAGACTCTCATTCTCCTCTGTTATATTTGGTGGCTTATAGCAGACCCCCAATAATATTTTATTATTATTTTTTGCCCCCTCTATCTCTACCCACATGGACTCGACCCCCTCTTCTCCCTCTCCTATATCTTCCCTTAGTCTGGGCTTTAGACATGACTTTACATATAAGCAGACTCCTCCGCCTTTCCCCTGTTTCCGGTCCCTTCTAAATAAACTATAATCTAATAAATTTACCGCCCAGTCGTAGCTATCGTCTAGCCAAGTCTCTGTTATACCTACGATGTCATACCTCTCCTCCGATATAAGCGCCCGCAGCTCATTCGCCTTATTGGTCAGGCTTCTTGCGTTGGTCAGCATGCAAGATAAAATTTTGGGGTTATTTAGCTTCCTATTCTTCTCTAGCGATCTAACTGTACTATCCTCACCCCCCTCTCCACCCTCATTATATTCACTTCTCCCCTTCCCCCTTGCTTGCCTCACATCCCACCTATTTCCTTGGTTCCCCCCCCCCCATCTCTAGTTTAAATACTCCTCCAACCTATTAGCCATCTTCTTCCCCAGCACCGCTGCACCCTCCCCATTGAGGTGCAGCCCGTCCCTACGGTAGAGCCTGTAGCCGACTGCGAAGTCAGCCCAATTCTCCATGAACCCAAACCCTTCTGCCTTGCACCAACTCTTTAGCCATTTATTCACCTCCCTAACTTCCCGTTGGCGCTCCTGTGTGGCTCGCGGGATTGGTAGTATTTCTGAGAAAACTACTTTGGAGGTCCTTGCCCTAAGCTTCCTACCTAGGTCCCTGAAATCATTTTTAAGGACCCTCTATCTACCACGCACTTTGTCATTGGTGCCGATGTGGACCATGACCGCTGGGTCTTCGCCAGCCCCACCCAGTAACCTGTCAACCCGATCCGCGATGTGCCGGACTCGAGCGCCAGGGAGGCAGCACACCGTTCGGCGATCCCGGTCTTTGTGACAGATTGCCCTGTCTGTCCCCCTAATAATAGAATCACCCACTACCAGGACCTGTCTTGCCTGCCCTACACTTCCCCCCTCCCCCTCATTACTGGAGCATACACTCCCCCGGCGGTCAGAGGATCTGTCGTGCTCCAATAATGCCGGTTCTGAACCAGCCTTCCTATACTTCTTCCCTCTATCCCTCCTAACTGTTATCCAGCTCCCTGCCTGTTCAGCCTGCACTTCCCCTCTATGCTCCACCCCCAGTATTGACCCATTGAGTGTCTGCTCGGTGAGCAGCTAACTCCGTTCCATGTTGTCGATGCTCCTCAGTATCGATATCTGAGTACTTAGATCCAGAATTTGGGCTTCCAAGTGCACGATATGCTCACATCTCTCGCAGCAGTATGGATCCTCGAGCGGTAGCTCACGGAATGCATACATTGTGCAAGATGTACACTGCACGGCTCCGGCCAAGATGGACGCCATTCTAAATATGGGGATACAGTCAGTATATATATACAAGTACAAAACACAATTATTTATATATAGGTCTATGGACGGGGATCAATTAGGGATGTGCAAGTGTATCAATTAGATATCGGCGGGGGATCAGTTAAGTATGGACGGGGGATCAATTAAGTATGGACCGGGGACTCCGCTGAGTAGGTCAGGTGGATTAATTAAGTATGGACGGTGTGTCAATTGACTATTGACTGGGGATCAATAAATATGGGCTGGGGAAATAATTAATTGTGGACTGGGGAATCAATCAATTAATTATGGACAGGGGGTTAATTAAATATGGATGGGGATAAGGCAAATAAATAGGGACTGGGGGATCAGTAAAAGTGGACAGGGGGAATCTATTAAATATGGACAAGGGGGATCAATTGATTATGGGCTGGGGGGGCAATCAGTTAAATGTGGTCGGGGGATCAATTTAATATGGACGGGGGGTGGACGGGGGGTCAATTTAAATGTGGTCAGGGGGATCAGTTAAATATGGACGGGGGGTTATCAGGGGATCAATTTAAATATGGACGGGGGGTGATCAATTAAATATGGTCTGGGGGATCACTAAAGATGGCCTGGGGAGTTGTATTAAATATGGATAGGGGGGAGATCGATCAAATATGGACTGGGGATTAATTTAAATAAGGCCGGGGGGGGAGCACTTAAATAAAATGCAATTACAATACAAATACAGTACAATACACGCTCGGGTTCAGTAGGGCCTCTTATCGCGGCCTCCTGCCCCTCACTCACCTCCTCTAGGGACGCTGCACGCTATCACAGCGCGCTCGCCTCTCCGGTCGCCTCTTACCGGTCCTCCTGGTCACCACCACCTGGCGCCCTCCGCCGGCCGGCGCTGCACGATATCACAGCGCTCTCTTGCGCTCGTTCCTCCGGTTGCCTCCTACCGGTCCACTTGGTCACCTCCGCCTGGCTCCCTCGCCAGAGGGCCGCGAGCCGAGTCGGACCACGCCACACGCCGCTCACCACAGCCACACCACAGCCCACGTGTTCACACCCCGCGCGCGCTCTCACTTCCGGTCACCTCCACGGTAGCGTTTAGATTGACTGGCCGGGCAGATCTGGCATTCTGCAGACTGGAAAAGCTGGGGAACAACCATTATATAAAATATGAAAAAATAGGAAAATATTAGCAATGTTCTGTAATGGTTAATTTTTACATAACACTGGTTCAATTTACTTGATATTAACCCGTTCATGATCTTGTGATTTTCTATCTTTGCACTTTAGTTTTTTTTCTCCTCTTTTTTCCAGAGCCATAACTTTTATATTTTTTCAATATAACCAAGGGCTTGTTTTTTGCAGGACAAGTTGTACTTTTGAATGACACCATTTTTTTGAAGTGCTACTTTAGTGAAGTAAAAATAATAAATTTAGGATTTTTATCTTCGTTATTTTTTTATAGACTTTACATTTATCATATTGCGGGCTACAATTAAGATAGAGATGGGAGAGGCAGCATTTTGTTCAGAATTGTACAGGCTTTAATTCGACATGTCTTAACCAAGTTTGTTATTTTGTTTTCGAGGAGTCAAATTCTAAATTTTGATGGGCGATTTCGGGAAAACTGTGTTTTGTAAAAAAAATGCGTATGTGTTACTTGTGTTATTGGTTACATTCCTTCAGGGATTCAAGTTGGTATTTCTGTAGGATCATATTTTGTTGTGTGATTTTCTAAATACAGTCTCATCCTAGTCATAGGTTTAATGCTAAACTAAAAGAATCAATATTTTAACACCTTTTTAATATACAGTTATACATGTAACAACTTTTTTATTATTATTACTTCACTAGACATTTCCTTTTTCCAGTTTAAAAAAAAAATGAAAAAAATACAGTAAAATCGTCCAGCGATAAAATAAAACATTATGAATTGGTCTGAACAATTAATAGTACGTCTTTACACTGATCTTTTCTCAATAATTTGTTCTCCCTTCTGGGTGAAATGTAATCTTGTCCACAATCTCTTACTAACAATGGCCGTTTCCTTTTGTGTCAGTATATACGCCTGTTATGGGGTTTGGGTCCACTTGTGTTAATATCTGATTTTTGGTTACTTTCAAAATGTCTGCTTTCTTGGATACACAAAGGATGGTGATGGACCAGAAGGTGCAGAAAAATGGCTTTACTTCTTCATTGTCCTAGTCTTTGGAGAGTCCATTAGCCAGCAGCCACCAGTGCTGATCATACTCACAGGTCACATATCCAGTTATATCATCCATCGCCAATCTTGTGCCACCTTCAATCACTTCATGGACTTCACTGTCATTTCTGGATGAAAAAATCCTTGTTTATATTTTTGTTTCACTACATGGAATTAAAGTGTGGTATTGCTTAGTTCCTTTGATGGGTTCTGCTTTTTGTAACCAATGTTTTAACAAACTTTCCTCTTCTTCTTAGTCCTGGTTTGTACAGTACGTGAACTGGATGTTAGGAATATTTTTCTCACTCAGTTGGAAAAGTTGCATGGGTGTTAAAATTTGGTCTGAATGTGGTCTATGGAGGCTAGCTTGAGCTGCTAGACATTTCACCGTGCCTCCTAAACCATCACATACACCTTTTGCCAGGAGCTGAATGGCAAAAAAGTGCCATTCAGCTTTCACTCCAAAATGTTTCTTGTGATGGCATACAATTATAAGGTTTCTCCTATTTTTATACTGTGCAGAAGAGTCATCCGAGGAGTAGTAGACCTTGCTCAAACTTGTTAGGATGTCAGTTTTATCACTGAAATCAAATTTTTTTGGAACAAATGAACAGCTGTTGAATCATGAAGTAAGCACTCAGACATAAAATACATAAGTGTAGTTCTGATATCTGACTGTAAGCAGAGTCGGCTTATTAGTAATAAGTTATTACTATTCAGCTAAGCAGACAACAGACCGGATGCTGCACTTATCGCACAGGGCGCTGAGGGAGACATTGCACGGACCAGCCCCTGAAACCAGCATCACTGATGGGCGGCAAACAAAGCAGGGGAGAGTAGGGATGTCCCAGTCCCCTCCTTTTCGATGATCTTCGTTTCAGTGTGGAAAGGGAAGTGACAGCAGTTTCCACATTTTTGGGTTCACTGTTAAGCCCACGGCTGTGTGCAAATCCACTACTGATTGTACCTGGGACAAGTTGGTATGCCACTTGGTACTAAAGGTAATATCCTCCAAATACACCGATACATACTTCTGATAAGGCTCTAACACTATGTCCATCAGCCTCTGGAACATGGCCGAGGCTGTATGTAACCCAAAAGGCAAGACGACCTAGTGATAGAGACCCTCCGGCGTTATGAAGGCTGACTCTGTCCGAGGCACCTGCCAGTAACCCGTGGTGAAGTACTGGGCCTGCCCCAGTCTCTCAATCAGCTCGTCCACCCAGGACATTGAATAAAGGTCAAATTTCAACACTTTATTACATTTTCAGAAGTCGTTACAAAATCATAACGATCCGTCCAGCTTCAGAACCAGTTACAATGGGGCTAGCCCGCTCCCTCCTGGACTCCTCGATAACTCCTAGCTGGAGCATTTGTTTTTCCTCAGCTGCGATGGCTTGTGTCTGGGCCTCTGTGACAATGTTATGTTGGATCACAGATGTTCGGCCAAGCAGTTCTGAAAATTACGTCCGTATTCCGCAGCACCAATTTCTGAGTCTCCCGTCGCTTCTGTTTAGAGAGTGTGTCACTTATATTTACCTCTCCCCTGGCCATTGTCGGAGGGTCCCCAGACGATACGACCGGAGTCGCATCCGTAATCATACATTCCCAGTCTTTCCTTGCTTATAGCAAATTTACGTGATATAGCTGTTTGGGTTTTCTCTTCCCAGGTTGATATACTCTCTAATTCATCTCCCCAACCTTTTCCCGGACTTCATATGGCCCTTGCCACTTGGCCATGAGCTTACTTTCTGCTGGGGGCACTAAGACTAATACCTGATCCCCTTGGACATTGACCATACCAGGGGTGCAACAAAGTGCCATTAGTTGCATAAGGATTAAAAGTGAATTTAGGCTGTGTACCCACGATGCGTTTTTCAAGCGTTTTTGCTGCGGAATTTTCCGCAGCGTAAACGCTTGGGAAACGCATGGTAAGCTTTCTGCCATGGTCCCCTATGCAATTCCGCACTTTCAATGCCCATGCTGCGGATTTTTCTGCAGCGTTTATGCTGCTCTCAAAAATCCGCAGCATGTCCATTAATTTTGCGGAAGCGCTGCGTTTTCGCCGCCATTGACTTGCATTAGAACGCGCCAATTCTGCAAGACTGCTTCTGTACATGCTTAATTGGCGCGTTGTAATGTGTGGATGGTGCCCGAGTGTGGAGAAGAGAAGACTCTCATCCACACCCAGGTACCATAGAAACTGTAAAAAAAAGAATAAAATAAAAAATAAAGATTATATTCACCTACCGACAGCCCCCGGTCTCCTTCCCTGTGCTTGCCAGCAGACTGAAGGACCTGCGCTGACGTCACAGTCATGTGACAGCAGGTCTTTCAGTGCAGTGTCCCGCGATCAGCTGGCAGCCAGGAAGGAGCGCAGCAACACACGCCGGGCCATCGGAAGGTAAGTATCAAGGTTTATTTTTTTATTTTTAACCACTCTAAAGGTCACACTATATAAATCCATGCTGTTTGCATGGATTTATATAGTGTGACCTAGTTGTCAAGCACTTTGCAAGTGATGCTAAAATCGCTTTGAAAGCGCTTGTCAATCCGCATGCGGAAACGCATGTGAATCCGCATGTATTACGCAGGAAAAACGCATGTACAATCCGCATGCGTTTTTTCTGCCAGGGAGATGCAGAAATGCTGCAGAAATTTTCTGCTTCATTTCTGCATTGTGGGCACATAGCCTTAATGTAAATGATTAAGTAGCTGAATTTCCATTTTGGGGTAACAAACTCCTTTTGAGAGATTCCTTGCAGTTACTTTGCATGTTGATTTACTTTGTAAGGACACAAGTGCACACATTTCAGATTTTGTCACCTTTTTTCTGTGCAGATTTGTCACAAAACCTAAAGGGTTTCCCGATGCCAGGAAAGTGACTGAGAATCCTGACGTCTCCTGCACATGTTACTTGTTTGTGACTTGCAGGTTTGGTGAAGATATAATTCTGCAGGATGTCAATTCTGTCAGCGTTTTTGCTGCAGATTTCACCCACACTGATGAGTGGGGAAAAACTTCACCTATTTACAGTATTTTCCAGACAAGAGATGGAGAAACCAAAAGCTTAATGTGTGCACACAGCCTAATAGACGTCATTACTAGTGTTGAGCGAGCATGCTCGACACTGCTCGTTACTCGCCCGAGCATCTCACTACTCGGGATGTTCGGCGAGCACCGAGCATTTCCGGGTTACTCGGGCGGGAGCTCGGGTCTCCGCCCTGCATGTTTGGCGCTCTTTACAGAGCCAATGAACATGCAGGGATTGCCAGCCAGTCACTGTAATGCCGCAGCCATGTTGTTTGTGGGCATTACAGTGATTGGCTGGCCGCCCAGCGTCACCTCGAGTATTTAAAACCGGGCGCCGCCATCTTGGACTCAGTCGCCCGGGATCACACAGTGTAGGGAAAGTACTGCTGATTTAGGGAGAGATATATACTGCGAAATAGTTAGTGTAGGGTCTGTAAAAGCTGCCAGATCAAACAAACCGTCCTTCTCAGGACTAATATCCATCCCAGATATCAGGCAGGCAGGCAGGCTGTATAGGAAACGCAGTGGTTATACCAGCAAACGCTGCATTACAGTCCTGTGTGCTCCTGCTGCTCAAATTGCTAGACTTAGCTCCAGGTCTCGGGGGCCAGGAAAAATCCTTTTTTTTTTTTTTTTCATCTAAATCCTCTTTTTTTCTCCGCTAGAAGTGGTGGAAGAGGAGATCCCATGTAGCGATGCCCAAATATTTGAACAGCCACGGCCACAGGAAGGCGACGCTGGCGCAATTTGTCACAAGAGGTGGACGATGACGAGACACAATTGCCACGAAGTGAGGAGGAGGATCGTGGTGCGGAAGTGGAAGAGGAGGACGTGGTGGATGATCTAGTAACTGACCCAAGGTGGCAGGAGGACACGCAGAGCGAGGCGAGCAGCACACAGGGGGAGGGAGGCAGAGCACCCCAACAGACAGGAAGAAGCAGTGTGGTGGCTGCACACAGAAGGCGGGCAACCGTTCCCCGTAACACCAACACGAGGGACGTTGCCAGTACAACCGGTAGGTCTTCCAGAGTCTGGAATTTTTTTAAAGACTCTGCTGATAACCCCAAAAAGGCCATTTGTACCACCTGCCATGCCAGTGCCAGCAGGGGTGACAAAAGTACCAGCCTGACCACCACCAACATGATCAGGCACATGTCAGCAAAGCACCCGACTTTGTGGGGCGAACCCCAGGGTCCACGACCAGTGTCAGCGGGTGTCACCACTGCTTTTTCCGCCGTTGTGCGTGTAAGAGAACCCCCTGTTGTGCGTGCAAGGCAATCCCCTGTCCATACTGCATGCAAAGATTCCCCCTCCTCTCAGTCTTCACTTGTTATGGCAGTTTCTCAAGAAACAGCATCAACGTCCACGTCAGCGTTCAATTGTCCTTATCCCAGACCTTTGAACGAAAGAGCAAATTCGCAGCCAACGCCCCACAGGCCACAGTCCTAAATTCGCACATTTCACGACTGCTTGCGTTGGAAATGCTGACTTTTAGGCTGGTGGAGACGGAATCCTTCTGCAACCTTGTGGCGGTGGCCGTCCCTCGGTGCTCGGTCCCCAGCCGACACTATTTTGCCCGGTGTGCCATCCCCGCACTACACAAGCATGTGTCCCAAAACATCTGCCGTGCCCTCAACAACGCAGTTACTGGGAGAGTCCACCTGATAACGGACACGTGGACAAGAGCTTGTGGCCAGGGACGGTACATCTCTCTGACGGCACACTGGGTAAACATAGTGGAAGCCGGGAACCAGTCGGACCTTGGGACGGAACACATCCTCCCCACACCGAGGATTGCGCGCCCTATGTCAGTCAGAGTTGCCCCCACAGTGTACAGCTCCTGATGATCATCCTCCTCATGTTCACCCTCCATCTCAGATATCACCGCATCAGTTACAAGCTGGAAGCACTGCCGTACTGCCTCCGCCAAGCAGCAACAGGCTGTGCTGAAACTCATAAACTTAGGTGATAAACCTCACAGTTGTGGATAGCTGTGAAAGAGCAGGCAGATCTGTGGCTGAGACCGCTGAACCTACATCCAGGCATGGTCGTGTGTGACAATGGCCGTAACCTGGTGGCGGCTCTGAGGCGAGATCACACACGTACCATGCCTGGGTCATGTGCTTAAGCTCGTGGTTCAGTGGTTTCTTAAATCGTACCCCGAGTTGCCAGATCTGCTCGTCGAAGTACGCCGCCTGTCAGCTCATTTTCAGAAGTCGGCTACAGCTTCCGCCGCCCTTGCTGTGTTGCAACAGCGTTTGCAGCTTCCGTCACACCGACTTGTGTGTGATGTCCCTACACGTTGGAACTCTACCCTCCACATGTTGCAAAGGATTTGTGAGCAGAAGAGAGCAGTTGTAGAGTACCAGCTGCAACAAGGCCGTCGATATTCAGGTCAGACTCCACACATAAGACCTCAGGAGTGGACCTGGATGTCTGACATATGTACCATCCTGACAATCTTTGAGGAGTCCACCAAGATGGTGAGTGGCGATGACGCCATCATTAGCGTCAGCATCCCACTTGTCTGTCTTTTGCAACGCACTCTGCAGAGAATTAAAGAGGAGGCATTGCAGCCAGAGTATGATGAGATGGATCAAGAAGCCGTAGCGGGCGATTACACACAGCCCAGCCTCATCTCATCCCAATGTGCATTGGGGGACCATGAGGGAGAGGAGGAGGAGGAAGAAAAACAGGAGCTGGTATCATGTTCTTTAGACGGTAGTACCTGTACAACTGTCATATCATCGGTTTAGCGTGGGTGGCCTGAGGACGGGGAGGAGGAGGAGAGCATGGTCAGTCGTGATCTTGGTGAGCACACGGAAGTCTTGCCCGTTACCAGTCTGGCACGCATGGCTGACTTTGTTACGCTGCCTTAACCGTGACCCTCGCGTTGTCAAAATGTTGGGTGACAGTCATTACTGGTTGGTGACACTTTTAGACCCCCGCTACAAGGAGAACTTTCACTCTCTTATTCCTGAGGTGGAGAGGTCTACAAAAATGGGGCAGTACCAGAAGGCTCTTGCTGCAGAACTGTTAAAAAAAAATTCCCATCTGAACACGCTAGCGGCAGAGGTCACAGTTGGTTGCCCAACCAAGGCGTACAGGCGAGCGAGACGCAACTCCAATCCAGCAGAGGCAGGGGAACACTGTCAACGTTCTGAGACAGTTTTCTGAGACCCACCCAATTTACAGGCCCTGAGGCTCAGGGTACTCTCACAAGGAGTGGAAAGTTTCAAAAGATGGTGAGGGGGAGTACCTTGCCGACCGTACCAGCGTCCTCCGTGATTCCTCTGTGCCTTTTAATTATTGGGTATCCAAGCTGGACACTTGGAATGAACTTTCTCTGTATGCCTTGGAGGTCCTGGCCTTCCCTGCCGCTAGCGTGTTATCGGAGCGTGTTTTTAGTGCCGCTGGGGGAATTATAACTGATAAGTGTTAGAACTCTCCTGTTAGGTTTTTTCTAGTTTGCTTGTCACATGACCTTTTTTGCCTATTTAAACCTGCTCCGCCCTTCTGGCCTTGCTGGACTTCATTGTAATTTCAACTCTTTATCTAGCCAGGTGCTTTGTTACCTTACTCCGTCAGTTTAGCTAGGTCTCTTGACCTCTATTTTCTATGTTGTTTTGTTTGTCCTTTTCTGCTACAATTTCTGTTAGGAGGTGTCCATCTTACTCCCAGTCCCTAGTTCTTGTAGGGATCCCTCCCTCACATCTATAGGTCTTCGTACAGACTAGCTGAGGACTTTAGCGGGTCTGATCACAGGATCAGGTTCCTCGCTACAACGTAGCGGGTTAAGCTTAGTTCTATTGTAGGGACAGATCTCCTGTCTTTCCTTAGTGCTTGTAGCAGATCATAACAGTAAGTCCAGCCCAAAAATATCTCTAAGGAAAGACTTCCCATTTCCATCATGGTGTCGGTTCAGGATTTGGCTCAACGCCTGCAGGGACTCTCTCTGGAGGTGGCCGAGCTCCAACAACACGTGAGTAGCTGTTCTGGAGCACATTTTGTGGAGCCAAAGGTACGTTTGCCTGATTTATATTTTGGTGATCAAGAAGATTTTTTTTCCTTTTAAAAATGCTTGTTTATTATATTTTCGTTTGAGACCCAGATCCTCTGGTGATGAATCACAGCGCATAGGGTTCATAATGTCACTTTTGCGCAAAGAACCTCAGGGATGGGCCTTTTCTCTCCAACCTAGTGATCCATGCTTTAGATCAGTGGATAGTTTTTTTTCTGCTTTGGGTCTGTTGTATGATGATCCTGATCGTGTCTCATCAGCTGAGACTGAATTGAGACGTTTGAGGCAGGGATCAGGTAATGTGGAAAAATATTGTTCTCACTTCCGTCGGTGGTCTGCCCAGGTGGGGTGGAACGATTCAGCTTTGAAAAGTTTGTTTCTTACGGGGCTAGGTGAAAGGGTTAAGGATCTGCTGATTGCTTATCCCACACCTGGAAACTTGCAGGAGGCAATGCAATTAGCTATACGGGTGGACAGGAGACTGCGTTTCTGCAGGACAGCGATGGGTGTACGGAGGATGGCAGAGAGATGACTGCAGAACGCAGTATAAAGCACTCAGACATTAATCATCCCTGACAAAACATAATACAAGTCCTGCTTCATGCTGGGTACGCTTCTCAGGTAACCCTATACTGAAGGACTTGTACTGTTCATAGACCTAACATACAACACATTACATACAAGTTATCCCGCAGCAAGAGACACATGACATTTTGTAATGGTTTGGAAATAATAACCATCCTAGACATCAAGTTCCCCTTTGAGAGGTCACAAGGTAATATCCGATGGCTCTAAAATGGAATCTGCCACCAGGTTTTGCTATCCAATCTGCATGATGTAAGGGCAGAAACCTGATTCCAGAAATGTGTCCCTTATTTTGCTGCAGTTTTGATAAATTTTAGTTTTATCTACTGCAGATCTAGCAGTGCTCTGAATGCTGAGCTCCGTATAACCGGCTGCACCACTGATTGGCAGCTTTCTGTGTACACTGTGCATAGGCAGAAGGCTGCTATACAGACCTTGTGAAAAATGAGAAAAGAGAAAGGGAGAAAAAGCGCGCCATGTACCACCTGAGGAAGATAGTTCACTATCGAAACGCTTTGTGGAAAGGGCTCATTAAATTTATTTTTTAGTCCTAAAATTTTTTTCACTTCTAGTGTTCATTCTTTTAGCGCCCTATAGACCGCTTTTTTATTTAATTTGGACCACTCCTGAAAAATGAGGGATACCTGGTTGCAGGTTTACTAGTCTTCTAGTCACAACCTCCTACTGATAAAACAAAGATTTTATCAAAACACCAGCAAGCAGCCCAGAAAGTGACACATCGCTGGAATCAGGGTCTCTGTCTCTACATCATGCTGCTCTCGGAATATATGGCAAAAACCTAGTGACAGATTCCCTTTAAGCTCTCATCTCTAGTGATCAGGACCCTAGAATTTTCTTCTCAGGTGGGTTTCCCTTTAGCTCTGCACCTACCTAGCGTCACTGCATGGCTGCGGAAATAAAAAAATAAATAAATAATAAAAAAAATCTTTCTGAATTCTGAAGAGAAGGAGCAGTTGTGGAGTGTCTATATAATAGATGTAGAGAAGTGGGATGACGGCGACCTGTGCTGAGCATTGCCCGGCTGATCGGGTGATGACTGATGGGTCACATGAATGAGTTATTACAGCAGAAACCGCACCCGTCCTGATAACTATTCCTGCAAGGAACCGGCCGCCCCTAACCCTGCAGCTACATAATAGAGATGCAAAGAAACAAGGAGAAAGAAAGGAGGCAATGACCGGGATCACCAAGGAATAGCAAAAATATAGAATTTTATTAAAGACTAAACATACAAGACATGTTAAAAAAACAACTAAAAAGCAACAATTGCCCCAATGAATAACAAAACCATTGCAAGGTACTGATATGGTTAATCCTCACATATATATGCCCAACTAGTCACAGAAAATCTCAATATATGACTACAGACTGCCCACCACAATATAATAAAGAGCAAGGTAGCAGCAAAGTATCTATTCACAAAGGCATTAATATCCAAATAAGCCTATAAAAATAGTGCCCATTATATAAAGCCACAATGAAACCTGCTGCTGACACAATCGCCCCAAATGTGAAACAATACAATTGGATTGCTAAAAGAGCAAGCGAACGCTGTTAGGTCGGGCAGTAGAGAAAAATGATGTAAATACACCTGAACCATCAGGCAACCTACAGAAATGTGCATGGAGGATGTTGTTTTTACATAAGAGTTATGTATACAGAAAAGCTATATGTCCTATACAGGAAAAGTGTGGGATGAGGGGCTTACAAGACCACTAAAGTAAGACATTCACAAGCTCCTTCTGTATACTCCCTGGTGCCGGGGGTCCGACCCCACTGATCTTACACTGAGAATGGATGGAACTCCTGTAATGTCACCCTTCTTTTCTACAATGTAATCAAGGCAGATTTATATGTCTGAACAAGACTTGTATCGACCCATAAAAGAAAAGAGCCGCAGCTCCACCATACTGAATCCCTGCACAGCGACGCTATCAGCCGTGCAGGGACACAACGCAGCTGCCGTCACTTATATAATGGCCGAATGTGCAGGGAAAAGCCACAACGGACCTCATTGTTCTGAAGGCTGCAGCGTATCCGAGCTATATGTGACACTACTCTGACATAGGGAAAGGGACAAAAACCCTTCAAATAGCAGGGAGTGACGTCTGATTAATATTTAGATTTGTATTGAACATAAAAGCACAATCTTAGGACCATTACATACATTACCAGACTACTTTATAGATGATCAATTGCCAGCACAAGTTATATTACGCCCAAAATATCTCTGCAGCACCACCAAATTGCTGTATGAAGAATATGAGGAGTTATAGAAGTGTGCGCCCACATATTATCTGTACAGGTCCATATATCAGCCACTATTATGTGAAATATGTAATAAAATACACTATTATACATTATTAATGTTCTGTCCCTTTAAAATTCTGTCACCATGGTAACAACA
This sequence comes from Phyllobates terribilis, assembly GCF_046119375.1. Taxonomy (NCBI): domain Eukaryota; kingdom Metazoa; phylum Chordata; class Amphibia; order Anura; family Dendrobatidae; genus Phyllobates; species Phyllobates terribilis. The sequence goes on along the minus strand of NW_027362807.1, from coordinate 4,622,858 downwards.
GTCATACTCAGCCAATAGGATTGCTCGGTTTGAATTTGAAAAAAAAAAAAACCTCCTATGTGGTCAGTTTGTTCCATCTCATCTGAGTGTGAAGACAGAGACCTGCGATCAGCGAGAGATTATAGGTATAAGACGTGATATAATATAATGGACGGAGCCACATCCCATCACACGCACTCAGCGACCACAACTGACAGGAATCAGCCCATTTACCAGAGGAGAAGTCATTATTCCCCAACACATGATACGCTGAGACACCAGTGGGGGGCGCCACACTCATCACATCTCCCATCTGGAAGGATCCAGCCATCACTTCTAATGGGGGTCACTGCCCTTTTTTGGTGATTGCTGGAGTTTCCCGCGGTCGGACCCCACTGATCTATCAGTCGTCACCGAGCCCAGGGATAAGGGGATGACTTGTTCCATCTGATAATTCCCCTTTAATGAAGCTCAGATACAGAACAGTAAATATCCTACACATTTCCCAATTTGCCCTTTCCCCAGCAGAGCCCCCGAATTATTTATAGCCAATGTTTCTAAGACCAAAGAAATATCAGCCAATCCCCAAACCCTCTGCTGACGCCTCCTGAGGTTTTATAGATTGTGGAGACATTTCTACAAGAGAAGATATCAGCGGACACCATGGGGATGGAGTATTCTGCCAGCGTTGGAGCAGGTAGTATCCATCACTCACTCACCGTTCTCTATACTCTTGTTACATGGCTTTCTGGGGCTTTCATTAAACAGACTCATCTGTGGGGACATTTTCTTTCCTTTAATGCATATACTTGGTGGTAAATATTTTTCTGAGTTTTATTGAAAATTGTGCACAGTTTGCCTCCTGTACCCTCTGTGCTGTACTGTCTATTGCTGGCTGCAGAACTAGTTAACTGAGAATCCATCAGTGAGCTCCTTCTGACAGTCTTAACATACATACGTCCTCTTTGTACGGTGAGGATTGCTCCTAATATCTGGTTGTGTTTTCTGCAGATTACATCAGTCCTGAGGAACAGCTGAGGAGACTGGCATATTGTGTGAAGTTTCTCCCTTCTCCCCTCTACAAGAAGGAGGTCAGTGAGACGACTCAGGGCAACGCTACGGCCTCTTCTATAAGGTAGCTGTGTATTCGGATCTTCCTTGTAGCCTCCTAACTTCATCTCTTCTCTTCCAGCGCCTTATGCCGACCAACCCCATTGCCCAAAGAAGATGCATCGAAGAGTATAAAGCCAGGGAGAAAAGGAAGAGGGAAGAAAGGCGCAAGGAACTAAAAGAACGGCGCAAGTACCTGGATGAAGAGGAAGACGAGGAAGAAGAGAAGGAAGAAGGGGAGAAAGCAGCAAAGAAGATAAAGCTGGACATCATGGATTTAAGACAGAAGACACTAAAAGAACTGTGCGCCTACCTGGATGAAGAGGAAGAAGAAGAAGAGAAAGAAGAGAAAGAAGAGAAAGCAAAGAAGATGAAACTCCACATCAAGATCCCTAGGGGGGAAGTGACGGCCAAAGGCCAGAAAAGAAGACAACCGATCCCAACAACAAGAAGGAAGAAGGAGGACCGGACCAACTTCCGCCAGTACATCAACCGGTATTTGAGAGGAAAGAGGAACATCATGTGGACCATCCTGCTGGAACCTCTCTGCCGATAACATCACATACGGCAATACCGGCTGGTAAGTATCAGACCACCAAATAACAGCAGGATAGTGTAATATAGTGGTAGTGTATCAGTATTAGTGTAATAAGAGTAATAATACTAGTGATAATAGTAAGAAATAAATAAAAAAATAATAAAATAACAGTAGTAATAGTAGTAGGTAGAATAGCAGTGTGATCCAGGGTCCTAGGACTGATCGCCTTTTCTCGGGGTCAAGAAGGAATTTTTCCCCTGTGACACAAATTGGCTGAAGGTGTCCTGGGGTTTTTGCCTTCTTCTGGATCAATACTGTAGTTATAGGGTAGTATTAGTAGTGATAGGAGAGAATAATAATAATGTAAAAATATAGCAGGTTATTAATAATAAGAAGAATATTAAATAGCTATATTTATAAAAATAAAAACATAAATTAAAATAACTCCAGTAGTACAATAAGTAATATATTAATTATACAACTAATAATAACATTATTAATTTTGATCCAGGGTCCTAGGACTGATCGCCTTTTCTCGGGGTCAAGAAGGAATTTTTTCCCAGTGACACAAATTGGCTGAAGGTGTCCTGGGGTTTTTGCCTTCTTCTGGATCAACACTCTAGGTATAGGGTAGTATTAGTAGTGATAGGAAAGTAGAATAATACTGTAATAAGATAGTAGGATGTTAATAATAGTAAGAATATAAAAATAATTATAGTGTTGTTTTGATTATTTTAAGTAGTTATAGAAAAGTTAGAATAGCAAAGTAATAAGATAGCAGGACATAAATAATATATAATCTATAAAAAGTACAAAAACCTAAATTAAAATACTAATAACTACAGTAGCAGTACAATTAGTTGTGTAATATTAATAAGAATTATTAATAACTAGTAATAACATTATTAGATTTGATCCAGGGTCCTAGGACTGATCGCCTTTTCTCGGGGTCAAGAAGGAATTTTTCCCCTGTGACACAAATTGGCTGAAGGTGTCCTGGGGTTTTTGCCTTCTTCTGGATCAACACTAAGTATAGGGATTTTAGTAATACCATTATCATAAACACAAGAGTAATAAAAAAAATATAAAACTAATTAAAAAAATGAATTATAACAGGTACAATTGATTGCATTAGTACAGTAATAATAAACATTAAAAATGGTGGTCCCAGTTAGTAAGTTAGTGTAGTGTTAGTGTAGGGACCCATCTGAAGAGGTCGCCTTGACGTTGGCAGATGGGCTCGCACAATTTGCTCAAAGTGTGCGCTAAGAACCTCATATTTCTATGTACAGGAGATCTAGCAGTAATACCATTCAGGAGATAGGTATTTGTGTACACACATTTTGTTATATACTTTTGCGCCACACACAGGGCAGGTATACAGGTACAGGACGCTCATATGTAGTGAGAGTGTTGCAGTAATATTATAACTGGGCCTTAAGGGTAAAATGTTGATAACTACAGGTCCTGGAAACACATCAGAAACTAGAACCTGTAAGTAACTGGTTCCCAGCTAGTGATTAATATGTAAAGGGCAGTCTGGTACCAGGACCCGCGTTATAGGACACATTATCATCAGGCAGGTGCAGTCAGGGCTCTTACAAGATCTGCGGCAGTCGTGTGGCGGTATAACACAGTCCCGCTCCTGCCTGAGGTGCCAGCAGTGGAGCCAACCCTGATCCTGGCAGCTTAACCCCTTATATGACACAGTCAGTGGCTTTCACAGCATTTAGGCAGTTAAGACCGGAGAGGGAGGCGCGATCATGGTGCCAATGAGTTTCTATGGCAGCCGAGATCTAACAATGGACCCCATGACGGCCATCTTACTGCTCTTATTAGACCCCGGCTGAGGAGAGGTCTATGAGGACACCGGTCAGAGTTATGTCGCCTGCTCTGCAGCTATTAGAAATATCTAGGGCTGATTAGTTTGCTATCTGTAAATCGGATCTAGCCCTGCCCCCCCCCAGCAGCACTGGGCTACCACTGGTGTGATCAGGGCTATTGGGCTCCTAGATTGGGCAGAGGAGCTCAGTCTTCAGCAGGAGTTGGCTGAGGAGAGCGGAGCGACTTGCATGGGGCTGCTGCACAAGAAGCAGCTCACAAGGTGGAGATTTATCCGGAGACGCGGTACCCGGGCTGTGATCTGCTTTGCAGGCTGCATAGTCGCTGCCTCCTAGGACCCGAACTTCACCCCTAACAGGCACAGCAGAGCTCGGACAGCTGCAAGTGCCGGAGAGTGGCTGATTAGTGACTGCTGTGTCTCCTGCACTCAGATAAGAGCGGTACAGAGCGGGGGCTCAGTAATGGTGAATACGGGAAGTGTCCACCCCTCACATGCCCTATATGTGGCCCCCAGAGGTAAAGTCTTCCCTGTACCCAGCGCCTCCTCCCGCCTTCACTGCTGGCGTGCGCCATTGCTTAGAGGGGATGTCTGAAGATAACAAGTTACATACATAGTAACATAGTTTTTAAGGTTGAAGGAAGACTAAGTCCATCTAGTTCAACCCATAGCCTAACATGTTGATCCAGAGGAAGGCAAAAAAAAACCCTGTGGCAAACCCTAAGCTCCACATTGAGGAAAAAAATTCCTTCCCGACTCCATACGACAATCAGACTAGTTCCCTGGATCAACGCCCTATCAAGGAATCTAGTATATATAACCTGTAATATTATACTTTTCAAGAAAGGAATCCATGCCCTTCTTAAATTTTATTAGTAAATCACTCATTACAACATCATGCGGCAGAGAGCTCCATAGTCTCACTGCTCTTACAGTAAAGAATCCCCGTCTGTGATTATGATTAAACCTTCTTTCCTCCAGACGTAGAAGATGCCCCCTTATCCCCGTCTCAGGCCTCAGATTAGAAAGATCAGTAGAAAGGTCTTTGTACTGTCCCCTCATATACTTGTACATAGTAATAAGATCACCCCTAAGCCTTCTTTTTTCCACAGTAAATAACCCCAAGTGTATTTGACGCGCCCCCTGGGCCAGTGTTGTTTGGGGGATACCCGGAGCCGGATCAGATGGGGGTTGTAGTCTCCGAGTGGCTGTGACCCGGTCCGTGCCCAGGGTGTCAAACTCAGTGTGTGGCAGTCCTACAGATGTTGCTGGATGTTCTTTAGTGTCGACTACGCCACCCGTTGATTTGCGGTCAATACGGCCGCCGCTGCAGCAGGGTCCGCTGAGGCTGGTGGTGTGTGTGCAGCTTCTGGTAGTATAACCCCCAACGGGAGGGGTATAGCCTCAGGGGCTCAGGTGTAGAGGATGGTGGTAGTGGTGGTGCAGTGTGGATGGTAAGAAGACTCAGAGTCGGGCTGTGCAGTTCAGGGTTTTTACTTACTGCTGTTCTGTTGGTCACTCCGGCCTTGAGTGACCGCCCGAGCCGTGCTGCGTCCACCAGGTCCTGGACTCGGCCAACCCCCAAGCAATTCTGGAGCGTGGTCCTGAGCTCCCTTTCTGACTGTCCTCTCTACGGGCCTTTCTCACCAGGGGTCCACTTATGTCCGGCTCCCTCGGGTCTCCTAGTGGTCAAGCCTCTTCTGGGCTCCCTGACCCTATGCTCGGTGTGCCTTCTTAGTGGACTTGGTGAGGGGCTGCTCCACATGTAATGTCGCAGCCTCCGGTTCTTAGTTGAGGGTTGTTTCTCTCCTCCACTAATTTGGGATCCGGTTCCCTTGCGTGCCAACCCTTCACCCTTCTGGTCTGATTCTGGGTTCTTGGGGTTCCTTCTTCTCCCCCTCTGGGTCCTTCTCTTCTCCTCTCTCTTCTCTCTGCAGGCGCTCCTGGGCCTCTCTCAGGACTGACTAACCCTCTACAGAAGACTGACCCTGATCTAAGATGGTGCCCACCTTATATACTCCCTCTATGTGTGAACCCAGGTGACCAGCACCCAATGAGCTCCTAGCTTTACCCAGACTACTCCCCCTATCTGCCCCTACACTACTGGGATGTTCCACCCCCCTCCCACTCCAGCCAGGGACAGACACTGTCGTACCTGCACATATACTGGTGGGAGTACCATCGATCTGTCCCCCGGAAATGGGATGTATGTAGTGCATGCAGCCTACTGAGCTCAGTTCCACACTCCATCCTTACCCGGGAGTGGAATATCACACCTCTGGCTTGAGGTGCAATACCCCTGTAGCAGCCGAATCCTCAGGGTGCTACATAATAACCTGTCTTGGTATTGCAGACCCCCCAGTCCTCTAATAACCTTGGTCGCTCTTCTCTGCACCCGCTCTAGTTCAGCTATGTCTTTCTTATACGCCGGAGACCAGAACTGTACACAGTATTCTAAGTGTGGTCGCACTAATGACTTGTATAGAGGTAAAATTATCTTCTCCTCATGAGCATCTATGCCTCTTTTAACGCATCCCATTATTTTATTTGCCTTTGCAGCAGCTGCCTGACACTGGCCACTAAACGTGAGCTTGTCGTCCACCAATACACCCAGGTCTTTTTCAGTGACAGATTTATCCAGTGTTTTACAATTAAGCATATAATTATACATTTTATTTCCTCTGCCCAAGTGCATTACCTTACATTTATCCCCATTAAAGCTCATTTGCCATTTATCAGCCCAAGCTTCTAGTTTACATAGATCCTCCTGTAATATAAAATTGTCCTCCTCTGTATTGATTACCCTGCAGAGTTTAGTGTCATCTGCAAATATTGAAATATTACTCTGTATGCCCCCTACAAGGTCATTAATAAATATGTTAAAAAGAAGGGGGCCCAATACTGACCCCTGTGGTACCCCACTGTTAAATGAGACCCAGTCTGAGTGTTTTCCATTAATAACCACCCTTTGTTTCCTATCACTGAGCCAATTCTTAACCCACATACATATATTTTCCCCTATCCCCATTGTTCTCATTTTATGTATCAACCTTTTGTGTGGAACCGTATCAAAAGCTTTTGAAAAGTTCATATACACAACATCCACTACATTTCTTCGGTCCAGTCCGGAACTTGCCTCCTCATAAAAGCTGATCAGATTAGTTTGACAGAAACGGTCCCTTGTAAACCCATGTTGATATTGGGTCATGAGGTTATTCTTCTTCAGATACTCTATTATAGCATCTCTTAGGAAACCCTCCAGGATTTTACCCACAGTAGAGGTTAAGCTTACCGGCCTATAATTTCCAAGTTCGGTTTTTGTCCCCTTTTTGAATATTGGCACCACATTTGCTATACGCCAGTCCTGTGGTACAGACTCTGTTATTATGGAATCTTTAAAGATTAAAAATAATGGTCTATCTATGACGTTACTTAATTCCTGCAGTACTCGCGGGTGTATCCCATCCGGGCCTGGGGATTTGTCAACTTTAGTTATCACTTATCCACAGGCTCAGTGATCACTTACTGATCGTGGGGTCTGACCACTGCGAACCATCGTCTGATCGGGAAGGAACGGAAAGTCAGGTAACAACTGCAGCTCCATTCATTCTCTATGGGGCTCTGGAAAAAGCTGAGCTCAGCGCTTGGATGCCACATAGGGAATGAATGGAGCAGATCCTGGAGTAATAACATGTCCTCCTCAGTTTTCTGTCTGTGTAAGTGGCTCAGCCCTCGTCTCCCCTTCTGTTCCCGACTTCTGTTTTGTTCCCTGTGGACTTTCTCTCAGTCCTCTGCAGCCATTATGTGTGTAGACAACTTCAAAAAGAAAAAGTAGCAGAACATCAGTCATTAATAATCCACAATATTCAGGGGGGAAAACAAAACGGTGATGTTCTTACACAGTCGCCTCCTCCTGAGCTGATGAAGATGTCGGTGGCAGCACATTGCGGTTTATGTTCTCTGCCTGAATATCGCGGATTATGTGACGTCCCGCAGCTTCTCATCATCCATGTTGGGCTGTTGGACGACGTGTGGACGCTCGGCTTGTTGGATTCTTGTGTTACTACCAGCACTGACTTTATATTGTGACTTCTGTGCCGATTCCCATTTCTAATTGCAGCGTGTTATACCAGCACGTGACGGCTGCCACAATCACGTGACGGCTGCCACAATCACATGACGGCTGCCACAATCACGTGACGGCTGCTACAATCACGTGACGACTGTAGCGTCGGCGTCCCTGCCTCCTGCTAGGCAGGGACGCCGTTCCCCTCACCTCTCCGCTCCGTGCCCGGCATCTTCCTCCCGCTCTGCTGGCAGCACACGCTGCTTCCTGGTCAATGTGCTTAGGGCGCGCGCGCGCGCTCCCTCTCTCTTAAAGGGGCCGCGCGCGCAGTCCTAAGGAGTCCCCGGCCAATGGCCGGAGGACCTCACCATATATAAGGCACCTCCTCCAAAATGGAGGTGCCCGAGCTCTGTTGTTGCAAAGCCTTTCAACTCTGCTTCAGCCCTCAGGTCCCGTTGCCTGATACCTGCCTGATACCTGCCTGATATCTGCCTGATTTCTGTCTACCTGCTTGTAATCCTGTGGTCCGACAGTCTGCCTACCAGCACCTGCCAGTCTGTCTATGGATCAGTCCGCCTGCGGACCAGGAACTACCTGCCAGATACCTGCCTGCCTGTCCAGAGACTCTTACCCGCTCACCTGGGAGCGCTCACCTGGGAGCGCTTACCTGCTACCCGCCAGCTAGCCTACCTGGAGGCTTAGCCGTCACTTGCTGTGACCACCTGCCTGTCCAGAGACTCTCACCTGGGAACGCTCACCTGCTACCCGCCTGCTAGCCTACCTGGAGGCTTAGCCGTCACTTGCTGTGACCACCTGCCTGTCCAGAGACTCTCACCCGCTCACCTGGGAGCGCTCTCCTGCTACCTGCCTGCTAGCCTACCTGGAGGCTTAGCAGTCACTTGCTGTGACCACCTGCCTGTCCAGAGACTCTTACTCGCTCACCTGGGAGCGCTCACCTGCTACCTGCCTGCTAGCCTACCTGGAGGCTCTGCCGTCACTTGCTGTGACCACCTGCCTGTCCAGAGACTCTTACTCGCTCACCTGGGAGCGCTCACCTGCTACCTGCCTGCTAGCCTACCTGGAGGCTCTGCCGTCACTTGCCGTGACCCCCTGCCTGCCCAGAGACTCTTACCCTGTTGTCACTTGCCGTGACCACCCGCCTGTCAAGAGACTGTCCCCGTCACTTGCCGTGACCACCCGCCTGTCAAGAGACTGTCCCCGTTACTTGCTGTGACCGCCCTGCCCTTCTACCCTGAGACTGTCCTTGTCACTTGCAGTGTCTACCTACCCGCCTTCCCTGGGAGCCACCCGCTTCCTTACAAGGACTGCCCTTTGTATAGTAGCTCAGAGGTTCCACCTCCCAGACCCGTTACAGTTTGCTCGGGCCATGGAACCCGGTGGCACCCAAGCTCCCTCGCTCTCGGACCTATGTCATGAACTTTCCTGTCAGAGGTCCCAACAGGAGTCCATCCTGAGTCACCTGCGTAGTGTTAACTCTCGCCTGGACACACTGACTGTCTCATCGGGAGCTGCTTCCACTCGCACACTTACTACCCCGGCACCGCCGCTGCCCATCAATACCATAGCATCCCTTCCCGGTCCCCGTCTCTCCGCCCCGCCTCGTGATGAAGGCACGGGGCTTCACTAACCAGTGCACTCTGCACTTCGAACTTTTGGCACACCAGTTTTCCACCGACTGAGCCAAAGTAGCCTTCATCATGTCCCATCTCACGGGGGAGGCGCTGGCTTGGCTAAATCCTCTATGGGAGAGAGGAGATTCCCTGGTGTCCAACCTGCCAGCCTTTCTCACGGCTTTCCGGAAAGTCTTTGACGAACCAGGAAGGAAGACCTCATCCGCCTCATCTCTGCTACGCCTCCGTCAAGGAAGTCTCACCGTGGGCCAATATGCCATACGGTTCCGTACCCTTGCTTCGGAGCTTGCCGGGGATAACGACGCCCTGGTGTCCGTCTTCTGGGAGGGTCTGTCCGGCAGTATTAAAGATGAACTCGCCGTTCGGGACATTCCTACCACTCTCGACGACTTAATAACACTCGCCACCCGGATTGACATCAGGTTCCAGGAGCGCACCAAAGAGGTCACCCGTGAGAGGAGGTTTCCACGCCTTGCCCTTACCTTTCAGAAACCCGTCACTTCCTCCGTTCCTCCGTTACTCCTCAGGCGCACTCACCCGAGCCTATGCAGGTCGACCAGACCAAGATGGTCAAAACCCGTCAAGAATTACGCCGTGCCGAGGGGAGCTGCTTCTACTGTGGCAGTAAGGAGCACCGGATCCGTTCCTGCCCGGAGAGGTCGGGAAACGCCTGTGTCTAGGATCGCTCAGAGAGGTCGTCCTAGACAAGACTAAACCCTCTCCATCTCTGATGCTGTCGGTCTCTATCATCTGCGGGGAGAACAGTTTCTGTGAACTAGCTCAACTTGACTCTGGAGCTGCCGGAAATCTCATTTCTCTATCCCTGGTAGAGAAATACCACATTCCCACCAAACCCCTGGCTGTACCCTTATCTGTCGCCTCCGTGGATGGGGGTCTCTTACCGCATCCCATTCAACTCATCACCGAATCCATAACTCTGCAGGTGGGAATGCTGTACTCTGAGAGCATCTTCTTCCATGTTCTGCCTGAACTCTCTCACGCCCTCTTGCAAGGCCTACCTTGGCTCCAGAAACATGCACCCGTGCTTGATTGGCAGACCGGAGAAGTCCTTCGCTGGGGAGAGGACTGCCATAAGACTTGTTTAGTTCCCGTTCTTCCTGCCCGTCCTTCTCCTACCCCAGCCAATCTACCCGGCCTACAGGTTCCCTATTGGTCTTATGCGGATGTCTTTAATAAAAGAGAAGCAGAGACATTACCCCCTCATAGACCATACGATTGCCCAATCGACCTGATACCCGGCGCTACTCCTCCCCGTGGGCGTATTTACCCTTTGTCCGCTGCTGAAACCCGGTCCATGTCTGAATATATTGAGGAGAATCTGGCCCGGGGATTTATCCGGAAATCTACCTCCCCGGCGGGAGCAGGCTTCTTCTTCGTCAAAAAGAAAGACGGCTCACTCCGTCTAGACATTAGAAACGTATCGTCACATTTAATGTCGGAGGTGTAGATCACTTTAAGAGAACTTCCGTCCCGTCCTGTAATGAGCCATGTGAGCTCCTTGTCTGATCAGGATAACAGAGGGGTGGAATGTATTTGTACACCGGACAGATTAGTTGTTGGCTTCTCGGGTTTGGGCTTTGGACGCTGTAGGCCTCGTCTTTACAATGTACTGCTGTAGCACCCTGAGGATTCGGCTGCTACAGGAGTATTGCACCTCAACCCAGAGGTGTGATATTCCACTCCCGGGCAAGGATGGAGAGTGGAACTGAGCTCAGTAGGCTGCATGCACTACACACATCCCATTTCCGAGGAACAGGCCGACGGTACTCCCACTTAGAAATGTGCAGGTACGACCGAGTCTGTTCCTGGCTGGAGTGGGAGGGGGGTGGTACATCCCAAGTAGTGTAGGGGCAGATAGGGGGAGCAGCCTGGGTAAAGATAGGAGCTCATTGGGTGCTGGTCACCTGAGCTCACACATAGAGGGTGTATATAAGGTGGGCACCAACTAAGATCAGGGTCAGATGCAGAGAACAAGTCAGAAGCAGACAGCAAGACAGCTGCAGAGGAGCAGACAGCAAGCAGAGAGGAAGTCAGCCTGCAGCAAGAGAGAGACCCTGAGTGAGGGAGGAGCAGAGAAGGAGTACCCAGAGGGGAAAACAGAGAGGACCCAAGAACCCAAATTAAAGCACCGGGTGAGGAGTCGGCACAGGGTACCGGAACCCAAGCTGGTGGGGGCAGAAAACACACCCTAGCCAGAGACCGGAGGCCGTGGGCAGCATCTGCCACGGCCACCCATCACATCCACCCCGAAGGCACACCACATGAAGGGTCAGGGAACCCAAGGCCAAGGGTGTCCCAACAGAAGGCCCGAGGGAGCTGGACCTAGGTGGATCACTGGTGGGGACGGCCAGAGAACGGGACAGAAGGAGAGCTCAGGGCCACGCTCCGGACTTGTTTGGGGGTTGGCTGGATCCAGGACCTGGTGGACGCAGCACGGCTCGGGTGGTCACTCGGAGCTGGAGTGACCAGTACAACATCTGCAGTAAGTAAACACCCTTAACTGCACAACCCGACTCTGTCTTCATTGCCGTCTGCACTGCACCACCACAACCCCCATCCTCTGCACCTGTCCTCCCTGAGGCTATACCCCTCCCGTTGGGGGTTATCCCACCAAGCTGCGCACCCACCATCAGCCTCAGCGGACCCTGCTGCAGCGGCGGCCACAGTGACCGCATCACAACGGGTGGCGTAGTCGACACAAAAGAACTCTTAATAACATCTGTAGGACTGCCACATAACACTGAGCTTGACGCCCTGGGCACGGGGCCGGGTCACAGCCGCTCGGAGACTACAACCCCCCATCTGATCCGGTGCCGGGTATTCCCCTCAAAAAGGAATATGTCCCAGGGGGCGCGTCAACTTTGGCGTAGTCGGCAGGATTACGTGCCCGCAACACCCGGGTACTGCGTGCCTGGAGAAAAGTGCAAGTTTACCTCAGAAAGAAGTCTCCCGCCGGTTCCGGAGGGTCCACGCCATCGGACTCCATCACCAGTCGTTTCCCGCCGATTGTCCGCCATTTCCAACTTGTTCCCGCCATCTGCAGAGTTTCCCGCCACTGGGCGACGCTTCCCGCCAAAACCGCAGATTTCCCGCCTTGGAAGAGCAGCGGACGCCATTATGGGCGTGCCAAAGGAGGGCAGGAGGCCACCTCCCATCGTGGGCCAGGACAGAAAATGGCGCCAAAAGTGGAAACCGCCCCCACCAACAGAGACTGTGATGCTGGAGGTGTCTGTCAGCGTGAAAGAACTACCCCTGGAGCTGACAGTCACCGAGTTGCCCCGGGACCGCCCTCGAAGTGGGAGGAGACGAAAGAAAAGAACGAAGATGGGTGCCGCCTGGAGCAGTCTGGAGCGAGCGCACCCGGAGACAAGAAGTCTGGAGAGGAGTAGCAGAAAAGCTCACCCGGAGATGTCCAGAGAGCAGAGCAGCACCGGCCCGCTGGCCAGGAGCCTGCTGGAAGAAGAGCAGAGCAGCACCGACCCGTTGGTCAGGAGCCTGCTGGACACCACGACCCCACTAGGCCTAGTGGAGGTCCTTGCACAGCTCCCCCGAGACCGGGAGTGTGCGCAGACTGCCCTGGAGGGCCTCGCACGGAGGATGGCCCGGGTACAGCGCGAGATATTGGCGGAATGGAGCCGGGAGATGGCCCAGCAAGCTGAAACCAAGACGCAAGCTGAAACCAAGACCTGGAGCACGCCAGCCGAGATGAGGAAGGAGACCGCCTCTGAGGATGGCGCGGGAGGACCCAAGGCCGGAGACGGCGCCGAGGAGGGAGCCGAACGCATGGAGGCAGGTAAAGGGGACGCCTATACCCCAAGCCGTGACACCGCTTACCTGCCCCAGCTCCCCGTCGCAGAGCCCGAAAGTCCCCCTGCTGTGCCCGAAAACGCCATGTCACCGACGCAGACTAGGCCCCAACCGGAAGCCGCCACCGCGACCCCTGTGACGTCACACGCCTCGACCCCGAGCGTGACCAAGCAGGAAGTACCACCAGCCTGGTCGCAGGGCCTAGAATTCCCGGGCGCCGCAACACCAACAGCGCCCCCTACCTCTGCGGAGCCTCCGGCCTGGTCGCAAGGCCAGGTAGCCCAGGGCGCCGCCGTATTAACGGTGCCCTTCACCTTCCAGGTGCCCCAGGCCTGGCCGCAAGGCCTGGGCAACCCGGGCGCCACCACCACCGCGCCCGCGCCCGTAAAACCAAGGGTGCCACACCTGGGGGAGGACTTGTTCAGCCAGCTCACATGGCCGGACGGGTCTGAAGTAACAATCAGCTATAAGCAAAGAGCAGGAGGAAGACGCCGTTGAGTGCGGCAGAGCAAGTGATGTAAATAGTTACCCGACCGGGTACCAAAGAAACTGTTGATATATATATATATAGTCCCCGTTGGGACCAGCTGAGTGAACTGTTTACCCGTTAACCCCTTAATCCCACAGGCTGAGGACTGTGAGCAGCCATTCCCTTCCCTCTACCTGGCCGAGGACTGAGAGCGGCCAACTTCCCCTGTATATAGTTGCGCTTCCTAAAGCGCCCCCTACCGGTTTTATAGGAAAACCAGTTTTTCTAAGAGACTGTCGCACTTTTCCCGGACACACGTTGCACAGTGTCCGGAGGAGGAACCTGAAACAAGAAACGACTACGAGAATGTTTATATGAAAAGTTTTATATGATGTTTTATATGTTTATGTTTATAAAAAAAAATGTATGTTTGGTGTTTTATGTCTTACAGCCCGAGGACGTGCTGTGATTTACCAGGGGGGAATGTAGCACCCTGAGGATTCGGCTGCTACAGGAGTATTGCACCTCAACCCAGAGGTGTGATATTCCACTCCCGGGCAAGGATGGAGAGTGGAACTGAGCTCAGTAGGCTGCATGCACTACACACATCCCATTTCCGAGGAACAGGCCGACGGTACTCCCACTTAGAAATGTGCAGGTACGACCGAGTCTGTTCCTGGCTGGAGTGGGAGGGGGGTGGTACATCCCAAGTAGTGTAGGGGCAGATAGGGGGAGCAGCCTGGGTAAAGATAGGAGCTCATTGGGTGCTGGTCACCTGAGCTCACACATAGAGGGTGTATATAAGGTGGGCACCAACTAAGATCAGGGTCAGATGCAGAGAACAAGTCAGAAGCAGACAGCAAGACAGCTGCAGAGGAGCAGACAGCAAGCAGAGAGGAAGTCAGCCTGCAGCAAGAGAGAGACCCTGAGTGAGGGAGGAGCAGAGAAGGAGTACCCAGAGGGGAAAACAGAGAGGACCCAAGAACCCAAATTAAAGCACCGGGTGAGGAGTCGGCACAGGGTACCGGAACCCAAGCTGGTGGGGGCAGAAAACACACCCTAGCCAGAGACCGGAGGCCGTGGGCAGCATCTGCCACGGCCACCCATCACATCCACCCCGAAGGCACACCACATGAAGGGTCAGGGAACCCAAGGCCAAGGGTGTCCCAACAGAAGGCCCGAGGGAGCTGGACCTAGGTGGATCACTGGTGGGGACGGCCAGAGAACGGGACAGAAGGAGAGCTCAGGGCCACGCTCCGGACTTGTTTGGGGGATGGCTGGATCCAGGACCTGGTGGACGCAGCACGGCTCGGGTGGTCACTCGGAGCTGGAGTGACCAGTACAACATCTGCAGTAAGTAAACACCCTTAACTGCACAACCCGACTCTGTCTTCATTGCCGTCTGCACTGCACCACCACAACCCCCATCCTCTGCACCTGTCCTCCCTGAGGCTATACCCCTCCCGTTGGGGGTTATCCCACCAAGCTGCGCACCCACCATCAGCCTCAGCGGACCCTGCTGCAGCGGCGGCCACAGTGACCGCATCACAACGGGTGGCGTAGTCGACACAAAAGAACTCTTAATAACATCTGTAGGACTGCCACATAACACTGAGCTTGACGCCTTGGGCACGGGGCCGGGTCACAGCCGCTCGGAGACTACAACCCCCCATCTGATCCGGTGCCGGGTATTCCCCTCAAAAAGGAATATGTCCCAGGGGGCGCGTCACTGCCTCCTCTCTGTTTACAGCCTGGGAAGACACATGATAAGTTCAGGTAATATGATCTGTAGGAAAAAAATGGGTGAAGCCGGACTGCGGGACTAAGTTTAGATCAAGTGCGTCAGTAACCTTTATCTCACCAAACAGGTCACAGTCGTTCACGTTCATTTCAGATCTCACATGTACAAATACACATGAATGAGCATGGTCATGCACTGTGGACTTGTGGACTGAGGCCACGGCCCCACTATCAGTATTCGGTCAGTATTTTTTCTCAGGAGTGGGAGCCAAAACCAGGAGTGGGTGATAAATGCAGAATTGGTGACTTGTTTCTATTAGACCGTTTCTCTGATTGTTCCTCACCTGGTTTTGGCTCCCACTCCTGAGAAAAAATACTGACCGAATACTGATAGATAGTGTGGCCAATCATCAGTCCACCGGTGCTCATATAAAGCCTTTTCAAAAGGGCCGATACAAAGTGTACCAAGATGGTTGCTTATTGTCGGCAGCACGTCCTGTTTATATGGGCAGATGAGATGACTATAAACAATCCAATCAGGCGATGGATGAGTCTTTTTCTAAATAATACATTGTTCCTGGTTAATAATATTTTTTTAGGACTTGGACCTCCTAAAATTAGGACTTTAAAAATCCTAAATATTTTCACCGTGATAGTGATGCTCATAGTCAGTCTCCTCTCATATGCCACAGCAATTCCAACAGTAAAGCGTTGTCCCATACACAAGAGTACTTCAGCCGAGTGTCTCTGTGTTCTCTATAAGAGAACCGCAGTCCTACATCTTTGGTGATACGTTATCTCCAGGGAAACAGAAGGATCAATAGTTCAAAATCGGACATGTCGGACAGTTTAGAGGTATTCTCATCTCCAAAATCCTATCCCAATATGTAGTAGGTGTAATAATATTAGCAAATACCTACAATTATAAATGTAGGATAGTTCTTCTGATTAGCTATGTCACTTACCCCATGTGCAGGGCATTGCAGTAGCTTAGGTATTCATTGTTACGACCACTAAGCGTATCTATGTGTGGTCGTAACCATGGATGCCTAAGCTACTGCAATGCCTTGCACATGGGGTAAGCAACATTGCTAATCAGAAGGACTACACTACATTTCTAATTGGAGGTATTTGCTAATATTATTATTACACCTACTACATATTGGGATAGGATCTTGGAGATAGGAATACCCCTTTAACTTCCCCAACAATCAGTTGTCTGGGCCCCCATACACATTTGAGTTTCAGCTGAATCTGTCAATATCGGTGGGATAGGTCAACATTAGTCTAATATGTATGGTGGGCCTTCAGTTAGATATTTTGGTTCTAATACAGCTAAATATACCAGTAGAGTTTATACAATGGGCTCTGTGCTGCTTTACAATGGTCACCCCAGAGTTTGAAGCCCCCGTAGATCCCAGTATACCACACAATAGAACATTTGCTGCATTTTACAACAGTTTGGCTTTTGTAGATCCTTATTTCCATAAAGAACGGATGCAGCCAAATATCCCAGAATACTAAGAATTATTCAGGAATGGTTCCTTGAATAGTCAGGTATTTTCTTTTTTTCCTCGATGTCCTGGAAAGAGGTGAAGGCTCAGCAGGAGAAGCTCCGAGATGATCATTCCATCATAATGTGTCATTGTCGAGTCTTCAGATGTGGTCCTCTCCCCGCGTGGGGTTTTCCTTTTAGGAGGAAGCTTTAGATTTACCACGTCAGTGTTCTGCATTGTTACTTATTTTTATGTTATGTGAATGTTTTATACACGAGAACATTGACCACTGAGCCTTTATTATAGAATTCTGGGTAAAGCTACTAAATATAGCCTAATGATAATATACAATCACGTTTGTTGTACTTGCGGAATTTTATTCTAGTGGTTTCCTGCTTCCTGACTAATTGTGATTTAGATTAAATACTATCTGACCGCGGTCACTTGTGAGGTCCGAGTACTATCTACGTCTTATACGAGTGTTGATTATGTTAAGGAATATATCAGCTAGAAATTTCTGTAATTATTAAAACCAGACATTTATATTCTTTTTTATCAATAGGTTTTTAATTTCTGATTGTCAAAATTTTTCTAATTGTATTCTCTGTAAATGATCAGGCGGCAATATTACCTGAGCTGATAAGCCTTACAGTGGATATATGGACCACTTTAGACTGTGGATGTTCACTGGGTTCTAGGCATGCTCTCTGACCTGTGCAGAGGTCATTGTGCAGAGAGGGGGGAGAAGGTCAGCTGAGACCATCACCTTTTGTGAATGGTGGATCCTGTATTATCTATATGACAAGATGTTACCTTTTATTTTAATCCTGTCTGTGATGATAATAAGATGGCTGCTGAGAATCTCTACAGAACAGGCAGGGTAAGCCAATGCTGAGACTTAATATGCATTTACACTGAAAGATTATAAACGAGAGCTGCTGAGAAGTGGAGTGTAAATAGGCTATAGGGTAAAACGAGAAAAAGACGGATTTTGGTAAAATCCTTTTCAGCGAAGGAAGGAAGGGAGACACAGATCCATTACTAGTGGGGGTAGGCGGAGCCCCACAGGATAGTTCACCTCAGATTTAGAAAAAGTGACAACCGGCCCCTCCAGCTTAGGCTCCTCCTACTCCCATGTTCTCCAGTCCGTACACAAGCTAAGGAAGAGCAGACAACACCAGGGGAACAACACAACCACTTCTGAAAATTCAGAAATGTGAGAGAACAGGTTATGTATATAACAGCATGAAAACACACAGTCCCAGGCACTACTTACTGGACCTGACAACTGCGATGAGCTGGCAATGCTGGAACAGAGCCCTAGTGCGCCAACCCCAGACCAGATGACCGCCATCAGGAGGGAGTCGCGCCGCATCTAGAAAAACCATCATACACTTCTGCCATGGGAGGGTGCTATGTCTCCCTTCCTTCCTTCGCTGAAAAGGATTTTACAGGTAAGGTCTTACCAAAATCCATCTTTCAGCAGCAGAAGGGAAGGAAGGGAGACACAGATCCATTACTAGTGGGACGTCCCAAAGCAGTCCAGAACTCAAGGGTGGGAAACAGTGGCAGAATCGCCAACACCCCAACAACTTAGGCAAGTGCGCAACAAGCGCCGAACAAAAAATAAAGAGATAACCTAAACCACCGCCGCCTGCAGGACCCTGCGTCCCAAGGCCGCATTGGCGGAAGCACTCACGTCCACTTTATAAAATTTAGTAAAAGTGTGAACGGAGCACCAGGTAGCCGCCCGGCACAGCTGCGCTGCCGAAGCCCCCTGACGAAAAGCCCACAACAAACGAACAGCTCTCGTGGAATGAGCTTGAACCTTAACCGGACAAGGCTCGCCCTTGAGCCGGTACGCCTCCAGGATAGCCGAACATATCCACCGAGCTATAGTGTCCTTGGAAGCCCACTGACCACGTCGACGACCAGCAGGAATCACAAACAGAGAATCCGAAACCCTTGCGTGATTGAAAGATAGAACTTCAATGCCCGCACCAAATCCAACGAGTGCAAGGCCCGCTCCTTCGGACTCTTTGGTTTCGGACAGAGGGAAGGCAACATGATGTCCTGATTGAGGTGGAAAACGCGACACCACTTTAGGTAAAAAATCTCCACGGGTACGAAGCGCCACATGATCCGGGTGGAATTCCAGAAAAGGGGGCGAGCAAGACAGTGCCGCCAACTCCGAAACCCTTCTTAAAGAGGTGACCGCCACCAGGAAGGCCACCTTCCAAGAAAGCAAGTAAAGCGTAGCTGAATCCATAGGCTCAAACGGCCCATGCTGAAGAGCCTCCAAAACTAAATTGAGCCGCCAAGGAGCCACAACCGCCCTCCGAGGCGGAAACTGACGTGCAACCCCGCGAAAAAATGAACGCACATCCCTGCGTGAGGCAATAGCCTTCCGAAAAAGCCCGGATAGTGCAGCGACCTGACCCCGCAAGGTACTAACTGCTAGACCCTTGACCAGACCACATTGCAGAAAGGCCAAGAAGTTGGGAATGGAAAAAACCCTAGGGTTCCTTGATGATCCAGAACACCATGAATAGAAGGCCTCCCAAGTTCTGTGATAAATCCTAGTTGTAGCTGGACCTCTGGCCGCCCGCAAGGTGGCAATGACCTCGGCCGAAAACCCACGACGGGTCAAGATTTTGGTCTCAAGAGCCACGCCATCAAACGAAGTGACTTCAGGTCCGGATGACGAATGGGCCCTTGGGTTAACAGGTCCGGGCGAAGAGGCAGTGGAAACGGAGGCGCCGCCAGAAGAGACACCAGTGTTGAATACCACACCCTCCACGGCCAATCCGGCGCCACCAAAATCGCCGATACTCGTTCGAGATTGATCCGCCTGATCACCAGAGGAAGTAAGGATACCGGCGGAAACACATAGATCAGCTCGAACTGGTCCCACGGGGCCACTAGAGCATCTACCGCCACAGCCTCCGGGTCCCTGTACCTGGACATGAATGTCGGAATCCTGGCGTTCAGCCTGGATGCCATCAAGTCCACTTGGGGAGTTCCCCAACGGGAGCACAGCAGAGCAAAAACCTCCGGATGAAGACTCCATTCTCCGGGATCTACCCTCTCGCGACTGAGGAAGTCCGCCGAGATATTCAGCACACCCGGGATGTGAAACGCGGAGATGACTGGAACCCTGGACTCGGCCCAAACCAGGATCTGAGAGACCTCCATCATGAGTCTGGAACTCCTCGTCCCGCCCTGATGGTTGATATACGCGACAGCTGTCGCATTGTCCGTCTGAATCCGGACCGGCAGACCGCTCAAAGGGACCGTCCAATGTCGGAGGCAGAGAAATATTGCTCTCAATTCCAGAATGTTGATTGGCAGAGACGACTCCTCTGACGACCAGACCCTCTGAACCCAGAGGTCGATCCAAACCCCCCCCCCACCGACCATCACCGACCACCGTGGGAGAAGAAGGGATTTCCCCAGGGATAGAGCCTCCAGACGTAACCACCATCCAAGAGACTCTCGCACCCTGCGGGAGATGACGACACAGCGATCCAGCGAAGTCGGCGATCGGTCTCAACGGGTCAGAATAAGATCTTGGAGATCCCGGGAATGAAATTGTGCAAGCGGCACTGCTTCCATTGCCGCCACCATCAGACCCATCACCCTCACCGACCTCATAGCCTGGACGTGGTGACGAAGGTTCACTTGTTTGTCCGGAGGGAGGGACACCACTGCCCGTAGGGTGTCGAAATGCATCCCCAAGAACAGGATTGACTGCGACGGCTCCAATGACGACTTCTTCCAATTGACCAGCAACCCGAAGTCCTCCAGGTGCTGAAGGGAGAGATCGCGAGCTGTCACTGCCTCCTCCGCTGTGGGCGCCACAATTAACATGTCGTCCAGATAGGGGAGAATCGTAACTCCTTGCTTTCGAAGGAGCGCCATGAGCGGCGCCAGAACCTTTGTAAAAACCCTGGGCGCCGAGACCAACCCGAATGGTAGGGCCACAAATTGGTAATGGGCCTGCCCTACGGCCTGCCCTGCCGACAGGGACATGCAAATAGGCGTCGCGGATGTCGATCGACACCAAAAAATCGTACTGCGACAAGGCCGCCACAACGGAGCGAAGAGACTCCATACGGAATTTCCGGATTCGGACATGAAGATTCAAATCCTTGAGGTCCAGAATGGGACGAAACTTGTCCTCCTTTTTTGGGGACCACAAAAAGGTTGGAGTAAAAACCCCCTTCCCCGGTCCTCCGGCGGAACTGGAACCACTACACCCCGCTGCAGAAGAGAGTCGACCTCCCGCAGCAGAGCGGCAGCCAGCTTGGGCACGGACGGGATGCGAGACTGACGAAACCTGTCCGGGGGTAGAGAGTGAAACTCTATGAAATAGCCCGCTGACACAACCCGCGTCACCCAGGCGTCCGATACGTGGGACGCCTAAACCGACCAGAATTGTAGCAGCCGACCTCCCACCCGAGAGCCCTCGAGAAGGATCCTGGTGTCAGTCCGCCTTAGCGGGCTTTTTGTCAACCTCCCTTTTGTCCCGACGGAAATGCTGTTTCCAGGGAGTACGGGATTTCTGGGTGGACTTCTTACCGGAAGACGAGGGACGACCCGATCTCCAAGAGGGCTGATCGAATCGTCCCCTGGGTCGAAAGGACCGACGACCACTACCGGCACTTGACCTGTCAGACGTAGAAGCCGCTGCTTTCCGCTGTGGCAAAGCCACATCCTTGGCCTTAGCAATCAGCTCCGTGAGGTCCGAACCAAAAAGCTGACCGCCCTTGTATGCCAGAGTAAGCAAACCTTGTTTGGATACTGCGCCTCCAGTCCACTGTTTGAGCCACAGTGCTCTCCTGACTGTGACGGCCGAGGCTTGAGCCCTGGACAGAACCGAAGTAGTATACAGCACTGTGTCTCTGCTATATCGGGCCGCCTCTTCCAACAGCTGGAAGAGCCTTTCCACGTCAGACAGCGGAGTCCCATCTTGCCATGCCGACCGCAGCTGATCCAACCATCTCAGGGAAGCCTCACCAGTATAATGTTAGGTGTCAGGCATGTGCTGGGCATGAAATTGGGTCAGAATCATCTGTGGATTCTGTGGTCTCCCATTCTGGTCCAGCCAGGGCAGACACTGCTCAGCATCACCATCTGGCCCAACGCCTAACTAGTGCACTAGATGTACAGGCTGTCCCCACATGGCCCCCAAGGCCGCTCGGAATCCATGACCCGCGGCCTCGTAGATGGACTTCGCCGCTAACTCCGTCCTTCTGTCCAGCGGATCCTGTAGACTCGCCTTCCCTTTAACCGGAAGCAAAGAAGATTTGCTCAGCTGAGACAATGGCACGTCCACTTCAGGAGAGGGGACCCAATTAGCGATCGTCTCTGTGGAGCAGGGATACAGGGCATCCAAAAACCGCATCCCTTGGAAGCGTTTATCCGGACACAGGCATTCTTTCTCCACCGCCTCGTTAAGTTCATCGTGTGCCGGCAGTGTCGAACGAGCCCGACGCGACTCCTGATACAGCCGGGCCGACTTGCCCGGCCTCGTCACCTCTTCAGACAGCTGTAACACTTCCCGCATGGCTCCAATAAGAGCATCCACGCGGCCTGAAAGCGAAGCCGAGCGACCCTGCCGATCCTCTTCATCAGAATCGGAGATCTCACCAGCAGAGCTTGTCGGTGAATCCGAAGCCTCTGATGCGCTGCGCGGAGGAGACAGCGCCACCACAGGCCTGTGACACTTCTTGCCCCGCGCCGGTAGGGACTTAGCTGATACCAGTGACCCAGGAGGTCAGATAGACTGTCAATGGAGCGAGTGAGCGCTTTAACATCACTGAGGCCCCTGACCAGAGACGAACCTGACGCCGTCAACCCCAGCATATCAGATACGCGTGACCGATCCTGAAGCGGGCCGGGAGAGAGGTCCGCGCCGCCTGGACCCTGATCCGACATGCCCCCTACTCAGTAGCGAGCGTCGCGGAAAGAGCAGTAATAACCCCTTACAAGAGCACAGTAACCGGGGAAGTGAGATCCTGCTATCACAGCCTGTTCCCACAAAACAATTTACCAAGCACTGAAGGGTTAAAGCTTCTCCTTAGAGGGAGAAAAGCTACCCCAGCACTGCAGAAAAAAGGTTTTCTGATGATTGCCAGAAGGGGTTAATGCTGCTGAACACGCAATGAACCTTGCCTTAAAAGGACTAAGGTGTGCATGCAGCAGAGAAGACAGCAGCGCTCTGTGCTGTAGAGATGAGACAAACAGATGACTCACCAGCTTCCTGGAGCCTGTGTGTGAGAGCGGAGAGCAGGGGGGAGGGAGAGGACAGCGCTGAGCTCCGTGAGGCAATGGCCGTTTGCAGAGCCGAAGAGAAGGAAGGCAGGAGGGGTGCGGGGACTGCCCAGCGTGCGCTTTCCAGGCGCTTCCTGTCTGCACATGTGGCACCCCAGGGGTCTGGTTTCCACAGTAACGGCAATGTTATGTCTGAGAGCAGGTGGGAGGTCTCTTGGTCAGGGATCCTGTGCATGCCACACCTCCTGCCCAGTCCTGGGAGGGGAAGAACTTCCCCTATATAAACCTAGGGCTGAGGCAGGGTTAGTGAGTAGAGAAGAAGTAGAGACAGAGAAGAGAAGCAGATATAGGAAAGAACATCAGGAGCTCTGTGGGAGCAGTGCTACAAGGAGTCAGGGGCTGGCCGCTGCAGAGCTCGCCCTGACTGAGAAGTTATCACCGGACCCGGAGTCCGAGGCTGTGGGGACTAACTCCTATCCAGCAGCAGAAACCGACCGGCAGGGGATTGCAGGTCCTCTGGCCCAGAAACCCGAAGGCACGGTCACACGCGTGGGACCAGCACCGCCGTCGTGGAGCTGAAGCTACTAGAAGGCCCCGAGTCACCGGCCATACGGGTGAGCACCACACGGTACACTCAGGGACGTGGGCTACTTATACCCGCTTCTAGCAAGGTAGCCAGAAGAGTATCGTTAGTTTGGGAGGCCTACAACTCCGCCTGGCCAGGGGAGATCCCATCTGCTCAAGGACTGACCAGGCCCCAATCGCTAGCCAGTACTCCGGGAGGGTCTATCGTTGTCACCAGTAAAGACCCTGAACTACACCGTACCGTCTCTGAGTGGTTCCTGCTACCCCCATCATCCACGTCGGCTGCCCTGAGGCCATTCTCCTCCCGTTGGGGGTTATACTATCACGCTGCACAATCCTACCACCGGCCTCAGCGGTCTGCCCTGCAGCAGCAGCTCCTTAGCTGTACTCAACGGGTGGCGTAGTCGTCCAACATCTACCGCTAATACAGCGCCACTTAGTCTGACTCCCTGGGCACGGACCGGATCACCGCCACGAGACTACAACCCTCAAGAGATCCGGCTCCGGGTAAGCTCCCGCATGCGCAACGCAGCGCGACACAGGCCCAGAGGCGCGTCAATTTTTGGCGTAGTCGGCAGGATTTCGTGCCCGCAACCACCGGGTACTGCGTGCCTGAAAAAGACTGTTCAAACTTACCTGTGGTGAAGATTCCCGCCATCCGGCGCCATCTTCCGCTTCCTTCCCGCCATCGGTGGAGTTTT
Organism: Phyllobates terribilis; assembly: GCF_046119375.1. NCBI lineage: Eukaryota > Metazoa > Chordata > Amphibia > Anura > Dendrobatidae > Phyllobates > Phyllobates terribilis. The sequence continues at coordinate 4,598,578 of NW_027362807.1, read as the reverse complement.
CCCGCCATCCGGCGCCATCTTCGGCCTTCTTCCCGCCATACGTGGAGTTTTCCCGCCATTGGACGCCATCTTAAGGATGCCGCGTGGGAAGAAGAGGGGCGTGGACTCCGAAAGCGCGCGAGAACTGAAGCCCCGCCTCACGTCCGGACGTTGTGTAAGGTCCTGGAAGGAGCCCAGCAGACGCCGACGTCACAGGAGCGCGACCGAAGGTCCTCAACCCTGACGATCCACTGCGGAGCCGCGGCCTACGGAAGAGGATCATCGCAAGGTAGGCCACGGTCCACTAGGGGGGAGAAGGATGTCGGATACGGAGGAGAGCTTCACCGCTTCAACCCCCGCCAGCGCCACCGCTGTTGCGGTCATGCCTTTCACCATGCCCTATATCCCGGGGGCAGCCTGGCTACCCCAGTACTCAGGGGAGTCACATACCCTGCATGACTTTAGAGAAAAGCTGGATAGCCTCTTCCAGGTGTACCCCCTCACAGAGGAGCAAAAAGTGAGCATCCTGGTGGCCCAATTAACCGGAGCAGCCCAAAGGGAGGTAAAGTCCTGGCCACCTGGGGGGAGGACTGTCGCAGGGATACTAACCCGGCTGAGGGACACCTTTGATACCCGCACCTCAGCCGAGATCAAGCTTAGATTCTACGGGTGCAAACAGCAGGCACATGAGAGTATAAGGGACTATGCCCTGAACCTACAAGAGGCCCTGAGAGCCATTAAGCAGACCGACCCTGACGGCGTGGGAGACGAGGACAGGCTGTTGACTGAACAATTTATAGAGGGTTTATATTGCAATGCCCACCGAACCCAGTTGCGGGCAAGGGCCTTACAGGACCCTCATCTGGGATTTGCACAGTTCAAGGACAGAGCCATCCGGGTGCTTCGAGAACCGGCACCAGGTGGCGTTGTGACCCCCAGACGCCCCACTACCACTTACCACCAGGAGGCGGCGCCCTTGTTGGCAGGGCCTGTGGGAGCTGATGCGCAGGCTTTGAACAATGACCCGGCTCCAGACCTGCACCATCAGGTCCAAGAGCTAGCTAAAAGCGTTGCTGCGCTAACCCGAACTGTGCAGTCTTTACAGGTTTCCACTCCAGGGAAGATCCAGCTGGCATCCGGACCGGAGGACATCCCGTGGCGTCGACCAAGGAGGACCCCACCGGCCAGAGGAAGACCCAGCGACCGATACAACGAGGACGGACGACCCATCTGCCACCGCTGCAATCAACCCGGACATATGGCAAGGTACTGTCCTTTAAACTGGCACAACCTGGGGTAGAGGGCCAACCCCCAGGAAAAAGATCACCAGGCCCATCGAACTGGCGCGACAAATATGTGGGAGGACGTCCAGTCTTACCCGTGGTACTGGATGGCATTCCTATGAGTGCCCTACTGGACACCGGGTCACAGGTCACCACCATCCCGTACGTGCTCTTCAAGCAGTACTGGAATGACTCGGATATCACCCGCTACCCTGACGACGACTTGAGTATCATCGCCAGCAATGGTCAGCCCGTGCCACAGATTGGATTTAAAGAGGTGACCATTAAAATCGGTAGAGTCGAACTGGCAGCACAGGGACTGATCATTGTAGACTTTGACAAACACGAGAGTCACCCAAAGATAACTCTAGGAACTAATGTAATTGAAAATTGTCTTGCAGAGGTGATTTTCCTTTTACAGCAGGTTGCCAAGAACGCCAGCTCCGGCCAGCAGCGAGTGCTCCAGAAAGAGATCCGGGCACTGATGCGACGGCAACAGCTAGAACTCTCCGGTGGTGAGATTGGTAGCGTGCGAATGTGTGACCCTTTCCCTATTGCCATGCCCCCGAAAAGTGAAATGATGATTTGGTGCCGGGCAGCTATTGGTCTGAGAGGTAGAGATTACCAGGCAATGGTAGAACCAGTTTACTCAGACAGTAGGCCCACCATTTTGACAGCACGGGGGGTGGTCAATGTACACTATGGGAGGGTGCCCGTTCGCATAATAAATATCGGGAAGAGGGAAGTGTACCTGCCCCGGTATGCCACGCTAGCCAAATTGTATACCATCAATCAAGATTCCATACAGTCCGTAGAACCCTTGCCTCCATCTTCCCCGGAGGAAGGTAACGGCTCCCAGAAAACAATGGAGGACTGGTGTCAGCAACTACATTTGGGTACTGACTCCACTCCCTCACACCAGAAACAGGGAGTCTATCGGGTGGTGCAATAATAATAATATAATAATAGTTTATTTTTATAGCGCCAACATATTCCGCAGCACTTTACAAATTTTAGGGGGGACTTATACAGACAATACAGAATAAGCATATCTCATATCGAACGGAGTGAGGGCCCTGCTCGCGAGCTTACAGTCTATGAGGAAGTGGGGGAGACACAAAAGGTAAAAAGTACATATATTGTATAATGCAGCCTTGATATACTGAATAGGATAAATAATAATACATGGACTGGTCGCCAGCCAGTATGTGTGCAGTCCTGACAGAGGCTTTTATGTGCATGGTTGGTTTGAACCCGAAGTTGAAGAAGATTTTAATATGGGGGAAAGCTGGGATGGACAGAGTGTGTTTAGGTGATACGCCAGTCTAAAGAAATGTGTTTTTAGGGTTCGCTTGAAACTGTGGGTATTGGGAATTAATCGAACTGTCCTGGGTAGTGCATTCCAGAGAATTGGCGCAGCACGCGAGAAATCTTGGAGACGGGAGTGGGAAGTTCGGATTATGGAGGATTTTAGTTTCAAGTCATTTGCAGAACGGAGGGCACGTGTAGGGTGGTAGACTGAGACAAGGGAGGAGATGTAGGGGGGTACTGAAGCATGGAGCGCTTTGTGGGTAAGCGTGATAAGTTTAAAACGAACTCTATATTGGATGGGCAACCAATGCAATGACTGGCACAGGGAAGAGGCATCTGAGTAGCGGTTGGCGAGGAATATGATCCTGGCTGCTGCGTTCAGGACGGATTGGAGAGGGGAGAGTTTAGTAAGAGGGAGACCGATTAGTAGAGCGTTGCAATAGTCAAGACGAGAATGAATAAGAGCGACAGTAAGAGTTTTTGCCGAGTCAAAGGTGAGAAAAGTCCTGATTCTTGAGATGTTTTTGAGGTGTAGATGACATGAACGAGCGAGTGATTTGATGTGAGGAGTGAAAGAAAGATCTGAATCAAAAATGACCCCAAGACAGCGGGCTTGTAGCTGGGGAGTAATGGTTGAGCCACAAACGGAGATGGCAATATCGGGCACAGGTAGATTAATGGAGGGAGGAAAGACGAGTAGTTCAGTTTTTGACAGATTCAGTTTTAGGTAGAGGGAGGACATAATGTTAGACACAGCAGAAAGACAATCACTGGTCTTTTGTAGTAATGCAGGGGTGATGTCCGGAGCAGAGGTGTATAATTGGGTGTCATCAGCATAGAGATGGTACTGAAAACCGAATCTACTGATTGTTTGTCCAATAGGAGCGGTGTATAAGGAGAAAAGAAGGGGGCCTAGGACTGATCCTTGAGGAACCCCGACAGTAAGAGGAAGTAGGGAGGAGGAGGAGCCGGCAAAAGACACAGAGAAGGAGCGGTCAGAGAGATAAGAGGAGAACCAGGAGAGAACCGTGTCCTTGAGGCCAATAGTGCGGAGCATAGTGAGGAGGAGCTGGTGATCCACAGTGTCAAATGCTGCAGAGAGATCCAGGAGAATCAGCAGGGAGTAGTGACCATTAGATTTAGCTGTTAGTAGATCATTAGAGACTTTAGTGAGGGCAGTTTCAGTAGAATGTAAAGAGCGGAAACCAGATTGTAAAGGGTCAAGAAGAGAGTTGTCTGAGAGATAGCGGATTAGACGGGAGTGGACCAGGCGTTCCAGGAGTTTAGAGATAAAGGGAAGATTGGAAACAGGTCTGTAGTTGGCCGTGCAGTTCTGGTCGAGGGATGGTTTTTTAAGTAATGGTTGTATGCTGGCGTGTTTAAAAGAAGAGGGAAAGATACCAGATGAGAGGGAAAGGTTGAAAATTTTAGTTAGGTGAGAGGTGACAGCTGGAGCAAGGGACTGAAGGAGATGTGAGGGAATAGGGTCGCTGGTGCAGGTGGTAGGGCGAGAAGATGCAAGGAGCCTGATCACTTCATCTTCCGTGACTGGTTCGAAGTCAGAAAATGAGCAAGATACAATGTGGCGGGGGGGAGCATGCATAACATTTGGGGATTGGGAGAAAATTTCCTGTCGGATATGGTCAATTTTTTCTTTGAAATAGTTAGCCAGATCGTCAGCGCTGAGGTCGGTGGTCGGGGCCTGTGCTGTTTGATTGAGGAGAGAATGAAACGTGTCAAAGAGTCGTTTAGGATTATTGGAAAGTGAGATGATGAGGTTGTTAAAGTAGGTTTGTTTGGAGAGGTGAAGGGCAGAGTTATATGTTTTCAGCATAAATTTATAGTGGAGGAAATCTTCGGGCAGATTTGATTTTCTCCACAGCCGTTCAGCGCACCTGGAGTACCTCTGGAGAAGACGTGTTTGAGGCGTGTGCCAGGGTTGTCGCCGTCTATACCGAATTGTTCTTTGTGTAGGAGGTGCGGCTTCATCCAGGGCGCATAGCATTATTTTGTTATAATGCTTCAATGCAGATTCGGCACATGAGAGGGAGGAGATTGGGGCCAATGATGATTGCAACCTTTTTATAAATTTCTGGGTGTTAATGGCGCGTAAATTTCTATAAGTGTGGACGGTGGGAGTGTCTTGAGTAAAGTCACAGTTCTTGACAGAGAATGAAAGAAGATTATGGTCAGAGAGTGGAAGGGGAGAGTTAGTAAAGTCATGTACTGAGCAAAGCCGGGAGAAGATCAGGTCCAATGTGTTCCCGTCCTCATGTGTAGGAGAATTAGCAAGCTGTGAAAGGCCGAAGGAGGAGGTTAATGATAAAAGATGCGTGGCAGATGGGGAAAGAGGATCGCCAATTGGGATGTTAAAGTCTCCCATGATTATCGTGGGGATGTCGCAGGATAGAAAATTTGTAAGCCAGGCAGCAAAGTGATCCAGGAATTGACGGGGGGGACCTGGGGGGCGATAGACAACCGCCACTCGCAGGGAGAAGGGCCGGTAGAGTCTGACTGTGTGGGCCTCAAAGGACGGGAAGATAAGGGAGGGTACAGGGGGGATAACCTGAAAAGTACATTTTGTTGAAAGAAGCAGACCAAGAGTACGAGAGAGTGTTTAGTAAACACCCGTTAGACTTCGGGCGAGTCAAGGGGGTAGAACACCACATCCCCACGGGAGACCATCCTCCCATAAAAGAGAGGTATCGACCCGTACCCCCTGCACACTACCAACACGCCAAGGGGATGCTTAGAGACATGAAGGAGGCTGGGGTGATCAGGGATAGCTGTAGCCCCTGGGCAGCTCCACTAGTCTTAGTCAAAAAGAAAGACAACACCATGAGGATGTGTGTAGATTACCGGAAAATCAACCGTATCACACACAAGGATGCGTACCCCTTACCAAGGATAGAGGAGTCTTTGGCTGCTTTAAGATCTGCTAACTTCTTCTCTACCTTGGATCTCACTAGTGGGTACTGGCAGGTTCCTGTAGCAGAGGCGGACCGGGAGAAGACCGCATTCACCACCCCGATGGGACTTAGCGAGTTTACCTGCATGCTGTTCGGACTCTGCAATGCACCAGGAACCTTCCAACGATTAATGGAGTGTTGTCTGGGCCACAGAAACTTTGAGACGGTCCTGTTGTACCTGGACGATGTCATCGTATATTCCAAGACGTATGAGGACCACCTGAAACACCTGGCGGAAGTGTTCAAAGCTCTGGCAAGCTACGGCCTAAAGGTGAAACCCTCCAAGTGTCACCTCCTGAAACCAAAGGTGCAGTACCTGGGACACGTGGTGAGCGCTGATGGAGTGGCTCCCGACCCTGATAAGATCACCGCAATTAAGGAATGGCCAAGTCCCTCCAGTGTAAAGGAAGTGCAGCAGTTCCTCGGGTTGGTAGGCTATTACCGCAGATTCATCCCCGGTTTCACCAAAAAGGCAGCTCCTATGCAGGACCTCCTGATAGGCCAGTCCCGGAAGGCCAAGAACCAGAAGCCACCCTTCAGATGGGAGAAGTTAGAAGAAGAGTCCTTCCGCCAGCTGAAGATGGCCCTCACGGGGGATGAAATCCTGGCGTACCCTGATTACAGCCAGCCCTTTATCCTCTACACCGACGCAAGTAACATCGGGCTAGGAGCCGTGCTGTCCCAGATCCAGCAGGGGAAAGAACGAGTAATCGCTTACGCCAGCCGAAAACTGCGACCCACCGAAAGAAACCCTGAGAATTATAGCTCATTTAAGCTAGAGTTCCTGGCAGTGGTGTGGGCAGTCACCGAACGCTTTAAGCACTACCTCGCTTCTTCCCGGTTCACCGTGTACACGGATAACAACCCGTTGACACACCTGGACACTGCAAGACTCGGTGCCCTTGAGCAGAGATGGATGGCCCGTCTGTCCAACTACGAGTTCACAATCAAATACCGGGCAGGACGCTCCAATACCAACGCGGACGCCCTGTCCAGGATGCCAAACCTACCGGACGTAGGAGAAGATCCAGAGGGACTGGAAGAAGTCGAACTCCCCGCGTTCCACCGTCATGGGACTATCCAGTATTCCCATCGGGTAAGGAGTAAGCAAGCCGCTACGTTTAACCCCTTGCCTCACTACAACTGGGAGGAAACGCAAGACAGTGACCCTGCCGTCCGGCTGGTGAAGGAGATGCTGACTCGGCCAGAGGCTCGCCTTGACCCAGACGCTCCGGAGGAAGCCAAGCAACTGTGGGCTGAGAAGAGTCGACTGTTCCTTTACAAGGGGAAGTTGTGCCGCAGAATGGTTAACTCCCGGACGCATGAACTAATCTGGCAAGTAGTGGTGCCACGGAGAGACGCAGCCATGGTGATGGAAGCATACCACGACGGGGCTGGACACTTCGGATGGAAGAAGCTGGAGTTCCTGCTGCGTGGGCGGTTCCACTGGGTAGGCATGAGGGGAACCATCGAGAGGTGGTGCAGAGACTGTGGCCCGTGCAACCTAAGAAGGAAGGACCGTGCCAGCCAGAAGACTCCCCTGCAGTCCATCGTCACCCGGCAGCCGTTGGAACTGGTAGCCTTGGATCATGTAAAACTGAGCCCAAGCAGAAGTGGCTACGTCTACGCGTTAACCATTGTGGATCATTACTCCCGGTTCTTGGTTGTCGTCCCCGTTAAGGACTTAACGGCTCAAACAGCAGCTAGAGCCTTCCAGCAGCACTTCTGCCGTCCACACGGGTACCCGGACCAAGTGCTGACGGACCAGGGACCTGCCTTTGAAGCGGAGGTCTTCCGGGAATTCTGCAATCTGTATGGCTGCCGGAAGATAAGGACGACACCCTATCATCCGCAAACTAATGGACTTTGTGAGAAAATGAACCAGGTGGTAATGGATCTCCTGAAAACGTTGCCCCTGGAAGAACGCAGTCTGTGGCCTGAGAAGCTGCCCGATCTAGTGGACCTATACAACCACATCCCGGTAGGTTCCACCAACTGTACCCCGGCTTACCTAATGAGGGCGAGACCTGGTAAGTTACCTGTTGACCTGGAAATGGGAGTCCTGACACCCGAGGACACTTCACCAGAAGCAGACTGGGACACAGAGAGGCAGCAGCAGTACCGGAAAGTATAGGAGAGCGTGGAGCGAAGTCTCTGTCAGGCTAGGGAAAGACAAGAGAAAACTTACAACCAGTATGCTCCCGCTGTTCCCCTGGTACCCGGAGAGCAGGTCTTGAAGAGGAAAAGACGGCTCCACAAGTTGGACGACCAGTGGGAGAAGGACCCGTACACCGTACTGCCCTCAAGCCACGAGAACCCGAAAGTCTGTACCATCAGTAAAGACGGAGGGGAGACCATAGCCATTGTATCCCGGGATCACCTGAAGAAGTGTCCTGAACAGCTACGGAATCCTGAAGAGGAACAAGAAGACCATCGACCCGTAGAGGAAAGGGAAGATATGGTTAGTACTGTGCTCGGAGACTTCCCTCGGTCCTGGACTCAAGTCAATGGTGCAGTTGTGGTACCCGTCCTCACGTTCCTCCAACCAGCATCCCAAGTGCCTACGGAGCAACAGGAAGAGCTGGAAGAGCAGCCGGTCCAGGAGGCAGAAGACTCCACACAAGCAGAACAGGAGGATCAACCCTCTGCTTATAGTGAGCCTGCCGTACCCCTAGTGAGTCAAAGAGCCGGTAGACAGCTGCCCAGTTTACCCTTGACAGCTCCTACACCCTGTAGTTCAGGGCTAGACAGTCAGCTCCGTAGGTCCACTAGGGCCACTAGAGGCCAGTTACCCGCACGTTGGAGGATTTGAAGTGTATAAATTGTTTTATTTGTGGTTACCTGTTTTTCTTGTTGCTTGTGTATAATTATGTGTTTCTAGTTATTTATAGGAGTCCTTGGTGGATTTACCGGGAATCCTTTGTGTATAGTTGGAGCGTAACCCAGGACGGACTAAAGACTGTTAAGGACTCGGGGCAGGACAGACCCCTACCTGGTTACGTCTCCCTGTTTTGGTGAAATGGACACCTTGCTTTTCTTCAAAGACTGCACCCGGTTGCGGACACGCCGTAACAATCTTTATGTGTTTTTCTTATTGTATTATTATTGTTTATACCTTGTTATGTTTTTCTAAAAATATGTTTAGTCCCGGAGTACTAAATTTCACTAGGGGGGAATGTGGCACCTCAGGGGTCTGGTTTCCACAGTAACGGCAATGTTATATCTGAGAGCAGGTGGGAGGTCTCTTGGTCAAGGATCCTGTGCATGCCACACCTCCTGCCCAGTCCTGGGAGGGGAAGAACTTCCCCTATATAAACCTAGGGCTGAGGCAGGGTTAGTGAGTAGAGAAGAAGTAGAGACAGAGAAGAGAAGCAGATATAGGAAAGAACATCAGGAGCTCTGTAGGAGCAGTGCTACAAGGAGTCAGGGGCTGGCAGCTGCAGAGCTCGCCCTGACTGAGAAGTTATCACCGGACCCGGAGTCCGAGGCTGTGGGGACTAACTCCTATCCAGCAGCAGAAACCGACCGGCAGGGGATTGCAGGTCCTCTGGCCCAGAAACCCGAAGGCACGGTCACACGCGTGGGACCAGCACCGCCGTCGTGGAGCGGAAGCTACTAGAAGGCCCCGAGTCACCGGCCATATGGGTGAGCACCACACGGTACACTCAGGGACGTGGGCTACTTATACCCGCTTCTAGCAAGGTAGCCAGAAGAGTATCGTTAGTTTGGGAGGCCTACAACTCCGCCTGGCCAGGGGAGATCCCATCTGCTCAAGGACTGACCAGGCCCCAATCGCTAGCCAGTACTCCGGGAGGGTCTATCGTTGTCACCAGTAAAGACCCTGAACTACACCGTACCGTCTCTGAGTGGTTCCTGCTACCCCCATCATCCACATCGGCTGCCCTGAGGCCATACCCCTCCCGTTGGGGGTTATACTATCACGCTGCACAATCCTACCACCGGCCTCAGCGGTCTGCCCTGCAGCAGCAGCTCCTTAGCTGTACTCAACGGGTGGCGTAGTCGTCCAACATCTACCGCTAATACAGCGCCACTTAGTCTGACTCCCTGGGCACGGACCGGATCACCGCCACGAGACTACAACCCTCAAGAGATCCGGCTCCGGGTAAGCTCCCGCATGCGCAACGCAGCGCGACACAGGCCCAGGGGCGCATCACACAGACGATGGCAGGCAGCCAAGAACATAAGCCACGCCCCCCCCGTTACACTAACGGAGCCCGCGCTCCTGTGACCCGCTCCCCTGCTAACAGCAGCGGTGATGTGCATTCTCCAGTATTACACCTCTGCCTGAAAAGACAAAAGGTGCAGTCACCATAAGACAGTAACACACACACGGGGCACTTACCCAGCTGAGCGCCACAGGGACCCCCAGGGATGTGTGGCGCCATGGCCCTTCGCTCCCCCCCGCGGCGGAGCTCGCAGGGACCCCTAGATGCAGTGTGCGTCTCCGCTAGGGAGCGCCCTGTATCCCCCGGGGTCGGCAGGCTTCTGCGGGGACCTCCTTAGGGGGTACGCAGATCCGCCAGGGGAGGGCCAGGGGTCCCAGCAGCGCTGAGACCTCGAGACCACGGGGGGTCCAGGTCTCCTGGTAAAAATAAAAAATTCTTCTGAGGAGCTGCAAAGGCAGCGACTATCCTCTGCGACCTCAAATTTTAGACTGGAGAACATGGGAGTAGGAGGAGCCTAAGCTGGAGGGGCCGGTTGTCACTTTTTCTAAATCTGAGGTGAACTATCCTGTGGGGCTCCGCCTACCCACTAGTAATGGATCTGTGTCTCCCTTCTTTCCCTTCTGCTGCTGAAATGCTTGTTCGTAGGGTGAAATTATTTTTAAATCATTAAAAATCATTCTTCTTGGTGGCGCATCATCCTGTATAAACAGGACTTGCACTGCCAAGAACAAGGGTAAGCTTACGCCTTCTGAACGTTCAACGCACATCATTTAGCATGGTTTTCCTGTGTAAACAGGCTTCTAAACCTCCGACAATCAGTAAATATTTACCAGTTAGTGGTAGTTTACTGCCACTAATCTGTCTGGGTAAATGGAGTATTAGTGTGCAAAGCAAAAATTCCAAGATTTTAGGATTTTATTTTTATATGTAACCTCTCACCGCATTAGGATGTGAATGAACATCCTGAGAAGGAGCCTGCGTGTGTGGAGGTGGCTCAGGAACTCCACAAGAAGCTGATGGTGTCTGTTAACTATTTTGAATGTGCGCTGTTAATCGATGGGTTACCACAGCAGCCGGGGGCCAGCTTAAGCAGAGGCGTTCATAGAAATCATGGGGCCCCATACCAAGAGTCTATATTGATGGACTAGGCAGGGTTAAAACATATTGATGCAGTCACACAAGGGCCTACTTTCCAACTTTTAAATACAGGGAGAGGACATGTTTTGTGGCTTGGACACAGAAATAATGCCCCTGCTACTGATTCCTCTTGTTTGCACACACTGATACCATTTTAATAAACCCCATAGAGTATGCTGCCCTCCACACACGGTGCGATACCTCGGAGTGAATCTCCTGTCATAATTTTCTCCCACAGTAGTCCTTACATGGACAACATGATGACCCCATGGCAAACCCCACCAGTATAATGCACCTACACTACTCCCCCCACACACACACATATTATGATGCTCTTACAGCCCCCCACACATATACACACACAGTATGATGTCTTCCACAGTTCGCTCACACAGTATGATGGCCCCCAACAGTTCGCTCACACAGTATGATGGCCCCCAACAGTTCGCTCACACAGTATGATGGCCCCCAACAGTTCGCTCACACAGTATGATGGCCCCCAACAGTTCGCTCACACAGTATGATGGCCCCCAACAGTTCGCTCACACAGTATGATGGCCGCCCCACATCATGTATGATGGATCCCACAGTATACGCTTTTCTTGTTGCCAAAATAAAAAAAAACTCCACACAGAGGGCCCGATCTAGTGACGTCATTGCACCTGCAGTGCTGAGACTTCGAGTACAGACGTACAGGCTGAATGATGGGGAACAAAGGCCATCTTTCAAAGAATGATATGCGGAAGAAGAAAGCCCTGTAGCATCAGGCTTTCCCAGCTAATGAGCGCCATAGTGGCCACGTGGTCTACCGCTATGGGCAAAATGCCTTTACCTTTAAGGCCCATCTTAGTACTTTTTACAGCAGACTGAGTGCCATAGGAAACCATGATTTCCAGTAAATACCGCAATACTGTGGTATTACAGTATATATAAGAAATCCAAGGATCACATGTTTAAGTCCACTAATGGGTACAAAAAAAATGTAAAAAAAATAAAAAGTCAAAATATAAAAAATAGATAATTTTTAACTATCCCACGTTTTCCCTATTAAAAACAAAGAAACGGAAAAAAAAACATTTGGTATCGCCTCATCCGTAAAAGTCAGATGTATCAAAGTATGGAATTATGGTAATTAACCTTTACGGTAAACATTGCAGAAAAAAAAAATCAAAATGCCAAAATTGTGGGTTCTTTGTCACCTCACTTAACAAAAAAAATGCAATACAAAGCTAGCAAAACGTTCTATGTACTCCAAATTGGTATCAATAAAAACGTCAGCTCCATAAACACAAAAAGCGCTTAAATAAAAAACTCCCTGGTTCTTAGAGAGTTAAAATAGCGATCACAAGACGTTATGTCACCAAACTCATTAAGGCCTAGTACATTAATGGTGCCACAGGAACGGGCAACAGCGAAAAATGTCATTTGCAAATCTACTCTCCATAATCTTTGAAAATTCTTGGAGAACAGGAGAAGTCCCAGAAGACTGGAGAAGAGCAAATGTTGTTCCTATCTTCAAAAAGGGGAAGAAGGTGGACCCAGGGAACTATAGGCCGGTGAGTCTGACTTCTATACCAGGAAAGATCTTTGAACAAATTATTAAACAACATGTATGTAAGTACCTGGATAAGAATGAAGTGATTAACCAGAGTCAGCATGGGTTTGTAACTAACAAGTCATGTCAGACTAACTTAATTTCCTTCTATGACAGAATCACTGACTGGGTGGATCAGGGAAATGCTGTAGATATAGTATATCTTGACTTCAGCAAAGCATTTGACAAAGTATCTCACACCATCCTTATTGAAAAAATGACCAAGTATGCAATGGACCAGGCAACTGTTAGGTGGATTCATAACTGGCTTAGTGATCGGACTCAAAGGGTGGTTGTAAATGGCTTCACATCCAGCTGGATGAATGTCTCAAGTGGGGTACCACAGGGCTCCGTCCTGGGACCTGTATTGTTCAACATCTTTATCAATGATTTAGATGAAGGAATTGAGGGTAAACTGATTAAATTTGCTGATGACACAAAGCTAGGAAGGATAGCTAATACTAGAGAAGAGAGAGAGAGGATTCAAAAAGACCTAAATAAACTGGAGCAGTGGGCAGCAACCAACAGAATGGTTTTTAACAGGGAAAAATGCAAAGTACTACATCTGGGCAATAAAAATGAAAAAAGCATATACAGAATGGGAGGAATAGAGCTAAGCAACAGTACATGTGAAAAAGACTTAGGTATACTAATAGATCATAGACTGAACATGAGTCAACAGTGTGATGCAGCAGCAAAAAAGGCAAATACAATTCTGGGATGTATTAACAGAAGCATACAGTCTAGATCACGTGAAGTCATTATCGGTCTTTACTCCTCTTTGGTCAGACCTCATCTGGAATACTGTGTACAGTTTTGGGCACCACATTTTAAAAAAGACATAGACAAACTGGAGCAAGTTCAGAGAAGAGCGACCAGAATGGTGACTGGTCTGCAAACCATGTCCTATGAGGAACGGTTGCAGGATTTGGGAATGTTTAGCTTGCAAAAAAGAAGACTGAGAGGAGACTTAATAGCTGTCTACAAATATGTCAAGGGCTGTCACATTGTAGAAGGATCATCTTTATTCTCATTTGCACAAGGAAAGACTAGAAGCAATGGAATGAAACTAAATGGGAGGAGACACAGATTAGATATTAGAAAAAACTTTTTGACAGTTAGGGTGATTAATGAGTGGAACAGGCTGCCACGAGAGGTGGTGAGTTCCCCTTCAATGGACGTCTTCAAACAGAGGCTGGACAGACATCTGTCTGAGATGATCTAGTGAATCCTGCTTTGAGCAGGGGGTTGGACCAGATGACCCAGGAGGTCCCTTCCAACTCTACCATTCTATGATTCTATGATTCTACTTTCAGCGTATGTATGTTGGCCCTTGAGGACATTGCACACGCTGCTGCCAATTTATAGTTTTCCATGAATGTTTATTTTGTGCATAGGGTAAAAGAATACATAAAAGATATTTCTTATAGATGGCAGCTAGCGTTCTATTACTCCTGGTTTAGGAGCTGTGACTCTCACAATCCCTCCAGGTGAGCACCTCAAATTATTTCTTTCCCCCTCCACTGTTTTTTTTTCCCTATGTTCTGTGCGCTCTATTCCGTAAACAGCTCCATTTTCAATGGACAAATCATGATGTCTAGAGATCTCAATATTCTCCTTGTCAGAGGTGTCCCCATGAGGGCTGTCAGAAGATCTCAAAAACAGCAGGTGTTGTGGGGTGTGCCTGGCATACAATAGTTAGTGCCTACCAGGGTAGAACATCCGGTGAGCAGTTGGCGGAGTCATGGGCGCCCAAGGCTCATTGATACTTGTGTGGAACGAAAGGTACAGTAGCCCCAGCTGGTCCGGTGCTGCAGAAGAAATACTGTGGCACATATTGCTGAAAAATTAACTTTTGGCTATGAAGAAAAGATGTCAGGATAAAGTATTGCAGCTTATTACATATGGAGATGCACACTGGTCATTGTCATGCTGACCCGGTTACAGCCAAAAGCACCTACAAGGGAATATGGGCATCAGAACTGAACCATAGAGTAATAGAAGAAAGGGTTCTGGTCTGATGAATCATGTTTTCTTGTACATCACGTAGATGGGTAGAGGTGTATAACTTACCTGGGGAGAAACATGGCCTCCAGGCGCACCTTAGGAAGAAGGCAAACTCCGGGGAAGTAATCTATAGCTGTATGTGCCAAACATTACATTTTATCACCCTTTTGGAATTTTTTTATATAAAGTGACCAACCCTAATATAATAAATAATACAGAATTTTACATTTTCATTGTACAATTTTTAAGTCATATCCTCACTTGGAGTATCCTACACAACCCTACATATATATATATATATATATATATATATATATATATATATATATATATATATATACACAGTCATGGCCAAAAGTATTGAGAATGAGACAAATAGTAATTTTTCCAAAGTTTACTGCTTCATTTTTTTGTAATGGCAATTTGCATATACTCCTGAATGTCAAAGAGTGATCAGCTTAACAGCAATTACTGTACTTGCAAAGTCAATATTTGCCCAGAAAATGAACTTTAACCCCCAAAACACATTTCAACATCATTGCAGTCCTGCCTTAAAAGGAGCAGCTAACATCGTTTTAGTGATTGATCCATTAACACAGGTGTGGGTGTTGATGAGGACAGGGCTGGCGATCAATCAGTCATGATTAAGTAAGAATGACATCACTGGACACTTTAAAAGGAGGCTGGTTCTTGGTATCATTGTTTCTCTTCAGTTAACCATGGTTATCTCTAAAGAAACACGTGCAGCCATCATTGCACTGCACAAAAATGGCCTAACAGGGAAGAGTATCGCAGCTACAAAGATTGCACCTCAGTTAGCAATCTATCGCATCATCAAGAACTTCAAGGAGAGAGCTTCCATTGTTGTCAAAAAGGCTCCAAGGCGCCCAAGAAAGACCAGCAAGCGCCAGGACCGTATCTTAAAACTGTTTCAGCTGCGGGATCGGACTACCAGCAGTGCCGAGCTTGCTCAGGAATGGCAGCAGGCTGGTGTGAGTGCTTCTGCACGCACTGTGAGGCGGAGACTCTTTGAGCAAGGGCTGGATTCAAGGAGGGCAGCAAAGAAGCCACTTCTCTCCAGAAAAAAACATCAGGGACCGACTGATATTCTGCAAAAGGTACAGGGAGTGGACTGCTGAGGACTGGGGCAAAGTAATTTTCTCTGATGAATCCCCTTTTCGATTGTTTGGGACATCTGGAAAACAGCTTATTCGGAGAAGAAGAGGTGAGCGCTACCACCAGTCTTGTCTCATGCCAACTGTAAAGCATCCTGAAACCATTCATGTGTGGGGTTGCTTCTCAGCCAAGGGAATCGGCTCACTCACAGTCTTGCCTAAAAACACAGCCATGAATAAAGAATGGTACCAGAATGTCCTCCAAGAGCAACTTCTCCCAACCGTCCAAGAGCAGTTTGGCGCCCAACAATGCCTTTTCCAGGATGATGGAGCACCTTGCCATAAAGCAAAGGTGATAACTAAATGGCTCATGGAACAAAACATAGAGATTTTGGGTCCATGGCCTGGAAACTCCCCAGATCTTAATCCCATTGAGAACTTGTGGTCAATCATCAAGAGACGGGTGGACAAACAAAAACCAACAAATTCTGGCAAAATGCAAGCATTGATTATGCAAGAATGGACTGCTATCAGTCAGGATTTGGTCCAAAAGTTGATTGAGAGCATGCCAGGGAGAATTACAGAGGTCTTGAAGAAGAAGGGGCAACACTGCAAATATTGACTTGCTGCGTTAACTCATTCTAACTGTCAATATAACCTATTGGTCCTCATAATATGATTGCAATTATATTTCTGTATGTGATATAAACATCAGACAAACACTAATAAAAACCAGAGGCCAGCAGATCATGTGAAAATATAATTTTGGTGTCATTCTCAAAACTTTTGGCCATGACTGTATATATATATATATATATATATATATATATATATATTCTCTATCTCAAGTCTTGGAGCAGAAATACTTCACATACAGAATCTGTTGCTATAGTGAGCTTATAGCTTATTGTTCTGTTCATGATTGCAGTTTGTGAGCTCCGATCTCCTTCTATGGGTGAATTTCTTTGGGGTCTTGAATCCTCTGGCTGGTTAAAACACGTGAAAACAATCCTAGATGCTGGTATCTTCATTGCAAAGGTAAGATGTGTTGTATCTGTTCATATTCTACTGCTGCTTGTCTGATTTGTACTATTCTAGGCACGGACTGTACAAAAATGATCCTTTTAGTGCTGAGAATAAACGAGATTTGTAATTATATAAATGTGTAATATTTTACATTTAATTTGCACATTTAGGCCGTGTCAGAAGAGGGTGCCAGCGTGCTCGTTCATTGTTCTGATGGATGGGACCGCACCGCTCAGGTCTGCTCTGTATCCAGTCTGTTACTTGACCCCTATTACCGAACCATCAGAGGATTTATGGTAAGAGGTTTTATTTCATATACTCTATGTACTGGTGGAGATTTACGGAGTTGATATTTTGTGCATAGTGTAACTTTTATTTTTCCCAATTACTATTAGGTGTTAATTGAAAAAGACTGGATTTCATTTGGACACAAATTTAATCACAGGTAACCCTGGTCACTGCACATATGTTGGAAAAGTCAAACAGAGTCACTTATTTACAGAGGGCCTTTCACCAAATTTTTCATGTTGAACTGAAAACACGTTGTAGCTTCAGAGTAGAAAAAAAAAAATTGTTAGTTCTTTTTTTATTTTGCATCTCTGTTGCAGGGATATTAACAATCAAAGTATTTGTCACCTAATGAGTTAATTTTTGTTACATCCAAGTGGGTGTTATCAGAGAGCTTTCACTGTGGGACATGTACTTCTCCTTGTACGATGCTGTCCAATTATAAACAGGCAGCAAGATGCTAGAAAAAGAACACGTCCACACCATATCTTACAGCAGGTTTCTCAGTGTGTGGGTTATAATGAAAGCCCGGATCTCCTGGTCTAACCTCCTGCATGATTAGAATATCAACTGTATTCAAATCCCATCAATCAACACATTTCAGATATGGGCCCTGCAGTCAGTGTGGGGCTAGGGTCAGCACAGCTGAGTTTAGCTGTGTCACTTTCCAAATCTTCCATCAGCTCTCCTCCTCTCAGCAAAAGAGACAAAAAAAAACACCATACATTCTAATATAATATACTTACTGTAGTTTTTCTGTGCCATTCCCAGTCTCAGGCGGTTTTGGGAGTGCAGTCCACCTGAAAAAGATGTTGCATGCATATACCCCAATTGCATTGCTTCAGCATATTTTTTTTTTTTTTTTAAGGTATGGAAATTTAGATGGGGATCCCAAGGAGGTGTCCCCAGTGATAGACCAGTTCCTGGAATGTGTCTGGCAGCTCATGGAGCAGTTTCCCTGTGCGTTTGAATTTAATGAGAGATTCTTGGTCCACATACAACACCATATATACTCCTGTCAGTATGGAAACTTTCTGTGCAACTGCGAGAAGGAGAGGAAGGAACTGATGTGAGAGAATATGTGCTCTGTGTATGGTCACTATAGGCTTGTAACAGAAATAGAATATGGATGGTTGACGTGTCCCTGATGCTGATCTGATCACACGGTGCCCACAGTCTGGATAACAGCAATCACTTATAAACTGTGAAGGTTGAACCTTGGCAAAAAAATTTCAATAACTGTGCAGGAGAAAAATGTATAAAGTGATGGCATATTGGTAAGATATGCCATAACTTCAGGATTGGTGGGGGTGTCAGACCTTAGGGACTCCCACATATCCGGAGACTGAATGGGTATGTGAACCTAAACCATTTCAGTTTTTTCCTGCCCATCTGGGTCGCTGGCATCGCTGGCAGTGCCACTGTACAGAGAAACATAAGAATGGTGAAATCAAAATGCCAATAATAAAATAAGATGGGTACATGGATTTAAGAATTGCACAGTTCCTGATGTAACCAATGGTCCACTAGAAGATACTTCTTGAAGATATTCTCTGTCCTGAGTAATGTTGAAATCTTGTAGATCTTCTTTCCCAGTCAGAAAATGTCCTAACCTGCACGTCAGTAGCCAAGGACATGAGATACATCCTTGTAACTAGAGGATCATGGCTTTAAAGAGATATTCTTAAAATATCAAGCTCTCATTGAGGCCTCATTCAGACATCCGTATCCACATGTACGTGTTAATGCTAATGCTATTCACATGCCTGTGTATTTTCATGGACTATGTGTCTGTGCAAAACTCACGGAGACATGTCTGTTTTTTCTTCCAATATCACAGATGAAAAAGACCTATACAAGTCTATGGGTCCATGAAGAACATAGACAGCCCACGGATGGCATCATGGTGCTGTCCGAGATTAAAGGGGTTGTCCAGTACTTTATATTACCCCCCACCAATGTGTCTCCCCGGGGCCCCTAAGGATTTTTGTAATTACCTTCCGTTGCAGATAATGCCTGTGAGTGGCGCTATCACTGGCCGCTCACAGGCATCACGTGACCCCCGGCTGCAGCCGGCTTTGACATCCACCGATGTCGCTGGCAGCAGCCGGGGATCTCTGTCTTCCGCGTTCCAGGTGGATGCCAGACTGTGGGCGGGGTTACCCCCAACCCCCACATCACACCCGGCATCCACCGCACGCTCTGCCTCTCCCCATTCATTGGGAAAGCGCGGTGGATGCTGGGTGTGACGCGTGGGGAGGAGGTGTAACCCTGCCCACAACCCAGCAGCCACCGTAGGGACCCCAGCGCTGAGTCACGCCTCACTTGTCGTGACATCAGCGTGGGGTCACGTGATGCCTGTGAGCGGCCACCGATAGCGAAGCTCACAGGCATTATCAGCAACGCAAGCTAATTACAAAAAGTCTTAGGGGCCCCGGGGGGATACACTGGGGGGGGTAATATAAAGTACTGGACAACTTCTTTAACATTACAAAGCATAGGAGAAACTTTATAACATATTTATCCATATGAGAAGAACACTGATAACACAATGATGGTAAAAATGGACACACTGATACCATTTTTTCACATACCTGTTTAAACCTGTACATGTGAATGAGGCCTTCTGCTGATCACTGAAGAGCCCCATTCTCAGCATCGCTAAAAGTCCCATCGGTCAGACCTCCAGCATTCAGAAAGTTATCTCCTAACCCTTTACAGCAGTGGTTCTCAACTCCAGTCCTCAGGACCCACCAACAGGCCATGTTTTCAGGATTTCCTTAGTATTGCACAGCTGATAATTGCATCACCTGCACAGGCAATAATTCCATCACCTGTGCAATACTAAGGAAATCCTGAAAACATGATCTGTTGGTGGGTCCTGAGGACTGGAGTTGGGGAACACTGCTGTAAAGGGACTGTCAGTACAGAAGGACTGTTCAAATCAAGTACAGGCGCTCGGTGCACCGTGGTGGGGCCAAGCAGTTCAGTGCATCTTTCCATCTACTTTTTGGAACCGGATTTTCCAATTTTGACTATGAAGCTACACAGCTACTATGCAAAGAAACACTGAAAGCTATAGAACTTGTGGCTCATTCATATAAGAGAATCAGGCACAGTTTCACCAGTTTGGTCAGTGTCAGTTTTTATCATTAGAGTTTGGCCTGAGCTTCAGTTTCTTCATCTTTTTCCATCAAACAGACCTGGAAAACTGGACAGCGCTCAGATGGCAATTAATTGTTGGCCGATTTTTTTTTTTCACTGACCCATGGATGTGCATTGTTAATTTTGACCTGACACTCAGATAACTATCGTACATTTTGCCACGATTTTCCGTCTCTCAAACAATCACAGATGAGTGAATGGGGCCATTCACTCTTCTAGGTACAAGTGCTATCTGGAAATAACACAAATAGGACTCGTACACAAAAAATGTACGTCTGAATGAGCCCTTAGTGTTAGTGCAGGTTGCAGTGGTGACGGGTATACTTGCAGCTCTCATAATCTCAATATATCAGTGACGCAATCATCATCTTCCAGAATTCAGGAGAGGACCTACTCCCTCTGGTCTTACCTGTGGAAGCAGCGGTTGGATTACATGAACCCTCTGTACAGAGCAGATCACAGTCAGACCCAAGGAACTCTGAGACCACACACCACTCCATGCCACTTCAGGTAAGAGGTTATTCTGATTCCTCCTCTGCACTGAATAAAGCAGCAGAACTCTAACACACCATATACTTATCATTCATATATAGAAACATCAACCCTAACTTTACAGGTGAAAGAAGCGGGGTGACGTATCATGAGCCCAATGTGTCCTTCAGTGGTGAAATCCAAGGCCCAACACTCTTCCCACTTGTAACCATGGTCTACATTTAGGGGTTGCGTCAGAGCTCACTCGTCAGTTCTATCTTCTGCCTGGCACAAATCAATTCACTTTAGACAGATTTACTGACATCCATGACAGCTTGTGACACGGTGATTCATTTTGCACATATTTAGACTGCGATAAAGTATTGATCTTTGGGGGTCAGACCGCTGGGACCCCCAACAATCCCCAGGAGGTTCTGTAGAGCAAGCTTTGAACAGAGCAGAGGTGGAGCATGTACATCTCTACTCCATTCATTCTCTGTGGAACTGACCCCTAGCGATCAATTCCTAAATCCTGTTGATAGGGGATTACTTATATACTTGGTACAACCCCTTTATTAGGGCATGCGGATGTCCCTGATCGGGAACTTTCTATATAAACGCATAATATAAAGTCGAGTTTGGGTCAGGAGACCTGAAGCCAGTCTTTGCATTGAAGCATACTCAGACCGCAAAACACACGTGTGAATCCAGGCAAAAGCTGTTTTTTTTTGTTTGCCTGTACAAAACAGACCAATTTTGCAAGTGTGTTAGATCCAATTTTCGGGCATATTTAGTCCACATGTCCGTTTTTATCAATGGTTTTGCCATATGCAAAAACAACGTGACAGAGGTTTCCCAAGCTTCTTCAAGTACCCAGTCAGTGAAAATGAAGAATAGCAGTAGGATGCAACTTGGATGTCCGCAAATAAGGTCAATGTAGGGGATGTCTCTGTTTATATACAGACCATCAGTCAGCAAAATAACAGAACGGACATGTGAATAGTGTAAGGATAGGATGTGTCAGTGTGCTGTCCGAGTAATGAGGCCCAACTTACCACCACATATTTTCACTGATCTGAAGTCACCAGCCATAGATCAGCCACTGAGGGACTCATTAGGACTCGCTCACATTGCCACGTAACACGGCCGAGTGCTAGTGCTATGTGATGTTTTATCGGATAGCACTCGGACCAATAATATACTATGTTATCCGAGTGCAGTCTGATGTACGTGCACAGAGACAATGGAGAAGATGGAAAAATTAAGTCCTCCATCTTCTCCACACCTGTGCTGCAATTCTTCCATGCGAGAAAATTGGATCACACTCAGAGTTAAAGCAGAGTGTCATTAGCATAATCGGCCCAATTCTCTGGCATGGGAGAATATACAGCATTGTGAGCTAGCCCTTCATGTGTGTACCATGAGCTAGCACGTCTTAAGAACATATATCATGAGAATTGCTCGATGATAATCTTCAGTACTTGTGCAAATACTAACTCTTAAAACTTATTTTTCACCAAGGAAGGTTTTGGAGGGGCCTCTATAACCGATTTGAGAAAGGAATGCACCCTCGCCAGTCAGTCACTGATTTTCTACAGGCAGTAAAAGAAGAGACGCAGCAGCTGGAGGAGGAAATGGAGTTCATGGAGAAGGTGTGGTAGAAATACTGAAAATCCAGCTTCCTGGCCTATATGTTTTTGATGTTTATACCTCCGCTTAGGTTTCAGTGTAAACCAATTCAGCTTTTAATGGTGACTGAGAAACAATTTTAAATGATTATATATAGAAACCCTGCACAAGATAAAAAAGAGGCAATCATTTTTAGCCGATGCCCTACGTCTTTGGTATTCTCCAACACAATAACTGGAAGAGAGCACCATTAAAGGTAATCTGTTACCAGGTTTTTGCTACCCATCTGAGTGCAGCGCAATATAGGGGCAGAGGCCCTGATTCCAACAATCTGTCACTTACTGGGCTACCTGCTGTCATTTTGATAAAATTACTGTGTTATCTGCAGCAGACCCCGCCCACATCACTGATTGGCAGTTCTCTGACTGCTGAGCTCTGTATAACCCCGCCCACACCACTGATTGGCCACTTTGTGTATACTACATTTGCAGAAAGCTGCCAATCAGTGATGGGGGCGGGGGTGTACAGAGCTTATGAATATGTAGGACTACCTGGCAGCAGGTTTACTAGTCCCCAATGATAATCTGCTTGCTGATAAAATAGTGATTTTATAAAAACTACAGCAATCAGACCATTAAGTGACACATCACTGTAACCAGGGTCTCTACCTTGTGTCTTTTCAATGTCAGTAATGCCTGAGCACTGTGGCGTTATGGCTTTCTTATGGCACCAGAGAAGTTTGTTCATTGGTATAAAGTTTTCAAGTAAAGGTTCATTTAGGCAGGCCAATAATTGGGTTAGGTAGCGCTCCCTCATTCCCAACTGTTGGCTGCCTAAACAGGCCATCAAACATCCAATGGAGTGGCAAAACATTCATTGGTGTGATAATTTTTGAGCAAGTTTAAAAATTATCATTAGCAGCACATTGTCCTGTGTAAACGAGAAATGTGCTGACGATAACATAAGTGTGGCCGGCCTTACTAAACAGACCCTTAAACCACTGCTGATCGACTTGCATGTACAGGTTACATTAACATGCCCTAACCCAATGTAACTTTTGCTCTGGTCTAACAATTTTTCCTTTAGAGATTAACAAAACTGGAAACTCGAGAGTCAAATGAAACCTACAAGAATCTCAATGACCAGCCAAAAATCCACAACTTCCAGATATGCATCACCAAACACTCTCCGGCTAATACGCCCCAAGATTACAGCACCAACCTGAAGCCGTTTCCCTCTCATAGTCCATCCCAAGGTGAGGAGGACTCGGCCCTGATCCTAACCCAGGACCATTTGAAGAGCTCGGACCCCGACCTGTCGGCTAACAGTGACCAGGAATCTGGGGTGGAGGACTTGAGCTGCCGGTCTCCGAGTGGTGGAGACTCGTTACCCAGCGAGGACAGTGAGAAGGATCCCGATTCAGATGAAGCAGTGTTCCTGACTGCTTAGAGGTCTTATTAACCACTTGCTATTATATTAGTGCTTCTATTTATTTATAGGGAGTGATGTAAGCTGGGAGGGATATACTGGGGGGAAAAAAAACATATCGACTTTGTTCACATGTATCAGTGGTAGTTTGTGCAGCGGAGACCAGATACTAATGTCCTATATAGTCGGTCTTATCCAGGCAATTGAACGACTGACAATTGGAAAAGTGCATACACAGGTTGACGAAACAATGACGGGGACACAATGATCGCTAATAATCTGGTATCATGTTATCAGCAGCACGTCTCCTGTTTACACTGAGTAATGTGCTGCCGTTAAGAATTTTAATGAATGCATAAAATGTATCGCACCCAATGAAACGGTGCTTTCCTAGTTTGTCTGCCGATTGTGGTCCTGGTTAGATGGGCCAATAATGGTATGTTGAAATGATTCCTATGAGCGCTCGTTCATCGTTTATTGGCTCTACGCCTTAAGTGCGTGTCTGCAGCCTCCGGGAATATTCAGAAACAGTTATCTTTTTTTAAGAGCCAACCTTATAATGCATTTTGTTTCCTTTCATGATTTCAAACCACATGTCCGTGGAGCATGAATCCTGTCCCAATATATTTGTATATTTAAGGTTTGTCATTGACAAAGGTGCCCTGTACTGGAAATATGGACACTTACATGGTTTTCGGGTTTAGGTCCACTGTGTGAAAGATCTGAATGTGCTTTGCTTCTGTGTAAGTTGCTGGTAGACTAATGGTGGTCATCCAGGATCTGACATTGGGTATTAATTCCCTACCTCCTAGTTATGTTAGGCATGACTATCACATGTAAGGTTCTTGCCACCTGGCCGAGAAAAGTTCGAAAAAAAGGACGCAAGCATAAACTGTTTGGCCTGTGACCACAGCAATTTACAGTAAAACAATGTGATTTTCGTCACATGATTAAAACCATGACCCAATGTCTATGGCTGAATAATCCCTTAAAGACTAATGTTTTGTGCTATGGTATAGCATCGGTCCGATCTTCTGTAACTTTATACTGTTTCCACATAGACTGCCAATGAAACAAAACTTCAGAATCTCATTTGGAGACTTTAAAGGGGCTGTCCAAGACTTTATTGAAGGCCTATACTTGACCATCAATGTCTGATTGATAGTGCGTGCTGTAGCTGTTCCTGTGTCAACGGTGGCCAGAAATGCTCAGGTGCTGAGCTCTGTTGACGGAGTACTACATATCGGCCACCCATTCAAATCATTAGGGGGCAGATGTGTAGTACGCAGCCGCAGCCACTATTCCCTCCACAGAGCTCTGCAGTGCAGCTCCGCTAATGAGCATCCCAATTGATCAAACATTGATGACTTATCTTAAAGAGGTGGTCACTACATTGTATAATGCCCCCATCAAATTACACCTTTTAAATACCTGCAGCCGGGGTCACGTGATGCAGACTGAGCAGTCAGCAATAGCGCCACCCACAGGTACATATGGAAGCAGGAGGTATTTACAAAAACATTTATTTAGTTAACATGTGTAAATCGATGGGGTCATTATACAATGTAGTGGACCACCTCTTTAAAGAAAGGCCATCAATGTTAAAGTCCGGGACAACCCCTTTAATTATTAATCGGTATCGGTACAGATCTATTAGACTTTTCAGAACTTCAAAATAGGTCCATCCTTCAAACAGATGCCAAAAAGTACAGTATGCTGCAAACTTTAATGGAAGCATTCCTGTATGAATACAATATTGGAGGAAATAAAGAAAAAAAAACAAAAAGCTTTGGCACTTTTATGTAGGTCTCCAGAATATAGTGGGGAGAGACTTTCTTATTGACTTATATAAGTGAGGTAGAGCAGTAACCCCAAAGAAATTGAAAAATCAGCTGTGGTCCCTATAGGATGGCCCTACACATTGCATTTCCCATCACTTTTTTGACAATACATTGGGGTGGAAAAATAAGATACCACTATTGAAAAGCGAAAATAAAAGCCGATAATAAGAATTTATAGTCCAGAATTTACTGGTCACTTTTGTATTTCTGTAGGAATTCCAGCTCTGTACGTTGCAGATATCTGGCCCATCAGCGGATTAGCGGGGTCCCGCGTACTTGAATCCTTGCATGTTATCTGGGGGCTAAGAGCCATAGGGGTCTCTCTAAGTGCTTCCGACACTGGTTTTCAGGAAACGTACTGATCCTTTTATATTCGTGCTGCAAGGTAGTTACATGTGGGGTCTCAGCGTCACATTACTGGGCTAGTACTAATATGGTAAGAGTCAATGTTGTGTAGTATCCCCCCGCCATCCTTTACGTGTCTGCCTGCTGCATAGCGGACGGCTGCCATCTTGAATGCTCATTGAAGCTGCTATTAGGTTTTTTTTGTAAATTGCATGGATAATCTTACCAGAATAATCGTTCTCACTTCTTGACTTGTCTGCTCATTGTGACCAATATCATATTGGTTTTCTAGACGAGTTTACAAGCGCTTGTAGTGCTACAATACAAGAACAAAGCTCCTAGATGTAATAGGAAGATCATCATAAAATGACCGTCCCTCCCAACTGCAGATTCCAAAATCTTCTGAAGATGCAGCTTATAAGTGAGGTCCGTGATAGTCAGAAGCAGCGTCTTCTTCCCATGATCTGTGCCTGGGGTGGTAGCCCAGCGATGTAGGGGCTGAGCCGCAGTAACAGACATGGGGCCGTGTCTGCGGGGGAAGGTGGGGAATAGAGTTTTCATTTTCTAATCCAGGACAACCCTTTTAAAAGTAGAACTCCCAAAAACAATGAAAGGGAAAGCCTCTTAAAGGGACACTAATCCTCCAAATGAATGAGGGCAAAAAATAGAGCAGCTCTTACTTGTGTCCAGTCTGAACATGATCCTAAAAGAGATGGGGCCAGAGTCATCAAGAGCGGCGCTGTTCACATTGGTCTTGATGAGGAGGTGTGCTGGAGTCAGACAGACGCTCACGGTTCATGAAAAGGTGCATGCTTCTTCCTGAATTGAGAACGCACCGTGGGTCAATAAACAAATATGCAACATGTGAATGAGATTTTGTGGCTATTTATGGTACAAAGATTTAAAAAAAAAAATTCTGCACAAGCGCTGTGTGTGAACAAACCCCAACGGTGGTGCCGCAGGTCTTTTGGGAGTTCTCCTTGATTGCAAAGGGTTTTGTGTGGTTTTTTTATATATATTATTTATGGTTTATTTATTGATGCCATCATTGCTTATTTTTGTGACGAGTATAATAAAATCATGATCTATTTTTTTATTTTGTGTTGCATATTTTGGCTGTAATTTATATGCAGAAATTGATTTTTGTTTTAAGATATTTTAAAATATGTTGTCAAGCAATATTACCCTAATTGTGACTATATCAGTACAAAGTACGTATGTAAAGTAGTTTATTCCGTAATGTGCAATTAGAATATTTTTGTAAACTCCCTTGTGTTGTGTGTGCTGGTGTGTATAGATTAGATTGGGCCTCTGTCCTTTACGGACATAGCATTACAGTCATTTATGCTGCACTTATAGAAGATGCTAAAGAATTACACTACAGTTCTTTTAATACAATTTTCTTTTCTTTTTTAAAGCAATACTTTACTCACCCTCTCTAGGTCTAATGCAGAGTGTCAGCTATTTGTCACATTGACAGCGCTGCAGCCAGTCAGTGAGTTCAGTGACTCTGAGCAAGTAGTGCCGTTAACTCGGGCAAAGCTGCTGATCTCAGTTATTGGTTGCAGCGCTGTCGACGTGAGGCCAAAGGACAGTAACAGACACTGGGAGCAGTGGCAGAGACCCTGTGCTGGACCCAAGGAAGGTGACTAGTGCACAGTTATAAAAAAACAGCTGCACCAACGGGTTAAAGGAAAATCCCTTTAACCCTCAACTGGTGAGGTGGGGGTCGCCACACCCCAGGGAATTTTTGTTCGGCTGCCATTCATTGAAAAATGCTGGTATGAGGATACGTGTCTCACTAGCTTCCATCCATTTGTGGGTGTCAAAAATTTGTTACACTCATATGCAATCAATCGCCAATAAGAAAACGATTAAAACAAACGTGACCTTCGCATTTTCTGTAAAAATAAGAGATTTCTAAACACTGGGGTATAGGAAACCCCACCTCACCAGTTGCGTGACAAAAAACCCACCTCACCAGTTGAGGGTTAATGAACCAGATAATCTGGCACAGATCAGCAATGGAATGGGGAATTTTACAAGATCAGAAGCAAGAAACTGAGCAGAAAACTAGGAAATTACCCTGATAACATTTTGAATTAGCAGCTTGTTTTTGGGCTCTCTATACCAATCCAAGGGAGGTTTGTATACTTTATGACGGACATGTAATAATTCAGAATATTTGATGATTTGGAATTTATTAGATCCCCCAGGTAAATTACCCCAATACTATAAAATGGACATAAATGACACATAAATCTGTGCGGTTACAAAGTAACATTGACGCTCCTCCCCAACTCCCCGTACAGAATGACATGCCCTCGGGTCAGGAGTGTCTACAGCTTCATAGAAATATATAAAGCAGTCACGTTAGGGTCGGGAAAGTCCGTGCATGGACTGATTACCACGGACGTCTGAATGAGTCTTTATTGACTAATAAAGTCACTATTGATCACAGGGGTTAAAACGGTCAGGATTGGAGTTCATCTCCAATGTTGGCCTTTGTGTAATATGTACAACTCACACCTCCTGCACATGGAACAGGCATAGATTCTGGGTATGAACAATGGGCGCCCTACACTATCCACCCTAAATATGGGGAAGATGGCAGTAAAGAGTAAAAGACGGTTGTCTGGGACTTGACTCTTTTCATAAGATAGGTCATCAGCGTGTGATTAAAACAGAAATGTAGACATTTTTTGCAAATTTATTAAAAAAACAAAAACTGAAATATCACATGGTCATAAGTATTCAGACCCTTTGCTCAGACACTCATATTTAAGTCACATGCTGTCCATTT